>NC_039361.1:52275039-52915260 GCF_003573695.1 Papaver somniferum
GATTTCACGTGTATAGTTAGAGTGTAGAAGAAAGATTTTGACTTTTTTTTTTAATATATTTTGGTCGGCATGTTTTTTTAGTATGGGCAATTTGGTCTTTTAACACCTTTTAGACACCCCTTAACGCACTAGTTTGGATAGGAACAAAATGGGTATACCCCAATTAATCTGGGTATACCCCAATCTCGCCAGGTTGATGAATAGTAATGAACAATAATGAATAACATGGCTCGACCCATTTAGTCTTATTACGGACCCCATTTCTTATACTATCCTAGTTTGGGCTTAAGGCATTTTCCCACCTGATTAAATATTTAATGTGGGTTGTAGTAATAGTGGTTATAAAATAGGGTTCTTTTCAGACTTGTGAAAGCAGATTTTTTTAGATTTAATAAAAATTATATACACAAAAATATTAACAATGGTGCAAGAGGTACTGGGGTTTAGGATTCCACCGAATTCATTTCTTAAGGTTCAAATAATGATTCTTTTAACAATTATAGCTCAGTAAATATATAAAATATATTGACTCTTATTTTTGCCAAGATAAATTCTCCAAATATTAGATGTAAATGTTAACCATGAGGCGTCAAATCATATAATCTAAGCATGCCGCATCAAATCAAATGACAACTAATTTTTTCAAATCATAATTTCAATTAAAATTAGTGCAAAAGTCATGAGAAGAATTAAATATAATTACCCAAGTGTGAAATAAGGCTTCCTCCATCACCCTAGTGTTGAGGTTTAGATCATCATAGTAAAAATGCTCTCAAAATATTTCATTGATGCTCAAAAGTGTTTTACAATGAATAGAAATACAAGAAATTGATGTAAAACAGAACTCTGCGACCCACATAAGGCGTCCAGAATCAACGACAGAGCTGAGGTGCTGTTGTCGTTGAAGAACTACGACCCACAGACGACAGTCTATCTGTTGATAAACGACTGCTGCTGCGAGTCCGTTCTTCGTGTTCTTCAGGCGTGTTAATGGCAGCAGCAGCAACAGCAGGTAACTTCTCTGCAACTCCTCCTGCGCCTCTCTGCTCGCCTCCAAACCTCCCCAAACTCTCGACAGCCCTTCCCTGTGATAGTAGCAACCTATTTATACACCTAAGCCTCATTGAATCTCGCCATAACTCCTCAAAAATCTTCACAATGAAGAAAAATATTTTTGAGAATAATTTCTTATTTCTTCCTCTGTGTACGTTAATTGTCTTGGAAATCTTCATAAACTGATTTATACGCATCCTAGGAGAATATCTGGGCTTAACTACACAAACATGCAACATCTTTTACGTGATTTTCTTTCCAAAAATGAAACGATATTCTTTTCTCTGTTTTGATCGGGAATTGATTTTCTGGACAAATTTGATCGATCCCAACCACCATAATATATTCATATACTCATATCACATATACCCATTAAGTCTCAGCTCTTTAATCTCGTTAAAACACCTTCAAATGTCGAATTGAAAATCTACCAGTAAAGGAAAGAATTTTCCCGCCAATTTCTTTTGTTTGAATTTTTTAAATGTGGTTGCCCCTATCCAGAGTAGGGGTGCCGATAGTAATTTGGGTGGAAATAGTAATTTTCTGGGATCCTACGGTACATTTCTGGGACGTTTCCGGTGCATTTCTGGGGTGCCTTTCAGTGCATTTCTCCGGGGTGTAAAACATTACTTATTGAGCAACTCTTTCTACACAAGGGGTATTTCTCCAAAAACACCTAAACAAACATAAAAACACCACAATAAGCAAAAATGGGTACTAACAAAATACACAAAAGAGATGAAAATAGACACATAAATGCGTCTATCAAATACCCCCAAACTTATTATTTGCTAGTCCTCGAGCAAAATTTATTCTTGAAAAGTGACCGAGTTAATCTCGGGTGGGTTTATCAGAGGTGTACCCACAAAAACCAATACCCAGACCCTAGCTATCTACGAAAAATCTTGGAAAGCACTAAAGAACCTCCTTGGTTGGCATACTAATTAATTACAGGAGGAAGTACCCTGACGCGAAATTCCAATTGCTGTATACGAGTTTGCACTCAAGCATACTAAAATTCATATAAGTGACAGAGCTCTACTAAGATAGTTTCACGATGGACATCATACTCGGAGTCAGACTAATCACATGAAAAGATTAAGAAGATGGAAAAAGAAAAATTTAGATGGTTGAAAAGTGAACGGTGTTTCCCATATCTGTCTGAAGGCCTCTGCCAAGGTGAACCTAACCTAAATGACTGAGATACCGGTCTGACTAATATTAACACACTGGCATATACAAGGGAACCAGTGGTCAATAACTTAAATCTAGATCAACAAACTGGCAAATACAAGGGAACCAGCAGTTGACTACACATAACAATAACCATTTTTTTTTTAAAAAAAACTTAACGGCATGAATAGATCTTTTGGATCCAAGCGCATGTTTCTTGTCAGCAGATTATACGATAGTTCCCACGGGTCCTGCATTCCACGCTTGCTTAGGCGACGGAAACAGGGAGAACACACGTATATTGCTATCCAAGTGTTAATACTTATTCCGATTGGTCTAACTGGTCCGGTCTAATATTTTTTTTTTTTTTTTTTTTTTTTTTTTGAAAAAAGTAACTCAGTCACTCTATTTCACCCTAGCAAAGGTAACAACTTGAATCGTGTGCCACACCAAATCACTTGAAACAAAAGAAAACTAAAATTAGAAAGTGAAAAGGACTCGACAAGATATGGCGAAACTATCATGTTATTTCTAACACCTGAGCTCTGTGCTTTTATGAATAGACTCTATAGATGTTTCCATCTAGTCAGATTGGTTCCTCAACTCCTAAAACAAAAATGTTTCCATCCACTTAGATTGGTTAGTGTTATCCTTAATACGCATAAATTTCTAGGCTCTGGAGTTTATTTATTGCAACTAAAAAGTTTCTCCCATACCCCCAAACTTAAATCTAACATTGTCCTCAATGTTCTAAAGATGAAACTAAAAGCATGAACAAGGAGAAATTGTTACCACTTGAAGCAAAAGAGATAAGGAAGGATATTACCGTGTCGCAAGAATATTGGGTTACCTCCCAAGAAGTGCTAAGTTTAAAGTCTTCAGCCATACGTAGGAAAGGTTTAGTCAACTCGAACCGTATAACAGTAGCCGGAATAACTGTGGGTCTTTAAAACCAAAAAGAGCTCACAAAAGGAAACTGCAGTGAACCAACGAAATGAACAACACTAGCATGCCCTTACCTAGTTTCCTGATAACTATCGCTAATTGTGGTTCAGGTTCAGGCTCTATGAAAGGGTCTAAATAGAATATTTTCATTGGTTGTGTTTCTTCATAGGTTGGATCCAAATTATTAGGTCCTAGAGTCTGGAAAAACTCAAATAAGAACTTGGAATCACAAAGTAATAACCTAAATAATTGCGGATCCTCTAAGTCAATCAGATATGACTTACAAAATTGACCACAGTGAGAATAGTGGTAATTCTTAAGCAAATGTATCGATTCTAATTTCCTAAGGCATTTAGGTTTAGTCTCACAACTTAATATTCGACACATTTGGAATATAAACGTTCCCACAGTTGGAAGAAAACTATTTTGTGGGAAAACAAAATCAATCTTGGTATTATTGCCTGGGTTAACCACATCAACCAGAGGATGGGTTTCTAACATTTGAGACTCTTGTTGGATATCATTAGGTTCTGGAAAACGATTATGAAGATAATCTTGTAAGATGGTTGAGGCATTGATGTCAAGTCCCAAGTGAGGGACCTTACTAAGAGTTAAAGCACATGGAGAATGATACTCACCCCCAAACTTAGAGTTTTCGGCGTCTCTAGATAGACTGGTCATAACCTCCCTAATTTCTAGGTCGGCAATTGATTTTTCTAAGTCAGGTTCATCCTCGCTAATCTCTACGACTTCATCTAAGACTATTGTTTCTAAATCGTTTGACTCGATCTCAAGATAAACTGGTTCCTCTAAACCATCATCGGTTTCGTAAACAGGACATACTACATCGTCTGAAACGGGGGTATCTCTAGTCAAATCCTCGTCCTTTTGAATAGGTGAATAATTTTTAAAATTATTAGGATCTGAACCAGAAATAATATAATCATTATAAGGCTCAACTGGGGTAACAAATTCCTGATCACTATTCCCACATATTTCAGATTCTTCATCATCACTATCCTCATCATCATGATACAATTTTTGAAATTCAAGAATTCTCAATCTTTGTTCCAAACTACATGGTCTATGTTTATAATATTTCTCATAGATCGTTAGAGGTGATTCCTCAATAAAAGTTGGAGTATCCATATATCGCTGCCCACGCATATATTCACCAAGAGTCATTTCCGAAGACGTCTCTTGATAACGAGAATTTCTAGACATATATTATCGCAACGTCATCGCAGGTGGCGTCTCCTCAAAAGGATTCATCACCGAAGAAATATAAACTACAGAGGGATTCTATACAATCACAAACAAGGCCGACTCGACTCCACCAAAGCAAACCTAAAGATTTCTAGCAAACAAAAAGCATGATGGCTCCACTTAGATTGTTTCTAGACCAGCTTCTATCTTTCGAAAGGGAATTCGTTGCAATTTGAGCAAACCCCTCTGGAATCAATCCAAGTCAAAGTAAGTTGAATTGAGGCGAGGGAAGCTCAGTGGAGCTTTGATACCCAAGGCCTCACCGCTATCACAAGGCGGCGCAGTCACGCATTCAACTCACAGAAACCATCATGAACTTTGGAGTGTGCTTAAAGAGCAACCAATATTTTTCGAACGAGTTTCCTATTAAGCTCGTTACCCTATCAGTCTCGTTCTATTCTCCGGCAGCGGCGCCATTTTGTTGTTGTTTTGAAAGTGGTAGTAAAAGTTCGTTGCTCGGACTTGTAAAGATTAAAGTTTTCTAAAATAATAAATATATACACAATAATTGTCACAATGGGCGAGAGATACTGGGACTAAAGATTCGGCCATTTTTCATTTTCAAGTGGTTCAGAATTTAATTCTAGGCGATTATAGTTCAAAACAAAACAAATATTAACTCTAGTTTATTGCCAAGATAGATTTATAAAATATTACTTGTATTTCTTAAGCATGGCATATCAAAAATCCCTAGGACTAAGCATAAACCATCAAATGAAATCACAAATAATTAATTAAAATCTTAATTCAATTAAAATTGGTGCAAAAAGTAAATATAGAATTAAATAAAATTACCCCAAGTATGAAGTTTGGCCTCCTCCGTCGTCCCAGTGTTGGGTTTTAGCTCATCATAGTAAAAATGCTCTCAAAATAATTATTTATTGCTCAAAAAGTTGTTTACAAATGATAAAAATGAGTAAAACAATTGAACAGAAAAATCGCAACAGAAATAACTGTTGCAAAGGCGCTGTTCAGCTGTTACAAAAAGAACGATAAATGATAACTGCTGTTGTACGAAGAACTACGACCCACGCGTGTGCGTCTTAGACACTGTTGATAAACGACTGCTTCTGCGAGTCCGTTCTTCGTGTTCTTCATCTTCATCAATGGCAGCAGCAGCAGCAGAGAGAAATCATGGTTCTCGATCTGCAGCGTTCCTTCTCTCCTCCCAACTCTCGACAGCCCTTCCCTGTGATAGTAGCAACCTATTTATACACCTAAGCCTCATTGAATCTCGCCATAACTCCTCAAAAATCTTCACAATGAAGAAAAATATTTTTGAGAATAATTTCTTATTTCTTCCTCTGTGTACGTTAATTGTCTTGGAAATCTTCATAAACTGATTTATACGCATCCTAGGAGAATATCTGGGCTTAACTACACAAACATGCAACATCTTTTACGTGATTTTCTTTCCAAAAATGAGACGATATTCTTTTCTCTGTTTTGATTGGGAATTGATTTTCTGGACA
This sequence comes from Papaver somniferum, assembly GCF_003573695.1. Taxonomy (NCBI): domain Eukaryota; kingdom Viridiplantae; phylum Streptophyta; class Magnoliopsida; order Ranunculales; family Papaveraceae; genus Papaver; species Papaver somniferum. The sequence continues at coordinate 52,280,949 of NC_039361.1, forward strand.
AATTTGATCGATCCCAACCACCATAATATCTTCATATACTCATATCACATATACCCATTAAGTCTCAGCTCTTTAATCTCGTTAAAACACCTTCAAATGTCGAATTGAAAATCTGCCAGTAAAGGAAAGAATTTTCCCGCCAAAACAAATTTTGAATTTTGAAAGAAGGTCGCCCCTTATCCAGTGGTCGCCCCTTATCCAAAAGCGAGAGTCCGAATAACACTTGTCCTCCGGGTGCCAAAATCAACTTTTCGAGCCGAATTTTCTTAAAATATTTATTTCCAAAAAATACCTACAAATACATAAAAACACCACAATAAGCAAAAATGGGTACTAACAAAATACACAAAAGAGATGAAAATAGACACATAAATGCGTCTATCAAATACCCCCAAACTTATTATTTGCTAGTCCTCGAGCAAAATTTATTCTTGAAAAGTGACCGAGTTAATCTCGGGTGGGTTTATCAGAGGTGTACCCACAAAAACCAATACTCCAGACCCTAGCTATCTACGCAGAACCTTGGAAAGCACTAAAGAACCTCCTTGGTTGGCATACAATTATTGACTCTAAGAGGAAGAACCCTGATGCGAAATTCCAATTGTTGTACACGAGTTTGCACTCAAGCATACTAAAATCCATATAAGTGACAGAGCTCTACTAAGATAGTTTCACGATGGACATCATACTCGGAGTCAGACTAATCACATGAAAAGATTAAGAAGATGGAAAAAGAAAAATGTAGATGGTTGAAAAGTGAACGGTGTTTCCCATATCTGTCTGAAGGCCTCTGCCAAGGTGAACCTAACCTAAATGACTGAGATACCGGTCTGACTAATATTAACACACTGGCATATACAAGGGAACCAGTGGTCAATAACTTAAATCTAGATCAACAAACTGGCAAATACAAGGGAACCAGCAGTTGACTACACATAACAATAACCATTTTTTTTTTTAACTTAACGACATGAATAGATCTTTTGGATCCAAGCGCATGCTTCTTGTCAGCAGATTACACGATAGTTCCCACGGGTCCTGCATTCCACGCTTGCTTAGGCGACGGAAACAGGGAGAACACACGCATATTGCTATCCAAGTGTTAATACTTATTCCGATTGGTCTAACTGGTCCGGTCTTTTTTCTTTTTTTTTTTTGGAAAAGGTAACTCAGTCACTCTATTTCACCCTAGCAAAGGTAACAACTTGAATCGTGTGCCCCACCAAATCACTTGAAACAAAAGAAAACTAAAAATAGAAAGTGAAAAGGACTCGACAAGATATGGCGAAACTATCATGTTATTTCTAACACCTGAGCTCTGTGCTTTTATGAATAGACTCTATAGATGTTTCCATCTAGTCAGATTGGTTCCTCAACTCCTAAAACAAAAATGTTTCCATCCACTTAGATTGGTTAGTGCTATCCTAAATACGCATAAATTTCTAGGCTCTGGAGTTTATTTATTGCGCAACTAAAAAGTTTCTCCCAATACCCCCAAACTTAAATCTAACATTGTCCTCAATGTTCTAAAGATAAAATTAAAAACATGAACAAGGAGAAACGGTTACTATTTGAAGTAAAAGAGTTAAGGAAGGATATTACCGTGTTGCGTGAGATTGGGTTACCTCCCAAGAAGTGCTAAGTTTAAAGTCTTCAGCCAGACTTAGGAAAGGATTAGTCAACTCGAACCATAAAGTAACAGTCGAAATAACTGTGGATCTTCAAAACTAAATAGAGCTGACCAAAGGAAACTACAATAACCCAAGAAAGTGAACATGTACTGCATACCCTTATCTAGTTTCCTGATGAAGATACCTATGTCCCATTGTGGTTCAGGTTCAGGTTCTATGAAAGGATCTTGATAGAATATTTTCATTGGCTGCGTTTCTTCATAGATGGGATCCGAATCACTAGGTCTTAGAGTCTGTAAAAACTCAAATACGAACTTAGAATCACGAAGTAATAACCTAAATAATTGCGGATCCTCTAAGTCAATCAGATATGACTTACATAGTTGACCACAGTGAGAGTAGTGGTCATTCTTAGGAAAATGTGTCGATTCCATTAACCTAAAGTACTTAGGCTTAGTCTCAGAACTTAATAAGTGACACATTTGAAATATATACGTTCCCACAATTGGAAGAAAACTATTTGGTGGGAAAACAAAATCAATCTTGGTATTATTGCATGGGTTAACCACATCAATCAGAGGATGGGTTTCTAACATTTGAGACTCTTGTTGGATATCATTAGGTTCTGGAAAACGATTATGAAGATAATCTTGTAAGATGGTTGAGGCATTGATGTCAAGTCCCAAGTGAGGGACCTTACTAAGAGTTAAAGCACATGGAGAATGATACTCACCCCCAAACTTAGAGTTTTCGGCGTCTCTAGATAGACTAGTCATAACCTCCCTAATTTCTAGGTCGGAAATTGATTTTTCTAAGTCAGGTTCATCCTCGCTAATCTCTACGAGTTCATCTAAGACTATTGTTTCTAAATCGTTTGACTCGATCTCAAGATAAACTGGTTCCTCTAAACCATCATCGGTTTCGTAAACAGGACATACTACATCGTCTGAAACGGGGGTATCTCTAGTCAAATCCTCGTCCTTTTGAATAGGTTAATAATTTTTAAAATTATTAGGATCTGAACCAGAAATAATATAATCATTATAAGGCTCAACTGGGGTAACAAATTCCTGATCACTATTCCCACATATTTCAGATTCTTCATCATCACTATCCTCATCATCATGATACAATTTTTGAAATTCAAGAATTCTCAATCTTTGTTCCAAACTACATGGTCTATGTTTATAATATTTCTCATAGATCGTTAGAGGTGATTCCTCAATAAAAGTTGGAGTATCCATATATCGCTTCCCACGCATATATTCACCAAGAGTCATTTCCGAAGACGTCTCTTGATAACGAGAATTTCTAGACATATATTCTCGCAACGTCATCGCAGGTGGCGTCTCCTCAAAAGGATTCATCACCGAAGAAATATAAACTACAGAGGGATTCTATACAATCACAAACAAGGCCGACTCGACTCCACCAAAGCAAACCTAAAGATTTCTAGCAAACAAAAAGCATGATGGCTCCACTTAGATTGTTTCTAGACCAGCTTCTATCTTTCGAAAGGGAATTCGTTGCAATTTGAGCAAACCCCTCTGGAATCAATCCGAGTCAAAGTAAGTTGAATTGAGGCGAGGGAAGCTCAGTGGAGCTTTGATACCCAAGGCCTCACCACTATGACAAGGCGGCACAGTCACGCATTCAACTCACAGAAACCATCATGAACTTTGGAGTGTGCTTAAAGAGCAACCAATATTTTTCGAACGAGTTTCCTATTAAGCTCGTTACCCTATCGGTCTCGTTCTATTCCAAATTTTAAGCTTGGGTTCGCGTTAGGTTTTGTTTTCCTAAGGCGGGCAAGAAGGGAACGGTGATGAAATCCGAACCCTTATCTTGTTTAGGCCAGGCCTTGCCCTTTACTAGGAAAATAAAGACAGTCCGGTTCGTCCTCAAACAATTATCACCTTAAGGCAGACAGTAACCCGCTTGCAGGAGATTCGCGGGTGTTTCGATTGGACTTACCTCCCGTACCAGACGGGCGATGAACCGTTGTCGTCGACTCGGGCCACGACTCCTATGCCGTGTGCGAACCCGAGGGGACGAGACGATATAGTAATCGTCGTCCTTCCCTGCACACAGTTTATATAATAATTTTTTTTTTTTTTTTTTTATTAATAATACCCTTCCGTAGGGTTAAAAAAAAAATTAATAATAATAAAGTCCAAGAGTCCAGTCCAAAGTCCAAATAAAAATTTTTTTTACAGTTTTCCTCACACACTCTAAAAAAATTAAAAATTAAAAACTAAATCCTAAAATTGTCCTTTTTTCTTCTCTTTTCGCTTTTCGCTTTAAGCTTTTTCCTCTCCAAGTCCTTAGTGCTCCACTTCGAACCTGTAAATCAAAGACAAAAAGACAAAGTAAAAAGGAACAAATAAAAAAATAATAATAATAAACCTAAAAAAAAAAATCAATCTATATACAAGTCCGCGTCGGCGGCGCCATTTTGTTGTAATATTTTTCAAGAGGTAAGTAAAGATTCGTTGCTCGGACTTGTAAAGATTTAAAAACCAAAAATATGTACAAAATATGTGTCACAATGATCAAGAGACTGGGACTCAGGATTCCACCAATTCTTATACTCATGCGGTTCAACTATCAATTCTAACAGTTATAGCTTATAAATATTGACTCTTTTATTTGCCAAAGATAGATTTTGTAAAACATCAATTGTAAATCACAAGCATGGTGCATCAAAAGCTCTTACGTCTAAGCATACACCATCAAACGACATCACAACTAATTAATAAAAATCATGAAACGATTAATAATAGTGCAAATAGTCATAAAAGAATTAAATAAAATTACCACATGCATGAAAAATGGCTTCCTCCATCATCCCAGTGTTGGGGTTTAGCTCCTCATATTAATCACTTGCTCAAAATACATGTTTATAGCTCAAAAAGTTGATTAAAAGAGTGAAAAGAATGAAAACAGTAATTCTGCGACCCACATAAGGCGTCCAGAAAAGAACGATAATAAACCTCTGCTGCTGAACTACGACACCTGACTTCTGCTGTTGACGCTTCTGGAAATAAGTCTGTCCTCGGCAGTCCGTTCTTCGTGTTCTTCAAGCTTCTTCAATGGCGGAACAGCAGCAGGAGAAATTCTGAAACTCTGATTTACGCCTCCTGTGGTGCTCTTCTCGGCCCCAAACTGTTCGACCCTGGTTCTGCCAGTTGATAACAATTTTTTCCCGCCAATTTTGTTTTTTTGAATTTGGGAAGAAGGTGTCCTCCCCCTAACCAGAACTTGGGTGCGAATAGCAGCTGCCTTGGGGTGACCTGGGGGTGCCCCTTAGTAATTAGGTTACCCCTTATCCAAAAGCGAGAGTCCGAACAACACTTGTCCTCCGGGTGACAAAATCAACTTTTCGAGCAGAATTTTCCAAAAATGTTTATTTCCAAAAAATACCTACAAATACATAAAATAACAAAATTAGTACAAAATCGAGTGCCAACAATATATAGTATTGAGATCAAATTAGACACAAAAATGTGTCTATCAAATACCCCCAAACTTATTATTTGCTAGTCCTCGAGCAAAATTTATTCTTGAAAAGTGACCGAGTTAATCTCGGGTGTGTTTATCAGAGGTGTACCCACAAAAACCAATACTCCAGACCCTAGCTATCTACGAAAAATCTTGGAAAGCACTAAAGAACCTCCTTGGTTGGCATACTTATTAATTACAGGAGGAAGTACCCTGACGCGAAATTTCAATTGATGTATACGAGTTTGCACTCAAGCATACTAAAATTCATATAAGTGACGGAGCTCTACTAAGATAGTTTCACGATGGACATCATACTCGGAGTCAGACTAATCACATGAAAAGATTAAGAAGATGGAAAAAGAAAAATGTAGATGGTTGAAAAGCGAACGGTGTTTCCCATATCTGTCTGAAAGCCTCTGCCAAGATGAACCTAACCTAAATGACTGAGATACCGGTCTGACTAATATTAACACACTGGCATATACAAGGGAACCAGTGGTCAATAACTTAAATCTAGATCAACAAACTGGCAAATACAAGGGAACCAGCAGTTGACTACACATAACAATAACCATTTTTTTTTAACTTAACGGCATGAATAGATCTTTTGGATCCAAGCGCATGCTTCTTGTCAGCAGATTACACGATAGTTCCCACGGGTCCTGCATTCCACGCTTGCTTAGGCGACGGAAACAGGGAGAACACACGCATATTGCTATCCAAGTGTTAATATTTATTCCGATTGGTCTAACTGGTCCGGTCTTTTTTTTTTTTTTGAAAGGTAACTCAGTCACTCTATTTCACCCTAGCAAAGGTAACAACTTGAATCGTGTGCCCCACCAAATCACTTGAAATAAAAGAAAACTAAAAATAGAAAGTGAAAAGGACTCGACAAGATATGGCGAAACTATCATGTTATTTCTAACACCTGAGCTCTGTGCTTTTATGAATAGACTCTATAGATGTTTCCATCTAGTCAGATTGGTTCCTCAACTCCTAAAACAAAAATGTTTCCATCCACTTAGATTGGTTAGTGCTATCCTTAATACGCATAAATTTCTAGGCTCTGGAGTTTATTTATTGCAACTAAAAAGTTTCTCCCATACCCCCAAACTTAAATCTAACATTGTCCTCAATGTTCTAAAGATGAAACTAAAAGCATGAACAAGGAGAAATTGTTACCACTTGAAGCAAAAGAGATAAGGAAGGATATTACCATGTCGCAAGAATATTGGGTTACCTCCCAAGAAGTGCTAAGTTTAAAGTCTTCAGCCAGACGTAGGAAAGGTTTAGTCAACTCGAACCGTATAAAAGTATCCGGAATAACTGTGGGTCTTTAAAACCAAAAAGAGCTGACAAAAGGAAACTGCAGTGAACCAACGAAATGAACAACACTAGCATGCCCTTACCTAGTTTCCTGATAACTATCGCTAATTGTGGTTCAGGTTCAGGCTCTATGAAAGGGTCTAAATAGAATATTTTCATTGGCTGCGTTTCTTCATAGGTTGGATCCAAATTATTAGGTCCTAGAGTCTGGAAAAACTCAAATAAGAACTTGGAATCACAAAGTAATAACCTAAATAATTGCGGATCCTCTAAGTCAATCAGATATGACTTACAAAATTGACCACAGTGAGAATAGTGGTCATTCTTAAGCAAATGTATCGATTCTAATTTCCTAAGGCATTCAGGTTTAGTCTCACAACTTAATATTCGACACATTTGGAATATAAACGTTCCCACAGTTGGTAGAAAACTATTTGGTGGGAAAACAAAATCAATCTTGGTATTATTGCCTGGGTTAACCACATCAACCAGAGGATGGGTTTCTAACATTTGAGACTCTTGTTGGATATCATTAGGTTCTGGAAAACGATTATGAAGATAATCTTGTAAGATGGTTGAGGCATTGATGTCAAGTCCCAAGTGAGGGACCTTACTAAGAGTTAAAGCACATGGAGAATGATACTCACCCCCAAACTTAGAGTTTTCGGCGTCTCTAGATAGACTGGTCATAACCTCCCTAATTTCTAGGTCGGCAATTGATTTTTCTAAGTCAGGTTCATCCTCGCTAATCTCTACGAGTTCATCTAAGACTATTGTTTCTAAATCGTTTGACTCGATCTCAAGATAAACTGGTTCCTCTAAACCATCATCGGTTTCGTAAACAGGACATACTACATCGTCTGAGACGGGGGTATCTCTAGTCAAATCCTCGTCCTTTTGAATAGGTGAATAATTTTTAAAATTATTAGGATCTGAACCAGAAATAATATAATCATTATAAGGCTCAACTGGGGTAACAAATTCCTGATCACTATTCCCACATATTTCAGATTCTTCATCATCACTATCCTCATCATCATGATACAATTTTTGAAATTCAAGAATTCTCAATCTTTGTTCCAAACTACATGGTCTATGTTTATAATATTTCTCATAGATCGTTAGAGGTGATTCCTCAATAAAAGTTGGAGTATCCATATATCGCTGCCCACGCATATATTCACCAAGAGTCATTTCCGAAGACGTCTCTTGATAACGAGAATTTCTAGACATATATTCTCGCAACGTCATCGCAGGTGGCGTCTCCTCAAAAGGATTCATCACCGAAGAAATATAAACTACAGATGGATTCTATACAATCACAAACAAGGCCGACTCGACTCCACCAAAGCAAACCTAAAGATTTCTAGCAAACAAAAAGCATGATGGCTCCACTTAGATTGTTTCTAGACCAGCTTCTATCTTTCGAAAGGGAATTCGTTGCAATTTGAGAAAACCCCTCTGGAATCAATCCGAGTCAAAGTAAGTTGAATTGAGGCGAGGGAAGCTCAGTGGAGCTTTGATACCCAAGGCCTCACCGCTATCACAAGGCGGCGCAGTCACGCATTCAACTCACAGAAACCATCATGAACTTTGGAGTGTGCTTAAAGAGCAACCAATATTTTTCGAACGAGTTTCCTATTAAGCTCGTTACCCTATCGGTCTCGTTCTATTCCAAATTTTAAGCTTAGGTTCGCGTTAGGTTTCGTTTTCCTAAGGCGGGCAAGAAGGGAACGGTGATGAAATCCGAACCCTTATCTTGTTTAGGCCAGGCCTTTCCCTTTACTAGGAAAATAAAGACAGTCCGGTTCGTCCTCAAACAATTATCACCTTAAGGCAGACAGTAACCCGCTTGCAGGAGATTCGCGGGTGTTTCGATTGGACTTACCTCCCGTACCAAACGGGCGATGAACCGTTGTCGTCGACTCGGGCCACGACTCCTATGCCGTGTGCGAACCCGAGGGGCCGAGAAGATATAGTAATCGTCGTCCTTCCCTGCACACAGTTTATATAATAATTTTTTTTTTTTTTTTTATTAATAATACCCTTTCGTAGGGTTAAAAAAATAATAATAATAATAAAGTCCAAGAGTCCAGTCCAAGAGTCCAAATAAAGTAAAGTGCAAAAGAAAAAGAAAAATAACCTAAAAAAAAATATAAAAAAACTCTCTTTTTTTTTTCTCTCTTTTCTATATATAAAACAAAAAAAATTCCTCTTTCGCTCCTTTCGCTTTAAGCTTTTCCTTCCAAGGTCCTTAGTACGCCACTTCGAACCTGCAAATCAAAGACAAAAAGAAACGTAAAAAGGAAAAAAAAATAATAAACCTAAAAAAAAAATTCTACCTAAGCACAGGTCCGCGTCGGCGGCGCCAAAATGATTAAATATTTAATGTGGGTTGTAGTAATAGTGGTTATAAAATAGGGTTCTTTTCAGACTTGTGAAAGCAGATTTTTTTAGATTTAATAAAAATTATATACACAAAAATATTAACAATGGTGCAAGAGGTACTGGGGTTTAGGATTCCACCGAATTCATTTCTTAAGGTTCAAATAATGATTCTTTTAACAATTATAGCTCAGTAAATATATAAAATATATTGACTCTTATTTTTGCCAAGATAAATTCTCCAAATATTAGATGTAAATGTTAAGCATGAGGCATCAAATCATATAATCTAAGCATGCCGCATCAAATCAAATGACAACTAATTTTTTCAAATCATAATTTCAATTAAAATTAGTGCAAAAGTCATGAGAAGAATTAAATATAATTACCCAAGTGTGAAATAAGGCTTCCTCCATCACCCTAGTGTTGAGGTTTAGATCATCATAGTAAAAATGCTCTCAAAATATTTCATTGATGCTCAAAAGTGTTTTACAATGAATAGAAATACAAGAAATTGATGTAAAACAGAACTCTGCGACCCACAGAAGGCGTCCAGAATCAACGACAGAGCTGAGGTGCTGTTGTCGTTGAAGAACTACGACCCACAGACGACAGTCTATCTGTTGATAAACGACTGCTGCTGCGAGTCCGTTCTTCGTGTTCTTCAGGCGTGTTAATGGCAGCAGCAGCAGCAGCAGCAGGTAACTTCTCTGCAACTCCTCCTGCGCCTCTCTGCTCGCCTCCAAACCTCCCCAAACTCTCGACAGCCCTTCCCTGTGATAGTAGCAACCTATTTATACACCTAAGCCTCATTGAATCTCGCCATAACTCCTCAAAAATCTTCACAATGAAGAAAAATATTTTTGAGAATAATTTCTTATTTCTTCCTCTGTGTACGTTAATTGTCTTGGAAATCTTCATAAACTGATTTATACGCATCCTAGGAGAATATCTGGGCTTAACTACACAAACATGCAACATCTTTTACGTGATTTTCTTTCCAAAAATGAAACGATATTCTTTTCTCTGTTTTGATCGGGAATTGATTTTCTGGACAAATTTGATCGATCCCAACCACCATAATATATTCATATACTCATATCACATATACCCATTAAGTCTCAGCTCTTTAATCTCGTTAAAACACCTTCAAATGTCGAATTGAAAATCTGCCAGTAAAGGAAAGAATTTTCCCGCCAATTTCTTTTGTTTGAATTTTTTAAATGTGGTTGCCCCTATCCAGAGTAGGGGTGCCGATAGTAATTTGGGTGGAAATAGTAATTTTCTGGGATCCTACGGTACATTTCTGGGACGTTTCCGGTGCATTTCTGGGGTGCCTTTCAGTGCATTTCTCCGGGGTGTAAAACATTACTTATTGAGCAACTCTTTCTACACAAGGGGTATTTCTCCAAAAACACCTAAACAAACATAAAAACACCACAATAAGCAAAAATGGGTACTAACAAAATACACAAAAGAGATGAAAATAGACACATAAATGCGTCTATCACCACCCATTAGAAAAGTAAAGTGTGTCTAAATTTGATGAATTTACAAATTTACCCTTTATAAAATTTTAATACTACCAACTTACCCCATTAAATCCTAATAACAAAAATAAAAACCAAAATCAAATTCATTTCTATCTCCATCTCCATTTCAACCGATTCTTCTTTTTTCTCTTTTCTTTTATTTATTTTGAAACAAAAATATTGTCGTTAATCAGCCAATCCCTTAAAGTTGGTACTTTTTCATTTTAGCTCAAATAAGATAATCTTGTACCAACTCAATCCCCTAGAGTAGGTGTCAATAACATGCAATCACTCAAAAATCCAATTTTTTGAAATCAAAGTATTTTGGGTTTATAAGAACAGTCTACGTCAATGTACTTGTAAACCGATTTCATTTAGAAACGATTGTTGTTCATGCCCACAAAGACCGATTATCCTGGATGGGCATTCTGGTTGGAGAAAATTGAACCAGATCGGTCTACGTTAATGCCCACATCTCCCGATTCTGGTATGGAAGAGATAACTATTTTTATGTTTTTCTGTTTTTTTTTAGTTTATAATCGGATCACATGAGCATTTTTTTAAACCGATTCCTATTGTGCAATGTCAGAAATCGGTTTTTCGTTAATCCATTAATGGTGATTCTCGTCTTCATCTTATTGGTAATCATGTTTTATGTTAACGGTTTATAGTTAAGATTTTAAGTAACAATTTTAAAATTTTGTGGTACATATAAATAATAATTCGATAATTATTATTTTAAGTAACAACTGAGAAGTCTGAGTTAAATACTAGCTAGCTTTAGCAAGATCCTGACATTTCGATTTCACAAATGGCATAATTTCTAATCCTTTTGTAAGTTTTAGCATTTGAGCAAGGGATACCGAGGTATTATCACTGCTTAAAGGAATGGGTCAGGGAGAAGAGACAAGTCAATTTTCAAAGAGCTCTCTGCAAGCAAGTTCTTTCCTGATCATGAAGCAGTTCTTTGTAACATTTTGGATTTTTTTTCGAAGAGGCAAAAATAATATAAATAAGAAAGGGTGCCAAGATAACACCCTCAAGAGATACAAAAAGAAAAGAGCAAAGAGCTTACATTAAAAACATCCTTAAGTTTTTTTTAAAGACATTACATTATAGTTGTTTTTAACTTAGGAAAGGATCAAATTTATTTGTTGTGTTCTATAGTTCTTCTGGATATATTTGCGGATTTTCGCTCTTTCTCTTCACGATGTACTTGTAATTGATGTCCTTAATTTGTATTAGGGTTTTGATTATCTTGTATTTTGATGTTTTTGTTATTCTTGTAAGCGAACATGTAATCACTATTTTAATTTGGATGATTGAAATATGTTGATTGTCCAAAAAAAATCTAGAGATATAGATGTTCAATTATTTTTGATAATGCACAATTCAGACTAGATCATTTCATTTTATTTGATACACAACTGTGAATGTGCTATATATACTCAAAATGATAATACCGACATTATGTTTATTTCAGTGTGGAAACCTTTAACGGCTCTATGGCTGTAAAAATCAACTTAATAATTTATATAAGTCTAACTCCAACATTAAATCTTATTCATGAATACGTTTGATCTCATTCGAACCTCGTGCTTCTCATGCGCACATTTACAGTTTGTTGACTCGCGACTTGAATCAGACCTAACCCCTGATTCAGACCCTTTTGAGCCATGGAATGAAATGTCCATGTCCTTAACTCATGGGAACAAGCCATTAACTCACATATTTTTGAGTCGAATGAGTCAAATTTGACTCAAAACAACAAACACACTGAGTCGATCCATATGAATCAGATAATTCAGTCAGATCTTGACATGTCGAATTAAAGAAAATAAAAATACTATTAGTTGTCTTAATCCGTAGTAAAAGTCCAAAAAAAAATATCCTACCGCTCAGTAAATATAGACTACGAGTCCAATTTTGTGCATACTCCTTTAAAGAGTGTGCACATAACAAACCAATTATATTGGTTATGGAAGACCAACCGTTATCAATTAATTTTTATTTCATTTTAACTTAATCTTTATTTAAAAAAGGTAAGCATATCAAACTATACTATTTACTGATTCTTAAAAAAAATTGTTTTATAAAACAAAATAGGTAATTAATTTTAACGATAAATATTCAACGAAAAATAAATTAGGATCAAATAACGTTGTTATTGATTAACTGATCTCGATTTCATTGTTTTGACCAAAAACGTGATGATTATCGGACAAAATTAAAGTATATAACAGTCCATCATCTTACTTATTCATATTGTGTTATGGTTGTTTTACCTTAATGGAATCTAAAGTCGATCAGCAACAAAAACATTTGACCTTTTTTGTTTTATGTGTATTTCAATATTGTGTTACAGATTGATTTTTTTTTCTTTCTATTTTTCAGTATTATCTACTAATTTTTCTTTTTAATACAATTCATAATTAGATGAATCAATCACACTTAACAAAAGAGGTTTTAATTGGTAGCCGAGCAACAAGCTGAGCCCCAACCCCTTTTTGAATAGCAACACCTAATCCGTGAAAAATAAAACTACCAAGACCACTATCATCGTCATGACTAATTAAACAATTCTTCAGACGCTTGAAAAAACAAACAGTATCATCGTTAAATTCCCCTAAGGTAGTGAAAGCTCGCACACCCAAACCATAACCATGCGAAGTGCACACATTCAAATACTTAGAACGTTTTCGCGAGATTGCTTTGGAGATAGCCTGGCCTGGGACGAAAGTGCGAACACCATCTCCAGTGAAGGGGGAGACTCCAGTGACATCCATACAAACATCTTGGCTGTTTTCCCAGTTGAGGACAAGGATATCCGCTGGAAGTAAATCCTTGTTATTCTCGGACAAAAAACCTAAAGCAACTTCCTTGCGAGCATGGACACCAACTTTGAAACAGATATTCGCAATTACATCACGAACCAAGTCATGGCGGAACTTTAGACCAACATCATTAGCACAGTGAAGCGCGTGATCACCAAAAATATCCATAGGCTTATTGCAACATGAGCACAACCCGTCCTCAACAAATAAAGGGATACCAAGGCGATAACAAACTACTTCTATGAACTGTATGGGACCAAGGCACTAACCTAAACCGCTGATCGGAATAGCCAAGAGATAATCTTGAGCATATTTGATCTGATTCCACTTCCAAAGAACGGAGTCTCTTGCGGATAGAGTAAATTGGTCGGGGATTTGCTTCTTACCTGCATCAAAATAAGTGACTGCCAGGGAATGCATAGAAGGGGGAAGTGTCATCGACGCAATAATTAGAAGGCAAACCACATACCTGAATGAAATTCCGAAGAGCCATCTGATAGGCAATCCCATTATCTGTTGAGAAGGATCTACCAAGTATTGTCTTCCGCACAGAGGCAGTCTGACTCAGAGAGGCAAGATAGCAATAGGTGCTAGTTTCAGCCATGGTATAAATGCCAAGACCACCATATTTGATAGGGAGAGTGGCCAGTCTTTGTTGCAAAGGTCCAAACTCAGCTCCATCTCCGGTGATTAAAAGCCTCAAATATTGGAGTAGGTGGTCGTCAAAGAGGTCAGAGGCCTGTTGTAGAGCTGCCGTATTAGTAGTACGCATAGCAAAATATAGTCTAGATACACCGACACAATTACGGAGTAATAACATCTCACTCTGGGGATCTCTGAGCTTTTTGATAGAAGACATTAGCTGAATAGTCTTATTCACCCTATTAAGCGCCATGTCACTCAAGAAATCCAAATCCAAACTCACAGGTCCACCCAAAAGCTTAACTCCCTTGCTAGGTCTACCAATATCTGGGGGGGGGGGGGAAACACCTACCTCCAAACTGCGTGGATCGGTAGTGGGCCAAAAAACCCCGGTCTTCTTGATATTAAGGTGAAGACCTCTACCCGGTCCTTCAGACTCAATAATGTTCAAAGATCGAGCAACCTCCATAGTGTCTCCAATGATAGTGCCATCATCCAGGTACCAGGCGTGCAAATCAATCTTGCAACGAGAAGTAATGGACTTCACAAGGGGATGGAGTTCCAAAGCAAACAAAAGGAGACCAAGAGGATCACCTTGTTGAACACCGAGTGCAGAAGACAAGATGTATTGGTCATAGTACAGTTTAGCAGGCCTAGCATAACAAAATTCTACCCAACGAGAAATACCTGGACAATGAAGCCGAACCTCTTTGATAAGAGAAGACCTGCGCACCATGATGAAGGCATTCGAAAAATCAATAAGTAACATTGACATATTATCCGAGTGACCTTTCAACTCCAGAAAACTGTTGACAGAATGAAGTATACTCCCCCCCACCCACCGGCACTCCAACACCAAAATGATGATCACCCAAGTAGGATTGCATATCCTTACCAACTGAGAAGGCAGCCACCTTAGAGACCAAACGACGCCAAATAGTACCAACTGCTATTGGCCTAAGACCACCCCCGGGCTTGAGTAAAGGTGTAAGGGGTGCACTTGCAATGAGCTCACCTAAAACCTTAGGGAATTTACCTGCCAACCAAAGGTTGATAACCCAGTAATCGAAGCCGCTAACTCGTCTGCCACAGCCGCAGCTGCACCACTTAAAACGTTGACTAAATGTTGATCCCGTAAACCATCACGGCCGCAAGAAGTTCCCCTAGGGAAACTTTTAATGGCACCAATTACATCCCTTGTGTTATTGGGTCACCAATAACGACTTCATCCGGAAAAGAGGGTGGAGGAGATGCAGGGTGTTTGGATTGCAACTCAGACAAAGTGCTCTCATTACGAGGCGCCAACCCGTTCGAAGACAAGACACGAATTGCAGCTGCGAGATGCCCGTGACCAATCTTATTGCGAAAAGCACTCAAATTATCCACTTATGGCTTGTCTTTCTTGTCCTTTTTAGCTGAGTATTGTTGGCATGGGAGGCGTAGCAGCTTGGAGATCAATGTGAGGCAGCCCATTGGTTCCTTCCAAGTGATCAAAGCCTTCTGGATGGCTGCAATTTGAAGTCGCTTCTTGTTGGAAGAATTCTCTTCAGCCGAACGAGTAGGCCTGTATAGATTTAAAGTGCAAATGGGAAGCAACAACAAGCGAATCCAGGAAAACATATCCGTAGGTCTACACAGCACATCATCCAAACAAGTCTTCAAGGCTCGACATAAGCCTAATCTGCATTGATGTGGGATGTTAGAAACCGTGGAAAACCGCCGCTGGAAAACAACATTAAGCATATCAGGCGAGAGCGATAAAGACTGCTCTGGTGCTTTCCTAGGAACATCAGTCTCGAATCAATTCGTATGAGCAGCACAGTCGACCCCCAAAGCTGTAACTTCACTATCAACCCCAGTGCCAAACAAAACAACAACGTCAACCTCAACTGATTCCGTGAGAGCAACACAGTCGACACCACTAACTACATCTTCATTATCAACCCCAGCACCATTCACAACAACGACATCTCTCAAAACAGACAATGAGGAACATATCGGCGTGACAATACCATGTATTAGAAAGTTTGCTGAAGCACCAGGACCAGCAATGGCTGCGTGACGATCTCCTTCCAAACCTTTGCAGGAGGTTCTCCAGGCTCGTAAGGTCATACAATGACTGCAAATCCATAAACGTGTTTGTTGAAGAACAGATTCACAGGCGCAGTAAACATGAAAATCGTTAGAGATTATGGCTCTGCAATAGATCTTCTTGTTATCTGTGGAACAATGTATGTCTTGTAAATGTTTTGCTAAGGAACCCATTGCATAGCCTCTGCCTCCAACACCATCCATACAACTATGAATTTTTTTGAAAGGGCAGTGGATATACCCAATATGTGAAGCAGCCTCAGCGTGGAAGGTTTGACACGACTGAGGAGTAGATGATGGCCAAGGTGAAGGAGCAGGCTGCTGAGAAGAATTCTGTGAGCAGCTAGGATCATCGGACTGTGTAGAAGCAGGCATAATTGAAAAACTCCACAAACCCTAAAAAGAAAACCAAAAACCCTAGGTCGAAAGAAAAAACCAGAGGAAAGGAAAACAATCGTGGTATAGGGAAGGAAAAATACCAGAAAAACAAATGCAGACGCTGAAAAATCAAAGCCTGGAAGATGCAGGCATGAGACCAATCCATTGACAAACCCTGGTTTTCAGGCATAATTGATTATTGTTCTCTTTTTTAAATTCTTTTTATTTTCTTTTTTTTAATTTTAAATATTTTCCGTTTTTATACGATTAGATTATGTTACCTATATATTCTAAATTATAATATTTATGTCTAGATATGATGTATATTCTTTACCAATTAAAATATTTATGTCTAGATATGATGTATATTCTTTACCATTTTTAGAATAAAAATCAAAGGAAATAAAAATAAAATATTAATTCTAGATAACGCTAGTTATAATTTGACTCATCAGGAATTCAGAATACATCTTTGACCCGCACCCGCTGTCGATAACTTCTATGAAAACCTCTTTTTTCCTCTCACTTCTAACTTTTCTTCTCGCTCTCGTCTGGTATCTCTTTCCCAATCTCTCATATGGTATTTCTTCATCAATCGTAAGAAAAATAGAAAATAAATTAGAGGGAAGAGTTCTAGTAAAGCATACCAGTAGCAAATCAGGTGATGCACCACCTTCATTAGATGCTTAGCATGTTCAAGTTTCTTAATCAATGGTAGATTTTCTGCAAATTTCGTCAAATCTCAGTTTTTAGTCTGTATTGATCTCTAATAAGGGTTTTGATTTCTACCAGTTGTCTCATCTTCTGTCGATTCTTCCTTAGGGATCTGATTTATAATTAGGGGTTTGATTTATAATTAGGGTTTTGATTTCTAATTGTCGATTCTTCCTTAGGGGTTTGATTTATAATTAGGGGTTTGATTTATAATTAGGGATTTGATTTCGAATTAGGATGCCCATGCCGATTCATAACAAGGGTTTTGATTTCTTCCTCGGGTTAGGTTTTCAGAGTACATGACTTCATCACTGCAATTCGATGGTTCGTATTGTGTGCGTTTGTTCATCTTTTCAATTTATTTGTTTTACTGGTTTTGTTTTACTGATTTTGTGTATTTTTTTTAATTCAGGCACCAAAGAAGGAGAAAGAAGGAGAAAGCTCTACTACCATCTTCAAAGCCAGCTAAATCTGGTGGTGGGTTTCAGATAATATATTCATAATTATATACTGACTTGAGGACCACGAAGACTTCCTTTCACTTTTCCCCCTCAAATATTATTTGCACTCAAGGTTTGTTATGTTTTTCCCTAATCGTGTATTCATGTGTGCCAATTAGTTATTATTTCTAAAATTTATGCTTCGTGTACGCTGGGTTGTATGCATTTCTTATTTCCTTAGACATGCTTTTCTTTGTTGACTTAATAAAAAATTCAACTGATTGTAGTTGGTTAGGTGGCTCCGAGATCAGGATGGGGATGTAGTTGGAGAAGAGTTAAGTTGTTGTACCAGGTAAATTTTTTTCTTGTCTCTTGTGAGCCTTGGAAGTTTTCTTGGTTGTCTCAGGATGATATGTTTATCTTTGTGCCCCAGCTTTGGGTAACAACTGACTATGCATATCATATTTGTATGAGGTGTGACTGAGTCTGACAGTTTGTTAGTGCACTTAATGATGCTATTCATTCAGTGTACATTTAATAAACGGTCAATTTGTTAGTGCATATCATATAATCTGGCTCTATCACCTGTCCCAGCTCCATGACTGGCTTTAAGATGTACCTGCAATGCGCAGAGGTATATCATGATTTTTAAACTATCATCATCATTTTCAGGAAGGAGCAAACCATCAGATGGACTCATATCTGTTTGACTGTTTGTATTATTTTCGTTTTAGTTATTTATATGCTAAGAATGACTGTTATATTGAAGTATTCATACTTTTTGAAGAAGAATCTGCAGTAATAGACTCGAATTGGCAACTGTAAAACGACAATTTAAATGTGTTGTATGAACACTTATATGTATCTATCTGTTTAAATTTTTATTAAACTCTTCTCTCACTTGCTCTCCTTTTGTTGCATCCAAAGAGAATCCAGGTGCTTCTGTTTCACTAGCTTAAAGACGAAGAGCGAATAAAATTTGTAAGCAACACAAAATTATATCATCTTGATTTTTGTCTAATTCTATTTTCTTAATTTCACCTACCTGTAAAATGACATGTAATTTTTATATAGGATAAGATGATTCAGCTCCAACAAAAAATCATCATCGAAGGAGAGCAAAGAGATGAAACTGATATTTACAATGAGGTTCTTGGAATAAGATTTAAAAGAAGAGTATCCGGAAGATGCAAGCAGATTACAAATTATTTCAACAAGAGCTCGATTCAAATGTTAGAACCAAATGGACCTAGATGAAGGGTTTCAAGTTATGAATATAGTATTTCAAATTATTGGTGTTTAGAATAATACACAAGAGATTTCATTTCTTGATGAATTTCAATTTATGATGTTTTTATTGTTTTTAGGTTGTTTTGGCATAGTAATGGTATAATCTCATATTTAAATATTTGACTTAATAAGAACTTAAATCTTTTGTGCTCTATATCTGTTATGATTTTATGATTGTAATAACAAAAAAAATCGAATAAAGAAAATTGAATGAATTTCTGATATTATTTTCGTTTACGGTTCATAAAAAGATTGTAGAAATAAATAATTGTCTTTGAAAAGGAAAACAAGTAGTTCTTAATAAAGTCTTTAGGGACCAAAAAGATCTCTTTAATGAAGAAGAAAGTTGTCTGAGAAATTCATCTTCTAAGGAAAAATTAATTGTCATCGATTATGATATTTAGAGGCGATTTTTAGAAAGCGTTTGTTTTTGGAAAAAACATTTCGAGGCAAAGTGAGTTGTCACTGATGGAATATTTAAGGACCAAAACATGTTGTTTTTGGAGACAAAAGAAATTGTCTTTGAAAGTTCGTGTTAAAGGAAAAATGAATTGTCTTCGATAAAAAATTTAGAGACAAAAATAAACCTTTTAGAGAGGAGGAATTTTGTCTCTGAAAATTCTTTCTAAGGCAAGAAATTTGGTCACTAATAATAAAATATTTAGAGACGAACAAGTTAGTCTTCAAAATTTGGTATTCAGGGGCTATTGAAGTCTCTGATTAAATTAATTAGAGACAAAAAAATTTGTTTCAGATAATTATTATTAAAGACAAATTAAATTGACACAAAACTTTCGCTTTTGAGACAATTTTTTTGGTCTTAAATAGTTATCATTAAAGACAAATTAAATTGACACAAAATTTTCGTTTTTGAGACAATTTTATTGGTCTTAAATACTTATCATTAAAGACAAATTAGTTTGTCCAAGAATTTACATTTTCACGACAAAAATCTTGCTCGCAAAAATATGCCTTTTGGTGTCGAATTTTTTGGTCATTAAAATAACTTTCACATACAATTTTATTTCGTTGGTGAAAGAAACTTTTGTTGACAATAAATTTTTAGTTTTTAATTAATTTTTCTCGTGATCGTTCGTAATTTTTAGTTTTTAGTATTTGAGACAACTTCGTGACAAATTTTTTTTCTTCACAACAAATATTTCGAGACAAAAAAAGGGGATTTCCTGACAATTATTTTTGACACTAAACCCCCATTTTCTTGTGGTGTAGCCGCTAGGCCACTCACCAGAAAGACCTAATTGTCAACCAAGGCCAACACAAAGAACACCAAGCACCTCCGAACTCGCATTCCTGAAAACCACACCTGCACCAGCTTGGCCCGGGTTTCCAAAAGAAGCACCATCACAACAAATCATGATTTCATCCTGATCAGGAGGATACCAACTAATCTCAATTGGGGTAGACGTTTTGCAAGATCTATGCCGCACTTTGAAATAATTCAGAATGCGTAACTCCTCTAAAGTATTATGCATGTGGCCTTTCATTCTAATAGAATTATCACGAATAACCTGATAAACTCTCCCTTTAAATCCCATCCAATGAAAAGCCATGTTCTCAAAATAAGACTTGTTACGTAACTTCCATAACTCCGTGACAATTGCCAGATTTGCAACTAACCACAGCTCTTTGATCATTCTACTACGACCCTTAGCAGCCTTATATGAATCCACCAGGTCTTCCTTTGGATCGATCTTGAAAACTCCAGCCACCCAAGCCCAAATCCTCCTAGCTACTCTGAAATGCCAAGTGATGTGGCTAAGAGTTTCGCCACTTTTTCTACATAAACGACACATAATAGGCATGCTCCTACCAGTCTTCTTAATAATATTGTCTTCACTAGCACAACATTGCTTGGCCCAAATCTTCCAGTATTGCACACTCAAAGTAGGGTGCACAACCTGACGAGAAAACAGATTTGCACAAGGTACAACTTCAGCTGGCAACTTAAGAGCGGCCTTAGCCGACTTAACTGAGAAAACACCTTTGCTGTCTAAGTCCCAAATTTTATAATCCTCCCCACCAGCAATAACCGGCAAGTTTTCCACATCAATATTGCAACGAATCATCAACTCTCTATTTTTTTCAGGGATAACCCAAGCACCATCAAAAATAATATCACTAACTTTAGCCTTAAAATCATTAGGGCCTTTGGAAGTGATGCCAAGTCTTTGCGCAATCGAAAAATCACCACACCAATTATCAAAGAATAAGGAAGTATTAGCGCCGTTACCTATAATTGAGCGGGTATGCTTCTGCACAAAGTTGTAGATCAAGCGAATGCCAGGAAAAACCGAAGAACCCAGCTTGTAATTGATCAGATTACCATTGAGCTTAAAGTATTTGGCCCTCAAAAATATATCCAAAATCTTATTTGAATATCTAATAGAAATCCAAAGCTTCATGAGCATAACCCTATTAACATCATTTAACTTCTTAATTCCAAGACCTGCTTCACGCTTTGGGAGGCATAGATCATCATATAGAACCGTAAAATATTTACGTTTCTCAGCATCCCCAGACTAAAGAAAATTTCTAATGGCCCTCTCAACTTGCTTAATCACCGTGCAAGGCCATTTATAAACATCCATAGAATGAATAACATAACTGGAAATCACCGATTGAATTAGCACTAGCCTCGCTTGGAATGATAAAAACTTACCTTTCCATCCAGCCAATTTGTCCATAATCTTCTCAACCACTTGACGAACGTGAATATGCCGAACGATTCCAGGTTTCAATTGAATACCTAAGTATTTATCTGGAAACATAGCTCTCTCCATACCCAAATAGTTAGAAATAGCAATAACACGAGAACTTCTATCACCTCCAAATTAAAACTTGCTCTTTACAAAGTTAACACACTGACCATACGCATGCTCATACAAAGAAAGCAAATTCTTTAAACTTTGCAAACTATGAAGATTACCTCTGCAGAAAATAAGGATATCATCCGCGAAAAGTAAGTGAGTAGGCGCCACACCCTTCTTGCTAACCATAACCTGCATACTATTGTTCGCAAACAACTTGGAAAGATTGCGACTTAAGACATCTTCAATAAGAACAAAGATCAAAGGTGAGATAGGATCACCTTGACGCAAACCTTTAGTAATACTGAAATAACCTTCAGGGAAACCATTAAGCTTGACAGAAATCCGAGCTGAACTAAGAACGTTAAGAACCCACTTGCACCAGGAGTCCGAAAAGCCATATTGGCGAAAAACTTCAGCAATGAAGCCCAACTAACCGTATCAAAGGCTTGAGCAATATCCAATTTGAGGCCCACATTACCATGCTTTCTTTCCGTATTGATCTCATTGATCAGTTCAGACGCCAAAGCTATATTCTCATGAATGTTTCTACCCTTCATAAACGCCACTTGCTCCTCAGAAATCAACCTATTCAAAACAGTACCAAGCCTGGTAGCCATTATCTTAGTAACGACCTTGAAGAAAAAATTGCTCAAACCAATTGGCCTATAGTCTTTTATAGCATCAGACCTGCTATTTTTTGGAATAAGAACAATAAAACTAGAGTTAATGCCATTGGTAATTTTACGCATGGACCAGCAGTTTGCAATTGCATTAAAAAGATCTCTAGAAATAATGTCCCAGTACTGTCGGTAGAAAGAACCAGTGAAGCCATCCAGGCCAGGGGCAGAATCAGCTCCCAAATCGAAAACCGCCATTTTAACTTCCTCCAAAGATGGAATAGCATCCATATAAGCACTTTCAGCAGCTGAGATGCTTTCATGCTCAAAATCAAATAAAATTGGGTCAATATGAACGTCACTACCATTGAATTTGGCCTGATAATGGTTAACAATGTAGTCCTTTATCTCATCCTGCAAAAACAAAGTAGTATCGTTAGAAATCTTAAGCTCTGATATGGAATTTTGACTTCTCCTCATGTGGATGCTGTTAAGAAAGAATCGAGTATTTTGGTCACCATCCTCCAACCAAGTTACTCTTGACTTCATCTTAAGCATAATGGCCAACTCCGTTCTTACATCGT
Organism: Papaver somniferum; assembly: GCF_003573695.1. NCBI lineage: Eukaryota > Viridiplantae > Streptophyta > Magnoliopsida > Ranunculales > Papaveraceae > Papaver > Papaver somniferum. The sequence continues at coordinate 52,303,748 of NC_039361.1, forward strand.
CAACCTCTTTTTTGGCATCCGCAACCCTTAGGAATTGCAACTCATCAACCGGATCATAATCAAGAAGATCATTCTCAGTCTCAAGCTTTAATTCCGCCTGTTTCAGGCGAAATTTCACATCTCCAAAAATAGTTCTATTCCAAAACTTCAACACCTCCTTTAGTCTCTTCAGCTTAGAAGTAAAAACAAAAGGGGGAGCACCATTAATATCAACACTCCAGCTTTCTTCCACCAACTTCATAAATCCTGGATGGGAAAACCACATCTTCTGAATTCGAAAAGGAACTCTAGATGGCCTTGGATTTTCAAACTCAAACCCAAAAAGGGGAGAATGGTCTGAACAGACCCTAGACAAGGCTTTGCATCTCCAGTTCGCATATTTATAGCACCAAGCATCATTCACAACCGCTCTATCATGTTTAGAGACAATTCGGTGACTTCCACCTCTACAATGAGACCAAGTATATTTTTTACCAATAGAATCAGCCTCCACCAAACCATTGTCAGAAATCCAGCTACGAAACTCATTCATATAAACCTCTTTGATCGGCCTTCCACCCTTCTTTTCCTCCAGACGTAGAACGAAATTGAAATCCCCCAACACCAACCAAGGAATAGATAAAAAACCTAAACATAACTGACGCCAAAGCCTCTTTCGAACCACCGGATTATAGGAAGCGTGTACAGCCGTGATGAAATCCCCCGTAAAATTCACAGTAATTGCTTGTCTTGAAGTAGATAAAATATCAGGCCTTAACAGTGTATTCCTCCATAAGATCCAAATATTACCTTTGTCTCCATCAACCTCATTTGTAATAACATCCTCAGAAAAATCAACCAAACTAAGAGACCTAACAAAATGCACATTGCAGAAAACATGCGGTTCTGCAATGCAAATAACGTCAGGTTTGTGCAAGTAAAAAAGCTCCCGCCACTTGGCCCTTGCACCATCCTTAGCCAAGCCTTGAGCATTCCAATAGAAGACATGCATTAATTAACCTTGCTCCTTGAAGGGCTTGCTGAACCCTTATCATCTTCTTTGCGAGTTTGACTTCGTCCTCTTCTAACACCTTGGCTCTCATCCTCAACTGGCTTGGTACCGGGTTTGCTTTTCTTTTTTTTGCGCTGTTTTAGAAACGCCCTTCCTAGCCAAATTATCCAACTTCTTCTTCTCAGCTAACTGCCTTCTAAGCTTATCTTCCTCATCTTTAGCGGCACTCCATTCTAATTTTTCAGCCTCAATCTCTACAATGCATGCAGATTGCGAAGCATCCGGTGGATTTTCCTTAAAAGGCAATGCATCAGCCTCAATGTTTTCTCCTTCATCTTCCCTAGCATCAATACCAGTTTTAAACATATTGGAAGTCTCAAGGACTTCATCAGTTCGAACTGGAGAGGACCTTCTAGCTGTTCTAGTTGGAGAACTAAAACCATCCTCGGGTTTTTCCAAATCAGTATTAGAATGCAGCTCTTGGGATTGTTGTTCTTGTGAAAAAACTTGAAGAGAAGCTTCTTGCTGTTGACTCTCTAAAGTCAAATTAGCATCTTCTTCTTGAACATTCTTCTCTTCCTCCTGCCTCTTCTTTGCCATAAGCAATTGTCTAGTATGTTGCAATTTAGCCAATAAAGCATCTTGTTCTATTTTTGCAAGATCTGCAGCCTTAGCCATATCATCGGATATCCTATTTTGTTCATCATAGACTTTGTAAAGTTCCTCCTCCTCCCTTTTAAGGTCCAATGAAAGAGAAGCAGCATCATCAGTTATATCCCACAAAGGCACTGAACCAATTGAACGATTAGTGCTAGCAGAATCAGGCAAGACACGCGGAATGTCTGCAATATTATCCTCTCCAGCAATACTCGAGGCTGGACTCGGGATCAGAGTATGACGCCCAGTATGCTTAACTCCTCCAATGCATAAACCATCATCCTTAGGATCCAAAGTTTGATCCCCTTCTCCTCCAGTATTAGGCGGTGGTGGAAGCTTATCCTTTGGTTAACATATTTTTCCTTCTTCCAATAATTTTTCAGATCATCCATTTCAGTTTTGAGAGTCGCACGTTTTAAGTCATCTACCTCCGCATCATGCAACTTCTGCAAGTCTTCATATTTGGTTGTTCTGCATTGGGACAAAGTGTGACCAACTGATTTACAATGATCACAAAATTCAGGCTTATTCAAAAAATCATAATCAAGACGAAAACCTTCTGGAAAATCCTCATCATTAATAACAAGCTTAGGCAAAGGTTTAGAAAAATATATATCCACCAGTATCGCAGCAAAATAACCATATTCAACCTTCAAAGTTCTCGGATCTATAGCCACAGGCTTGCCAAGACCACGAGAAATTCGAAATAAGATCTCCTCCTCCCAATATTCAAAGTAAAAATATGGAAGACATACCCAAACCGTGTCCCTTGAGTTCTTCTCCGATTCATGATTAAACATAGGAGTCCATGGAATCATCTTTAATTGTTGTTCTTTAACCTTCCACGGACCTTCATAGCTAACTCTTTTACGATCAACCTCATTTCTAAGCTTAATGACAAAGTAACCTTTCACCCATGGAATAAACTGGACTTGGCCTGTTAATCTCAATTGTTCGCAAAGAATTCGCTTAACATCTTCAAACTTGGTACCTAGGGTTTTGAAATCAAAACGACCTACAATACTGAATTTCCATATTTCTTTAGAACGCCTACTGACATCCTTAGGAATTGTAATCACAATCTCCCCAGTAGAAGCTCGAACAAGAGGATGTGATAAAGAATCTGCATCAATATTGGACATAACAATTGATTTCTTCTTAACTATATTAGCATACGAACCATTCTCATCTTTGGAATTGTCCGTGCCATGATTAGGGTTTCCTGTTTTTGGAACATAGGTAAATCTTGGCCTTGAACGTGATCGATTTCTATTCTGTGCACGATCAAAGTGTTTATGATTTGGATGATTGCCTAGATCAGGCGGGATTGAATGATTCGGCGCCATTGACGCAAAATCGTTGCACAAAGAACGCAAAGAGAAAAAAGAAGAGAGAAAACCGGAGCTAGTCCGACCAAACCCTAGGTTTTTTTTTCTTCCTTTCAAATGTTTACCGGATGGTTGCAAGGAAGCACTGTGGAAGGACATTTGATGACTTGGAAATTTAGAAAATAAAGGAACAAAGGCAGGAAATTATAGCCTCTGATTATTTCTACTATTTTACGGGTGATCTGGTCAGTAAGAAACCAAAGAGTGATGGCAACGAAAAGAGACACAAATTCCAAAGTCAAGAATTCGATCTTCTTCCGGGCATTTGATTCCAACTGGCTTAGTTTTGTTCGCTTTAGTCAGCTTATCTCGCGTTGGAAGGTTTTCAAAAGGAAAATATCATTTGGGTATCAGAAACTGGGAAGGTACCAACATTCGTACAAAATGGAACACTTTTCAGTTTATCTTATACAGATTTTGGTACTTCCCTAATAAATTACTCTCATTAGCAACCTTGCTGAATGCTGATTGGGGAGCATTTCCATCTTTGCACTTTCCTTTATTTATCTTTATAAAATTATAACCTTGTTTTAACAAAAAAAGATTAATGTTTAAAGGATCGAAAATAAAAGTTCTAGTCATATGTTTGGGGTGGCATATGACGGAGAGTGAAACATTTTCTCTACCATGTTGGGTTGGGATAGTGGAAAACTTAAAGCATTTCCAATAATGGGCGCTAAAAATCCTACATGGAGGTATTAGTTAGATCTTTATTTATAAAAGTTTATACATTTTTATAGAATTATTATTTTTTGTTTGAAGCCTTCCACAGTAGTTTAAGATTTTAATCTTAAGATTTAAAGGTTGTTATAACGAATTTGAAGATTAAACTAATTTTTTTATTTTGTATTGGTATTTTAATTTTAAATAATAACTAAAAAAAATTTAGTTAAATTGATGATACAGAGGTCATTCTGAAAGTCTAGATAGGACCTTTGTATTTATTTTGTCATCCTCATATTTTATAGAACTTACTATTGGAGATAAATGGGAATCTGGAATTCTGATGGAGAATGATCTACTGCCATGGTTATGATGACATTTAACTAGGGCTGTTCATGGTCGGTTTTGGTTCGGTTTCTAGCCAAACCAAAACCGAAACCAATACTATTGGTTTCTAAAAATCTAAACCAAACCAATCCATTAACCATTGGTTCGGTTTCCAAATGGTTCCAGTTGGTTTCGGTTTGTCCCACTGGTTTTTGGTTAACCAATAATTATGTCAAACCAAAAAAAAATACACAAATTTACAGATAAAAAAATCGTAATTGCCGATAGTATTGGTTTACACAAATTTACAGACAATAAAAAAGTTATCAAGAATAGTTAAAGCTTACTCTAATTCTAGAGATCAAAAGAAGATATATAATATATCTTAATTTAGTTATTGACAAATAAAAAAGAAGGAAGACGGGAAGAAAAAGTCGAGTAGCAGCAGCTGTAGTTGGGGGTGGAGAAGAGAGGCGACTGAGAGAAGGAGAAAGAGAAAGAGGGAGAGTATCATAATGAAATATTAGATACTTGTAAATCAATGGGTAGAATCTAATACTTGTAAATCGACGGTAGAAACTAAGTTTAAAAATTAATCGGTTTTCCAATGGTTTTTGGTTCGGTTTTAGAGTTCAAACCAAACCAAAACCAACACTATCGGTTTCCCACTTTCTACACCGTAACCAATCCATTAGTAAATGGTCCGGTTTGGTTTTTTCCTAATTGGTCTGGTTTGGTCCGGTTCCAGCGGAAAATCGAAATCATGTTCAGCCCTACATTTAACTGACATTTCAGCACCAATTTTTTTATAAAACTCAAACGACAATATTTTTGAAACTATTTTTCTTATCTCATATTCCTCCTAGCAGTGGACGGCTAAGCCAGACTAGGTAACCCATGGGATAATCAGGCTTCTATCTCGCAAAAAGAGAATTAAGGAAAATATCATCGACAGAAAGTAACTTTAAACCGAGAGCATAGTCATATTCACCACCCAGTTAAGATTTGGTACTTACATTGTTCATGTCCTACCCCTGCGGCCCTGCCTTATCAGCGTTTTCTTTCAGCTATAAAAAAAGGGCTATTATTGGGGAGTCGCATTCCATTAGAATGGCGTCATTTAATAGAACAAAATCGGATCATTCATAAGTAATATTAAAAATCCCTTATCTAAAATAATTTTATAATGACTAAACAATTCTTATTTAGTTAATTTTAATTTAATTTAATTAGATAAAAATTAAATTAATGAATTTTGTTGTATACTTGGTGAATTCTGGGACAGTTTTTGTGGGAAGAAAAACTGGCTGTAAAATAAATTTCTATGGTTGGAAATAATCCAAACCTGGACGTAAAATCACTTCTACGGTTGGAAATAATCCAAACTTGGACGTAAAATCACTTCTACGGTTGGAATTAAAAGAAAACTGGACATAAAATCAGATTCTAAGGTTGGAATTAAAAAGAACCTGGACGTAAAACTACATGCAAATAAAATTATACGGTTGGGATTAATCCAAACCTGGACGTAAAATCACTTCTACGGTTGGAAATAATTCAAACCTGGACGTAAAATCACTTCTACTGTTGGAATTAAAAAAAAATGGACGTAAAATCGGATTCTACGGTTGGAATTAAAAGAAACCTGGACGTAAACTGAGCTTCTACTGTTGGAACTAATCCAAACCTGGACGTAAAACTACATGCGAATAAAAATCTACCGTAGGAATTAATCCAAACCTGGACGTAAAATCACTTCTACGATTTTTAAGTTTTTATTTTAGTTAAAGGATAATCTAGACATTTTGTATATGTGTTAGGATATCCCATAACTATTTTTTGGACATGAAAAATCCACGTAAAGCCCCTCTATTAAAGTGGGACGCCCCAATAATAGCCTTCTATACAAAGCTCAGAAGTAAAAAACAGCGAGCCCACATGCCGCCAATTTGTAGTCCGACTTAATCCGATAATTTCAAAAGATAAACAAAAATTTCTAACAGACCGCCCTCCAAAACTCCCCCAAACCTGCCTAGATTCAACTTGTGGGCCCAACTCCTCCTTTAATGGGATCCCCTGCTAACTCTGTCACCGTAGGTCCCATCATCTCCTCTCACACGACCGTTTTGGGAGAGTTTTTTGGTGCGGTCCGTTAAGAATCATCCAAAAATAAATTAGAAAGAGGGGAAACGGTGGGTCCAGTAAACGATGTCAAGTAATCACCGAATGTCAGGTAAGTATGGACCACAAATCGGGTTTATAAATTTGAGCCACTGATAACGTTTCCGAAAGAAAAAGATCTCACGAAATAGAAAGTGGTTGATATATATGATGACACCCGTGCACGACTGATTTTAGCCCATTGATTAGAAAGGTGGTTGATACATATCAAGTTTTTAATAATACATATAGAATTACAGATGTCACCGTCACATAGTGCACGACTACTACTACTCCTATTCTGTTCTTCAGCAATTATACTCTAGTTGAGTAGTTCTATTTCTTTTTCAATGCTGAAATTTGGAGTTTAAATATGCATATATAGTGTGTGATATTTAGGATATATATGGGGAATGTAGTATACATCTGACGATAGTGATGATAAGACCACAGTATCAGGGATGTTGAACATGTGATTCTCTTAATTCACTTGATCACCATGTGATGTTTCATTAGAGCGACATGTAGTTACTTAAGCATTTCTTTTTTCTACGGGCATAGATAAATTTTTTTTATAAGAGCCAGATATATACAAAAAAAGTTACAACGAACTATTGAACCAACTCAAAGCAAGAATACAAGCCGACTCTTAGAAATGCACTACCAAAAAAAAACAACCAACTAGATAATAGCTTTGAACTTTAACCTATTTTATGTTATTGTTGATTTTAGTTATAGCGACTTCAAAAATGATAACATCTGTAAAACCTAAACTTTTTAGATGATGGATGTTCAAAGATGCGTCATTGAAAGAGATGAACCTTTATCTTAAATTTGTGTTGCACGTTTAGGACATATTAGTCCAGAACAGAAATTGCACCATAATGGTACATAGCATTATTAGGAGATGGCCAAGAATGATAATGCACTACTATGATGCAATACTCAAGTTGGATATCAGGACAGAACTGGTTATGCACCACTATCGTATTATTTCAGAAACTCGTTGTCGCGAGAGCAAGTGAATTTGGTACATGTTCATCTTCTCCCCTTTATATAGTTGTAAAAATGTCGATAAGACATAAATAAAGAAGTGGTGTTGGTTGAAGCTATAAATCTTGGCCAGTAAAGCCTGTATGATGCGAAAATATCATTATAACGCGATGATTACTCGAGATTGCTTCATGATGCGTAGGTATCATCTTTGTTGCGTTGGTAAACCAAGAATGCAGTATAATAGTGCAAAACGAAGGAAAAGTGAATGATGTGATATTTTGCATAGCCCGAGCTAAAGAATGCATACTTGCGAACTAAGCGGCCCAATGATGCACACTCATGTGCATTATTTGTGAAAGACCCTTTAGCTTATATAAACTGTGCTTTGCTTGGCTTTGGACTTATAACACGAGATGGCTTTAATTACTAGTCCTGACGATAATGAACTATTGCCCTTACTTGAAACCTTCAATATACAGAGAAGTGTATGTAGGCATCCGCAATGAGTTGCAGCATTAGTAGTCCAACACCATCTCCCTCATATCATCTAATTACGAGGTGATTGCCACATATTGTGGTAACTCATGTCACCTGACTCGGCAATACGAGGTAAGAAATGATTATTGCCATACTTGAAGAATTATGTTGCAGTCCATTCGGTGGAAGATCATACTTCCTATCAAGTTGTTCGATGTAGGCATGCATCAATTACGAATTGGGCATGGCCAGAAAAGAAATCTAAATCGGTACGCAAGTTAGGGGAGCTTGCATAACCCTCTCGCATCAAAAATATGATGCAAGGAAAGAATGGCGTGAGCCTGTCTGATGCACTGATATATAGTAGAAGCAAGACCAGTGCATGCTTTCAGCAATGCTAAAGAGAAGTAAGAAAGCTGGTAATAAGCTTGAAATGGCCTATATGAAAGTCCCAGACATGTGCCTTGTGTCTGGACATGATGCGGAAGTCAGTGATGCACGCAATATACATCAACATTAGTCTTTATAGCCTTGCACCCTTCATAAAACAAGGGAACGTTGAAGCAATATGGAAGCTACATTTAAGGTATCATGCATGTGAAACATGCTTGTTGTGGAAAATGGGCGTACTTTTGCCTACCGAACCTTGAAGTTTTAAATCCCGCTCTCTACGTTACGAATGACACATCAGGAAGTTTCGGTTTACTGAGCATAGTATAAGAGGCATAATTTTCTGGTCCATCACAACATTTTGAGTCTTCTAAATAGTCCAACAGATCGTTGTCGGAATGGTTTGACCAGATTTTCTTACCGATTGGGTGCACTACCCTGAAATTTCCAACTCTTAATAATTAAGCCAATACAATTAAGCATTGCTCCGAGAAGAGCAACTCTGCCGTGAAGTCCCCTTTCAAACAGAACTTTGAGAATGATCGAGAATAACTAACCATCTATGATTCCTAGGGATCCATCCAGATGTCGAAGCAAAGAAGTGGAATTGCCAACCGTGGAAATGGTGTTTAATTGGTATACCATACCGTAAAACTTGTTATATATTTTCAAATGCTTTAGAAAATAAATAACATATTTCTTAATGAGAAAAAAAGGAAAACAAATATTTTTATCAATTATTCATTTATAGGGTACTACCTCTGTCTAGAACAGGTTTACTATGAAGGGTCGACAACCTAAGTCAATGGTTGTTGACCAGGTAATTTTAGGTGGGCTGAAAGAGCAAGTTCAGAAGTGATTTTTAAGTCAGGGTGCATTTGACCCCAGATAAAGATACTTAACTAGATTCATGTAGTCATGCTGGCTACCCAATTTTTAAATATGCATTTGACCCATACAGTCGTGCATGTTTCAAATGCGTAATTTTGAGATGCTAAGTTTCGCTTGAAACTGGAACTCCAGGGTACGTAATCAGATCCCCATCACACCCATCGAATGTCGATAGATAGTGGATACCTTAATTCCTATAAGTACTTGGGATGAATGTGTTAAAGGATAACTAAAATCTAAGCAAATTAGAAACATTAGTCATTTTCTAGGGTATATGAACTTTTAAATTGATAAGATAGGGTTTCATTATATCTGAAGTTAGTAGTCCTGTAGTTCATTATATTCTCTAAAAGAGTAATACATAAAACTAGGGATGCACATACTCCGGTACGGACCGGTTCTCTTATGGAACCGGTGTCTGTACTTGGTGTTGACCGGTACCTCATTTTGAGTACCGGTACCTGTACTTGTACCTGGAGTTGTACCGGTCCTCCGGTACCGGTCCGGTACAAGACCGGTACCGGTTTTTTTACCCGGAAAACGTTACAAATTAATACTAAGTATAAGTTATACAACATTTCCATATGATCAATGTATCCAAAATAAGTTCAGGTTGCATACATACTTAAGTTCAACATTTCCATAACTTCAAAACAACAATCCAAAAATAAGTTCAGTTTGCTAAAAAGTAAAAAACAACATTTCCACAACCATAAGTCTGTCTACGGCAAGTCGACAAGAAATGAAATGTGATCATTGCAAACGAAAATGGATGGTTGCAAAGCCTGCACTTGCAATTTCCAATCCTAGCCTGCATTCATTTCCATAAATAAACTTCAAGCTTTTAGGAAATTCTCAATTATGACTGCAACAGGCAAAAAAAAATAAACAAGAAGAAATAATTAAACTTCAGTCAATACAATAAAAGTAATTACTATTAAAGAAAACAAAAAAGAAGAAAAACCTAAATAAGTACCTGCTGCATCTTCACCATCATCATCAGGTACATAATCACATAGAAGATCAAGAGCAATGGGTTTTTGTAAATAGATTTGTGTACAGAGCAATGCCTCAACTGTATTTGTAGACATAGAAGCTCTCCATGGAGTAAGCACGCGCTTCCCGGTGCTAAAAGCTGATTCATAGGATACTGAAGACACAGGCAAGGCTAATATATCTCTTGCAATGTAGGACAGTACCTTATACCTGTTTGCATTAGCCTGCCACCAAGCCAATATGTCAAAGTCATCATCTTGATCTACTTCACGCATTTTTCCATCCATCATCACATCTGTCAAGTACCTATCTAACTCCGTTGTTCTTGCTTCTTCAACACAACTTGGGTTGTCCCAATGTTGTCTCTTCCTTGATTGAATTTTTGATTTCAACCCTTGAGATGGCGTGCTAACTGAACTGGCAACTACCGAAGCAACACTAGATGACCCTTCCTCATGAGTTGAATACACTGAACTATAATCATCAAAGAGTTCCTGAAATTCTAATTTCACCTTTCTCATGATTCTTTGAACCTCCCACAAATTTTTCTCAAACAAACAGTTAAGAGTAAATTCTAGCCCCTTTAGTTTCTCTCTTGGATCCAACAATTGAGCAAAAAACATAACAGGATTCATTTTCTCGTACACACCCCAATACTTATTGTACTTGGAAAACATAAGACGAGACATACGTGCAATAAATGGATCTGATGCTACATTTTCTCTAAATTCAATTAATTGTTCATGGATGAATACCAACTCCCATAAGAAAGAATGAGTAGTGACTTATGTAGAAGCAGAAAAATTGACAGTTGCATCGAAGAATACCTTTAAACACTTCACAAGACCTCTAGCATAAGCCCAATCTTCTGCATAAGGAGCATGAGTCTTTACTTTCTTTTTCTTCTTCTTATTTACCTCTTCTTCCATATCCTCAACCTCTTCATCTTCTTCCATATCCTCAACCACTTCTTCCAAGATGTCATCACTAGCTATAGCATCCTCAATATCAGCATCACTTGGTAAAACAGAGTCCTTGTCTTGCTCAAAAATAAACCTCTCTTGAAAGTCCTTATCAATCTGTGCTAACATTGCAAAAACTTTTTCATATCTTTGAGCAGCTTCTAACATCAAGTAAGTGCTATTCCATCTAGTGTATACATCTAAATTCAGTGCTTTATTGTAATCTACCTTTGCTAGGGAAGCACATTGTTTAAACTTTTCATACCTAGAAGGAGAACCAAGAACATATTTTACAACTGACCTTATCCTTTTAACAGATTCATTAAAGAGTCGTACTGCATCTTTTATGACAAGAGCAAGAACATGGGCTGAACACCTCACCTGATAACAATAAACAAATAATCAAGAAAAATTAGTCATAACTCATAAGATGCATGTGAAATGAAATGAGAATGTTACATGTAAATGAAATGAGAATGTTACATGTAAATATTTAGCTCTGATTGGTGATCTTGTCCAGCTAGTAACAACTTGCTTCAGATGATCCATAGCTACTGTGTTGGCGCTGACATTGTCTAGAGTGACATCAAATATATCTTTTAGACCCCAATCTTCCAAACAATCCACCAACTTCTCACCGATTGCAATACCTGTGTGACCTTCAACTTGACAAAACATGAGTATTCTCTTCTGCAGTTTCCAGTTCTGATCAATGTAGTGGAGGGTTACACAAATATAATTAAAATTATTTGGTGATGTCCATGTGTCAGTTGTCAAAGTTACCCTCTGCTTAGATGTCAAGAAGTAAGTTTTTAGGCTATTCTTCTCTTCTACATACATCTTTAAAATATCCCTATAAATTGTCATACGTCCTGGAACCTTGAACCTAGGTTGTGCCTCTTGCATCAATGCCACAAAGCCTGACCCTTCTACTTTTCTAAAAGGAATTTCATCCATAATTATCCACTCAACAAGACGCCTTCTTAACCTATCATAATTGTAAGTATGAGCAATAAGTTTACCATCCTGACCTGGTTTTGGGGGTGGCATCAACAGAGATGGTTGTCCCTTTTCTTTCTTCCTATTAGGATTCTTTAGACATCTATTCAAATGCTTTCGCAATCCAGAAGTGCCATTATTGTCATTGTGAGCTTTGTATTTATTGTGGCAATAACTACATTTAGCCCATTCATCATCTATCCTAGTCATTTCCAACCAAACAGATGATCTCACTCTGCCGTGCTTCTTTTTGCTATCACCAACTTCAACTGCTTCAGCTCTGCCTTTACTTGTTGGAGTTGCAGTTTCAGTTTCAGATTCATTTGTGTGAGATGCAGCTTGAGAGGATGATCCAACTTCTGTTTGTTGAGTTGTACTTGTAGTTGGAGTTGCATTTGTAGTTGGAGTTGCATTTGATGTGGTCATCTAACAAACATAAAACAGAACAATTACATTCAGATTATTGCAATCACACACCAACAATTACAAATTTACAATGCACAGAATGTCATACAATTTTACATTCTAGCTAATACATAACACAGAAGAGTGTAAGACTAGTTCCCAATAAGAAAAATGAGAAGCAAGTTAGAAAATTTACAAGTAGCATGGTTCATATCACTACCAATACATAACACAGTAAGAGTGTAAGACTAGTTCCCAAGTACCAACTAACATTAACATTCTTATAATAGAACTATCCCTGTGTAAAATCTAACACAATTTCTAAAACTTCAGAAATTACACTATACGCTCCTTCTCAGCATCAGTGTACTAATATAGTTCTTAACACACCACTGACCACTCTCAAATCCACCCAAGATTCTTTACCCTTTTATAAAATTTTCTTGATATTTCAAATTCTATAAACCCAGAATACAAGCATTAACCTAACACAATTGAGCAATTTTATCAAATAAATGACATCCCATAAGAATTCAAGCATAAAAGAGCAATTTTTATCAAATAACAACTACAATTGCAACTCACTGTATTTATAGCCATAAAAGAGCAATCTTTATCTTCCATGTAATTCTAAGTTCTAACCCAACACACTCTTGAAAGTCCTTATCAATCTGTGCTAACATTGCAAAAACTTTTTCATATCTTTGAGCAGCTTCTAACATCAAGTAAGTGCTATTCCATCTAGTGTATACATCTAAATTCAGTGCTTTATTGTAATCTACCTTTGCTAGGGAAGCACATTGTTTAAACTTTTCATACCTAGAAGGAGAACCAAGAACATATTTTACAACTGACCTTATCCTTTTAACAGATTCATTAAAGAGTCGTACTGCATCTTTTATGACAAGAGCAAGAACATGGGCTGAACACCTCACCTGATAACAATAAACAAATAATCAAGAAAAATTAGTCATAACTCATAAGATGCATGTGAAATGAAATGAGAATGTTACATATAAATGAAATGAGAATGTTACATGTAAATATTTAGCTCTGATTGGTGATCTTGTCCAGCTAGTAACAACTTGCTTCAGATGATCCATAGCTACTGTGTTGGCGCTGACATTGTCTAGAGTGACACCAAATATATCTTTTAGACCCCAATCTTCCAAACAATCCACCAACTTCTCACCGATTGCAATACCTGTGTGACCTTCAACTTGACAAAACATGAGTATTCTCTTCTGCAGTTTCCAGTTCTGATCAATGTAGTGAGGGGTTACACAAATATAATTAAAATTATTTGGTGATGTCCATGTGTCAGTTGTCAAAGTTACCCTCTGATTAGATGTCAAGAAGTAATTTTTTAGGCTATTCTTCTCTTCTACATACATCTTTAAAATATCCCTATAAATTGTCATACGTCCTGGAACCTTGAACCTAGGTTGTGCCTCTTGCATCAATACCACAAAGCCTGACCCTTCTACTTTTCTAAAAGGAATTTCATCCATAATTATCCACTCAACAAGACGCCTTCTTAACCTATCATAATTGTAAGTATGAGCAATAAGTTTACCATCCTGACCTGGTTTTGGGGGTGGCATCAACAGAGATGGTTGTCCCTTTTCTTTCTTCCTATTAGGATTCTTTAGACATTTATTCAAATGCTTTCGCAATCCAGAAGTGCCATTATTGTCATTGTGAGCTTTGTATTTATCGTGGCAATAACTACATTTAGCCCATTCATCATCTATCCTAGTCATTTCCAACCAAACAGATGATCTCACTCTGCCGTGCTTCTTTTTGCTATCACCAACTTCAACTGCTTCAGCTCTGCCTTTACTTGTTGGAGTTGCAGTTTCAGTTTCAGATTCATTTGTGTGAGATGCAGCTTTAGAGGATGATCCAACTTATGTTTGTTGAGTTGTACTTGTAGTTGGAGTTGCATTTGTAGTTGGAGTTGCATTTGATGTGGTCATCTAACAAACATAAAATAGAACAAATTACATTCAGATTATTGCAATCACACACCAACAATTACAAATTTACAATGCACAGAATGTCATACAATTTTACATTCTAGCTAATACATAACACAGCAAGAGTGTAAGACTAGTTCCCAATAAGAAAAATGAGAAGCAAGTTAGAAAATTTACAAGTAGCATGGTTCATATCACTACCAATACATAACACAGTAAGAGTGTAAGACTAGTTCCCAAGTACCAACTAACATTAACATTCTTATAATAGAACTATCCCTGTGTAAAATCTAACACAATTTCTAAAACTTCAGAAATTACACTATACGCTCCTTCTCAGCATCAGTGTACTAATATAGTTCTTAACACACCACTGACCACTCTCAAATCCACCCAAGATTCTTTACCCTTTTATAAAATTTTCTTGATATTTCAAATTCTATAAACCCAGAATACAAGCATTAACCTAACACAATTGAGCAATTTTATCAAATAAATGACATCCCATAAGAATTCAAGCATAAAAGAGCAATTTTTATCAAATAACAACTACAATTGCAACTCACTGTATTTATAGCCATAAAAGAGCAATCTTTATCTTCCATGTAATTCTAAGTTCTAACCCAACACACACAGCAGTGTCAATTTATGGCACTGAACATTTATCTTTGATTGAAATAAGATCAAATCACAGAGGAAGAATAGAAAGAACGATTTACCTTCACTTCTTCACGCCACTGAACATATAGATCAAATCAAAATTCTGTAAACAAGTAAAAACCCTAAATCAATCTAAAATCAAACCCTAAATCAATATACAATCAAACAATTCGAACCCTAAGGAGAAGAATACTGACCTGATAGAGATGGTGGTGATACACTGATAGTGATTTTCAATCTAAATGATTCAAACCCTAAGAGAAGATCAGAAAAATCGAGCATGCAGCGGTGCAGCCTGCCGCCTTCGCTGAGAAAGTGAGAAGAAAAAACGAAGAAGAAGAAATGAAGAATGCTTCTTCTGTTTTCTTTTTCTCGACATATTATGTCTTGGATGGCTAGGATTAAAACCCTATACAGATCTTGACGGCTAATAATAACAGGTACATATGGTCCGGTTCAAGTCCGGTTCTCTTCAAGAATTGGTGTATGTACCGGTCTAGTCCGGTTCTCAAATTTCAGAACCGGTGTCTGTCCCGGTAAAGCCGGTTCCGGTTCGGTACCGGTTCTACTCCGGTCCAGGTCGTTTAGACCGGTTCTTGTGCAGCTCTACATAAAACCCTCAAGGTCAAAAGTTAAACAATCTTTTCTCTAATGTTTCATCCTTCCAAACCTCTAATGTTACTTCTCTCACTGTAAGTTATAAACCAGTGTGTGAATTACTTCGAATATTTTGATTGAAATCCCAATCATGGACCCCTACTTATATACCAAGTCAATTTTTTATCAATGTTTTTCTTTTTAACTAAATCAAATGTACTTGCCGATAGTTTTCCTCCGTGGTGGTAAAGGAGGATAAGTTAAGTTTATTTTATTATACTTTTAATTTGGTATTGTTGGTTTTTGAATGTGGTACACTGATGGTGATGGAAAAGATATTGTTAGTGATTGTGATGATAGTTATATGATGTTGCCACTGATAGTTGGTGAAGATCGGGACAAACTTGTTTAAGGGCGCTAAACCAAGTTGTAGCTTGAGTCTCTCAAATAGGTTTATAGGCAAAAGTTTGTTACGCTTTGGACTTGAAATAAAACTTATTTCCCAAGTGTAAAAGGAGAATACTTAATTTTTAAGTCTATCCCAGGTGAAGATATAGTGGCGGATAATGGTGTTAAAGGTTTGTTTTAAAAACTTAAACAAGCTTCTCATTAACAATTTTTGGCATAAATGATAACCCTATTTTATTTTTATTTAGAAAAAAAGTTAAATCCTAGACCAACTAAATGAAAGATAAAATACATGAACTAATTAAAAAACAGAACCCTTTTAACTAAATTTAGAAACAGTTGACTGGGATAGGCAGAGAATTGCAAATTTTGTCAGAAAACTCACCTGCAAATAATGTATTATCTAATTATGTAAATACATAATTACTTTTATTGATTTAAAGAGAGATTGTTAAGAAAAAATGAAAATGTACAAGGTTCTACCAGAGATAAGGTAGTTACTTAAAAATGAAAAATTAAGTAAAACTGGAGTCCTTATTTAAGACAGATTGAGCCATACTAATTAAGATGAATCCTATCGTTAGAAGAGGCAGCTCAGGCTAAGACCAAAGTTCAAATGGTGTGTTTCTTCTGCCCCTTTATCAATCTTGGTGAATGAGAACTCTACTGAAAAGTTCAAACCAAAGAAAAGCCTAAGACAGAGAGACTCTATTTCTCCATATTTGTTTCTTCTTGTGGTTGAAATTCTTTGAAAACTCATGAATGATGCGGTAGAAAGAGGTCAAATTAGTGGCTTTAAAGTGGCAGCTACAGGTACAATGATTTCTCACCTTCAGTTTGTAGACGATACTCTTATCTTCTTGAATGCTAATTCAGATGAAGTCACTAGACTCTTCATTATTCTTTCAATATTTGAAACTCTCACTGGCATGAGATTGAACCTGGAGAAGAGTGCCATGATCAGTGTTAGAGCTGATGAAGTTATTGACACTCTAGATAAAGAATTAGGCTGTAAAACTGAGAAGCTGCCTATTAAATATCTAGGTCTTCCAGTTGGTGTAAGATCTAGATGTATTTCTGTTTGGGACTCAGTGTTGGAGAAAATGCAGGTAAAGATTGCAACTTGGAAAAGGAAGTTTTTAAAGAAAGCAGGAAGACTAGTGCTAATCAAACACTTCCTATCTAGCTTACCTATTTACATTTTGTCCTTGTTCAATCTTCCTGTTTGTGTTGAAAAGAAGATGGTGGCTTTAATGAAAAAATTTCTATGGGGTTCTACTGAAGAAAAGAGGAAGATGGCTTGGGTGGGATGGCCTAAAATATGTAGAGCTAAACATTTTGGTGGATTGGATGTGAGATGTCTCAGGTTAACTAATAAGACTCTTCTGATTAAATGGATATGGATATATTCTAAGCAAAAAAAGACTCTTTTGGAGAAGGATAGTGCAACAGAAGACAAAAGCTTCAGAAGAAGTGTTGCTGCCTACTGACGTCAATGGAACTCAAGGTAGAAGCTTATGGAAAAATGTTTCACTAGTGATCCCTGCAGCACAAGATTTTATGACTTTTAAGCTGGGTAATGGCAAAGGAATCAGGTTCTGGCATGATAAATGGCTGGTGAATGGTTATCTCAAGGATCTTTTTCCAGTTATTTTTAAAGCCTGTATCGATAATCAAACCACAGTTGGTGATATGATCCATGAAGGAAGATGGAATGTTGTCTTTAAACATCCTCTTGATGTGAACGAACATCTTGAATGGGATCTCTTGAAGAGAGATTTGGGTCCTACTCCAGTTCTGAATGATGGAGAGGACGAGGTGCAAATTTTAGGTAACTTCTCAACAAAAGCTTGCTATGATGCTCTGGCTGGTTCTATGGAAAACTGCGCTTTCAGTAAGTACTTGTGGAAAAGCTTTATCCCTTCCAAAGTCAGTTTTATGTTGTGGGCTGCGTTTAATCATTTTCTCCCCACAAGAGACATGCTGAGGTACAGGGGTGTAGAAATTGCTAGCACTACCCGTGTGATATGTAATCAGATGGACGAGTCAGCTGATTATCTTTTCTTCCATTGTCCGATTACATTCGAAGTGTGGGATTATTTTATTAAGACATTTCACATTTCCTGGCTTCTGCCTGGTACAGTACTACATCATTTTCAAGCCTGGGATAACAATGTCTTGACAGGTAGGTGTAAAGAGCTTTGGAATATCTTTCACTATGCTTTTTTCTGGATCATTTGGGATGAACGGAATAGCAGAGCGTTAAGGGGAAGAAATAAATCTGTTTACGAACTTATCATTCACATCAAACAGCTTCTTATCTTATGGAGTTGTGAGAAAGAAACTTTTAAGTCCATAGACAGTGTGCACATTTTGCACAACTGGGAGTCGATTATTCGTATGTAATGTAATCTAGTCTCTATGACTAGCCGTTGTATTGGCTGAACTCTTTTCTCTTAATATAACTTTTTATTTTCGAAAAAAAAAAACAATTTTAATCAATATTACGCGTATATGATTTTTTTAAATTAATCAAGGATATACACATAATAACTTCACAATTCCAACCAATTAATGTATACATATTGGTGACGTTTATGCATTTATGACAATTAAAAAGTTGTTGATCCGCTAGAAGTAAGCAATTATGCATGTAGGATTCCTTAATTAAAGACGATCGATCATCTTAATTGAGATGAAGTCATCAAATGTAATCCGGTCTTAATTGGGTAGCTAGGCTCATTAAATGTAGAATTTGATCTTTCGCAAGTGCTAAAACTAGATTTTGTTCAATGTATAAGATCTCATCACCAGCATGTACTGCAGTACTACGTACCTTTTGGTTCTTTCAAAAGATATCAGGAACTTATTTTCGCGTTTTTTCAAAAAAAAATTCTTGAATTATTAAGATTTAAAATTTATGTTAATGATGATGTCATTTGTCAACTTAAATTATTATACGGTTTATAACCTCTTGAGTATGGGTCGAGATTGCAGACATGTATCATATCTTCCAGCACTAATACACACAAATGAAACAAACACCCATTGTTGGGAAATTAAACCCCCGTTGTATGGACTAGTCCAGCTAGCTAAAAAGATGTACATTGTCCTTCGCAAAAAATCCATCTCCTATTGTTATATTCTGGTGCCTTCGGGTTTTTCTTTTTTAGACTTTCTCCGTTGCTAAAGACAAAAAAGATGAAGAACAATTCACACATATAATGTCGAGATAATACAAGCACGAGCATTGTATGTTTTATGTACAAGGAAGGATCCCTACACATTTTTGTTATCACACTATCTCACGCGTTGGACGTTGTTTTTGTGAATAAAACCAAACCTTAACGGATTTGAAGCTAATGTTTTGAGGATATGTTCCTCTTATCAAGTTCTACATGCCTACCAAAAATGAGCGCATTCCGAAATATAAAACCTCACAGTCCATCGGTCTTATAGGGGTGTATTGGATCAGGATATATCTAGATAAAATTAGATACTAGTTTTACCCGAATCTAGTGGATTATATAATGTTTCTATAAGATTCTTATAGATATATGATTCTGGATTATAATGGATTGTCTTAGGAGTAATTTGCTTTTTAAAAAGTGAAGTATATTACCAATTAGTAATATATTTGAAAAAACCAAGGTCATCATGATTCCCTTAAAAAAAATCCAAAAGTGGAGGTGGGCGGTGGTGGTTGGTGTGTGTGTGTGGTGGCGGTGGGCATGGGCGGTGGTGGCTGGTGTGTGGCGGTGATGGTGGTGGAGGTAATGGTTGGTGATGGAGGCGGTGGTCGATGGTGGTGGTTGTGCTGGTGTTGGTTTGTGATATGTGGTGGTGCTGGTTTGTAGTGGTGGTGGTAGAAAAACATAGCATGTTGTGATAAAAAGAAAATTCCATAAGAATCCATGAAACTCTTATGGTTTGGGTTATGATTGATATGAGATAATAACATACATATTTTGCCTACAAATATCCATAAGAATCCATATATATCTTGTCCCTTAACTATCCTAAGAAATCTTAAATAAATTGAATACATAGGATATTTGTGGAATATAAAACAATCCTAATTGAATACCATGGATATTTAATGATTCCTTATATATCTTAATTGGATACCTAGGAGTTTTTAGGATTGTTAAATATCCATATAAATCCTAATCCAATACACCCCTGTTAATTTCGACGGTCAGAAATCCGTTGATTTTCAACAACTCATTTTCAAAGTAGTAGATGGCGATGTTATACTTCTCGGAATACGCTCATTTTTGTTAAGAACGTAGAGTTTTGTAATAGTAACATATCACCGAAATATTAGTTTCAAATCCATTACGGTTTGATTTTTATTCACAAAAATAACGTCCAACATGTGAGAATATAAGTGTGAGGAGATCCCCTCTATACGTACATACTAGAGCTGTCAATTAGTAACCCAGCCCGCGGGTTGACCCTAGCCCGGCTTGTTTCAACCCGGCTTGGATGGGCTTGTTTCCTAAACGGGCCGGGCTAGGTCTGTTATATCTGACCCTAATAGAAAACAAGCCGGGCTAGGTCTAACCCGCGGGTTACCAGCCAACCCGTTAAATTATGATAATAACCTGTTATCGGAGGTATCGGTAGTATTTCACCTGCTACCCAGGTAACCGGGTACTTCTTCTTATTCTTATCTAAGTTTTCTAAAGAAAGAGAAATCAGAAAACTTCTCTTCAAGTTTTAGATCTGGAGTCTGGACTGGAGGTATTCGTCTCTTTTTCTCTCCCTGCATGTATTTTAGCTGGAGTCTGGACTGGACTCTGGAGGTATTCGTAATTAGGTAAAGTGTCTAACTTAAAACTAAATAGGGTTGTCTTTTCTATTCTGAGTTCTAGATTAGATTTTGATCTTTAAGTTTAACTATAATGATCTTTTTTTTTTAATTTTCTAACTATCTGTTTGATTTTCAGGGGTTAGGGCTTTACTCGTAATCAACTAACCAAGTTTTATCCTTTAGGTTGTTTTTTCACTTCTAAGTTATAGATTAGATTTTGATCTTTAAGTTTAACTTTAATGATCTTTTTTTTTTTAATTTTCTAACTATCTGTTTGATTTTCAGGGGTTAGGGCTTTACCTTTAGACTACCGTTGAAGAAGAATAGGAAAAATTGGCCGATGATTTTACTTCTACTTTGCTAATCTAGGTGAGTAGTTCTAAGTTTTTAATGCATAACTTGTCTTTAAGTACTGTTAGGTGTTTGTGGAAATGATTCTTAGAACCCCAATCCCCTTTTCACGAATTTGTATCATTTATTGTTAACTCATGTCTCTTAATGTCAATCTATAATAAATTAATAATGCATAGCTTGCTTATGTTATGCTTGTGAATATTTATTTGAATTACAAAGGTTTACTGATTCTGAAAATGGAAATGAACTCGATATGCAGCATGTCAGAATCAGAAAGCACATGTTTTATTTTGGCTTACATGAAAGTTTAAAAAAGCATACTTTTGTTGGCTTTGCCTTTGCCAGTTTGGGATGTGTACTTGTTGGGATTTTAATTATTGACAGCTCTAGTCCCCTGTGATGTAGCTCAAGGCTTACTAATTTTGATTTTTGAATTCTTTATGTAGCTTCCTAAAATGTCAGTTGAAGAAGACCATGACGATGTCATGAGTGAAGAGGATATCACAGTAGTAGATTCGATGACAATTCAAGAGCATGCTTCAAAGAAAAGGAAATTTACATCAAAAGTATGGAATGATTTTGATTGGTCACGAGACAAAGATGGTAAAGAAAAGGCTACGTGCAAGCATTGTGGGCAGGAATATGCTTATGACAGTCAGAAAGGAGGAACATCAACTATGTCAAGGCATTTAAAGAAGTGCCCTAGACTGAAGATGCAAGATGTGGGGCAACTTTTGTTATCTACAAATAATGGAGAACTGGCTACTCGTGCACGAAAAATAGATCAATCAAAGTTTCGGGATTTAGTTGCAAGACTAATTATTGGTAAAAATCTCCCCTTTAATTGTGTAGAATGGACTGAATTTAGGGAGTTATGTAGTTATCTGAATGTCGATGTTGAAACCATATCAAGGAATACTACAAGGTCTGATATTCTTAAAACGCATAAGTTCCAAAAAGAAGTTATTCGCAAGAAATTACAATGTGCTCCAGGTAAAATATGTCTAACATCAGACATGTGGACCTCCGTCAACACCACTGGATACATAAGTTTAACAGTACACTTTGTTGATCAAGATTGGGTATTCCAGAAGTTTCTTTTAAATTTTTCTCCACTGCCACCACCCCATACTGGTCAAGCACTTTCAGATAAGTTATTTCTGATGTTAAATGATTGGGGAATTGAAGGAAAAGTAACCAGCATCACTTTGGATAACGATGCATCAAATACTTCATGTGTTAAGATAATGAAGAGTCGATTCATTGCAAGGAATGTTATGTCGGATACTGGGAAAAGAAACTTTCATATAAGGTGTTGTGCTCACATAATAAATCTTATTGTAAGAGATGGACTGACAGAGATTGATCCAGCAGTAATCAAGATAAGGTTAGCAGTGAAGTACCTTAAAGGTTCACAAAGAAGAAAACAAAATTTCTTGGATACTGTCAGCGATTTAGGAATGTCAGTAAAGATGGGTGTTCGACAAGATGTTAAGACAAGATGGAATTCTACTTATCTTATGTTGCAAAGTTGTATTTCGTATGAAAAAGTCTTCACTCATTTGAGGTTGGTGGACCCTGACTATGCAGAGTCTCCTAATGGGGAAGAATGGGAGCAAATCAAAGTGGTCACGAAGTTTCTCAAGGTTTTTTATGACCTCACGACTCTATTCTCTGGAAACAAGTATCCTACTTCTAATTTTTTATTTGATGGGGTTTGTCAGATTAAAGTATTATTAGATCAAGAGACAACTAATGACATTGAGTTCATCAGAAACATGGCGAAGAAAATGCAAGAAATTTTTTCCAAGTATTGGAAAAAATTGAGTCCAATATTGGCAATGGCAGTCGTTTTAGACCCTCGATTGAAGTTTCAATTTGTAGAGTTTACTTTAGAAAAGGTGTATCCTGTTGAGCGTGAAATGAAGAAGGAAGTTGATATTATTAGAAAAAGGATGGCGGCACTCTATAAAGAGTATCATACGGCGTCAACTTTAAGAGGTTCGACAACCAATGAAACTCAGAATTCGGGTACTGTAAATGGTGGGAATTCTGGACGCAATGGAAGTGCTTTTATGCAGGTGATATTTCTTTAAGTTTTAACTGCTTGAACATTTCTATAACTGTCCATATAGAACTGGTAGTTAATTGTTGAAGTTTTTTGATGCAGGAATTTGCCGCGGCAAAAAAAAATGGTGGTCAACAATCTGACAAGTCAGAAATAGAACAATATCTAAGTGAGTCATCAGGATCAATGTCAACTGATTTTGACATCTTGAGGTATTGGAGAAGCCAAGAACTACGATACCCTAATCTTACAAGAATGTCAAAAGTACAAACAAGAAAAGATGAATATGAAAGAGTGACCGACCCTCATTGCTTATGATACTAATAATCTCAAAAGGACCGACCTCCATTATGTATTATAAATATATTTTCATTAGTAAGCCAAGAAAAGATAAATATGAAAGAGTGACCGACCCTAGCTTGCCCGGTTCACCCAAACTCATCCTGTAAGTGAATTCTTTCAAAAGCTTACCCAATTTGAATGATTTCTTTAATATTGAGAATAGTTTTTCACCTCCTTTTTCTTCGTAATTATTAGTTGTTCGGTTCTCCAGTTTGGATCAAAAAAAGTTTTCATTTAACAATTACCCATCCATCTTTGAGTTAAGTATTTATAGTAACGACTCCATATATTAATATTTTTAGGAACTCACAAAATTATTAATACACATGATTTATTAATATAGAGAGGTATACAAACAAATTCTAAATGCATTTTTTTTACTAGCTAGTTCAATGTATATAAATGTTATTGGCTCATACGCGAACATATTTATACTTCAACGTTTCAATATGCAAATGCACATATCTAACTAAGAACTTGTATAGAGATACCAAAATTTCCACTGCAAAAAGCTATATCGGAAATATTTTGACATCAACAAAAAGGTTTCGTAGCGCAAGAGATCTCATGCATCCGCAAATTAAAAGAGGTAATTAATAACCTAAAAATTTACATCTTTTCTCTCAAACAACTATAGATAAGTATTTTATTTCATCTTAAATTTTAATATAAAAAGATCTATGATTTTTCAATATAATGTTGATTATAAATATATGGAGGTAAATTCCTTATGAGGGGAAAAAAAATCTATTAATATTAAAATACGAAGGTTATTATCATTCGTGGCTGTCCCAAGTTATTAAGACTATGGTTTTGTATTGATATATTGAGGTTATTAATATACAAAGTATCAATATATCGATCTTTTACTGTGTTTGGAACTTACATCGACTTTTGTTTACTTACTGAGGTATAACATTTTATGTTTATTTGCATTCTCTAATGCAACAATGCATTCTCTCTCATATTGTTTAATTGTTTTTGCATTTTCCAATGCAATGATCTACTGCTACCTTGTGCATGAGTGCACAAGATAACAAAACTCTACTACTAACATAAAAGTTAATTTGGAAACAATCACAAATCTGTATTTTTTTGTGATTCTTTCTTGTTTTTCTCTTTAGGCTGATATATTGTCCGTCTCTTGTCGGAAATTTGTAATTGTATTTATGTGTGCAGTTTTTTCTACCCTTTTTTATAAATTGTATTATATTTTCAGGAAAAATATTCTCCAATTTACCGACAAAAAAAATACAAACTCTAAAGAAACAAATTATACTTGAGCGACTCACAAACTTTTATGAATATGACGATTTTATGTGTTGATATTAAAAATAAGAAATTCAAACAAACACTAGTAAAGGACCTTTCACGATGCAATCCCTGTGAATTCAATTTTTAACTCTATTTGGAGCCTGAAGGTCCTCTAAAGATCATCTTTTTTCTTTGGTTCATTGCTCATGGTAGACTTGCTACAAGAGATTTTCTTATCAGAAGAGGTATGGAGGTTTCTGCTGGATGCTTGTTCTGTGCAGAAAATGAGACTACTGCCCATTTGTTCTTACACCGTCATTTTGCTAAATCAGTGTGGGCTGAATTTGTTAGTAAGGTGCACTGGTTCTTTTCTATGCCACATGAGGTTTCAACAGTTCTTTATCCCTGGCATTTAAGGCAACACAGTAAGGAAAGTACTTTCATATGGGACATGATTCCAGCTGCAATCCTTTGGAGCATTTGGAAAGAGAGGAATGGGCGTGTCTTCTCTGACAAAGTTCACAATGTTCAGGCTGTAGTCAACAAGGCAGTTTATAATCTCTTTTCCTGGGCTCTAATTTTCAAAGACTTCGAGAATGTGAACCTAACAAATGTAATTAAAGAGTGGCACAATATTTACTTTCAGTCTAGTTAAGTTTTGGTAGTTTGTTACCAACTTGGTCTTGTTTTTCTTGTTCTTATGTAAGGGTGGTATAATCCTGTTATACCCTTTCTTTTTTGATCAATACAATTTTTTTCTATCTTTTTTATAGATAAAAAAAAAGGACCTTTCACGACATCAACTATAGGCTTCTTTTTAGATCGGCAAAGAAGAGATATTTTGATAAAAGAAAAACAGAAGGTATAAAACAGTTATACCACCCTAGCAAGAGAAACAAGAAGTCAAAAGAAAGGGAGAAAGTTGATAACAAGCTATCAACATAACGAGGATCAAAATAAATATCACACCAGTTTCTCATAACAACATAAGAATCAAATCTTCAAAATCTATGATAGTCAAAAGCCAAGTGAATAAGCAGTAGATAGCTTTGTTAATAATAGCCCTCACAGTGCTTCTTGTTAATAAGCATCAACTATAGTTTTGTCTTACGATTCTAGGTGGTGAGACTTGCCCATAAAATGAGTAACAACAAGAAGTAAATAAGTGCTCTGGCATGAAATCTTCATCAGTAAGAATGACGAAAAATAGAAAGATTTATCAATAAGCTGTAGTTGCCAAGGTTAAGGCTTCCTTAACAACTATCCAAATTTCTCAAGTGTTGTTCAAATAGGAGAACATTGTTCCACTGTCAATATGATTAGCCTTTCGGTTCCAGAAAAAAGAAAAAGAAACAACTAAATGTGGTTGCAAACGTAACAAACGAATACAAGAGTAGGTATGCCTACGCTTTATAATGCAACATACAGTCTGGAGGTCCATAATTCATGAAAGACATGCACGAATGATTCCCGAAGAAGAGAACAAAAGGGAATTTCCAAGTTAACGATTCCTATGTAAATCTATTTTAGGAATGGAATGACAGATATCCACATCACATCCGACACACGCACGACTACCACTCCTCCTATGTTCTTGAGAAAAAGATATTCTTATATTCATTCTATATAATGTTTTTTTCAGATATTATTTGTAGTTTTTTTATTAATAAAGGATTTACGGGGAATGTAGTACTATAGTACTATACAGTTGATGATGATAAGAGTCCGCCGTATCCGGGATTCCGAACATGTGATTTACTTAATTCACTTGATCACCATGTGATGTATCATTAAAGCGACACGTATAGTTACATAATTGCTTCATTTAATGGAAGATGGAGATCAATCAATTAAGTCCCATCTCATCATTTCTATCGAGTATCATTTAAATCCCTTGTCGAAAACATAATATTGATATATTCAGACTTTATGGCTAGGACTTTATGGAAATGAATTCTGCAAATATCTAACAACATCATATCTTTATAGGCCGAACACGAAAAAGAAATGAACTGCAGCTTTCACCAGGTTAAGCAGACGTGAGACTGAGACAAATGGGTACGGTATTATAAATTTGGCTTAAACGGGACTGTATGAGTCTGGGAGTCACTAGTTTGTGAGAAGCCAAAACATCTTGAAAATTAATTCGTTTTGTGAACCTGGCGCTGGCAGGGAGTTTGCATGATGCTATAGCGGTTGCTTAAATCTCACTCCCATACAGGTCCAACTTAAGTCCAAAACACCATGTTACCATACATGTAATCCTGCAAAAAATGTGAAGTCCGAAATAGATATTGGGAAGGAAAAAATGTCGTCAGAGATGAAGGAGATAATTATTTTCGTATGAGTGGTATTCTTTTTTTTTTTTTCCAACTATTGAAGTTTTCGTTTAATATTTCAATATTTTGGCACAAAATAAAAAGGAGCAACGTTAACTACCATCGTAAAAAGAAATACTAGAATGACACTATATTTTATTCAAAAAATTGGTTAAAAAGACCAAAATCAACAATTCCTGGATGAAAAAGACATGTAAAATTTGATACTGTTTAAATGGATAAGAATGTAAAAATAGTGAGGATATAAACAGTTTCATCCTACCCATTTTGAAATATTTTTTCTTATTTTTAATTTACATCAGGACGCATCAAGTTTCATCCTCGCTCTTTTTTAAGTTTAAGCTAGGATGAAACCAGTTTCATTCTTGCTATTTTTTGGTGTCCATTTCATCCATACTAACTTTTACTCGTCTATTTGAACCATGTTTTAATTTTTTTTTTGGACAAATGACATATTTTCCATATTTTATTTAATCGGCAAACTTGGAAGATATATCAAGTGTTTACTAGAAGTAAACAAGAAAACGCTCAGAGAGCTTACAAACCCAGCAGAATGCCCAAAAGCATTGCTGAAAATCCTTATATCTTCATCTTTATGTTGAGAGTTGCATGTCTTCCTAATCAGTCGAAAATCGAAATACCCGTACAACCGAGCCCTTAGATAATCCTGGAGTTCATGAGACCAAAAGGTTTGTACATATTACGTACCATTAATAAACTAAGCTTAGTTGGTAGACCATTTAATGTCACATGGAGTATTCTTAGTAACTCTACGGCCTAAACTACGTGACAAATGGTTGGTTATATAGTTCTTGAATGATTATTTTTTTATCAGTTGAGATTATTTTTTAATTTCATTTAAAATAAAAAAGATCTTTATCAATCTTCTGAAGTTTTAATTTTGTTGCAACCGTCCAAAACCCCACGCAATTAATGCGCTACGAATTATTTTTACAAATCAATTGATTTTGAGTTGGTGACTGCGATATATATGTCCCATTTAGGGTTTTGAATGGCTTTAATTATACTTAACCTTGGGTCGTATACCAGGGGATTTATTCAGGAACAAGTATCATTTCTAAGCAAAAGAACCACGGAATATGGTCCTGCATTTCTATAGAGTTAGGTTTATAATCAAACAGGCCGCTATTTTCATCATAAATTTTGTAGAATACAAAAGGAAGGATTCATTAAAATCTTGTTATCATCTTCCTTACAAGTTTATTAAAAAGAACTCTATGGATCCTCAAATATTTTCTCATTATTACAACGAACAAAAAATAGAACTCCTACAACTAGGTTTACAGTTTCCAAGCTCCTCATAACTAGACTTCTCAAATTTAAACGAAGCTACTACTTTTGTAGAGTGAAAGAGAGACTTAAACTGGCTAAGCTAACTAGCTTGTCGAGAACAAAACGAAAAAATTATACAGAATACGGAAAAAGATACGTTAATATTTATGCTTTTTCTAGAATGGACACGGGTTGGACTGAAGAAGGTAGAATCAAATGAAGCACGTACAGATGATGAGACTGATTATTTTTTAGTAGTTGAGTCATTTTCTAGTATCCGTGTGAGACAACAAAATGGCATCAATGGCTTCTTTTACTTGAGAAACTTCAGGTGCTTTACCACCTTGTGCTGGCCAGAACTCATCTGTTGCTAATACCTAATCAATTATTCAAAAAAAGAAATAAATTAGTTCAATATATTATTTAACTTTTATTAATCAATATTTAATTAAGTTGCATGAATTAATGTAATTAATTATCATTAATTATTCTCACCTTTACTTGTAGTTGCAGAAACTTGACATAGCTAATGGCTTTCTCCAACATTGTAACCAAATCAACCTTGGTCCCGTTGGGTACGAGGTCTTGTAATACCTTTAACCTCTCACTGATTCGCTCTCTTCGATTCTGAAGTACAATGAATACAGAAAAACAAATTTAGTATTCTTTCACCAAGATCTGTATCAATATATATCTGTTTTTATATATATGACAAGAATTTTTAATAAGAAGAATTTTTAATAAAACATCATAGGCTATATTTCCAACCTTAGCGGCAAGACTTTGCGGGTCCTTGGCCGGAGCAGGTGACTTTGCTTTAGTTTTTTTTGCTGCTCCAGTACAGAGCTTCTTGCTTGGTTGCGTTTCACCATCCTGTAACAATATACATAATGGAAGTTAGAAAAAGTTGCATCTGAAGTTGTATCCATTTTGCATGTTCATCCGATGAAATATTTGAATTTGAGATTATAAATGGATAAAATTTGATGATGAATTACGAACTAATTAAGTACGTACCAACTGATGATGAGGACGTTTAAGAAAGTTTTGCTCAGATGAACATCCAGCTTCTTGAACACCACTGTCGTCAGAACCGCTGGCACCAGCGTATAACCAACTAAACCGCTCCTCCCCTTGATTACTATCCTTACTGACAGATTTGTTAAAAGATGAGCTAAAAGTATTTGCAGATTCAAAAGAATTACGTTCTTCGGATAATCGGTTACTTTCTAATAACCCAGCAGTATTTTTTGAAGGATTCCAATGATGAGGATAGTTCGGGTCGACATGCATGACTCTACCTTCCCAATTAGGGTATTCATGATCATCTTCCCCATGAACCCTCATCATGTAACGATTATGGGAACCTGCATTACTGAAACTTAGTAATGATGATGATGCCTGATGATAATTAGCAGCACTAGAACTTGACTGCCAATTATCAAAACCATCTTTGAAGTTGATTGGAGAATCATCTTCTTGCGAAGAACTCATCTCTTCATCACCGTTCGTTTGGCGATCGGTAAGAGAAGGAAGCCGGTTCATCGGGTAGTAATTCTTGTACTTTCCATCACCATGACCACCTGTTTTTTCAGATGAACCGTGTTCGCTATCTTCGTCATCAAGAATCATCATCTTTGTATAATTCTCAAAGCCTAATAATGAAGGATCTGAAACAGGTGAAGTGTTTCCTCCAACACTGCACATGTTTCCATACATATGCATAAAGTTCATTGATGAGGAGTCTGGTCCTGCAATAATTCTCTCTTTTGCAAGCGCCATTCCTGAGAAACAGTAACTAGTACTAGAGCTAGCTAGTTACACTGATAAAAGGTGGAATGAAAAACAAAATGACAAGCAGAATCGAGTGAAGAACGCAAAAATTATATCTTAGTAGTGATGGTGGGAGCTAGAAAAGTTCTGCAGTAGACACACAACTTTGCTGTTATTGTAAAAAGAGAAATCAAACTCACATATATATATACACATAGAACATGTAGAGAAGATGAGTTGGTTAATGACTTTAGCAAGAGGAATTCCATTAATAATTAATTAAGCGAAAATTAATAATATTAATTTGCATATATGTTTGAGAGAGAAAAAGATGGAATTAAAATCACCATTAATATTAAGAGTATATGAAAACCAGTAAAATACAGTATAGACATTGTCACAATTAATATTTTTTGGGGATTGTTAGCTGGCAGAAAGAAAATGAATGAAAACTTAGAGAGAATTCAAGAAGAAGAAGCAGAGAGAGCAAAGAACCAAAATCATCGCCGGGTCTATCGGGCGATGCACGTCTTTAGATTCCTCTTGCTCGTAGTGTTAAGTCTCTTACTCTCTCTGTCTCTCTCTCTCGCCGTAAGAGATAGAAGAACCTGGACCATTTAAGTCGACCATAATAACTAGCTAACTAACCACTCGCACCTTCTTCATCACTTCCTTAATTTACTTTCTCGATCACTTCCAAAATCTTCTTCACGTGGCTCCATACCATATATACTCTAATGTTATTTTATACATATGATTGTGAATCTGTGATTGTTCTGTTACTAACTTAATATTGATCATCCTTGAGAGAAAAAACCATCATGATTCATGACTGCGGTTCTTGGATCACTATGTATCAAGAACTTAACAATGACTACACATCTAATTGCGTGTCCTGGATAATGTATATTTTCTCCTTTTGTTTTAGTTCGTGGAGGTATCAATACCATAAGAAGGCTGGATAAAATATCCCAGGATAAACATCCTAGCTTTAAGAAATGAAAAATCATAACCGGCTTTTCACCGGGTGGATTCAAATGACTAAATTAATTTTTGGCCGACTGGTTTGTTGGACTTAGCCGATCTACTTAACAACATCAATATACTAGCGTCAAGGACTCAAGGTATAGAAACAGGTTAGTAGTATCACAAAAGTTCAAAGCTGTCTCGCCGTATAGGTTGTGGGCTTCACAGAACCACGCTATACATTTTGATATGCACATTCTTTTACTGCAATCAGAAAATCTAAGGATACATTTGTGTATTCGGACATCACAGGCATGGACATCTAAAAGTGCATACTTTAATGCATAGTACGGTCATCTTTACCAACGATAAACTATTCAATTCGTGTCTTAAGAACTCAAGGACTCCGGATATTGGTACTTGAGACTTGTGAGTTTGATTAGCTATATAAAAAGATAAAAACCATAATGTGAAACTCTACGTCTACCAAATCAAACAGTCAGGCCTAGCTAGCTAAGATTCAACTAAGTTCAATAAGAAATTAAGAACTCAATGTAGCTATGCCAAGCTAGCTTATCTACAGAGAAGTCGACTTCAATGCTTTATTAGTCCACGGTTCATGACCAGGTAACAAAAAATAAAACTTGAATTACAATCTGGGGATTAGAAGATGAGGTAATTGGGACATTACCTTCCAGAAAACAAGCCCACTCAACGCCAACATATTCTCCTGCCATTGGCCGGCTAGCCCACAACCTCTACTGAAAAAAATTAAAATTGAGCAAATAACGTAGTATGAAGCAGCATAACACCGGTAAAAAAAATCTCGCATGAAAACTCTTTGGGTCATGTCCTTAAATTGGTTGAGAAAATCACGTCCCAGTGACGCTTAGTTTTCACAACTAATGATAAGAAAGTGAGATTTTTCTCATTGGGTCTATCATTTTCTTCTATCCTGCTGACCCAGAATTTTACTCCGAGTTGAACCATTACAGGTGATCATCAGGTGATCCAACAGCAGTTGTTACATGGGCTTACATCGTACACTAAAATGAGCTATAATTTGGTTCATAATTTGAGCAGCAGCCTATATTCTATATTTTATGAACCCTCATTTGGGGCATATATGGAAATTTCGGGGCATACAGCCTTATTATGTCATCCAATACAAGATGATAAGGGGTGTTTTAGTGATGCTTAAGTTACTATAATACCCTTATATAGTTTAAATTACATTATTACCCTTCCACTAAATTAATTTCTAATTCTAAAATCCTTCCACTAATTAACTACACTCCCACTAATTAACCGTTACCCACTAATTAACCGTTACTTAGTAAAATAAATTAATTAAACTTTTAAAAATCAAAACCCTTTCTCTCTCTCTTCTTCTCCTCTTCTTCTCCAACAACAGCTACGAAATTCTCAAAATTCGATTTTTCGATTAAGCTCTCGATTAAACCCATATAGAGAACCTCGTTATAAGCGATGTGTTAGAGGTAAGACGCCGAATCCTAGTTTTGTTTTTTTAGCATCTCAATCTAGGGTTATTGGAAAAGATGGAGATGAAGAGGATAGTGGATTAATTGGTGTTGGAGAGCGAGAAATAGACACTGATTCCATAAAATTGCACATAGAAAGGTATTTCCCCACAAACCCATTGCTTGTTTTTTTTAGTATTTCACTGATTTCATGACATGTAATCGATGATTCCTTGCGATTTTGGTAGCTACAAAGTAGTGTTTGGATGACATTCATCAGCCGAACTTTTTTTTTTCTACAGACAAAGAACAGTTCGGCTGAAAAACATGTTGTGTTTTGAATATCGAATCAGCCGAACCTACATGTTCTCCATCAGTAGTCTTCACTATCGTTTGGGGTTAGGTTCGGCTCATTCGCAATATTATTTGAAAGTCGGTCTTTGAAGTTCGGCTCATTAGCACATCCTCTTTAAGCCGAACCATGGAATTTATTTGGTGCGAAAATAATTCTGTGACAGTTCGTCTTATAAAGAATTCAATCGTACAAACCGAATTGTTCTTATTTATCAAGGTTCGGCATATAAATTATCTGCCGAACCTAACTCTACTACATACAAAAATCAAAACTTTTGGTGAATTCAAGCTACAAAACGGATATTAAACAACGTCTACAACCATAATTATGTATTATTAGCATTGGGTTCCTTATCCATGTACTCATCTTCGGGATTTGGCTCCAAAAAGGTTTTTTTTTTCTACTTCTTCCTCCTCCTCCTCCTCCTCCTCCTCTTCTAAAATAACTCAGTCACTCTCTTAAAAAAGAAAATTATTATCCTAAATTAACACTAACCTAACTACAATCATTAACAACTAATTAATAAAATTAACACTAATTAAACACTAATCATTCAAGGGTATTTTCGTATTTATGAAAATAAGTTGGATAAGGGATATCCTAGAAACACTATTTCCAATCTTTTTTTGTCTTATTCAATATACCCCAAAATTTTCCTGTATACCCCAAAAGATGGTTCTATTTTATACAAATATAATCAATTAATCAGTTAATCACCTTTGTTTTGAATCCAGTATCTAAAATAAGCCCAGAGAGAAGAAAAAACAACAAGAAGTAAACCTTGTTCTCGAATTAATCATCTATGTTCCTAATGCTAGAGTAATTTTTTCTTTTCCGATGAACGATAAAGCACCATTTATAAGAAAAATAAACGGTCTATAATTGATAAAAGGAATTACTGTAATAAGGTTGTTTAAGTAAGTAAGTCATTAACGTCGTCCGGCCTGGCCTCTTAATTTGTCTCCTTGTAATCGAACACGGCCTGATTGGTTTAATTGCAAGAAGGTAAACTATTAATTGTCCACTACTACTGATTTCAGTTAGATATCTAGCCTCTACGGATGAGCTTGCTAAAACGGGCATTAACATTAACAGACCAGCTTAATCCATTCATAATGGCCTTATCTTCAAAAAGATTACGGGATGGTATAATTAATTTAAGTCTTCTTCTGTAATTAATTCATGGATGGTTCTTCTTATTGATTACTCATTCCACCTGTCAAGCTTTTAATTAGCTCCCATTAATGGCTGCTATATAATCATACTATCAGTTATTGAGCCAATTAATGGTAAGGATCAGTTAAATACTTAAATGTAGATATAAACATAAATACAGCTGACGTAAGGATATTCTACAAGAATCCATGGTGGTGTGGTATCAGTGTACTGTAGATTCTTTTGACGCTTAAGTACCGTCGCGGAATCGGGGACAGGAAAAACAAAGAATATAGGACATGTCGACGTATGCCATTTTACATGCTTTGTCGATGAGAGATCAACATTAAACTCTAGGACAAACTAATTCAAGACGTTATGGATGAGATTGAAGCTTTAATGTCTAGAATGTATGTTATGCAGTTAGTCAAGGTAGCAAGATATAATTGGTGCGTGATGAGAACCTTCTATATAATGCAGTTGACTTAAGCACCGTTAAAGTTTGGCTTTTGAGATCCTTAAAAATGTTTTTCAATGTCCGGGGACTTGAAATGAAAACAAAAATCCTTGACACGCCGAGTGAGTTGCACAAAGAAAAAAACGGGCTCACACAAGCAGTAGCTTTTGGGGATGAGGGAAGGGCCCACCATGAAAGAATATGAGTTCTCGGTATGTTGTTGAGGTTTTTTTTTTTTTTTTTTTAACGTAAGTAAGGCATTTCATTAAAATGACTAAGACTCCAAAGTAACATGTAATACAAAAGGAGTAGAGCCATCTAATATCGATCTACTGTCAGAGCTTCTGATATTAGATTTGTCTACTAATAGTTGTTGTTGAATACATTCAGGAGGGTAGTTTCCCATGAAATTGGTGAATGTAAAGTTCTAACAAATTTAGCTAAATTATCTGCTACCATATTTCATGATCTTGGGAAAAAAAAAAGAAAACCAAAAAGTTGTTGCATAGATGAGCTAGTCTGTCTGCTTCATCTAGATAAGCTTTAGAACGGCCACGATAAATCAGAGTTCTTTTCTTTAAAATAGTTAAACAGGCTTTCGCAATCCCCTTCGATGCCGAATCTTTCTAGTCCTTTTTCCTGCGCCCATCTAGCTGCATGTAACACTCCTAAAACCTCTGCTTCTTGTGGGTCTGAGGATTTTGACTGTCCTGCTTTTTCTCCTTCTGAATTGCCTGCATCATTTCTCAAAATTATAATATAACTTGAAGGTGAATTGTTAGAGGTCCAAGCAGCATCAACATTTATCTTGAGAGTATTATTCTGTGGTGCTTGGCAAACTGGCTTCAAGACTTTCTTATGATGTTTTTTTGTTTTGTCATGTTTATTCCTTCCATTGGACCAAAAACCAAATATGTGTATGTATTTCTATAACTAAGGTCCTAGGTGTTTTGGAAGTGTCCTCAAAGATTCTATTACATCTTTCCTTCCAGATAAACCACAGCTTAGTAAACGTTAATTCTAATGAAATCTTCTTTATAGGGTTATTAATCCAATCCTTACAAATATCTAGAATAGTTTTTAAATTATCTAAATTAATCGAGAGAGGATTAGGAGATGAATTCCATACTTCTTTAGAAAAAGGGCCATGAATTAAGAGATGTTCTGTAGTTACTATTTCAATTCCACACATAGTACAATGAGGTTCAACATCTTTCACCTTCCCACACAATTTAGAATTTGTACATAAAGCATTTTGTAAGCATTTTCATAAAATTAATTTAATTCACTGAGAGATCTCTAGTTTATAAAGCTGATTTACTTTTATGGACACTTCATCTTGTTACAAAGTACTTTTCAAATTCACCTCTACACCAACTATAAGGAAGTAAAAGGTAATTTTAGGATTCCTCGGCTGCTCCTTGAAACATAGTCGATTCGAGATGGTTTCTTGAATATCTCTAAAACACTGCAACATGTTTATGAGATATCTAAATTTTCATAAAATGATTTTGAATTTAAAACCTGAAGACAATGTTGTCTCAATGATAAAACTCGATTTGTGTTTGTTTCTTCTCCACTGCTTAAACCTTTTAGTAAAAGGAACAATTCTCAATATTGAGTTCATAAGTTGAGTATTTGGGAGGTGTTGAAAGTCATAAAAATAACCACGTTAGTTTTCTAGTTCTCCTTAAGGATTCTATGCTATTAAAAATCGAGGAAATTAAGGACAAGATACGTAATTTTCTAAGGACATCTCTAAGAGTATTTCTCCATTAGGTAAAGGTTATTATTTCTTCAATTTTCTCCTTAATTGAAGATCACAAACAAGGTCAGATCTCAAGGAGCATTTGCTTTTTTAGTCCAAGAATCATCTACTTATAGAAGTGGACGCTGGATTCTTATCCATCATCACAACGTAGGTCGCTAGCTCAGATTTCTATGCAACTTTCTCTCGAGGTGCAGATGGAGGTCATCTTATTTTGTGTCTTGTCGATTGTCCTGATCCATATCAATGTTTTCTTGCAACTCAGTTGTTTCATAGATTACAACCCCTTTTATACTTGCCCCAGATGTATGACGTGACAAGGGGTTGTACTTTTAGGAGGTTTAAAAATTGTGTGCATTTACCTTTTTTCTTTCCCTACAACATAAGACAATGCTCATGTTCCTTCCAATTCCGCTCTTACATATGTTTCTTCAAATAATTTTACTTGAATTGGTTAACAATCAATCGATTTCATATATGTAACTTATACATTTGTAATCGGTTACCTTGTAATTATCGACCTAGAAGATTTCGTATATCTACACAAATGTACAGAAAATAAACTAGGAGGCTTAGGATGAAAAATATCAGGTGTACAAGAAAAACTTTGACATCTAAGTGGATATAGAGGTATTTTGTGGAAACGGAAAATGAGTCATTTGTCCAAATATTTTTAATTCACGGTTCAAATGGACGAGTAAAAAATAGTTTGGGTGAAATGGCCAAAAAAAAATAGTAAGGATGAAACTGGTTTCATCCTAGCTTAAATTTAAAAAATAGCAAGGATGAAACTGGATATATCCTGTGTAAATTAAAAATAAGAAAAAATATTTGAAAATGGGCACGATGATACTGGTTACATCCTGTCTATTTTTACATTTTTGTCCATTTAAACAGTATCAAAATCTAACTGTCCATTTCACCTAGAAATTATTGATTTTGGTCTTTTTAACCAATTTTGTGTTGTGGAAAATTATGCACTTTGGACGAAAGAAGTGCACCATAAATTTTTGCATTTTCAATTAGATTCCGGGTGATAATTTCAAGCTACAAGTATGTGTAGAAATTATTCTGAAATCTACTTTCTTTTTGCAATATCATTATGGTGTTCAGTTGAGAAATGGTAGGGCCATCAAATTATGGCTCGATAAGTAATTGATTACTAATGGGCATTTTGAAGAACATATATCATGGAATCTTTTAAGGATTCCAGTCAGAAACAAGCTTTTATTATACAACGGGAAGTTAAGTTCCAATTCTAAGAGAAATTTGTCTGTCATTGGATAACTCGAATGGAATTTTCCAAGTAATGAGATGGGACTTGTGCCTGAACTTTTGACGAAGAACACTCAGTTACTCGTTTTGGTAACTTTTTGTCTGCAGAAGTATTATGCATTAAAAATTCAAGATAATGGTGAATTTTCCTTTAAGAGGTCCTTTGGCATAATAGCGTTCCTCAGATTCGATGTTATGAGCTAGCTTCTACAATTTTTTTATTAACTTTTAGTACATTCAGGCACAGGGGTATCAATATTCAAAGATGAAAAAACAAGGGTCCCGAATACACCACTAATATTTTTTTTGCTCTTAAGATAGATAAATTTTTTTAATCTAATAAACATTAAGGAACAATACATCAATGCGATCTTGGTAGTAATATAAGTTCACCTTAAAAATAGATTACGAGATCTACCAAGATATGATTAAAGTAAAAGTGTATTTATTGTAACTTTAAATCTAACGGATATAATTACAGTAAACAGTAAATACCACAGATTCACAAGATTTTGTTAACGAGGAAAATTACTTGATAAAAATATCCCGGGACCTAGTTCACTTTTGTATACTCTTATAGTTAAGCCACTACACAAACGCCCACACGCAACCCCGTGTTGTTGAGACCGAATTAACTATCCTTGGTTACTTTGTTTTCTCACTATCTTTGCACTTCCAACCAATCTGGAAAACGCACGTGAAACTCTCAACATAGTCCACTGTCAAGAGTTGATTCATCATTGTGAAAAATTCTACAACCCAACCATTTAGGATGTCCTCCAAACTGAAAAGACGAGAGTACCCAAATACACCACAATCTTTTTGTTTCAACCTATAAGTCTTCTTACCAAGTGTGATCGTCTATGGACAAAGTCGATACAATACAACAACTTCGGTATTCACACTCTGCGTGGTCGTCTATGGATACGAAATCAGAGACAATACAACAATCAAAGTGTGATACTTGATAATAGGTTCGGTAATAATAACCAAACTCAACAGGATCACTATCAAGTATGACAGAGTTAACGTTCGTGTATTTTACTTTATTCTATAACAATTATAACGCAGAAATAAAAGTAAAAGACACAGCAAGATTTTGTTAACGAGGAAACTGCAAATGTAGAAAAACCCTGGGACCTAGTCAAGAATTCAATACTCTCAGAATTAAGACGCTATACAAAATCTAAACCAACTTCGTATAGTTGAGACCAAGCAGACTACCCCTATCTACTTAGTTCCCTTAGTATCCCTGCGCTTCCTACTTCAAGAGTCACACACTGGTACAATTCATTTGGATCGTATTCCAAACAGTAAAGGAACAACAAATTTTTTTGGTAACAACTCCTTAGATTATTTTCAAGATAAAGATATCTTAAGTCATACGCAAAAACTCTTCTGTTTAATCTAATAAACTTCTTTTCCTGGTTAGATCAATCTAACTTTAACTATCGAAATAGTCAAGTCTAGATTCGCAATCAATCAGTATAGATCTCAAATAGAAACTATAAAGTGATGCCGATCTCACGCAACTAATCAATCGAATAAATCCGATTCTAGTTGGATCCCAGCCGATTAAGGTTTGTGCACAAAATTCACAAGATACGAAAAACAATAAGAAATCTTCTTCGTCTTCAAATCTTTTTTAATCTTCAATAACCTGCACAACATCACTTTAATCTATTGTGATCAATCATGCACATAATGGAGTCTGTTAAAAATGTATTATCACAAGATGTCTTTAGATCTAACAACAGTTCTACATATCTCGTCGATACTTCGATCTAGGTTGAGTGAATCTTATATCAGAAGAGAAGATTCTCAAGAATAAACGAACTAGGTGCAATCAAAGTTTCAACAATCGTTAGTCAATCAAATCAATCGAAAACTAATAACACTTCAATTATCTAGTTTCCCACCAATGGTACTCGTAGAGCTTCTTGATCCCATAGAAGTATTTAAACGAGCGGTCGTAAAAGATTTCACCTAATTAGGATACTTTCCTCTCCAAATAGACGAATCCACCAGAAACAACAAAAAGTGAAGTTTGCCTGGCTCTTAGGATAGTTTGCTAGAAATTGAAACTTAGGTGTTTATAGACCAAGGATGTTTGGACACCAAGGAATTTCTAAAACCGAAAATATTCTCAAGATATGCAATGAATAAGAAAATTCGGTTTTCATAATTCCAAAAAATGCTTGTCCAATATTTTTGAAGTCTCTCAATAGAAAACTTCCAATTAGTAAATGCACATTACTAATTTTTATTCTCTAGAGATATGCATTTAATTGATGGTAATTAAATCATATAAAACCTTAATTAATTAAAATATTCTCAATTTATTTCAGCACAATATCACCTTGTGTATGTGATAAGTGCATAATTCATATGATTTTAGTGTCCATTCCATACTTGTTTTAGCTATTATTCTTGCATATTTTCTTATTGTTACTCTTGTTTGCTCTTATTTTACTCTATTAGGTGAATCATCCAAAAAGGAGTAACAAAGTGCTGAATAGATCTAGGAATAGAATTATTTCAATTATCCAAGTGCCCAAGTCCAAGAGAAGTGGAAGAAGTACGACGAAAAGGAGCAAAACGCTCAAACTCAAGAGAAGGGACAAAGACCGATCTTAACTCATTCAAATTAAGTATTTCTCATCATCATATTGAATATAATTGAAAGATAAAAATAATGCAAAAATAATGAGGTCATTCCGAGTTCGGATGAAGAAGTTGTGGCCAAAACAAGTTTTTATCAATACCGAAGACAGTAAGGTTCGCATACAGGGTACGCATACTTAATTCCGAAAATTTCTGCTGTAATTGAAGTTTTCGGACCAGGTACGCGTACTTAGCAAGTGGGAAAACGTGTATTCATACCTTGGAAGGCCTAAGGGACGTTTGGATTCTTTATTTCGCTATTTCGGGTCGGGTTCTTGAACCAAACTAAATACGTGAAGGCCAAGCAATATAAACCTATAAAAAGGTATTAGGTTATGTGAAATATCATCACATAAAGAGGTCACGAAATTGTAAAGCTTGGAGAGGAGAAAAATCACACGGAGTGAAAGCTAGGGTTTCGGAGCGATTCTCAATCGTAATGAGTAGCCAAACACATTTTCTTATATGTATATCATGGTTGTTTTACATCCATGAGTAGCTAAGCACCTATTGATTGAGGATGAATTCTAAGTTGTAAAAAAGATTTGAGTTATTATATTGATCTACTTTGAAGTTTTTCATATGATTATCGTTTGTTTATACTATTTAAATATTTATGATTGATTGATAGATTGTTTAGGTGGCCAACTAAATTGATTTGTTGATTCAATCTATTGCTAGTATTAAGTTAGGAGATAAGTAATCGTCGAATAACTTGTACACAAGTAGAGAACACAAAACCTTGCAGAGGGATTCTGTGGAGCGATAGTGTGAATAAACAACACTAAAAAGTGGACCTTTATCTAAGAGTCTAACTAGTAGGATAAACCTATAAATTCATAAAAGATAAAACATTCAATTGGATTACACCTTGAGTGATCTACTACTTGGTGGTTCGTTGAATAGAATCTGATAGGCAAGAACTTCTGTATCTAGTGATATAAGGAATTTAGGGGATATCACTGATGTAACTGTTATTCTACGGTTGGTGATAATCTATGATTAACGACGACTAGGCAACTATAATAACTCATTGACGTTTTATTAACAAAGAAGGATTCCTCGATCATATCTCTCTCTATTGATTACAATACAACTTTATTTGCTTTGATTATTTACTTTGTTCGAAATCTAAAACAATCCCCCCCCCCCCCCTCTTTGTGACACTTTGACAATTAAAACTCACTGCTTTTCGTGGGAACAATCCTTACTTCCATTATATTACCAGTTAATTTTGTGGAAATAAGATTATTAATTTGATTGCACTTACGATATGCACCAAATTTTGGCGCCGCTGCCAGGGAGCATTCGGTAGCTTTAGTTGTTATTTTTATTAGTTCTAATCTTGTTTTTAGAATTTATTTTTAGTTTTAAATTTCTTTATCTAGATTTTTGCTTTCAGGTACTTAATCTCTGGCACCGAAAGACTAGGAATACCATAGGTGCAGAATCCAAACTCCCAAGGGAACAGTACTATAAGCACGTCATCACTTGCAACAAGAAATCTCTACAGAAGAGATGGTGAATACAGCAGACGAGACAGATCCTCCACCATCTCTTTCGCCAAGAAGGACGCTCAAAGATCTAACATCTCCATTGTTTGATCTACAAAAGCTTTGCATCAACTTATATGATTCTGTTGAACTTAAATCTTAGTCTATACATTGGTTACCGAAGTTTAATGGGTTACTTGTAGATGATCCGAATAAACACTTGCAACTATTTCAACATAGGTTGACAAGTTTGAAATCAACTGGAACTGATAAAGGTAGAGCTTTACTTACATATTTTCCATTTTCTTTGACAGATTCTGCGGAAGAATGGTTTTACAACCTTCCATAAGGAAGTATTACATCATGGAATGATATGCAGAAAGTGTTTTTAGAAAGTACTTTCCCGCTTCCAAAGAAGAAACTATTCGTAAAGCAATAAGTGGAATTGAGCAAATTATTGGTGAAACTCTTTACAATTACTGGGAACGGTACAACAAATTATTGTCTAGATGTTCACACCACCAAATCGGTGAGAAACTTATAGTGCAGTATTTTTATGATGGGATGCTTCAATCGGAGAGAAATCTCATAGATGCGGCTAGTGGTGGTGCATTAACCAACAAAAACATTGATGAAGCCACGGAACTGATCGAGAACATGGCTGCAAACACGTAGCAATTTAATACAAGAGGCACATCGATGGCTAGGAGGGTCAACGAAGTCAGTTCTTCTTCACACTTAGAGGAAAGAATGGGTAATATGGAGAAGATGATTCAACAAATGGCGGCTGTGATCATTCTTGCTTATGAAGAAGAGGCCGAACAGGTGAACGTTGTGTTTCCGAATCAGAGGCAAAGGTATGATCCATACTCTAATACTTATAATCCTGGCTGGAAAGATCATCCGAATTTCAGTTATCCAAACAAGCAAGCTGCAGTTTCCAACCCCGTTTTTGGAAGACAAGGTGGTTTTAAACAATCACAATTCCAACCACAACATCAACAGCAAAATCAAAACTCAAGTTTAGAAGATATGATGAAATCCATGATGCATAAAGAAGATGCAATATTACAACAGGACACACATTATCAACAAAAGAACGATGCTACTGTCAAAGATCTACAATTACAAATGGGGCAAATATCAACTGATGTGAATCTACTGA
Source organism: Papaver somniferum (assembly GCF_003573695.1). Lineage (NCBI taxonomy): Eukaryota > Viridiplantae > Streptophyta > Magnoliopsida > Ranunculales > Papaveraceae > Papaver > Papaver somniferum. Next base: position 52,346,712 of record NC_039361.1, read on the forward strand.
AGGCACAAGCTTCAACAAAGTTGCCATCACAACCTTTCGTAAACCCAAGAGAGCACGCCAATGCAGTAAAATTAAGAAGTGGAAGACAAGTTGAGGAGACGCAACAACAAGGTTCTAATCTGGATACAGGAGCAGTACGTGTACCAAATGACGATATTGAAAAGGAAGTAGAGGCGGAAATCGTACCAAAATAAAAACCAACCTCAATCGGCCAACTTAAGGACACGGTTCTCACTTTTACCATACCACCTCCTTTTCCTAGTCGTTTTGCCAAATCCAAGAAAGATTCTCAAGACAAGGAGATCATGGATATTTTCAACAAGATACACATCAACATTCCAGTTATTGAGACCATCAGAACCGTACCCAGGTATGTCAATGTTTTGAAGGATTTGTGTACAAGGAAGGATAGGTTGATTGCTAATGAGATTACTCAGGTGGGCGAAAGTGCTACAACTATGTTACTTAAGAAGATGCCTACAAAGTGTGAAGATCCTGGCGGTTTCACAGTTCCCGTTACCATTGGTAACCAACGATTTGAGCGTGCTTTGCTTGATTTTGGAGCTTCCATAAGTGTTATGTCAGCCGATGTTTATGATTCTTTGGATCTTGGACCTTTAAAAGAGGCGAAGATCATTATTCAATTGGCTAACAAGTCCAATATATATCCTAAGGGAGTAGTTGAGGATGTGTTAGTTCAAGTGAATCAGTTAATCTTTCCGGTTGATTATCTCCATTGTGGATATGCACAATGGAGATAATTGTTCATCTACTTCGTTACTTCTTGGGAGACCGTTCATGAAAACTGCAAAGACAAAGATTGGTGTTGATAGTGGTGCAATCACTATGGAATTTGATAAGGAGATCATACGGTTCAATATTTTTGAAACCATGCGTTATCCTAGTGATGTTCACTCAACTTTCTCCATTGATGTTATTGGTTCGTTAGCGCAACAAATGTTTGATTTGAACGCTGAAGATGAACTTGGAGTTGTGTTACGCAATAGCATTGATATGGACATTCACGGGAAACCGAACCTGGATGTTAATTTAGCCAAAGAGCTAGTGGAGATGTGTGGTGCATTAACAGCGCTACAAGTAGCAAAAACGGGTAATATTTCTTATATTTCGTTACCCATAACTAATGAGGTTCCTTTACCTTTTATTGTGAAGGCACCGAAAATAGAACTGAAACCACTTCCATACCACCTAAAGTACACATACTTGGGTAATAAATACGAACTTCCGGTGATTATTGCAAAGAACCTAACCCCAATACAAGAAGAACGTCTACTTAGGGTTCTGAAAGAGCATAAAAAGGCTATTGGTTGGACAATTGCTGATATCAAAGGCATTAGTCCATCCATGTGCATGCATAGAATCCTAATGGAAGATGATTTTAAGCCAGTACGTGATGCCCCAATGATGGAGGTCGTGATGAAAGAGATCCTCAAATTACTAAGTGTGGGGGTGATTTACCCAATTTCCGACAACAAATGGGTTAGCCCAGTTCAAGTAGTGCCCAAGAAAGCAGGCATCACTGTTGTGAGAAATCAATATGATGAACTCGTTCTACAAGAGTTCAAACAGGATGGAGAGTATACATAGACTACAGAAAGCTTAATACATCAACCCGAAAGGATCACTTTCCTTTTCCTTTCATTGATCAGATGTTAGAGAGATTAGAGGGACATTCACATTATTGCTTTTTGGACGGTTATTCGGGGTACAATCAGATTGTTATTTCACCAGAGGATCAAGAAAAGACTACTTTCACTTGTCCTTTTGGTACATTTGCCTATAGATGAATGTCGTTTGGTCTTTGCAATGCGCCTGCCACTTTTCAGAGGTGTATGGTTAGTATATTTTTTGACTATGTGGAGCGAATCATTGAGGTATTTATGGATGATTTTAGTGTCTATGGAAATTCATTTGATATTTGTTTACAAAATCTTGAACTTGTTCTTAAAAGATGCATAGACACTAATCTTGTTTTAAATTGGGAGAAATGCCATTTTAGGGTAGACCATGGAATAGTGCTCGGTCATATTGTGTCCTCTCGAGGGCTCGAAGTTGACAAAAAAAAGATAGACTTAATAATAAACTTACAATATCCCACTTCGGTGAGGGAGATTCGTTCTTTTCTTGGTCATGCAGGTTTTTACAGGAGGTTTATCAAGGATTTCTCCAAAATCTTAATGCCGATGTGCAAATTATTGCAAAAGGAGGTTATTTTTGACTTCAACAAGGATTGCAAGGATGCCTTCGATAAATTGAAAGACTTGTTGACAACTGCACCAATTATCAAGTCACTGGATTGGAGTTTGCCATTTAAATTAATGTGTGATACAAGTGACTATGCAGTTGGAGCCGTTTTGGGTCAAAGAGTAGAAAAGCTGTCTCATGTGATTTACTATGCATCTAGGACCCTAAATGATGCATAAATCAACTATTCTACCACCGAGAAAGAATTTTTGTCTATAGTGTTTGCACTAGAAAAATTTAGATCCTATTTGGTGGGTACAAAAGTGATTGTGTATTCTGATCATGCAGCACTTCGGTACCTATTAAAGAAGAAAGAAGCTAAGCCAAGACTTATACGGTGGATACTAATATTGCAAGAATTTGATTATGAAATAAAAGATAAAAGAGGTGTTGAAAATACCGTTGCAAATCATCTTAGTAGACTTGTTGTTTCCGAAGAAGAACTTCCTTTACAAGATCGTTTTCCAGACGAACAACTTTTCTCAATTGAAGATTCAACACCTTGGTACGTGAATATAGTGAACTAATTTGTTACAAGAAAAGTACCTAGTACAATGTCTAATTTTCAAAAGCATAAGCTTAAGAAAATAGCTAAGCAGTATGTGTGGGATGATCCCTACTTGTGGAAATACGGTTCCGATCAAATCATCCGCAGGTGTGTACCTAATTCTGAATTTCAATGTATTCTTACTTCTTGTCATACTTATGCATGTGGTGGTCACTTTGGTTCTAAACGTACCGCTTTCAAAGTACTTGAAAGTGGATTTTGTTGGCCTACCCTATTTGAAAATGCATATATTTTTTGCAAATCTTGTAATAGATGTCAAAGAACGGGCAATCTAGGTGCTCGAAATCAAATGCCACTCATACTAATTCCTGTTGTTGAAGTATTTGATGTGTGGGGAATTGATTTTATGGGTCCTTTTGTCAATTCTAATGGAAATTTTTATATACTTCTTGTTGTGGATTATGTTTCCAAATGGGTGGAAGTTAAAACCAACCTTACTAATGATTCTCAAGTTGTTTGTGAGTTTGTGAAGGAATATATTTTTCTAGACATGGTACACCAAGAAGAGTGGTCATCAGTGATGGAGGTTCCCATTTTCAGAAATCCTTCCATGCTATACTCAAGAAGTATAACATAACACACAAGGTTGGTACGCCGTATCACCCACAAACTAGTGAGCAAGCCGAAATCTCAAACCGTGAGATTAAATCCATTCTTGAGAAAACCGTGAACACTTCACGGAAAGATTGGAGTTACAGGATTAATGATGCATTATGGGCACATAGAACGACGTACAAAATACCGATTGGTATGTCTCCATATCGGTTGGTTTATGGAAAAGCTTGTCATCTTCCGGTTGAACTTGAACACAAGGCATTTTGGGCGATAAATATGTGCAACATGGATTATGACAATGCGGGGAAACAAAGGAAGTTACAACTCAATGAGTTAGAGGAGATTCGTAATGATGCTTACGAGAGTTCTCGTATTTACAAGGAAAAAACGAAACTTTTCCATGACAAGATGATTTCTCGAAATAATTTTGTTGTGGGTCAAAAAGTTCTTTTTATTTTATTCTCGTCTTAAACTATTTCCTGGTAAGCTAAGGTCCAGATGGATTGGACCGTATGTTGTTACTAATGTTTATTCTCATGGCGCAGTTGAAATTTCTATTATTAGAGATGGAACAAACTTGAAGGTGAACGGCCATAGATTGAAGCCATATTATGAAAGCATTGCTTATGTGGATATGGATGTGCAAGGATTTCGTGATTATCTCCCTCTGGAGGAGTAATTGAAAGGATGCCAAGTCGGGCTGAGGACATTAAACTAAGCGCTAAATGGGAGGAAACCCATCGGTTTTGTATCTCTATCACTTTTGTTTTTAGTTTTCTTAGTTTTTCATGTCATATCTTGCATTCCCATCTTAGACTTTACAAGTCCTATATCTATAATGAAAGTTTTGACGAATTCGCGTCAGAAAATTCTGACTGCGCACTTGTCATGAAAATAGCTCTCGAGACTTCATGCGGAGTCCGATTTGAGTGGTTGACCCCAACTTTTAAATAGAACAGACTCATATTTCTTTTCCAAAAATAAAATCTTAATTTGGAGTCTGTTAAGTTGGACCGATAGGCCTGTACATTTGAGTTTCGGTATTTTTCCAGAACGTTTTCAGATTGCATGTCAGTCAGTCCGGAGACCATAAAAGTCAGAAAATTTATCGAAACATTGTTCCCTTTTGACACGTTATATAAAAGACGCAGGTGAACAACTTTCGTTTATGATGTTTTTCCTAGTTCCCTACCTGTTGGTACAGTGTTTGAGTTTTTCAGGGCGGTTATGTCAGAAATCAGAATTTTCGGTTTTGAACATTGAGGACAATGTTGAGTTTAAGTGTGGGGAGCATTTTGTATCATACTATATGCATATGCACATAATAAATAATACTCTGCACCACCAATCATACCAGGAGATGCACCATTATATAATCATCCAACGAGGGACAAAAAAATATCAACAATATCTATAGGATTGTCTATCACACACATCAATTGGATTAAGATTAATACAGATGGAGCAGCCAGAGGTCACTCGGGATTTGCGGGGGCATGATTCATATGCAGAGATTCTGACGCACGAAGTTTAATGGCTCTAGCTCAACCACTAGGAATCACGACTGCATTAACTGCAGAAACTTGGGCACTGCTATTAGCATCAAGAACAACAATAGAAATACAATGGCCAAGAATTCTTTTTGAAACCGATTCAGATAACCTCCTGTGATTCATCACATCCTCTACCCCACCACCTTGGCACGTATCGGGTATGATAGAGGAAATAAAATTCAAATGTCGATAAATCCCGCATGTGGCTATTCAACACAACTACAGAGAAGGAAATCAAGCGGCAGACGGGTTAGCCAATCATGCAGCATATGGAAGTCAAACGGGGAATTTATCAACTAAAATATGGGACCAGGCAATCCCATCTTTTATTAGTCATATTATATTTCATGATTCCGTGGAAACCAAATACCCACGACAAATTGTATCCTAACTTCTCTTAATTAATATTATGCTTCAAAAAAAAAGGCTCATCTTCATTTATCGACACTTGGATAGCAATACATTTGAAATGTTGTCCTGTCTCCGTCGCCTAAGCAAGCATGGAACACAGTATCCAAGGAAACTATCACGTATTTGCTGAAAAGGAACATGCTCTTAGGGTATCTAATCATGTATTCGATAAAAATAAAAACCATATCATCATTATATAGTAAGTCAAAAAGACTATTGATGAGGTTCTTGATGCTTAGATAGCAGTATGTGTGAAACGTTGTCCCTGTCTCCGTCGCCTAAGCAAGCGTCGAATGCATGATCCAAGGCAACTATCACATACTTGCTGAAAAGGAAACATGCGCTTAGAGTATCTAATCATGTGTTCAAGTTAAATGGGTGCTTCTCTCAACTATTGCTCTATAAATAGAACCCTATGATGACATTCATACAAGTATTGTGGGTAACATCTTTCACTTTAGTCAACATTTGCACACTTCACTATTCTATTTCCATTTTCTTATCTATCCATGTGATTTCAGTATGCGAGTGTTGTGACAAACGTTGCAACAAGTACGATGACTATCTTAGTAGAGTTTTGCAATCAGTTTGAATGTCATGCGTAAGTAATTGATTGTCTGTGATGATTGGAATGTATATGGGATGTTTGCATCTAAAGAACATATGTATGTTGATTATCTTATTAGCTACTATTTTGTGACTATCCTTTGTGGTTTTTCCAAGGTGAGAAATTGGAGTAGGTTTTGTGAGTATACCTCTTGTAAGTCATAACTCGTCCACTAAGGACACCTAGGGGTTTAAAGGCTTGTTATACATGCTAAGTGTAACCGTATTCTCGACGACATGGAGTTGTTGTATTTAGGATTAGTTTTATTTAGTTTTCTCTAGGACTAGCAAAATCTAAGTGTGGAAGAATTTGATGAGTGCATAATCCATATGATTTTAGTGTCCATTCCATACTTGTTTTAGTTATTATTCTTGCATATTTTCGTATTGTTACTCTTGTTTGCTCTTATTTGCCTCTATTAGGTGAATCATCCAAAAAGGAGCTAAAAAGTTCTTAAATTATCTAGGAAGAGAAGTATTCCAAGTATCCAAGTGCCCAAGTCCAAGAGAAGTGGAAGAACTACGATGAAAAGGAGCAAAACGCACAAAATCAAGAGAAGGGACAAAGACCGGTCTTAACTCATTCAAATTAAGGACTTCTCATCATCATATTGAATATAATTGAAATATAAAAATAATTCAAAAGGAACGAGGTCATTCCGAGTTCGTATGAAGAAGTTGTGGCCAAAACAAGTTTTTATACCGAAGACAGTAAGGTTCGCATACCGGGTACGCATACTTAATTCCGAAAATTTCTGCTGGAATTTGAAGTTTGCGGACGAGGTACATGTACTTAGAAAGTGGGAAAACGTGTATTCATACCTTGGAAGGCCTAAGGGCACGTTTGGATTCGTTATTTCTCTATTTCGGGTGTTCTTGAACCAAACTAAATACGTGAAGGCCAAGCAATGTAAACTTATAAAAAGTTATTAGGTTATGTGAAATATCATCACATCAAGAGGTCACGAAATTGTAAAGCTTGGAGAGGAGAAAAATCACACGGAGTGAAAGCTAGGGTTTCAGAGTGATTCTCAATCGTAACGATATCTCTAACCTTTTCTTATATGTATATCATGGATGTTTCTACATCCATGAGTAGCTAAACACCTATTGATTGAGGATGAATTCTATGTTGTAAACAAGATTTGAGTTATTATATTAATCTACTTTGAAGTTCTTCATATAATTATCGTTTGTTTATACTATTTGAATATTTACGATTGATTGAGAGATTGTTTAGGTGGCCAACTAAATTGATATGTTGATTCTATCTATTGCTAGTATTAAGTTAGGAGATAATTAATCGTCGAATAACTTGTACACAAGTAGAGAACACAAAATCTTGCAGAGGGATTATGTGGAGCGATTGTGTGAATAAACAACAGTAAAAAGTGGACCTTGATCTAAGAGTCTAACTAGTAGGATCAACCTATAAATTCACAAAAGATAAAGAATTCAATTGGGTTACACCTTGAGTGATCTACTACTTGGTGGTTCGTTGAATAGAATCTGGTAGGCGAGAACTTCTGTATCCAGTGATATAAGGAATTTAGGGGATAGCAGTGATCTAGTTGTTATTCTACGGTTTGTGATAATCTATGATTAACGACGAGTAGGCAACTATAATAACTCATTGACTGTTTATTAACGAAGAAGGATTCCTCGATCATATCTCTCTCTATTGATTACAATACAACTTTATTTTCTTTGATTATTTACTTTGTTCGAAATCTAAAACAAAACCCCCCCTTTGTGACACTTTGACAACTAAAACTCACTACTCTTCGTGGGAACGATCCTTACTTCCATTATATTACCAGTTAATTGTGTGAAAATAAGATTATTAATGTGATTGCACTTACGACACGCACCAATGTACAATCACTTATTTCGATAAGACCAAAATAAATATCAGAATTAACTTTATTTCTCTTATCAGGCTCTAATTATTCAAACAATAACTTTGACCTTTCCCTTTAAACAAGACATTAGTTAACTAGTTTTTCTTGTCAAGGCATTCGATTAGACTTGAATAACCGAATCCTCCAATTTGATAAGTTTAACTAAGATCAGAATTAACTTAGTTTCTCTTATCCGTAATCATTTTGGACTAAACAAATGATCTCGTAATTTGTTAAGCCATTAACAATACATACAAACCAAAATAAATTGACTTGCAGAATTATTTTCTTAACCGGAAGCAATTGAAACAAACATAGATGTTATAGCACCACAATCGCACCGAATTGCGTTAAGAAAAAACACTTGATACCCAACAATAAAGAAGATAGCAAATAATAAGCCAAATATATTGGTACGGTTTTTCTTGACCGAAAACAATTGAATCACACGCACATCCATATACAATATAGTGGAACATATCAATTGTACCGAAATTTTGTTAAGCAAAAGCAAAATATATATGCAATATAAACAGAATTTTCTTAAACTGGAAAATGATTAACTATCAAATTCGTTACCTCAGATTCCGCATCCTCTTCTCCCCAGAAAGATATATCATTAAGCGCAAGTACAAGTTAGAAATCTCCCCCAGTATGTTGTCATCCTCTCGCAAGAACAAAAGAACAACAACAAGAGCAACCTTTACCAGAGAAAGGTTGAATCGGTTTTAACTAATGCGTGCCAATAGCAAAAGTTTAAAACCCGAAAAAAATATTTTTATGTAAACACAACTGATGTAAACATAAATTGATTCAACACATTGTGACTTTTCACATATGAGTTTCAACCGGAACACCTTATGATCCTTTGATAAAGCCTGCCAACATGGGCTAGAATTTAATCCCGCTAAATCAAAAAGACACACAAACCATAACGTTCACATCATATGAGATCGAATATTAAGGTTAATGAAAACCGAAATCATACATCTCATAAACCGAATACACATAGCAAAAATATAACATTCATTCCAGGCTATGTAATCGGTAACTATCACACGAAAAATTATAAAATAATAATTTTATTCAAAAATCAAAAAATTGATGTCTATTTTCTGATTAGATCTTTGAACAGTTTTTCTCAATGATCATCTTCAATATCCTCAAACTTCACGGGATCTTCATAAAACAACACGACTGATTTCTCAGAATCTGTGGACGGTACATTAATTATGTTCACAGGCTAAAGCATTAACCTTTCGATTAATGTTCCGAGCATACTCCCTATTACCGGTTCCAAGTTTAATCAGATTCCTTTGGTCCCCGATAACAGTTCTTAGTAATGTTGTCTGTCTATGATGAGCTTCAACAACACTGAGGAGGACTTGTCGTAGATTGAGAATATCAATCTTAGTATCCAAACTATTTTGGACCAGATGATTAGTAAATCCTTCTTGAGATGTCGCATCTTCATTCTCTTTTCGTTTATCCTCACAACCATATTTCTTAATGGAATCAACAAGATTAACAGTTTTGCTAGAAACCTTTTCAGTCAAGGCTTTCAAAATCTTGGCTTGAGATCTGGTTTGAGGATACATCTTTTTAGTATAAGTTCTCAAACAAGATGAGTACATATACCAGAGGATTTCAAAACATACCAAACATAGGTGTTGATGGTGGATTTTCGACAAAGGCTAAAATCATAATATCATGATACTGCATGTTTCTGACCCGGCTTCAGAAATTAATGTGAAACTCATATTTTATGATCCGTCTCTGACTGAGCGAGCATCCTCTCAGGGATATGATGAATATGTCCCTCGAAAAGCCTCTCAGCTAAGCTTTCGACACTTTGCACATTTCATCATCACCTCTACATAGAATCAAAATGATTGGACGACTCCCAGACATATTGTATGCTAGTATAGAGCGTTAACGTCTTCAGGATGTCACACTGTTTGTCGTACCATGACTATGTAAAGAGAACGTCTATAGAATCTCTTAATGATTAGACGACTGCTAGACATATTGCATGCTAGTATAAAGCGCTAACGTCTTCAGGACGTCACACTATTTGTTGTTCCCTGACTATACACCCCCAATATTCAGAACGAGTATGATGCTTCCATTATCTTATATCTCGATTCTCGAATAAACCCGCTCCTAGACATATCACATGCTAGTGTAGAGCAATTCATAGATTAATTATAGCGTGTCATTCATCAACTGAATTCCTAGAAAACAATCTATTTATCACATTGCTCCGTTTCATGGCTGATCCTCGGCTGGATTCCATGAATTAATAATAGATGATCATTCTATCTCATTACTTTATTTCATGGCTGATTCTTAGCTGGATTCCATGGATTAGTAATAGATACTCAATTTATTTTATTACTCAGTTCCATGGCTGATTCTCAGCTGAATTCCATGAATTAGTAATAAATAATCACTGATTGGGCATCTAGGCCACCATCGAGTAATCCCCGAGAAAATGGTGTGAGTGTACTTAGAAATAATGCACGAACGAGCACCCCGAGCGTACGAACGAGCACTCAAAAATATGGACAAACGAGGAAACCTATGGAAAATAGAGAACAAAAATAATGTTAATAAAATAATAAAGAGGCGCCCAAGGGGACCGGGCGCCCATCCGGTCCCATGCCTCTTCCTTTTATTTTACCTTATTATATTATTTTTTCTAATCTCATGAAAACTCCTTCATTTGAGCAAACTCCCTCGTTTGAGCAAAACTCTCAGTTTCTCCATATTTCCTTCACACGATGAAAAAATAATTAAAAATAGGGAAAGATATCGCGAGACCGGGCCTACTAACCGGCCGTCCATTCCCTAGCCATGGACGGTCCCATACCTTATGATCCCTCATTTGCTTTTTATTGTTATTTCCTTCATCTCATGAAACTCCTTCGTTTGACCAAAAACCCTAGTTTTTCATATTTTCTCAAATATTGCTCAAACCATCAAAAACCAAAAAGTCAAATGGTCAAATGTTAAAATATTATTATTTTAATATTATTAAAATATTGATCGCACGAGCAAAGTTCTACTTGCTCATTCGAGCAAAATCGAGAGTTTCAATCAAGATCAAATTCTTCTAAAAATCCAAAATATTGCTCGGACGCACGTCAGAAAATATCAAAATTCTAAGAATTGAGACACGGACAATATGATGAACACTGACATGCCTCCTTGACCGACCAAGGTCGTCCCTTAGGCTTGCAAAAATCCGGTCCCACATATTTTAACATTTTTGACCTAATTAATCTTCTACAGTTCATATTGGGTTCAAACTCTTTCCAACCAACTTGGAACTTGTTCAATCGACCATCAGCTGGTCCCACGACCACCAAGGGCCGGTTTCATACCACTTGGTCGGTCCCTCATCTCTCCATAATTAGGTTTTATTGCCTAATGCTCGGACGAGCACTATTTTTTAATAAGTGATTAAACCATCGTTTAATCATCCTTTCACCAACTACGCTACCAAGGACTTTGGTGCATGCTCACTTGAGCACCTGGGCGTCTCATGGTCAACCATCATCTCATGTAGCTGGTCCCTCTCTCACCAATGATTTATTTTCAGTAAATCATTAATTGTTCAATAATCAATCAAAATTGGGGTTTTGAAACTGAATGCTCTACAAATCATAGTTTTGAGCAAGGTCAAGCACTAATAATTTTATTTTGATCCAGCAATCAACATATTGATTAATCATATAATATTTGGTCCAGCTGCCAATATTTTAAATTAATATTTTACTTGGTCATGCAACTAATTATTGTTCAAGTGAGCAATATTTGCTCAGATTATCAATACTCAGTAATCCAACAAATGAGCAACATTTGCTCAGACGGACAGTAATATTGTAATATTTAATAGTTAATCGATCAATATTCGCACAAACGAGCAATACTTGTTCATGATATGAAGTATACATATATCCTAGCAGACATGTAATTCATGAATCATTGAGCATTAGTCAATCATGCTCTACTCAACAATATTTAGACTCATCGTCTAATAAAGTCAACAATTGACTAATTAAATACACGTCTGCCTTGCAGACTCCACAATCATGAGACATCAATCATGTCACGTGGGGGGATATTAATTAGGGTTTGGTCTAGCAGCCTACGACACTGTGTTCATCCAAGATGAAATGTGAGTAAGTCGTGCAAGCAGTTGTGGGAGTTAGCAAAGTAGTGGGTTGACAATCAACCAAATCTTTGCACGAGCTGGAACTGGTTTAACCGCGATTTCCCACTTTCCCACTCTTTCACTCGAGCAACCGTCACATTTACTGGAGATCAAAGTTTCTACATTCTGGAAATATAAATAAGTATTTGAATTCATGATTGAGAACAAGATATATAACGTTCATCTAAATCAAGAATTTTCAGTAACTCTCAACAGAGCAGAATTCACTCAATCATTTAGAACTTATTTTTCATCTGAAACCAACAGTTCATGAAACTTGCAGAAACGTACGACATTCACAATCATTGATCACCATTGATCTCACACAATTCTTAGCTTCCATCCTACAGATCTCCCCTCTTCCCTCTTTGTGGCCGAATTGACTCTGGAACGGCCATTTCTTGGTTTAGGCCGGAGTCCTACAGATTGATTTCTCGAACTCAAAGCACTCTCGTGCAATGCATCTGTTTGAAGTTAAGCAGTTTGCTCGGTCGAGGAGTCCCCGTACGCGAGGTTGTCTCTTCACTTCCTAAAAAACCAACAAATATTTTTTACCCATCTACAGATTGTTGACCACAGTGGGAGATTAATCTCTCGATTGCAATCTCAATTCATCAAAATGATTGATCTTAGGTCAGGTTCAGTTACAAATCCTAACCCAAATAGTGCTAGCACTAGATACAACAAGGGTGTACTCCAGTCACTCCAGCTTCCAAAAGTGGCGCTAGTGGTGCCACCCCTCATCAAACCAACATCGGAAGTAACCATCTCTTTGGTCGATCTACTGAAGAAATCGGAGAAAATCTACCTACTATAACTGATCTCATGAAGATTCAGTAAATTCTCGCCAAGAATCAGATAGACATGGCTACAACGCAATAGGAGCTCAGCCCCAGCGTCAGTCAAAGAAAGAGAAAGGAAAAGCCAAAGAAGTATCCTCGGTCGTTGATCCTAACGTCTCCCAATCCAGATTCCGGAAGATGATGAAGGTGCTGTGGACAATCCATCAACAAAGGAATCCACGGGTTTCATCACTTGTGAAGATATGGAACGCCTTTTGGAGGCTCGAGGAAAAGAGAAGACATCATCTGTCCATTGTCACCAACCTCCATATCCAGCTTATACACAGAGAATCCCTCTCCCGAAAGGCTATACTTATCCAACATTCACACTTTACAATGGAACAGGGAATGCTCGAGATCATGTTTCTCGATTCCTGGAAGGACCGGATGAACATGAACACAACCATGTTGTCCGTCTGAAGGAATTCTCCGAGTCTCTGACAGGCAGAGCATAGGTACAACAACATCACACCAGGAAGCATCACCAGTTGGGGAGAAATTGTTAACTATTTTTATCAAAAATATTTCTTCGTCTCTGAACAAATTACTATCTCTGATCTGGGAAGGATATTCCAGAAGAACATCGAACATTCAAATGACTATGTGAAAAGGTTCAGATTCCAAGATTTGGATTGCCATGATCCGAACATCACTGAAAAACAGCTGGTGGACTTGTGCATCGACAGAATGATCCCGGTCTACAGAGCTTTACTAGAGAATCTCCGATTCCGTACTTTCTCAAAGCTTCATGAAGCGGCTAAACGGTCAGCAACCAGCGCTCCAGCCTTACTGGAAAGATCAAAAGCTATAAAAGCCGAAGAACTGCGAGAAACTTGAGGCAATACCAAGCGCCTGATCAATAAGCAATAGAATCTCCAAACCTCCACAAATGTTGTTGTTGAAGGGAGCAAAAGAAAGGTTGATACACAACACAAGAACGCTTCTCCAACATCCCAGACCCCTAGAAAAGCATTGAGGAAGGATAACCAAACACGAAATGCATAAGCACCAACTCAGCGTCAGCAAAACGACCAGGAAGACCCAGACTTTCCTTTTCTCATTGAAGTCTGGATCCAAGATGGTGCGATCAAATTTCCTCATGTTAGGAGAGAACCAACTGAGGAGGAGATGGAGAATCCACATTATTTCCGCTTTCATAGATTTTTCAATCATCCAACAAGCGATTGCAGAATCTTAAAGCGCATTTTCGAAGAAAAAGTCGACTCAGGGGAACTGAGTATTGAAGGGGTGCACAAGAATCCTCTCCCAATCAGGACTTTCACTCTCTCTGAATAACCCGTCAAAGAAGCAGTTCAATCATTGATCGAGCATGTATGTGAATTGCTTTATCTGTCAAAGGCTCAGAGGAAGGACATGTTCATGGCTTTGAATCACATAGTGTAAGGGATACGCCTATACATTCCAGAAACACCCTCTGAACCTCCAGCCACAGACAAGGAAATGTACGACTGGGAACTCCTTACCACAGTCAATATCAAGGGAAATGAATTCAAGCGAGCGTTGGTCGATGTTGGCACGGATGTCAATATATTCCCTTTGAAGATTCTCAGAGCTGCAGGAATCACTCAACAAGAAGCCGCTCATGCTCCTATCTCGGTCAGATATCACGAAGGAATACCCACAGATGCGTATGGGTACATCATTCTCAAAATGAAAATCCGTTCAACCTGGGCAGAAACCAAATTTCACATAATCAGGGAGGATCCTGGGTATGATATGGTCCTTGGACGAACGTGGATTCATGTTAAAAATACAACCACTGAGGAAGCGACTTCGGTTGCACATTTATCTTATGTAGAAATCTCTGACTCAGAAGACATGACGGACACCCCATCAAAACACCTGGTAGAATTCAATACTGGATGGATTTGAAGCAAGAACCTGGAGAAAATGCATTCTCATTTTTCAAGAGATTCTGTACTCAGGAAAGTCTCATCCCTCCTCATGCGCCCATATTATCTATTTTCAAACATATTCTCCTACTCCGGGGACTTTACTCCGCCAAAAACCTAGTTGTTGCAAGATGCTATGAGTGGGTAACCTCACCTCAGCAATATTTTACTAAGTGGTTGAATGTGGAGCCTCTTCACATCAAGCATCTCATCGAGACATTCATTGCTGAAATGATGTCTAAGCATTATCTTGGATATTCTTACTTAACCTTGCACGAGTGTCCACATGTGCCACAAAATTGGAAAGCTCCTGCACAAGCATGGAATCCCACCGTGAAAGGAATGCCGAACCAGCAGAAAATATTTAGAGCACGAACGATCAAGCCTAACAAGTTTCACGAAGGAGATCTAGTTCTCAAAGCGACTAAGCGAAATATTCATTCTGCAAAGAACTCCAACTGGGAAGTGATGAGTGCCAAATAATGTATATATTTACCCCTTTTTGTTGGCATTTTAACTCATCTTTTATGCATTAATTCTACATTTTATCCCATATTCTGTATTTTCATTGTTTTCAAGAATAAATATTTTTCTTACTTAATTTTTGCATTTTTAGGTAATAAATAAAGATTGGATGAGTTGCGGAGCAAAAAGAGCAGAAAAGTGGTGAAAAGCCGGGAGAAATTACGCAAGGAGGCCGCAAAGAATGGAGCGCACGTCCAAAAAGCTGGAAATGGGCTCAAGAAGAAGAAAGTTGTTCTTAAAGAAGAAGTGGGCTCAAGGTTTTCCAAGCCCAAACTCATTTCCCAAACCCATATTCTATACCCAAAAGCCTAAAACCCAAATCCATACCCGCTTGCGTCTTCAGCCGTCAGATCAGTTCTCAGAAGCATCCGACGGTCGCTCCCTTGCTGTACATCGAAGTTTGATATCTCCGCCTAACACTACAACACCTAACTCCATCTGGCGTCGTTGATTTTGTTGTATTATACAATCCAGCGGTCGCTACAAGCTTCACTCCATCTCGCCGTCAGATTGTTCTGCCATCTTCCCATCCATCGGTCCAGCTTCGCGAAACATCAAAATCCTCTACACCTGCTCAACACCCTAGCAACCTATACCTATACCCTAAACTATCGACCCATTCTTCTCCTCTTTCTTTCTTCTTCTTCCCCTCTCCTGCAACAGTGACCCTTCCCCCAAATCACTCCACCATCCTTTCCCCAAATCATTCAACCATCACCATAACCTCCACCATCACCCGACAGAACAAACCCCCAAACAATCCCCCTAAACCTAGCTGTTTTATCCTCTCTCACCAACTGTCCTAGGTGAGGTTGATAAAACATCTCGATTTAGGGAAATTAATGGTAGCAGAAGATTCAGGAGGGAGCATAAGGACGATTCAAAGCATGGGTGCTCGATTTCAAGGCTCAATTTTCAACAAATTAGGTAACCCTAATTTCTGATTTTTGGGAAAAGGGGGAAGAACCCTAATTTTAATCTGTGGGTATAAATATGTACTGTTGGGTTGTGTTATAGACTATCTCTGGGCTAGCCAGTGAACAATTTATTGAATCAATTCTCAATTTCCCAATTTCTGTTTAGCAACAGTTGAATGTGTGTTTCTTGTATGTATGTTGCATTTGAATTTAGTCTGTTGGATGAATGCTTTGGTTATACTCATGTCTAGCATGAGCTAATTCACTGCAACTAGGGCTCTGATGAAGCCTAGTGCACTGTTGGATGATGCATGGTTAGGATAGTATTCTTATTGCCTGTTTGCTTGAGCAATGAGAAGTACTCAGTGCTCTGGCATGCCTGTGATTGATTGTGCTGTCAAAAGACAAACAATTCTAGGGGCATATCAGTGAGCAAGCTGATTTTCATCTCATTCTAGATGTATGCATAGGAACTCCAACTAAACCTAGATTGCATTGCTTGATTAGGGCACAAGGTGGATTCAATTGCCTTAGTTACTTCACACAATTCTGCATTTTGCTCTTTGTCAGTCACTATTACTCAATACCCTTGCCTTAGGCTGCTGCCTTTGTTTCACTTCTACTCTAGAAACTTGTCACTGTCACTATAGTCACTGCCATTAGCTCACTGTGAACTTAGCTAGGAAGACTTCTTGTATGCTCCTCTCCCTGTGGACAAACCCCCACTCATCACTATATTATAAATCTTGACCTTGTATACTTGCAAGTGTTTTGTGTGCTCCCCATTTCCACACCAGGAAGGGCCTTTCATGATCGCTAAGACCGTGGTTGGTGGATACTACAAATTAATCAACATGGATGGCAAGGCAAGCGTGGCAATAATACACGAGAATTGTCTCAAAGCCTTTAATGACTAAGATGTTGGACGTTTGAGGTATCAAATATTCGAAGCATGGACATCCAAAACATCTGGATTTGGCATTTAGGATTTTCTTTCACTGTATTTTCAATTCCTCCAAAAATTTTGCATTACTTGCATTTAGTATTTGTCAGCAATTAATCAAGGTTCATTTTACTTAAATAAAATTTATGTCAAATCCAAAAGAAAATCCCCAATCATCTACTTATCCAAAATCAATCAAAATCAAACCAAAAATAAAACCTCGCATATCTCAGAAGTTCAAAAGTCCAAGAGATCATGGAAGAAAAACTAAAGGAAACCGACAAAGTAAGATTTCTGTTTCTCCGCATCCTTCAAGACTTGCAAAGCCGCCTTCTCCAACTCCATCTCTTCGTTCAATCTGGAAATCTTGGCCTCCTTCTCCACCACAACATCATTAGGAAAGGATATGTTTTTCTCATGTGCATCCTTAATGATGTTAATTCTATGACGTAGCCATTTCAAGTTGAGGCCAAGTTTCTCATAATTCTCCAAATTGTAATCCCAATCAAAGAGTACATCTGGAGTAACACCACTTCTATCTCTGGTTCGTACATCATCTATCACACGCAAGATAGCTTCTACTTGCATTATCAAGAAGTAACTTCGTTTTGGGTCTTTGGTAAAGACGATGTGACCATACCTCTTCCATAAATCCTCATACATGCCGACATATCCAGTAAAAACACTTAATCCGCCAACTAGCTCATGGTACGGGAGTAACTCGCCGAATGGAGGATCTTAGACAATTCCGACGTTAGGGTATTCATGCACCACCATACGGTCCTCAATCATTGGAGCAACTTCTGCAGTCATTGAAGCAGTTTCTTCTATCGCTGGAGCAGGAGCTGTATCTTATATCACAGTTTCTTATATTCCTGGCCTGGTTTCTTTTATCCCCGAAGTAATGACGACTTGAGATTAGTTCTCTTCAACAACTTCAATAGAAATATTCTCATGACCCTGAGGTGCGGAAATTATAATATCATCATTTTGATTCACCATATTGTTCGAATCATCATTGGCTCCATTGTCCTCAACTTCGACATTTGGCACCTAATATGAAGATTATATGGGATTAGAACGCTCCAAGCATGGAAATCAAAAGAAATCATCAAATTCAGAAGGTAAGTGATCTGACATCATTAAAGTTTTTTATTATGCATTCAAAACACGAGCAAATAGTGCAAAAGTCATAAAAAGACGTTTTGCAACAAGCTCATCTGAGGAGATTTTACACTGCCCTGTATAAGATGACGAACTGGGAGTAATTGTTAATGAATATTAGGTTGATCCATATGTAGTTCTCTTCGTATGGATGTTCTTTACAACATATACAAATTCATAGCGACTGGATAAACGAGCAAAAATATGTAGCCGAAACATCGAACAACATGACCGCTGAAAATTTTTTGATAACTTCCTGGAAGTTTACCGTTTAATCAATTTTGAACCCTAAACATGCTTAAAACTCAAGAAGATTCTTTGATAAAGCTAGGAAATTTCCTGGGCATAAGAAAATTGGCATAGATCGCGGAAATCTGATGTCGGATGAAGATTCTACAGTGTTTTTACTAAAAGACTGAATTCTGAATTTTCTGGTGACATATTTCGGCAAGACTTCTCATTTATTCATGTGGATTCTCATTCATTCATTCGCAAATCAGAAATTTCATACTTCTATGAAGCAAATACAAGATGGATACTTACTTTAATGGTCTCTAAATCATTCGAGAGATCGATATTGCAGCGTCACCATTAGGAGCATTATTATCTTCATTCGGTTCTGACTCTTGAGAATTCTCTTCATTTCCATATTTTGAATATGAATTAGCATCATCAGTGCCTTCTTTATCCATGATATTCTCCTCCTGGACATGTCAACAACAATCATTTTTATTTTATTCAAAGAACATCATAATTGGTTATGTAAAGAAGCCCTTACATCGATTTCTTCTTCATCGACACTGGATTCAGGAATTGCTTTCCCAGAAGCAAGTTGAATACCATTAATGCTCGACAGAGCAAAATTCTGAAACAAATTAACAAATAATTGTTTTGATCCTAATTACACGGAAAAGAAAAATTCATGATAGAAGAAGCATTGACAACTCACCAAAGAAACAACTGGGGACTGTACACTATTTGGTAACATCCTGTAATCCTTACTTTTAGGTTCTCCGCCCTGGGGACTTTCTTCCATTTCCGTGAAATCTATATTAATCTGAGGTCTCACCACATGACCATCCTGTGGTAAAATTAATGAAATAATTAAGATGCGATTATCATATCTTTAGAAAAGTCATAAGAAGAATACTTACTTGTGGACATCATGGAAGTACTTTTCGTTTATCACCACTAGAGGGATACTTCAATCTTGGTCGAGCATAAATCATCTCAAGGGAAAGAAACTCTTGTACCAGAGGTTGAACAGCCATTATAAAATCATGTACATTGTCAAGTTGTTGATTCCAGAAAGTTATATTACCTGGAGTTGCGTAGGCGACTCGGTCAGAACAAGGGAACAAATATTCACGCCCATTCAGATGCGTACAATCTAAAGAAATTTTAAGTTGGTCGACTGATGGCTTTCTCCTCCGAACATCTGGAACACATTGATCAAGGCCCATTTGTCAAGCCGCTCTATCGATATTATATTCTTCCACTAGAAACTTTCCCAGTATTACTGATACTAGGTAACCAGGAGTGCAACTCAGTGTAAAGGATCTCTCACTATCGTTCAGGACTGTACCTGATTCCAAAATGACGTTTTCTTCAGCAACATTGAAAGTGATCAATTGTGAGACAAAAGAAAGAACTGACACCCAGGGAAGAAAATTAAGCTCGGACTCGTTGTCTAAAACAGTGATGAGGCTTGTCTTGAGTCGAGGATGCTTTGTGGACCAACGCATAATCCTGACATTAACTTTCTCAGATAAAGCATGACGAGTATCAACATTCGGTCCCTGCAAGACGCTACGTGGGATTGGTGCATAATTCTTGAAGAGCTCCTACAGTAAGGCTTGGAGAAACTTTTGTTAACGTATGTTTCAATTTTTATAAAGTCGTTGGAAACACTGGAATCTATAACCAAGGTGTCTAAATTGGAGAATAATGAACCCAAGAATAGGCTACCGATGGGAAGTTTCTCACCTTGAGCCATCTTAATGGCATAAGGAATCACAAATGGCTTCAGAAAGTTTCCACTATCTTCGAGTACCTCTCTGGACATCCACAAGCACAAGAAAGCAGCAATGTTTAACGTCTCATTGACAGATCTTTCAGGAATCCTAACTCTTGTCCACCAATGCCTCAACCATTGAGCATAACAAAATTTGTTGGATAATTTCTTAATATCATACATCGTAGCTGTCAAGACATCAGACATTTCAATGTCATCTGCCGAAAGTCCTTCAGGAAAATTACCCGTAACTGGAAGATGCAATAAAGCAACTATATCCTCCAAAGTGATGGTAAATTCTCTCCACCTGCATATGAAAGTGTGATTAGGAATACACCAGCGAGCGAGCAAAGATACCATACCTCTCACATCATGGTAAATAAACAAATCTCCAGCTGCTTGAATAGCTCGTGTCATCTGTGCACGATCCAACATGGATCTCACATATCACAAGCCAACATATGTCTTGCCCATCCGGAGAAGTATGTTAAAGGTTTTCGATAAATCTTAAAGTCTATGTGTGAAGCAGCATAATGCCCTCCTTGCAGGTAGAACCGAATTGTCGCTCGAGGAGATACCAATTTTCTCTAAGCAATATCCATGGGATTTATAAGAAGGCGAAACGAAGAACCTGGGAGACGTTTTTCAGGTCTATGCTGAACCACAAAGAAATCATCATCAATGTTCGGAATATTTTTTTATTCCAGGTGCTTCTTCTTCTTCATCAATGGAAGTCCCAGAGGTACCATTTCTTGAAGTTATATCTGTGGAGGTATCATCTCTGGAAGTATCATCTTTGGAAGTTCCATCATGGGAATCAGTCATCCTTGCAAATTTGCTGTAACATCTGTTAGAGCATTGCTCAGTCGAACTCGCATGCGTTGCTATCTCAAGCATGTTTGTCAATGTTAGTGATCAAAACTATAAGTCTTGATTCTAGTCTACTATAGCTAAGTATCGGCCTAGGATATAAAGTTTAGTTGAGATCAAGGACTTCATAGCGATTCATCATACAAGAAGAAGAACTACTCAAGGAACCGGTGGAACTTCTCGGCAAAAAGGTAAGTGAAGAATTGAACTTATCTGTCACTCAAATGTCTATCTACTCTATATCCTACTTCTTGAGACAAAAAGTCGTATGCTATATATAGACTTAGATTATACATATTTGGTATTTCGAGCCGAGTATAACTCGCCTATCTATATCTCGAAATATGTGTTGGTAAGCGTTTCGCTTCGATCATGTTTATCTTTACCTAGTGAAGAAAGTCATGATATGTTTCAATCACTTTGAAAATTGCTTTGACGAGAAATGGTGTAACAACTGTATAACGTCCTCTAAGAATGTTTAAATGGTTGGAATGAGAGTTTAGATTACATAACCAATGATGGACATAAGTATTATTGTGGAAACACATATGTGCATAAGTCCTATCCCTTGAACCAAAGTTTGCGAACTTTGTTGATCAAGAGAAACCGGAAGAATGACTTGTTTCCAAGTCCGCGAACTGCCGAACTTCTCATCCCGAGAAATTCTGTTGGAGTTGATAAACTTGTTGCGTGAGTACCAGTCCGCGAACCGGCGGAAAGTCTTTGCCGAGATTTTCTGCTGGAGTTTGTAAACTCTGCCCGGTTGCTTAAGTCCGCGAACCCAGTGTGCGAACTTAAGAAGGTTATATATCTGAATATGATTTCTGAACTTAAACTTATAAAGACTATGGAATGCAATTTGCAAACCGTGGCTTTAAAGTTCATGAACCGATTCGAGTGAATCAAATCATCTTTGCTTCAATTGTGTCTTGTGTAGTACATAAGATTTCCTTGCAATTGAACAACTCTATAACTAGTTCATTTGAGTCATTTGAACTAGTTATGGTGAAGAAGAATATGGTTGGTATGAGATGCTCATATGGCTAACCTTTTGGTTAACTATTGTTGAACCAACAATGTAAACGTTTGGGTACGGTTAACAAACCTAGAAGCGTGCATTTCATTTGTGTACAAAAAGCTAAGTTTTCTATCTAACGGTTGAGAAATATTAGCTTGAATCTAAATCAGGTTTTCATCTAATAGTGGATATTGTCTGCTTTGTGACCAAGGAGAAACCCGGATTTGAAAGACTATATAAAGGAGACATCTAGTATTGTGCAAAACTAATCCCCACACTTCACGTGTGATACTAGTTTGCGTGCTAGAGTCTTTTCTCCTTTAACCTTTGGTTTTCTTCTTCTAAAACCAGGTTAACGACTTAAAGACTTCATTGGGATTGTGAATCCAGACCAATACTACTTTTATCATAGTTGTGTGATATGATCTTGCATCTTCTATCGTACGAGTACAATCATATTGATTGGCTTGAGATTAATATCTCCGATAGGCAACATATAAAAAGTAGTCACAAACATCTTCGTCTCATTGTTTGTGATTCCGCAACATCTTGTTTCGCTACCATACGATTAAGATTGTTGTGAGGTGATTGATTTATCTAGGCTTTTCTTCGGGAATATAAGACCGGATTATCAATTGGTTCTTTTTCACCTTGATTATTATCAAAAAACGGAACAAAAACTTTAAGGTTTTTCTGTGGGAGACAGATTGATCCTTTGATAGACTTGTCTGTGTGAGACAGATTTTTTTATTGTCAAAGCCTGCGATTTTGGGTCGTAGCAACTCTTAGTTGTGAGTGAGATCAGCTAAGGGAATCAAGTGCGCAGTATCCTGCTGGGATCAGAGGCGTAGGGAGTACAACTGTACCTTGGATCAGTGGGAGACTGATTGGGGTTCAACTACAGTCCAATCCGAAGTTAGCTTAGAGTAGGCTAGTGTCTGTAGCGGCTTAATAAAGTGTGTGTTCAATATGGACTAGGTCCCGGGGTTTTTCTGCATTTGCGGTTTCCTCGTTAACAAAATTTTCGGTGAGTGTGTTATTTCAGTTTCCTTATATTGTTTTATCTTTATAATTGAAATAATACAGGTTGTGCATTAGATCATCAATTAGAGTAATCCAACCTTTGGTTGTTGATTTCATTGATTGATCCTTGGATATTGGTCTTTGGTACCATCCAAGTTATTCCTTATGTTTGATTAAAGACTCGCTGATTTCTATTAGCTCGAGTAAATCAAAACAAGAGAGAGATATTAACTCCTTGAGATACTTTTACCTAGATTGAGTCTGACTGTCTAGTTGATTCTCTAGAAAGTATTTCGGAGTTAGTCCATACAGATTGCTAAGCGAAATATTGGGTGGTGTTGTTAGACCCCCGCGTTTTCAATTGGTATCAGAGCAGGAAAACACCATTAGCATGATAGGTTTGTGTTTGTTCGTTCCTTATAAATTGTCCTACGAAATTTCTTTGGAAAACTTGTTGTTGGCATCTGTAACACACGCCAGAAATCCTTAAAGATTGTTCAAAGATTATTATGGCTAAAATCTCTGGTTTCTCATGATAATCTTACTTCATCTAAAAGAGGAGATTTAGATGTTAAGAATCAATCAGAAGGAAAAAATAAAAAGAAAGAAAGATTGAGAAAAAACGCTCAATACGCTCAAGGATATGGAACCTCACTAGATTAACTCTTGATCTCTTTGAGGAATACTATCGTAACGTATCAATTGATAAAGATATGTTCAAAGCGTTCAAAGGCATTTTTAAATTCTTATAAAAACTTAAATCTGTTAAGTCTAAGAATCATTCTGAAAAGGGTTCTGTGTGTGTTAAATTTGTTAATACTATGCAACCCAGAAATCGGAGGTATCCTTATTCTAGCCAGAACAAACGGAAGATAGAAAGCTCTAATTTCCCTGACTATCATCATTACTTTGATTATACTATAGGGACTGTTCACACATATCAACCAGAAATGTCACATGAGAATTCCTCTGCGCATTATGCCTCTTGGTAACAAGGCTGGCATTTCCCCATTTGTATATATCTTGGAATGCGACAAGAAATGGTTTAAGTTGTGTACAGTTTTGTTGTTCGTTGTTTAGCTTTCTGTTGCATCCATTGTTGTTCACATGTGTGTTGTCACTGAATGCAAATGTGCAAATGGCTAAGAAAATCCCATCTTTCTTATGTGGGTCGCGGTTCATAAACGGGTCCATTCCCATTTGTGGTCTTATAAAGAATAAGTTCGCGCACCCTAGTCTTCTTCTTTACCCATCCGCGTACGTGAACCTAGGGTTTTGTGTATTTCCTCCATTAAAGCCTCCTTGGAGAAATTGAAAGAAAGGGGGTTCAAATATCACTCCAAGTAAGTAAAGTCCTCTTGCTCCTTTCAATTTCTTAGACCTATGATGAATTCGAAAGGGACAAAAAGGAGTTCTAAGAACTCAAAATCCTCTAGCGTGAATCCTCCTTGTGATCAAAACTCTCTTAGAATTAGGTTTGTGGATAATTCTTGTGCTAGAATATTTGATAAGATTGCTTCAAAAGGTTTCATTCTAGAAAAGAGGTTGGAGTTCTCTAGTGGGCATGAATAGGATTTGGTATGCTTTACAAAATTCAAGCTTGGAAATATCTTTGATGGTCTTGGTCAAGGATTTGATTCTCTTACAAGGATTTTCTATGCCAATATTCATGATGTTGATTACAACAAGATGGAATTCAAATCCATGATTGGTAGAGAGAGGTTCCTTGTTGATAGAGAATTAATTTCAAGGATTACCAAAATCCCGTTTGGGAACGTACATCTCCCTAGACCATGTTATGAACGTCCATCCTGTGATGATATCTCGGTTGGGCTTTGTGGTAAGAAGGTTGTTTGGAGTCAAGGAAAGTTCCATACTAATGATCTTAGTATTGCTTTGATGGCTTTTGGAAAACTTGGTATCCCCAATCTTTGTCCCTCCACAATTAAAAATTCTTGGTGGAGTCACGAGTTTGCATAATTGGTCTATTTCCTTGATTCGGGTATTCCAAGTCTCGATATTTGTGGTTTCATTATCTTTCAAATGATTTCGATGACTTCACCCGTCAAAATGTTGGGTTACCCTTGCTTGATTAGTCAAATTTGCCGTGATCGTGGATGCGATTCAATTGGCAACTCTCTTGGGGTCCCCAAACTGGTTCGTCCGTGTACCTTTAGGCGCATAAGGGAAAATGCTTACAAGCGACAAAGAATTGCTTCTCTTGATTTTAGAGACCCTATGATAGACGCATTTATGTGTCTATTTTATTCTCAATTTTCTGTATTGTTAGACTCGATTAAGTAGTTATTGTGTTATTTTGTGTTCTTGTAGGAAATTTTAGAGAAATAATCCCTTGCGGCGAAATGGGCTCAAAAAGCAGTGTTTTACACCCCGGAGAAATGTACCGTAGGCACCCCAGAAATGCACCGGAAGCGTCCAAGAAATGTCCCGGAGGAACCCCGAAAAATTACTATTTCCACCCCAATTGATATTCGCACCCCAGCACTCTGGATAAGGGGCACCTTCTTCAACAATTTGAATTTGTGTTTTTGGCGGGAAATGAAGTTTTCAACTGGCAGAATTTTGATTGTCAAAATGAATGGGTTAGAGTGCGATTCAATCGCTGAAAATTGGCAGAAAGATGTGATTTGGCATAAGGAACAAAGTTTGGGTGGTGGTTTCGATCAAATTTGGCTGGAATACGTGTTTTGATTCTCGAGTTCAAAACAGGGCAAGCATGCACTGGAGGATGATAATCACGCGTCATGGAGAGTTATGGACGTGTTCTGATGATGTGGAATGGCTCGAGCATCACTTTGGGTCGTGAAGAATCGATTTGGATCGTGGAGGGAGGAAGTTTACGCAAGAAATTCCAAGTTTGGTGAGAAAATATTCGGAAAATATTGTTATTCACTGCCCGCATAATGAAGAATTATATTGGAGTTATTGGCGAGATTTGGAGCTGTTGTTGGGTATAAATAGGCTCTTTGGGTCTACTAGAGGGGGTGTCGAGAGTGGGGAGGAGAAGAGAGGAAGCTGCAGAGGAAGAATCACCAATTCTCTCTGCTGCTGCTGTTCGTGATGAAGATGAAGAACACGAAGAACAGACTTGCAAGAGCCGTCGTTTATTGATAGTCGTAGTTACAACGCGCGACAACGACACTTCAGCTTTTTATCGTTCCTTTTGTAACGGTTGAACAGCGCCTTTGCAACAGTTATTTCTGTTGCGATTTTTCTGTTCAATTGTTTTACTCCCTTTAATCAACTTTTGAGCTTTATACATGTATTTTGAGATTATGATTAATATGAGGAGCTAAACCCCAACACTGGGGCGATGGAGGAAGCCTTATTTCACACTTGGGTAATTATATTTAATTCTTTTCATGACTTTTGCATTAATTTTAATTGAAATTATGATTTAAATTAATTAGTTGTGATTTGATTTGATGGGTCATGCTTAGCTTAGATGATTTGATGTCCCATGCTTAACATTTACACCTAATATTTTGAGACTCTATCTTGGTAATAAATTAGAGTCGATATATTTAATATATTTTTCGAGCTATTATTGATAAAAGAATTATTATTTGAACCTTAAGAAATGAATTTTGCGGAATCCTAGTCTCAGTACCTCTCTGCCAATTTGTCAATAATTTTTGTATATAATTTTTATAAATCTAAAAATCCTTCACCTTCACAAGTCTTAAAGTTCGAACCATCCTTACCACTACTACTACAACCCCCATTAAATCTTTAATCATTTTGGCGCCGCCGACGCGGATTTGTGCTTAGGTAGAATTTTTAGGTTTTTATTATTTTTTTTACTATTATTTGTTCCTTTTTACGTTTCTTTTTGTGTCTTTGATTTACAGGTTCGAAGTGGAATACTAAGGACTTGGGAACAAAAAGCTTAAAGCTAAAAGCTAAAAGAGAAGAAAAAAAAGACATAATTTTTTTTTTAGGATTTGTAAATAGGCTTTATTTTTCATAATTTTGTAATTTTTGGACTTTTTATTTGGACTTTATTCTGGACAATTGGACTTTATTATTTTTTTTAACCCTACGGAAGGGTATTATTATTAAAAAAAAAAAATTATATAAACTGTGTGCAGGGAAGGACGACGATTACTATATCGTCTCGTCCCTTCGGGTTCGTACATGACATAGGAGTCGTGGCCCGAGTCGACTTCAACGGTTCATCCCCCGTCTGGTACGGGAGGTAAGTCCATCGAAACACTCGTGAATCTCCTGTCAGCGGGTTTACTGTATTCCTTAAGGTGATTCATTGATTGAGGACGAATTTGGACTGTTTTTAAATTCCTAGTAAAGGGCAAGGCCTGGCCAATACAAGATAAGGGTTCGGATTTCATCACCGCTCCCTTCTTGCCCTCCTCAGGTAAACGAAACCTAACGCGAACCCAAGTTTCAAATTTGGAATAGAACGAGACCGATAGGGTAACGAGGTTAATAGGAAACTCGTTCGAAAAATATTGGTTGCTCTTTAAGCACACTTCAAAGTTCATGATGGTTTCTGTGAGTATCCAAAAAATTGGTTAACAGAGGGTATTCAGATAAAGATCCTATATCCTTTCTATCCGAAACCTTGGAACAGTTCTAAGTTGAATGCGTGACTGCGCCGCCTTCTAATGCGGTGAGGCCTTGGGTATCAAAGCTCTACTAAGCTTCCCTCGCCTCGATTCAACTTACATTAGCTCGGATTGATTCCAGAGGGGTGTGCTCAAATTGTAACGAATTCCTTTTCGAAGGAATAGAAGCTGGTCTAGAAAATAATCTAAGTGAAGCCATTATGCTTTTTGTTTGCTAGAAATCTTTAGGTTTGTTTTGGTAGAGTCGAGTCGGCCTTGTTTGTGGTTGTGTAGAATTCCCTTGCAATTAAGAATGTCGAACTGGTATGATAGAAGCCAATAAAATGAGTATCGACCTGAATTTGAATATGGACATCATCAGTTTTATGACCATGGTGGGAATAGTAGTTGGGAACGCCAACCTTTTTAAGGTTATGGTTCATACCATGGTGATCCCAATTACTATCCACACGCAAATTGGTCTTACGAGCAAGAAAATTAGGAACACTGTAGTACTGGTTACTCGTTTTTGGAAACTAGTCCTGATTATGATATTTCTGAACCTGTTCCATCTCTAGAAGAGACCCAACAACGGATTGAAAGGACGTATAAATGTTTAGTTGCAATGAATAGTTCAAAAGAAGAGTGTACACGATATTATGAGATGATAAACGAGAGTGGTGAACGTATAAGTGTTATGCTCAGTGAAATTCAGGCACGTCTAGAGGCAGAAAATGAACAGTTGGCTAATGCTGCTCGAAATAATCTAAATTTCCAAAATAGGGTTTCTATTTCTACCCTTGATATCAATAGTGAATATTTGCCTAATTTAGAGGACGAGGTTAGAATTGGTAACACTACTTGTTTTGATAAGGTTCGATCATTTTCATGTTATTATAGTGATGATTATGATGAGGATAGTATTGATGAAGAACATGAAATATGTAGGCATAGTGATCAGGAATTTGTTACTCCGATTGAGCTTTATAATGATAGTGTTGTTTCTAATACAAATCCAAATAATTTTAATAATTATTCACCTATTCAAAAGGATGTGGATTTGACTAGAGATACCACCGTTTTAGACGATGTAGTTCATGATCCTTTAGCCTGCAGTATGTTGGATAATCCACTATTTGATGTGCCTATCAGTGAATCGGAGGAGGTAACTATGATTAAAACCTTAGTTTTTGAGCCTTTATATGATTGTGATGATGGTTTAGAGGAAAGAGTTTACCCTGAGAATACTGTTTTAGAATCTAGCGATTTAGAAACACTAGTCTTAGAAGATGATAATCTCGTAGAAATGAGTGAGGATGAACCCAACTTAGAAGAATCTATTGACCATTTCCAGGAATCTGATGACCTAGAAATTAGGGAAGCTGTGACTAGTCTTTCTAGAGACACAGAAAACTCTAAGTTTGGGGGTGATTATCATTCTCCGTATGCTTTAACTCTTAGAAAGTACCCTCCTGAAGGACTTGACATTTTTGCCTCAACCATCTTACAAGATTATCTTCATACACGTTTTCCCGAACCTAATGATGTCCAGAAAGAAGCTCAGTTGTTAGAAACCCATCCTCTGGTTGATGTGGTTAAACCAGGCTATGATACCAAGATTGACTTTGTTTTCCCACCAAAAAATTTTCAACCAATTGTGGGAACTTTTGATTTTAAGATGTGTCGGTTATTAAGTTTTGAGACTAAACCTAATCACTTTAGGATATTAGGGTCGACACATTTTCTTAAGGAATACCACCTCTTTCACTGTGGTCAACTATGTAAGTCATATCTGATTGACTTAGAGGATCCGCAATTATTTAGGTTATTACTTTGTGATTCTAAGTTCGTATTTGAGTTTTTACAGACTCTAAGACCTAGTGATTCGGATCCCATCTATGAAGAAACGCAGCCAATGAAAATATTTTATTTAGACCCTTTCATAGAACCTGAACCGCAATTAGCGATAGTTTTCAGGAAACTAGGTAAGGGCATGCTTTTCTTGTCCATTTTCTTGGTTCACTGCAGTTTCCTATGGTCAGCTCTATTTGGTTTTGAAGACCCACAATTATTTCGACTGTTACTTTATGGTTCGAGTTTACCAATCCTTTTCTAAGTCTGGCTGAAGACTTTAAACTTAACACTTCTTGGGAGGTAACCCAATCTCATGCAACACGGTAATATCCTTCCTTAACTCTTTTGCTTCAAATAGTAACCGTTTCTCCTTGTTCATGCTTTTAATTTCATCTTTAGAACATTGAGGACAATGTTAGATTTAAGTTTGGGGGTATGGGAGAAACTTTTTAGTTGCAATTAGTAAACTCCAGAGCCTAGAAATTTATGCCTATTAAGGTTTGCACTAACCAATCTAAGTGGATGGGAACATCTTGGTTATAGGAGTTGAGGAACCAATCTGATTAGATGAAAACATCGAAAGAGTCTATTCATAAAAGCACAGAGCTCAGGTGTTAGAAATAACATGATAGTTGCACCATATCTCGTTGAGTCCTTTTCATTTCTTTTTTATTTATTTTTTTCATTTTAAACTATGTTTCTCTAAGTGATTAGGTGGGGCACACGATTCAAGTTGTTACCACTGCTAGGGTGAATTAGAGTGATTGAGTTACTAAAAAAAAAAAAAGACCGGACCAGTTAGACCAATCGGAATAAGTATTAACACTTGGATAGCAATATGCGTGTGTTCTTCCTGTTTCCGTCGCCTAAGCAAGCATGGAATGTAGGGCCCGTGGGAACTATCGTGTAATCTGCTGACAACAAGCATGCGCTTGGATCAAAAAGATCTATTCATGTCGTTAAGTTAAAAAAAAAATGGTTATTGTTCTGTGTAGTTAACTGCTGGTCCCCTTATATTTGCCTGTTTGTTGATCTAGATTTAAGTTATCGACCACTGGTTCCCTTGTATATGCCAGTGGTGTTGATATTAGTCAGACCGGTATCGCAGTCCATTAGGATAGGTTCATTCTGGCAGTGGCCTTCAGACAGATATGTGAAACATCGATCATTTGGTTAACATCAAAACCATCTACATTTTTCTATTTCCATCTCCTTTTTTTCTATCCATATGATTAGTTTGACTCCGAATATGATGTCCATAGTGCAACTATCTGAGTAGAGCTCTGTTACTTTATATGAATTTTAGTATGCTTGAGTGTAAACTCGTGTACAACAATTGGAATTTCGTATCAGGGTACTTCCTCCTGTAATCAGTGATTGTAAGCCAACCAAGGAGATTCTTTAGTGCCTTCCAAGGTTCTGCATAGATAAGCTAGGGTCTGGAGTAATGGTTTTCTGGGCACACCTGTGGTAAACCCTCCCGAGATTAACTCGGTTTTATTTATTTTTTATTAGTTTTGCTCGAGGACTAGCAAATAATAAGTTTGGGGGTACCCTACTACCATAAGCCTTCTTCAAAAAAATCATAAAGGTGTGTGTAAGGTTGATTTAAGCGCAAAGTGTGTTCAAGAACAATTGTCCTTGATTCCAACAAAGTTTCCCGAGCTCAAGAAAGATTTGAACGCAATTCAAGCATCTTGGAGTATCTCTGATGAGGAAGAAGATGAGTAATTCGTGTTCTTATTGTTGCCTAGTATGTCTTGTTTTTGATTTAGTTGGAAGAATAACTAGTGCTTGAATAACAATGATTGTGACTACACATAGCTATTATTTTTCATCTTCTTGTTCTTTTTTAGGTTTATTGGTTTAAATTCTAAAAATATTTGGAGGATGATGGTTTGCAGTATTTAATCTTTATGATTTGTTATATTGCAATTTGTTATGGGATATTGGTGTTTACGTCCGTGAACTATGTTGTCCCATATTTTGTCAAAAGTAAAGTCATTCATGATCGGTATTCATGTATTTATTTAAGGATGAATAAACTTTTGACATATACAAAAGTTAAGCCTATATTGTCAATTATTTGATGGAAGATAGGTTAAAATCTTTTGTGTTCAAGGATTATGTCTGTTAAATATCGTTATGCAAATAGTGATGGAAGATAGAATGAATCCTTGTGTATTCCGCAGTATTGATCTTCACTAATCCATATTTTATATAATACTGTGAGGTTCCGTAATGTGTCTTATGTTGAGCACGATACAACCAAGTTGATTAATTATTGATTAGCTTTGTTGGTTGTTCCGTAAGGTACTTTATGTTGAGCATTATTGAACTAATTTAATAATCTTGTTTGGTTATTTAGTTATTGCTCCATAAGTCTTTTTATGTCGAGCAAAACGAATGACAATTAAATTGATTACTTTTGTAATTAGTTTGGTTGTGTATTCCAATAAGATTAATTATGGGTTCTCTTGTAATTAATCTAGTTGAGTTTTTTCATACTCCGTAAGATTCCTCTTATGTTGAGTATATGAACGACTATCCTATTCATTTTCTAATGGTTATGTTAGTCGTATGCTCCGTAAGTTCTCTTATGTCGATCATAATCAATTAAGTTGATCACTTTTGTGTTTAATTTGATTGCATATTCCGATTAAATTAATCATGGGTTTACTTGTGATTAATTTGATTGAGTTTTTGGATATATAAAATCATTCTCATGGTTTTTGGTGTCCAATCAAAATCCTTCTTTTCTTTTGAAATTAAGGTCGCTCTTGTTGTTCCCTTGGGAATAACATCAAATGGGGGAGAGTTCTTTCGAACTTTTGCTTAATGATCATATCTTGAGGGGTGTGCGGCTGTGGAATTTTAAAGTGGTTGTCTTGTATCTTTAAACTCCTTGATGGATGTTATAAGCTTCGGATATATGATTGCATCTAAATTAGATGGTATGTATTTTCTTTTAGTCATGAAATGTCTCTTACGGAAATTTCATTATGATCTCGTTCTTGTACCTTTGCCGATTTTATTGACAAAAAGGGGGAGAAATAATATGTAGTTCACACTACAAATACATATGGTTTTCGGATCATTGTGCAAGGGGGAGTGGTTTCCATGTGATATGGAGTATTGACTAAAGGGGACTAATACATATCACCATAGTATTACTGTTGAAGTTGTGATACAATTGGACTTTGACACTGTGTAATAATACTATGACATTGTATAACAATGATAGAGACCGATGCTTTCTCATTGTTATAGCTACGTATCTTCAACAACGGTGATGCTAAACTTACAACCTTTGGGATCATTGGAGTATTTGAAAGTGATGAAGATTTCAAGGAATGTTGAGGATTAGACATGTGGAATAGGAGTTACTAAAGTTTCTTTATCTTTTTTTGTATTCCATATGTATCGATAGTTCTGTCACTAAAATTGAAAAGGGGGGAGATTATTAAAGCATTGCTCGGTCGAACTCGCATGCGTTGCTATCTCAAGTATGTTTGTCAATGTTAGTGATCAAAACTATAAGTCTTAATTTGTAGTCTACTATAGCTAAGTCTCGGACTAGGATAGAAAGTGTAGTCGAGCTCAAGTAATTCATGGCGATTCATCATACAATAAGAAGAACTACTCAAGGAACCGGTGGAACTTCTCAGCAAAAAGGTATGTGAATACTTGAACTCATCTGTCACTCAAAAGTCTATCTACTCTATCTCCTACTTCTTGAGACAAAAAGTCGTATGCTATATATAAACTTGGATTATACACATTTAGTTTTTGGATCCGAGTATACCTCGCCTATCTATATCTCGAAATATGTGTTGGTAAGCGTTTCGCTTCAACCATGTTTATCTTTACCTAGTGATGAAATTCATGATATGTTTCAATCACTTTGAAAATTGCTTTGACGAGAATTGGTGTAACAATTATATAACGTCCTCTAAGAATGTTTTAATGGTTGGAATGAGAGTTTAGATTACATTACCAATGATGGACATAAGTATTGATGTGGAAACACATATGTGCATAAGTCCTATCCCTTGAACCAAAGTTTGCGAACTTTGTTGATCAACAGAAAACGGAAGAATGACTTGTTGCCAAGTCCACGAACTTCTGAACTTCTCATCCCGAGAAATTCTGCTGGAGTTGACAAACTTGTTGCGTGAGTATCAGTCCGCGAACCGGCGGAAAGTCTTTGCCGAGATTTTCTGCTGGAGTTTGTAAACTTTACCCGGTTGCTTAAGTCCGCTAACCTAGTGTGCATACTTAATAAGGTTATATATATGAATATGATTTCTGAACTTAAACTTATAAAGACTAAGGAATGCAATTTTCAAACCATGGCTATAAATTTCATGAACCAATTCGAGTGAATCAAATCATCTTTGCTTCAATTGTGTCTTGTGTAATACAAAAGATTTCCTTGCAATTGAACAACTCTATAGCTAGTTCGTTTGAGTCATTTGAACTAGTTATGGTTAATAAGAATATGGTTGGTATGAAATGCTCATATGGCTAACATTTTGGTTAACTATTGTTGAACCAACAATGTACACGTTTGGGTATGGTTAACAAACCTAGAAGTGTGCATTTCATTTGTGTATAACAAGCTAAGTTTTCGATCTAACGGTTGAGAAATATTAGCTTGAATCTAAATCAGGATTTCATCTAACGGTGAATATTGTTTGCTCTGTGACCAAGGCGAAACCCTGATTTGAAAGACTATATAAAGGAGACATCTAGTATTGTGCAAAACTAATCCCCACACTTCACGTGTGATAGTTTGCGTGATAAAATCATTTCTCTTAACCTTTGGTTTTCTTCTTCTAAAACCAGTTTAACGACTTAAAGACTTCATTGGGATTGTGAAGCCATATCGATATTACTTTTATCGTAGTTGTGTGATCTGATCTTGCATCTTTTATCGTACGAGGACAATCAGATTGATTGGCTTGAGATTAATATCTCCGATAGGGAAGATATAAAAAGTAGTCACAAACATCTTCGTCTCATTGTTTGTGATTTTGCAACATCTTGTTTCGCTACCATACGATTAAGATTTTTGTGAGGTGATTGATTTATCTAGGCTGTTCTTCGGGAACATAAGACCGGATTATCAATTGGTTTCTGTTCACCTTTATTATTATCAAAAGACGGAACAAACAGTTTAGGGTGTGGGAGACAGATTGATCCTTTGATATACTTGTCTGTGTGAGACAGATTTGTTTATTGTAAAAGCCTGCGATTTTGGGTCGTAGAAACTCTTAGTTGTGGGTGAGATCAGCTAAGGGAATCAAGTGCGCAGTATCTTGATGAGATCATAGGCGTAGGGAGTACAATTGTACCTTGGATCAGTGGGAGACTGATTGGGGTTCAACTACAGTCCAGTCCGAAGTTAGCTTGGAGTAAGCTAGTGTCTGTAGCGGCTTAATACAGTGTGTGTTCGATCTGGACTAGGTCCCGAGGTTTTTCTGCATTTGCGGTTTTCTCGTTAACAAAATTTCTGGTGTCTGTGTTATTTCAGTTTCCGCATTATATTTTTTTATCTTTATAATTGAAATAATACAGGTTGTGCGTTAGATCATCAATTAGAATAATCCAACCTTTGGTTGTTGATTGTCATTGATTGATCCTTGGATATTGGTCTTTGGTACCATCTAAGTTATTCTTTGTGTTTGATTAAAGACTCGCTGATTTCTATTAGCTCGAGTAAATCAAAACAAGAGAGAGATATTAACTCCTTGAGATACTTTTACCTAGATTGAGTCTGACTGTCTAGTTGATTCTCTTGAAAGTATTTCGGAGTTAGTCCATACAGATTGCTAAGAGAAATATTGGGTGGTGTTGTTAGACCCCCGCTTTTTCCACATCCATACAACGTTTATACTTCAGTATATCATTCGTAGATGAAAATTTCGTGAAAGCAGTGGAATTAAGACACAACAAAATAATAAGGATGCTCACATCAGCGTCTACGATAGTGGTAACTCTCCAACTTACTTGTTTACAATTTCACTAGCTATAGTGATTATAATGCAAAAATTTCGAGAATTTTCTCGTCTCTTCAAACCTGCAAAAACGAGCAAAATTCATTATCCAAAATCATAACTTGATTTTCATAAAATTGTGAGCAATCACGTAACCTTCATTGTGTGAGTAATTCACATAATTTTCACCGTGTGAGCAATTTACATAACCTCCACCGTGTGAACATTCACTGATTTTCTACTGTGTATACATACACTATTAAATCACAAAATTCATGAAAATATTATTTCACCATGAATAATTGTTTGCTTTTAATAATTTCTTAAAATCAAAATTTGGTTTTACACAAAAAATTTAATTGCCGTGAATAACTCACGAATTAAAAAAAAAATACGTGAACTAAATAACTCATGTATTTTCAAGAAAAAAAAATTACGTAAATTAATAACTCACGTGAATAAAGAAAAAATTTCTTTTTCGCTCGAACGAGCATTCGTCTATGAAAAGAGGGTCTTTTCTATTTTTGTAAAAGTCCGCATGTTCAAGATAAAATTTTGTTTTCATGAAAGATCGTGGACAAAATTTTCTTCACTGCAAATAGGTCATGTCCATTCAAAAATATATCTCTTTCACATTAGGGATTATTGTTCGTTTCTTAAACCGGCGGACGGATGGACGGA
Source organism: Papaver somniferum (assembly GCF_003573695.1). Taxonomy (NCBI): domain Eukaryota; kingdom Viridiplantae; phylum Streptophyta; class Magnoliopsida; order Ranunculales; family Papaveraceae; genus Papaver; species Papaver somniferum. Next base: position 52,383,139 of record NC_039361.1, read on the forward strand.
CGTCCGTTTCCCGAAACAAATTTTCATAAAAAATTTACGCATGCATATACACATGGTTTTTTTTTATGAACGACTCACTAAATAACACAAATAAAAAAAATCGAAATAAAAAATCACTTACCTGGTCGGTGTCATCGGCCGGCGGTGATTGATGGACGTCGTCGGTGGAAGCTCCAACAAGTTCTATTTCTTCCTTGCTGATGAGAGGGAGATGAAGAGAGTGGTCAGTCAGGTCAAAAAAAAAAAAAGAATTAAGGTTTTTTCCCTTTTATAACAATTTTATTTCCAAAAACCTAATCAAACAAGGATTTCCTTTTTTGGGCCCGTAAACGCTAAACAGACCAAAATTGGGAGTCCGACCGTCCGAATCAGCGGCGCTTCATCTATCTGTGCTCACGGGATGACACTTTATCATACCACCAGAGTCCTTATCCAGGCATTTGCTTGTACGTGACATCATTGGAGCAAATCGGGGATTCTGGAAATGTGTTTACGACTAAGTTCAACTACTTATCTCGTCTAATGTAAAATCACCATCCAATGCTTATTGCAGAACATGACTGTCCTTCACTAAGCATTGGACTTAATGTTGATGATGGATTTTCGACAAAGGCTAAAATCGTAAAATCATAATACTATATGTTTCTGACCCGGCTTTAGAAATGTATGTGAAATTCGTATTTTATGATTCGCCTCTGACTGAGCGAGCATCCTCCCAGATCTATGATGAATATGTCCCTCGAAAAGCCTCTCAGCTGAGCTTTCGACACTTTGCTCATTTCATCATCACCTGTACATAGAATCAAAATGATTGGATGGCTCCTATACATATGGCATGCTAGTATAGAGCGTTAACGTCTTCAGGATGCCACACTGTTTGTTGTTCCATGACTATGTAGAGAGAACATGTATAGAATCTCTTAATGATTGGACGACTCCTAGATATATTGCATGTTAGTATAGAGCGCTAACGTCTTCAAAATGTTACACTATTTGTTGTTCCCTGACTATACACCCCCATAATCAGAACGACTATGATGCTTCCATTATCTCATACCTCGATTCTCGAATAAACCCTCTCCTAGACAGATCGCATGCTAGTGTATAGCAATTCATAGATTAATTCTAGCGTGTCATTCATCAACTGACTTCCTAGAAAACAATCTATTTATCTCGTTACTCCGTTCCATGGATGATCCTCAGCTGGATTCCATGGATTAATAATAAATGATCATTCTATCTCATTACTCTGTTTCATGGTTGATTCTCAGTTGAATTTCATGCATTAGTAATAGACACTCAATTTATTTTATTACTCTGTTTCATGGCTGATTCTCAGCTGAATTCCATGAATTAGTAATAAATAATCACTGATCCGGCATCTGGGCCACCACCGAGTAAGCCACGAGAAAATGGTGTGAGTGTACTAAGCAATAATGCACGAATGAGCACCCGAGTGTACGAACGAGCACTCAAAAATATGGATAAACGAGGAAACCTATGCAAAATAGGGAAGAAATATAATATTAATAAAATAATAAAGAGGCGCCCAAGGGGACCAGGCCCGCCGCCGGATGGTCATTCCGTTGTGGGCGGTTCCATGCCTCTCCCTTTTATTTTACGTTATTTTATTATTTTTCCTAATCTCATGCAAACTCCTTCATTTAAGCAAACTCCCCCGTTTAGGCAAAACTCTTAGTTTTTCCATATTTCCTTCACACGATGAAAAATAATTAAAAATAGGGAAAGGTGTCATGGGACCGGACCTACTAGTCATTGCCGGTCCCATACCTTATGATACCTCATTTTCTTATTCTTATTATTTCTTTCATCTCACGAAACTCATTCGTTTAACCAAAAACCCTACTTTTTCATATTTTCTCAAATATTGCTCAAACCATCAAGAAAGACAAAAAGTCAAATGGTCATATGACCGACTAGGCTTCTCACGCAAATATTAAAATATTATTTTTTTAACATTATCAAAATATTGGTCGCACAAGCAAAGTTCTACTTGCTCATTCGAGCAAAATCGAGAGTTTCAGTCAAGATCAAACTCTTCTGAAAATCCAAAATATTGCTCCAACGCACGTCAGAAAATATCAAAATTCTCAGAATTGAGATACGAAAAATATGGTGACATGGTAATGCATCCTTGAACGACCAAGGTCGGCCCTTAGGCTTGCAAAGATCCGGTCCCACATATTTTAACAATTTTGACCTAATTAGTCTTCTACAGTTCATATTGGGTTCAAACTATTTCCAACCAACTTGGAACTTGTTTAATCGACCATCAGCTGGTCCCACGACTACCAAGGGTCAGGTTCATACCCCTTGGTCGGTCCCTCATCTCTCCATAATTAGGTTTTATTGCCTAATGCTCAAACGAGCACTATTTTTTAATAAATGATTAAATCATCCTTTCACCAACTGGTCAACAAAGGACTTTGGTGCATGCTCACATGAGAACCCGGGCGTTACATGGTCGACCATCATCCCATGTAGCCGATCACTCTCTCACCCACTCATTGATTTTCAGTAAATCATCAATTGATCAAAAATCGATCAAAATTGAGGTTTTGAAACTGAACGCTCTACAAATCATAGTTATGAGCAAGTGATAGACACATTTTTGTGTCTAATTTGTCCTCAATGTCCCTATTGTTGGAACTCTATTTTTGTACTAATATTGTGTTTTTATGTATTTTTAGGAAATAAACATTTTTGGAAAATTCGGCTCGAAAAGTTAATTTTCGCACCCGGAGGACAAGTGTTATTCGGACTCTAGCTTTTGGATAAGGGGTAACGTAATTACTAAGGGGCACCCCCAGGTCACCCCCAAGGCAGCTGCTATTCGCACCCCTACTCTGGATAGGGGACTACCAGTTTCTTCCCCATTTGAAACGATTTTGGCGGGAAATTTCTAAACAGTTCTGGCAGAATTTCGATCGTTAAAATGAAGGGGTTATGGGTCGATTCAATGGCTGAAATTTGGTATAGAGATGTGATATAGGTTAAGGAACATAGTATGGGTGACATGATCGATAAAATTTGGATGGAATTTTCGGTATGATTCACACACCCAAAACAGAGCACGTGTACTGTAACACGAGCAAAAATTGAAGTTCTTTTGTGCATGGAAGAGTCCTACTAGCGTTGGAAGAGTGTTGAGGCGTGGAAAAGACATTTGGGAGCGTGCAAGATCAAAGTTAACGCGTGCATGGGATTTAAAATGGAAATTTTCGTTATTATTGGCAGCCGAGAATATTTGGATTAAATGGAGAATATATGCAATCAATGGTCGGATTTTTGGCTCCAATTCACTATAAATACAAGGAAAAACAGTTTGGGAAAAGGTGTCGAGAGTTTTGGGAGCTAGGGAGAGATAGAGAAGACGAAATCAGAGTTTAACAAAACTCTGTTTCTGCTACTGCATGAAGATGAACACGAAGAACAATAGACTGTAAGAGACTGTCGTTCTTCAACAGTGACAGCGACAGTGGAGTGTGGGTCGTAGTTTCCCAAAGACTACAACATTTCATATGTATCGTTCTTGTGTGACGCTTCTTGTGGGTCGCACATTAGCTGTTTACACCATTTTCTCTTCTTCTCATCATTTGTAAACCATTTTTGAGCCATAATAAATTATTTTGAGAGCATTTATACTATGATGAGCTAACTCCCTCGTAACCAAGGAAATGGAGGAAGCTATTCACGCAACATAAATGGGTAACTATTTCATTTAATTATATAATTCACCTAACGCTGCTTTTGAGAGTTTTAAATTGTTTGAATGATTGTCTTAATTATTTGTTATTCAGTTTGATAAGTTATGCTTGGTTTAATCTCTTGATAATCTATGCTTAAGGTTTACAAATAATGTTTGAGAATCTGTATGATTGATAGTGAATTAAAGATAAAAGAGGACTTAAGAATTGAATAGAGTTTTGAAATATTTATCATTCAATTTTGCATAATAGTGGAATCTAGTGTCATGGTTACCTCTCGCACCCATTGTTAATAATTTTGTATATATTTTTATTAAATCTAAAAAATTCCATTTCCTTCACAAGTCTGAAACGAATCATATTTACTACAATCACAATCACAATCAAAAATATTAATCAGCAAGATAACTAATAATTTTATGTTAATCCAACAATCAACATATTGATTAATTATATAATATTCTGTCCAGCTGCCAATATTTTAAATTAATCTTTTATTTGGTGATGCAACAAATTATTGTTCAAGTGAGCAATATTTGCTCAGATTATCAATATTGACTCAACTATCAGTCTCATTAATCCATCAAATGAGGAATATTTGTTCAGACGGGCAGTAATATTTAATAATTCATTAATCAAGCAATATCCACTCAAGCGAGCAATATTCGCTCAGACGAGCAATATTTTCTCATGCTATGAACTATAAATATGTCCCAGCAGACATATTCAATTCATGAATCATAGAGCATTCTTCAATCATGCTCGACTCAACAATACTTAGATTCATCGTCTAATAAAGTCAACAATTGAATAATTAAATATATGTATGCCTTGCAGACTCCAAAATCATGAGACATCAATCATGTCACATGGGGGGATAATAATTAGGGTTTTGGTCTGGCAGCCTATGGCACGTGTGTTCATCCACGATGAGAAATGTGAGTAATTCATGCAAGCAGTTGAGGGAGTTAGCAAAGTAGTGGGTGGACAATCAACCAAGTATGTGCACGACCTGTAACTGGTTTAACCATGATTTCCCACATTCCCACTCTTTTAGTCGAGCAACCGTCACACTTACTGGAGATCAATGTGTCCACATTATGGAAATGTAAATAAGTCTTTGAATTCATGATTGAGAGCAAGATAGATAACGTTCATCTAAATCAAGAATTCTCAGTAAATCTCAACGGAGAAGAATTCACTCAATCATTTAGAACTTATTTTTCATCTGAACCCAACAGTTCATGAAACTTGCAGAAACCTACGACACATTCACAATCCTTGATCACCATTGATCTCACACAGTTCTTAGCTTCCCTCCTACAGATCGACCCTCTTCCCTCTTTGTGACCGAATTGACTCTGGAACGACCATTTCTTGGTTTAGGCCGGAGTCCTACAGATTTATCTCTCAAACTCAAAGCACTCTCGTGCAGTGCATCTGTTTGAGGTTAAGCAGTTTGCTCGGTCGAGGAGTCCCTGTCTGCGCTGTCGTCTCTTTACTTCCTAAAAAACCATCAAATCGTTTTGCCCCATATACAATAGGTATCATCCTTAAAAAATAATTCTTAGCAGATTTCGAAAATATTTTTGCATCTTATGCGTTTCCAAATCATAAAGATTTTTGCGAAAATAATCAATCTTCTAAATCATGTATCTAAAAATACTGTAGACAAGAAAACTCATCATGTTTACACAAGTTGTTGTAAGAAAAGTTTTCTGCACATGAAGACCTATTAAATATCTTCAAGTAGATTGTGTATTCTCTCTATGTTGAATAAGAGATATTAACAGGATTCCATATGCCCAGATACTTGTGCTTCCTAATTACATTAAATGATTGGGAATTGTAAGGATGCACTTTCCAACATTGTTAAGTGTTAGGGTGAAAGGAATTTTCTTCACCAAGTACCATTGGAGAAACATCTTCCTTCTTAACTTTAGGGACATGATCTTGTGTCCTTGTATGGGTTTCGAATGTGTTTGATACATCCTTTTCATCAGGAATATTGCGTGATACTATATTCTTGATTACTTTTTGAACCCAGGATGGTATATCCTTTTTATTCGAACCCAAGTAGTCTTGATCTGGCATCATACAAATCGTAGAGACCTTTATTTCAAGACTTTTGATATGCCTTTTTAAGGTATCCATACTTTGTTGAAAATGTATTTCTAAGGATTTTCCAAAGCATACCTCTTGACATGATTCTGTAAGAAGGTCTTCTATAAGGATTTTATTCCTTATTTGTGAATGTTCCAGCAATTGTGTAAGATATTCACACTATGAAGTTTGCTGATTTACTTTATTACGCAAAGCCAATTTTTGTTCCAAATAATCTGCCAGATTATTTTGAAGGCTGAGTTTTCTCGCTTTGTTTCACAAATTCTTACATTCAGTTGAACAATAAGTTCTAACACATCTTCCAGGCTATCAATGGATTTTCCTGCTTCTGAAAATGTTTTAACCTTATTGAAAAACCTTTGTAATCCAATCCGAAATTCAGAATTTGGGCAGGATAGTGAATTTAAATCCTACTTACTTTCTGGAATAGAAACAGAAGATTTTTCACTAATAACTGGAGTCGGATCCGAAACATGCTTTGAACCAGGTACTTGTTCCTTTTGTTTTGGATGCATTCTTTTCTTATCATGAACATGATTCTCAATCAAGTTATCAGTCATAGACTTTGTTCTAGATTTCAGAAAATAATTACGAGACCAATTTTCATTGATCTTTTTTGAGAGATTATTCTCAACATCCTGATGTGCGTTAACTGATTCCTTTATAATTTTAGCTTTACTTTTCTTATTTCAACTCATATCTTATAGGTTGGATCGCACCACACACAGATGTTAGATCTTTTCGTGTTTTCCCGCTCAGATACCAATTGAAAAGACAAGGGTACCCAAATACACCACAATCTTTTGTTTCAACCTATAAGTCCTCTTACCAAGTGTGATCATCTATGGACAAAGTCGAGACAATACAACAACTTCGGTATTCACACTCTGTACGATCGTCTATGGATACGAGATCGAGACAATACAACAATCAAAGTGTGATACTTGATAATAGATTCGGTAATAATAACCAAACTCTATAGGATCACTATCAAGTATGACGGAGTTAACGTTTGTGTATTTTACTTTATTATAATAACAATTGTAATGCGGAAATAAAAGTAAAAGACGCATTGTTATAGTATTTCAATTGCGGTAAATAAGGATTCGTTGCTCGGACTTGAAAATATTTTTAAAACAAAAATATATACAAAATTTGTCACAGGATCAAGAGATACTAGGACTCAGGATTCCACCAATTCTTATACTCATGGGAATCAACTATTAATTCTAGACAATTATAGCTTATAATGATAACAAATATCGACTCTTTTCTTTGCCAAAAAATAGATTTTGTAAAGTATTAGATGTAAATCATAAGCATGATGCATCAAGAGTTCCTAGACTAAGCATACATCATCAGATAAAATCACAAATAATCAAGAAAAATCATAAATCAACTCATAATAGTGCAAATAGTCATAAAAGAATTAAATAGAATTACTCATGCATAAAGAATGGTTTCCTCCATCATCCCAGTAATGGGGTTTAGCTATTCATAATAATCATGTTCTAAAAATATATATTTGATGCTCAAAATATGATTAAAAGAGTCAAAAGTTATGAAACAATGATTCTAAGACTCACAAGATGTTTAAAAGATTGAAAAAGGATAAAACAGAGGATCTACGACCCTCAGTAAGCGTCCAGAAAGAAACGATAGATGGTAACTATAGCTAAACTACGACACTTCCTCTCTATTGCTTGCACTGTTGAAGAACGACGGCCCTGGAGGGTCCGTTCTTCGTCTTCTTCTTCCTCCTCGAGCAGCAGCAGGAAGCTTTCCTGCACCTCCTGTTCTTCGCCTCTGCAACCTCCCTCTGGTCTCTGATCGACCCCAAAACTCTTGATTCCCTTATCTCAATTCTCAACACCTCTTATATACTTCACAACCCCAAGAAATCCCGCAAAATCTTCTCTTTTTTTCCTTGCTGCCAAGTTACGTAACTTCCCTGCAGTTTGAGAGAAAATCTCTCCTGTTGATTTTGTACGCGTCTTCTAGCTATTTCTTGTCACCAAACTCTCCCAGGACTTGAACCATTACTAGGTAGACGTCTATCCAGCGTGAGACTCTCCCAAAAAATCTCACAAAATATTTGAACATGAACAGAAAGAGGACGTACTCTGTTTGGACTTTGGTTGCTTCCTCCGACTTGTCCAGCCCAATTGGTTGGGTCTAAACAATCCCATAGACCCTGTTAAGCTCTAAGAAGTCAAGCCCAACCAAATTTAGCTATTGAATCTCCATGAAACTCGTTCAAATCTTCAATCCAAAATCAACATCGTCTGCATGCATTTTTCCCGCCAAAAACCATTATTTGAAATTTGAAGAAGACCTCCCCCTATCCAGTTCAGGGGTGCGAATAGCAAGTGGGGTTGAAATAAAAATTCTTGGGTGGAAATAACCAAAACTTGGGTGCCTTTAGTAATTTTCTGGGATGTTTTCCGCATTTTTTCTGGGTTCCTCCGGGTTATTTCTGGGATACTTCCGGTACACTTCTGGGGTACTTCCGGTGCACTATCAACGGAGCTCCAAACGCCACATGTTTAGCCAATTCCGCCGAAAAACCTTATTTTTCCAAAAACACCTACAAATAAATAAAACACCATAATAAGTACAAAAATGGGTACTAACATTATATACAATTGAGATATATTAGACACAAAAATGTGTGTATAAAATATCCCCAAACCTATTATTTGCTAGTCCTCGAGCAAATCAAATAGAAAATAAAATCCTAACTCACTGTCGCAGGCATAGTCGATTGCATTTAGCGTATGCAATAAGCCTTTAAACCCCTAGGTGGCCCTAGTGGCCGAGTTATAGTCTCGGGAGGGCTTACAAGAGATATACCCACAAAACCTGTACTCCATACCTTAGATATCTACGCAGAACCTTAAAAGGCACTAAAGAATCTCCTTGGTTGGCATACTTATTGACTACAGGAAGAAGTACCCTGATGCGAAATTCCAATTGTTGTACACGAGTTTGCACTCAAGCATACTAAAATTCATATAAAGTGACAGAGCTCTACTCAGATAGTCGCACTATGGACATCAATATCCGAGTCAAAACTAATCACATGGATAGATCAAGAAGATGGATATAGAAAAACGTAGATGGTTTTGATGTTTACTAAGTGAACGGCGTTTCCCATATCTGTCTGAAGGCCTCCGCCAAAATGAACCTATCCTAATGGATTGAGATACTAGTCTGACTAATATCAACACACTGGCATATACAAGGGTACAAGTGGTCGATAACCTAACTCTAGGTCAACACAACTGGCATATACAAGGGTACCAGTGGTCGACTTTATTGAATTTATTCCTTTTGGTCAAATGGTCTGGTCTCAATGTTTTTTTTTTTTTTTAACTTTTTTTTTTTTTTCAATTTTTTTTTCATGGTATCTCAATCACTCTAATTCACCCTAGCATTGGTAACAAATTGAATCGTGAGCCCCACCAAATCACTTAGAAACATATTTAAAAAGAAAAAAACATCAAAAAAGAAGTGAAAAGGACTCAACGAGATATGGTGAAACTATCATGTTATTCCTAACAACTGAGCTCTGTGCTTTTATGAATAGACTCTTTAGATGTTTCCATCTAATCAGATTGGTTCCTCAACTCCTAAAACCAAAATGCTTCCATCCACTTAGATTGGTTAGTGCCATCCTAAATAAGCATAAATTTCTAGGCTCTGGAGTTTATTTATTATGCAACTAAAAATTTTCTCCCATACCCCCAAACTTAAACCTAACATTGTCCTCAATGTTCTAAAGATAAAATTAAAAACATGAACAAGGAGAAACTGTTACCAATGAAGCAAAAGAGATAAGGAAAGATATTACCGTGTCGCATGAATATTGGGTTACCTCCCAAGAAGTGCTAAGTTTAAAGTCTTCAGCCAGACTTAGGAAAGGATTAGTCAACTCGAACCGTATAACAGTAGCCGAAATAATTGTGGGTCTTCAAAACCAAATAGAGCTGACCAAAGGAAACCGCAGTAAACCAAGAAAATGAACAAGAATAGCATGCCCTTTCTTAGTTTCCTGATTAAGAAATTTATATCTAATTGTGGTTCAGGTTCAGGTTCTATGAAAGGGTATACATAAAAAAATTTCATTGGCTGCGTTTCTTCATAGGTGGGATCCGAATCATTAGGTCCTAGAGTCTGGAAAAACTCAAATATGATCTTAGAAGCGCACAATAATAATCTAAATAACTGAGGATCCTCTAAGTCAATAAGATTTGACTTACGTAATTGACCACAATGAGAGTAGTGGTCATTCTTAAGCAAATGTGTCGATTCTAATTTCCTAAAGCATTTAGGTTTAGTCTCACAACTTAATATTCGACACATTTGGAATATAAACGTTCCCACAGTTGGAAGAAAACTATTTCGTGGGAAAACAAAGTCAATCTGGGGATCATAGCCTAGGCAAACCACATCAACCAGAGGATGGGTTTCTAACGACTGAACTTCTTCCTGGACATCATTAGGTTCGGGAAAACGAATATGAAGGTAATCTTGTAAAATTGTCGAGGCAGAGATATCAAGTCCTAAGTGAAGGGACTTTCTGAGAGTTAAAGGTAAGGAACTAGGAAGGTGATAATCACCTCCAAACTTAGAGTTTTCAGTGTCTCTAGATAGACTAGTTACAATCTCCCTAATTTCTGGATCATTAGATTTTTGAAAATTGTCAATTGATTCTTCTAATTTATTATCAGGTAGTGCATCTTTACTCATCTCTACGGGTAAATTTTCTTCATATAATACTATTGTTTCTAAGTCGCTAGACTCTAAAACAACATTTTCGGAATAAACCCGTTCCTCTAAACCACTATCGACTTCGTAATCAAAAGGAAAAACTACATCGTCTAAAACGGTGGTATCCCTAATCAAATCCTCATCCTTTTGAATAGGTGAATAATCATAAAAATTATCTGTATTTGAACTAGAAATAATATAATCATTATAAAGCTCAATTGGATTAATAGATTCCTGATCACTATGCCTACATATTTCAGATTCTTCATTACTACTATCCTCATCATCATAATAGTACAAAGATGATTGAACCTTATCTAAATAAGTAGTGTCTTTTATTCTAGCCTCGTCCTCTAAATTAAGCAAATATTCACTATTGATATCAAGGGTAGAATTAGAAACCCTATTTTGGAAATTTAGATTATTTCGAGCAGCATTAGCCAACTGTTCATTTTCTGCCTCTAGACGTGCCTGAATTTCACTGAGCATAACACTTATACGTTCACCACTCTCGTTTATCATCTCAGAATATCGTGTACACTCTTCCTTTGAACTATTCATTACAACTAAACATTTATACGTCCGTTCAATCCGTTGTTGGGTCTCTTCTAGAGATGGAACAGGTTCAGAAATATCATAATCAGGACTAGTTTCCAAAAACGAGTAACCAGTACTACAGTGTTCCTGATTTTCTTGCTCGTAAGACCAATTCTCGTGTGGATAGTAATTGGGCTCACCATGGTATGAACCATAACCTTGAAAAGGTTGGCGTTCCCAACTACTATTCCCACCATGGTCATAAAACTGATGATGTCCATATTCAAATTCAGGTCGATACTCATTGTATTGGCTTCTATCATACCAGTTCGACATTCTTAATTGCAAGGGAATTCTACACAACCACAAACAAGGCCGACTCGACTCCACCAAAACAAACCTAAAGATTTCTAGCAAATAAAAAGCATGATGGCTTCACTTAGATTGTTTCTAGACTCGCTTCTATCTCTCGAAGGGGAATTCGTTACAATTTAAGCAAACCCCTCTGGAATCAATCCGAGTCAAAGTAAGTTGAATTGAGGCGAGGGAAGCTCAGTGGAGCTTTGATACGCAAGGCCTCACCGCTATCACAAGGCGGCGCAGTCACGCATTCAACTCACAGAAACCATCATGAACTTCGAGGTGTGCTTAAGAAAGTAACCAATATCCTTCGAATTTTTTTCCTGATAAGCGCGATACCCTATCGGTCTCGTTCTAGTCAAGTTTTAAGCTTGGGTTCGCGTTAGGTTTCGTTTTCCTAAGGCGGGCAAGAAGGGAGCGGTGATGAAATCCGAACCCTTATCTTGTATTGGCCAGTCCTTGCCCTTTACTAGGAATTTAAAAACAGTCCAAATTCGTCCTCAATCAATGAATCACCTTAAGGAATACAGTAAACCCGCTAACAGGGGATTCGCGGGTGTTTCGAAAGCTTACCTCCCGTACCAGACGGGGGATGAACCATTGAAGTCGACTCGGGACACGTCTCCTATGTCATGTACGAACCCGAGGGGCCGATACGATATTGTAATCTTCGTCCTTCCCTGCAAACAGTTTATATTTAATTTTTTTTATTAATAATAAGACCCTTCCGTAGGGTTAAAAAATAAAAATAAAAAAAATGTCCAAAAGTCCAGAATAAAGTCCAAATAAAAAGTCCAAAAATTACAAAAATTATGAAAAATAAAGCCTATTTACAAATTCTAAAAAAAAAAAAAGCTATATACAAAAAATAATAATAATAATAAAAATTAAATCCTAAAAAAAAATTATGTCTTTTTTTTTCTTCTCTTTTAGCTTTTAGCTTTAAGCTTTTTGTTCCCAAGTCCTTAGTATTACACTTCGAACCTGTAAATCAAAGACACAAAAAGAAACGTAAAAAGGAACAAATAATAGTAAAAAAAAAATAAACCTAAAAACAAATCTATAAACAAGTCCGCGTCGGCGGCGCCATTTTGTTATAGTATTTCGATTGCGGTAAATAAGGATTCGTTGCTCGGACTTGAAAAGATTTTTAAAACAAAAATATATACAAAATTTTTCACAGGATCAAGAGATACTAGGACTCAGGATTCCACCAATTCTTATACTCATGCGAATCAACTATTAATTCTAGACAATTATAGCTTATAATGATAACAAATATCGACTCTTTTCTTTGCCAAAAAATAGATTTTGTAAAGTATTAGATGTAAATCATAAGCATGATGCATCAAGAGTTCCTAGACTAAGCATACATCATCAGATAAAATCACAAATAATCAAGAAAAATCATAAATCAACTCATAATAGTGCAAATAGTCATAAAAGAATTAAATAGAATTACTCATGCATAAAGAATGGTTTCCTCCATCATCCCAGTAATTGGGTTTAGCTATTCATAATAATGATGTTCTAAAAATATATATTTGATGCTCAAAATATGATTAAAAGAGTCAAAAGTTATGAAACAATGATTCTAAGACTCACAAGATGTTTAAAAGATTGAAAAAGGATAAAACAGAGGATCTACGACCCTCAGTAAGCGTCCAGAAAGAAACGATTGATGGTAACTATAGCTAAACTACGACACTTCCTCTCTACTGCTTGCACTGTTGAAGAACGACGGCCCTGGAGGGTCCGTTCTTCGTCTTCTTCTTCCTCCTCGAGCAGCACCAGGAAGCTTTCCTGCAACTCCTGTTCTTCGCCTATGCAACCTCCCTCTGGTCTCTGATCGACCCCAAAACTCTTGATTCCCTTATCTCAATTCTCAACACCTCTTATATACTTCACAACCCCAAGAAATCCCGCAAAATCTTCTCTTTTTTTCCTTGCTGCCAAGTTACGTAACTTCCCTGCAGTTTGAGAGAAAATCTCTCATGTTGATTTTTGTACGCGTCTTCTAGCTATTTTCTTGTCACCAAACTCTCCCAGGACTTGAACCATTACTAGATAGACGTCTATCCAGCGTGAGACTCTCCCAAAAAATCTCACAAAATATTTGAACATGAACAGAAAGAGGACGTACTCTGTTTGGACTTTGGTTGCTTCCTCCGACTTGTCCATCCCAATTGGTTGGGTCTAAAGAATCCCATAGACCCTGTTAAGCTCTAAGAAGTAAAGCCCAACCAAATTTAGCTATTGAATCTCCATGAAACTCGTTCAAATCTTCAATTCAAAATCAACAGCGTCTGCATGCATTTTTCCCGCCAAAAACCATTATTTGAAATTTGAAGAAGACCTCCCCCTATCCATTTCAGGGGTGCGAATAGCAAGTGGGGTTGAAATAAAAATTCTTGGGTGGAAATAACCAAAACTTGGGTGCCTTTAGTAATTTTTCTGGGATGTTTTCCGCATTTTTTCTGGGTTCCTCCGGGGTATTTCTGGGATACTTCCGGTACACTTCTGGGGTACTTCCGGTGCACTATCAACGGAGCTCCAAACGCCACATTTTTAGCCAATTCCGCCGCAAAACCTTATTTTTCCAAAAACACCTACAAATAAATAAAACACCATAATAAGTACAAAAATGGGTACTATCATTATATACAATTGAGATATATTAGACAAATAAATGCGTCTATCACGCAGCAAGATTTTGTTAGCGAGGAAACTGCAAATACTGAAAAACCCCGGGACCTAGTCCAGAATTGAATACTCTCATAATTAAGACGCTATACAAAATCTAAACCAACTTCGTATAGTTGAGACCAAGAAGACTACCCCTACCTACTTAGTTCCCTTAGTATCCATGCGCTTCCTACTTCAAGAGTCACGCACTAGTCCAATTCCTTTGGATCGTATTTCAGACAGTAAAGGAACGACAAATCTGTTTGGTAACAACTCCTTAGATTTTTTTCAAGATAAAGATATCTTAAGTCATACGCAAAGGCTCTTCCATTTAATCTAATAAACTCCTTTGCCTGGTTAGATCAATCTAACTTTAACTATTGAAATAGTCAAGTCTAGATTTGCAATCATCTCATGCAACTAATCAATCGAATAAATCTGATTCTAGTTGGATCTCAGCCGATCAAGGTTTATGCACACAATTCACAAGATACGAAAACCAATAAGAAATATTCTTCGTCTTCAAATCTTTTTTAATCTTCAATAACCTTCACAAGACCACTTGAATCTCTTGTGATCAATCACGCACAGAATGGAGACTATTAACAATGGATTATCACAACATGTCTTTAGATCTAACAACAGTTCTAAATATCCCGTCGATACTTCGATCTAGTTTGAGTGAATCTCATATCAGAAGAGAAGATTCTCAAGAATAAACAAACTAGGTGCAATCAAAGTTTCAACAACTGTTAGTCAATCAAATCAATCGAGAACTAATAACACTGCAATTATCTAGTTTCCCACTAAAGGTACTCGTAGAGATTCTTGATCCCACAGAAGCCTTTAAACGGGCGGTCGTAAGAGATTTCCCCTAATTAGGATACTTTCCTCTCCGAATAAACGGCTCCACCAGAAACAACAAGAAATGAAGTTTTCCTGGATCTTAGGATAGATTGCTAGAAATTCAAACTTAAGTATTTATAGACCAAGGATGTTTGGACACCAAGGAATTTCCAAAACCGAAAATATTCTCAAGATATGCAATGAATAGAAAAATTCGGTTGTCATAATTCCAACAAATGCTTGTCCAATATTTCCGAAATCTCTCAATAGAAAATCTCCAATTAGTAAATGCATATTACTAATTTTTATTCTCTAGATATGCATTTAATTGCTGGTAATTAAAACATATAAAACCAAAAGGTTTAACTAAAAGATTCTCAATTTATTTCGGCACAGGATCATCTTGAGTACTAAGGAATATCTTTGAACAATAAATGATAAGAGTTACTGCTCATGTTCAAAGTATGTTGACATCTTTTACTGTAAATCCTTATTTCATATTTACATGGATTTACATTCTTGGAATCGGTCACACCACACTTCCAAACAAATTTAGAATTGGTTGCCATTTATTCCAAGACTACTATGTGATTGATCAAATACCAAATCACATACATGGGTTCAATCGTTCTACCAATCAATAGGATCGGCTATACCTCAATATGGAAATACTTGTGGTCAGTCACACCAGTTACAAGGGTCGGTTCCATCTACACATGGTATTTCTTGTTATCGGTCACACCAATTACCAGGACCGGTGACACTAGTTACCAGTACCGGTTACACCAATTACAAATATCGATTACACATACTCATGATCGGTCACACCAATTACTAGGATCGGTCACACCTATTACAAGGATCGATCATACCAACGCATGGTGATTACTTAGGATCGGTTACACCAATTAATAAATACCAGTCATACCAAATCATAAGTCAGGCATTGTGGTTAGTTATACCAAGATACATAACATAATTTAAGATCAGTTCGACCATATCACACATATTGGTCATCCAAAGATTTGCAATGAATAGCCGGACCAGTAAGCCTAATGATTTCCCTTTCGATTCATAAAAAAAGTTCATGAATGTACTTCCTTTAAACAAATGTAAAACATTGTTTCCTAGGATGAAATCTTCACCATAACCCATTCACATAATCATAACAATATATACAAGATTATGTCGATGTCATATCTACGAAGTTCAAAAGATAAGTGTTATACTTCGTAGTCTAATTCCCTAATAATATGAAAATACTATTATGATCATGTCACATCACTAGAGTATTATACAATATGTATAGTATATACAGCTTCGCAGTTATATATTTTTTTTTAACATAGCATGACTTGAAAGATACGTTAGGAATGAAACAGTTCAAGTCAATATTACTAACCTCAAGTGGAAGAATAATGTCGTCGTTGTAGTTCGCTACTTCTTCACATTCTTCAGGTCTTCGGAGTAAGACTTGTATGTCTCAACATTCCTAGACTTTTTAGTCTAACCTAAACGAAGTTGACTCTAGTATTTAATCAAGCGACTTTAGATGAGTTTTGACACACTAAAATATGAAACCAAACTTGACATACCAACGTTTGGTGAGTTCCGGTCTATGCTCTAACACAAACAGTAAAGAACTAACCTGTTTAGTAAAAATTAACCATCAGATAATAATATCGAATATATTAAATGAATAAGTTCATAGTCAAGGTTTTTCCTTTTAGATCCAAGATACCAATAAAATATCAAATTTAATCCTCCTTGATTAGATCAATCAAGATTTATATAATACTATAATAACTCTCTTGATTACAAGAATAAAGTTTATCAAGATTAGATCAATCCTCCAGTAACTCCTTGATTAGATCAATAAAATATTTACGATACTACAATATCTCATTTGATTACAAGAATTACGTTTATTTAAAAAAAATACAAATAACTTTTCCATCCACAAGATTTAAGTATATCAAATAAACAAGTTGTTTTCCCAGACAATTAAGTACCGCAAACAATCACACCAAGATCAAAATATCAAAGTCATCAAATCTTCAAAGAATTCAATCTTCTTAATATTCACAAGTAAAAATTGTTAGAGTACTGCTCGATCGAACTCGTAAGTTTTGTTATCTCAAGCTTGTTGTCAACATCAGTAGAATAAAACTATAGCTTGATTTCTAGTCTACTTGCGTCAAGTCCCGGACTAGGTTAAAGTATGGTATTTGAGTATCAGACATCACTGAATAACCCTCAAAGATTAAAAAAACTGGAGATCAAACAAAGAATTTTGTAGAACTTCATCAACAAAGAATTATGTGAAGACTGAACCATTATATTTACTCACAAGTATTACCATTTTATCTTTACGAGAATATATCATATGACTTGTAGTAGATGTTGCGATGAATAAATTTCGAGTCAAGCTTATCTTGTTAAACATCTCAAAATATGATTCAAGCAATAATTGTTCATATAATTGACAAACATAGTTAGAAAAAAGTTATTGTTCATGAACTATTTTGATTCAAGAAAACTATTTGAAATTTCCCAAGCAATAGCGTACATCATATATGGAAAATGGGAAAGTTTAAAATCGATGAATCAGAGTTTTCAGAACTTCTAAAATTCTGTACATAGGAAGGTACACGTAACAAGTATGCATACCCCTTAGATCTGAGTCGTGTAAAGGGGTGAGGTACGCATACCTCAAAGGTCAGAGTTTGTAAATTTCCGTAGGGTACGCAAAAATGATACGCGTACCTAAATATCTTAAGTTATGAACTGGTCCATAGGTACGGGTACCCTATCACATACATACCTAGTACGAGCTTAAGCAAATGCATCATTTTCTAAAATATGTTTGGCACGGGTATGAGTCTCGTAAACACCTCTAAGATATTTGAACACTAAATCACTCTGTTCTTGTGTTTTATGACTCAAGTCTTAAGTGTTAAATGAACAAGACTTTGCTTAATATCTCACAAGGCATATTTTCCTAGAACTATCATTGTATTCGGTTATGGTACTCTGGACCATAGTGTATATTCTTATATGTGATTTCAAGACAAACTTCTCACATGCTTACATGAACTCCTAACAAGAGTTTCATCTAAACAGAGAAAGTGTTTGCTTGAATCTCAAGTTATATTAGCTTGAATTCTATGCAACCATACTCTTGAAAATCTATAAGTACACATACTCGAATAACCAAGAAATTCAATCCATGGCACTTCTGTTAAACCTAGTTGTTTGATAGAATCGTCCTTTATGAACTTAGGTTTCCTCTGAGAAATATAATTAGGTATACGACTTAAAGATTTCACTAAGGGATTCGTAAATCTAGGTCGGACTATCTTTACCTTGATAGTTCGTGTATCCTGAACTTGTTTTTCTGTTATCGAGGTTTTAATAATCTCTTTCAAGAACGAGATAGATAGAAATTGCAAAGATCTATTCGTCTACAACTTTGTGATTCCTAAAAATATTCTTAGTTGATCGATTTAAGATTGTTCTTAAAAGGTGGTTAATAATCCAGGATTCTCAGCTAATTCATTAAGTGTAAGTTTTCCATATTTTTGAGGTTTGATATCTTTCTCTATTGCAAACATATTTTTAAGCTTTGATCTATTTATCAAAAGGGAAATCAAATAGGCTTATATGTTATAGGAAGATTGATATCAAAAGTATTCACTTAGGCTGAAGCAAATTTTAGGCTGTAAAGGACGCCAGCTAAGAGAATCAATTGCGTAGAACCTTGCGGGGTTCAAGAGACGTAAGTAGCATGATTGCAGATGAAATAATTGGGGGGTGAATTCGTTTTCAATCACATTCCATCCCGAAGTCAATAGTAGGCTAGTGTATGTTGCGGACTAATACAATTTGATATTCAAATATGGACAAGGTCCCGAGGATTTTCTGCAGTTGCGGTTTTTCTTGTTAACAAAACTTCTGGTGCCTTGTATTTTTCCTTTTCCGTATTATATTTTTATCTTTATAATCGGAATAACACAACTAGTATGTAATCAATTTTAGTAGATAAGTCCATCTTAATTGTGATAGATTATGAGACTCTTTCTCGTAGAATTCGTATCTTGAAAGATATATAACAATTTTCATACTTGGCATAACTCGGATATGACTAGATTGATCTTGGATATTGATTTTTTTAGATCGTCAGAGTACTCTTCTATACAATCAGGTTCACGGGATTTTTTGTTTCGACTTTCTGATTATGAAGAGGTGGAGATATAAATTATACATACAGTTCTTTCAAGGATCATTAGGTTGGTATACTTGAAATTGTATTAGGTTTTGTCCATACAGGTTGTCGAATGATAAATTAAGTTGGTGGTGTACTTGGTACCCTCTCATTCTCAACAATCTCCAATTGATTCCACTATATCATTTGTCTCACATAACATGGTATGTTTATAACATTGGCAAATCAGTAGTTCTATAAAAAAATTCAGAATCATTAAATTTGTACTCCCTCCGTGTTTAATTAACAGTCCTAATTGACTTTGTCAAAACATTAAGGAAATCTTATAAAATGCGATTACTAACCCTTGACTAGCCCTATTTAATGTTATATTATTATCAAAACTAAAATTAATATATTAAAAATTATAAATTGAATAGTATTATTATTTTATTAAATATTTTAAGAAAATAAAAACAAATTTATACTGCTTTGATTTTGTAAGAATAAGTAGAAGTTTTATTTGGAATTTTAGAACTATCCATAACTGTTTTTTTTAAAAAGGAATGACGATTATACAAAGATATTGAAAAGATTTTTTTCCTCGTGATAATATTTAACATTTTGAATTGAGTTTATATAAAAAGATGATTTTATGACTATAAAAATAAAGAGTATATTTGAAAGTTTAAGGGAAAAATATGTCTATAAACAGAACGGACAGATAAAATAAGACAGACCAAAGTAGAAATTAAGACAGATAAAATAAGACAGAGGGAGTATATAATAAAACTTTCAAAGTCTTGAGTAATCTTCTATAAGAAAAAAAAGATCATAGAATAAACTAGAACTTAAACTTATCTAGGATATAACTATCCATTAGTTCGATAAAAGTAAACAACAAAAATTAAATGAAGATCCAGATTCTCACCAACAGTACTAGTACTGCTCCTTGATTTCACAGAAGAAATTAAACTAGTTAATCGTGCTTTTGTCCAAATTGAATCAGACTACTTTCTACTAACAATAACCTCATATTTTTCTTAGTTGTGTTCCGGGATGAGTTTATAAAAATACAAAGCTCTACTATATATATATATATATATAGTATTATAAACTAGGATATTTTGGAAACAAGAACTACTAAAGTCGAAAATTAAAATATATTTGATAAATGACATTCTGATTTTAGCAATGATCTTGATATAATATGATTATATTAACATGTATAACTCATTTGTAATAAATAAAAAATATTGTTTCCAAAATATATAATCAATAATATTTTTGACTGGTGAAAATTATACTATGCTACATGTCAAAAATATACAATCTGTACGATTCAAAAATAATCTAGATTATCAATAGTCAACCAATGGTAATAGGTGATCACCTAGATCAATAAGGCATGCTTTTGTATTTATGTGCTAGAGCTTCACCTAGCTAAACTCTCAGTATTTTATACATTTGATATACTTACCGTATGACTCATGAGTATTTTTATATGTGTATTGTATGACTCCGTACATCTGTATGAATTTTGATAATGTCGATGGCGCTCGTGTCAGTACTTCTAATGAAGCCATATGATTATTGAGAATGAATATCAAGTCATAGATGGATTGCCCACTACTATGGAGAAACTTGAATCTTGTTCTAGTGCCATATTTTGTAGTTGAATTCCTACAAAGTATTTTATATCAATATTTAGACTCGTTGAATAATATTGATTTATTATTGTAGTTACAATACTTGTATGAACTTACTCTGTACTTAAGAAATACTTACATAATACTCTATAAATGCAACATTTGTAAACTTATCCGAGTGATATATGAAAATACTTGAATCAATAGTGTTGAGGATGAATTTTCATCAACATTAGCATGAATGCACAAGGACATAAAGCTTCAGTGCACTACTTGAACATACATTTGCGCCTATAAACCTCACAAACTCATGAACGGACAAACTATGATCCACAAGTCCAGGCCCAAGCTCCCTCAACTAGGTAAGTTTATCCCATTGCTTCCAGTCTCATACATAACCAAGTTTACACTGCCTTGCCATATATGTTGTACTATATATATGGTTAATCATATATGTATTTCCATGTACGACTTACCGTATATGGCTTACGATATATGTCTTATCCTGTCCAAGGTTGTTTCACCTACAACGACTTATCTGGCTCGCATCATTGCTTGTCAAATCCCAAGGCTGTGTTTCCAATCCCAAACTCCCCTAGCCGACCAAAAATATCTTCCCCTTGCTGGCCAAATTCGTTTGTGTAGTGTATCTTCAATTCTCCTTGCACTATATATAAAGGCTTTGCACCTTCACCAAAGAAGGCCCATGTGCATGTCAAACAATCCCAAGCTCTCCTATCAGGCCACGTACTCATGTCTCATCGCATCACTTTAATGTTTACAGCTCTCATGTGCACATCAACCATTTACAGAGTCATATCAATTGTTATTTATGTCTTCATGTCATCTGAACTTCTCATATATTTAATATAAAATCAAAATAAATATGTATCTTGTTTAGTTTACTTAACTTACGCAAGACTTGCTAGTCTCATTATACTTAAGTTCGTCAGTCTAGCTAGTCACACGTATTAAGTCACAGGTCAACTGATTGACCAAGTAAGTCACGTTATGAATCAATAGACTTAACAATATCGGTAGTTAACTCTACTATTAATACGATATATCATATTGTAAGATATTCACTGGGTTTTTGATCCGGAGGTCCAAGGCATTGTGGGGTGTGGTAATACACTCACAATAGGTAAGTAGATTGGTCATGCCAACATTCAGGAGAATAGAGGGAGTTGTGGATGTGTGTAATTTTTCAGTATTTCCTAACAATACGAACACGACATCACCATGTCCTCCACGGTCCCCCACTCCACCATTATTATATAACATCCACTTCTTACGAGAGATTAACGTGCACAATTACTGCTATAAATAGGCTATTCGAACTATTCACAAATTAGAGGTAGAACTTACGAATAAGTTTAAAAATCTGATTTCGAAGAAGCATTCTCGCAATCTTACATAAATATTGCTTCACATACAGTAATACATAAACATCACACCACAAACAACCTCACACTCAGATCTGAACACTTTCTCTGATTTCCTCCCCAAAATCAACCCTTCTCTTGTTTGTAAGTGATATAGGTGTATCCGTACTCCTTTAGGGAACTTAGTTAACCTCAATCTAAGTTGAGGGAAGAATCCTATTCAAGGACGAAATCCTTGTTTGGGCAGAATTCCTATTTAAAGGAAGAGTTTTGTTTTAGGCAATACTCTTACTTTAGGAAATAGATTCCTAATAAATGTCCTTGGTCGGCTGAGTACGATGAAGGCTATAAATATATGGCTTTGGCTAATAGCTAAGGACATATACTAGATACAGAAAACGTAGAGAAAGCTTGGAACATTACTTGTGCAAGCGTAGAAAACAGTTTAAGTTTGATCCACTGTTTAGAGAGATTGTGAGCGTAACAAAGAGCGAATTGTAAATCGTTTTCTTGTTCATAATCTAGAGAAGATATTTTTCTTCAAATTACTTTCTTGTGTCTCTGTTTTTTAGGTGTTTTCGTTTATTATTATTCTGAATTCCGCCTCTATAATAATAGTCACCAAGGCGCAGAGATCAAACGTATCAAGTTGGTAGTAGGATAAAGGTTCGTTTTTAGGGTAGATCCCTGTGGTTATGGTTTTCACTAGATCTCTATACATAAATCTTGGTGAGGTACTCGAGAATCTAGAAGACGTTAAGAGAACAGGAGGATCAGGATGACGAAGTCAGATGATGAAGATCCTTGGCAAAGCGAACCATAAACTATGGAAGAAAAGGTGGTTACGCTTCAAACAGACATGAAGTCAATTAAAATCACCCTTTAAGAATTGACTGAATGTATTCGTTCTCATACACCCAAGCCTAAGATGAAGAAAAAGATTACACCTTCACTTGAAGCTTTGGAAAAGGAAGATTCAGAAGAGGACGATTCAGAAGAAGAAGAAGAAGAAGAAGAAGGGGAGGAGGAAGAGGATGATGATGATGAAAAGAAGAAATACGAGCTTCTTAAAAGTCCTAAACCTCATGGTAAGAATCTGAAAATTGATTTTCGTGTTGATATTCCACTTTAGTATGGGAGTATCGATGTAGAAAAATTAGATGATTGGATTGAATGTCTAGAGACATATTTTTCTTTGTTTGAATATGGTTCAAAGGAAAAGATTAATTTCGCGGCATTGAAGCTACAAAAGCATGCTCTAACCTAGTGGAAAGCTTACCAAATACAAAACCTAGGTAAGGGAGTATTGTCGTGGAAAATATTAGAGTATTGTTGTAGACAAAACCTAGGTAAGGAAATAATTTTATCCGGTTGGCTACCTTGAGGAGAGATGGTTCAAGTGGTACAACTTGAAGCAATCATACAACCAAACCGTACAAGAATATATTTCGGAATTTCAGAATCAAGCTATGGTTTTGGATTTAGACTTGGAAGATCATGCTATCTATATGAAGTATGTTTCCAGGTTTCATGAGTATATATGGAAGGAGTTGAATATGTTTTCGGCTGATACTATCTCCGAAGCAAGTATAAAAGCTCATGCCATTGAAGGCAAGCTTAAGAAATATGATTCAAATGGAAATACTAAGGTGAAATCTGGAGGTACCACTGTGAAAGGAGGTGAAAGGAGCAAAGAATAAGGGAAGTATAGTGACAAGGAAGGTTTGACTTGCAACTATTGCAAGAAAACATGTCACGCTATCGACAAGTGTTGGGTTAAGAACCCTCATCTAAAGCCTAAAGGGTTGCAGAGGAAAGAAGCCAAGAAGGCAGCACTAGTCGCTCAAACTCCAAAAGAAGTCCACGGACTAACGGAACCCAATTCAAAGCTTTCTCTTATGACAGGGGCAAAAGAAAGACCTTCAAAAGATGATCTTAGGGAGCGACTCTTCACAGTGAAGATAGAAGTCAAAACTTCACTAGTTGATGTTATTATTGACCCAGGAAGTCAGAAGAATTTACTTTCAAATTCTTTGGTGCAGAAGTTAGGATTGAAAACTATCAAACATCCAAAACCATACCCTTTAGGATGGCTTCAAAAGGAAGGGGGCTTGCAAGTTTCACAGCAGTACACGTTCAAATTTGCTCTAGATGAGTCATATATTGACGAAGTTACATGCGACGTAGTTCCTTTGGATGTCTGTCAGGTAGTACTAAGTAGTCCTTACCTATGGGATAGAGATGCAACTCTACACAGAAGGGAACAAAAGTATACCTTTACCAAAGATAGGGAAAGTTTTGTGATTCGGGCTATAGATTCTCCTATTGAAGGAGAAAGCT
This sequence comes from Papaver somniferum, assembly GCF_003573695.1. Taxonomy (NCBI): domain Eukaryota; kingdom Viridiplantae; phylum Streptophyta; class Magnoliopsida; order Ranunculales; family Papaveraceae; genus Papaver; species Papaver somniferum. The sequence goes on from NC_039361.1 coordinate 52,407,770, forward strand.
TGATCACACCCACTCAGGCTAAGCGTTTGGTGAATTCTAGCACAAAGTTCATTCTCCTTGTGATATGTTCTCTTGAGGAGAAGTCAAGTAACATTTGTTTGGAAGCCTTGACTGCACAACAAGAAGGCAACCTAGAAAGGTTGAAGTTGAAATACAAGGATTTATTTCCTGATGTCACATGATTACCGCCAAAGAGGAGCGTGGAGCATTAAATCATTTTGACCAGGGAGAGTTCTCTACCTAATATATGTCTTTATCGCACGACCGTAGAGCAATCTAATGAGATCAAGAAACAAGTCTAGGAACTTCTAGAATTAGGAATGATAGTGCCAAGTGCTTCACCTTATGGATCAGCGGTGTTGCTGGTGCCAAAGAAAGATGAAAGCTAGCATATGTATATTGATTATAGAGCATTGAACAAGATCATTATCATGAATCGTTACCCTCTACCTAGGATAGATGGCATGATGGATCAGTTGGAAAAATCTCGAGTCTCTACAAAGTTAGATTTCAAATTTGGATACCATCAAGTGAGAGTCCGATAAGATGATACTTGGAAGACCGCTTTCAAAACTAAACAAGGCTTGTTCGAATGGTTGGTGATGCCTTTTGGTTTGTGTAACGCTCCAGCGATGTTTATGCGTTTGATGAATGATTTGTTACGACCCTTTATAGAAGATTTTGTGATTGTTTACTTGGATGATATCCCAATATACAGCAGAACTTGGGAAGAGCATATCATTCACGTTGAGAAGGTGTTTAAGTGTTACATGAAGGCCAACTGAAGTTGAACGGAAAGAAGTATGAGTTTTGAAAGGAGGAGCTGGTGTATCTCGGATTTATTGTTGAAGGTGGACAACGGAAGATTGATCCAAGGAAGGTTGAAGTGATCACTAAGTGGCCTAGACCTAGTACTGTAACTGAAATCAGGAATTTCTTAGGGGCTTGCACATACTTGCGTAAGTTTATCCGGCATTTTTTGACTATTGAAGGACCATTACATGGTTTGACCGGAGCTAAGGAAAAATTTGTGAAAAGGCGAGGGTACTCAAATATACCTCAAGCTAAAAAAATTCCTACCTATAAGTCCTTTCTCCGAAAGTGATTGTCTATGGACTGAGTCGAGACAATACAACTAATCGGTTCACATTTCGTGTGATCGTTTATGGATACGAGATCGAGACAATACAACAACGAAGTATGTTTACTTGATACAAAGTTTCGGACTTAACCAAACACAATAGGATTGCTTATCAAGTAAATAGGAATTCACGTCTGTGTAATTTACTTTAATTATAATAAAACGATTATAATGCGTAAATATAAAGTAAATGACACAGCAAGATTTTATTAACGAGGAAACCGCAAATGCAGAAAAACCCCGGGACCTTGTACAGAATTGAATACTCTCATGATTAAGCCGCTACACAAAATTACACCAACTTCGTATAGTTGAGACCAAGCAACTAAACCTATAGTTCACCTAGTTCCGTATGTATTCCCACGCCTCCAACTTATAAATAAGTCACGTACTTGGATCAATTCCTTTGGTTCGTATTCCAAACAGTAAAGGAACCACAAATCTGTTTGGTATCAACTCTCTTCAACCAAGTGATATGAGTTGTACAAAGGTTCTTCCTTTTATCTTAACATAAAGTCCTTTGTCAGGTCCTTAGATCTATCTTATGTTCAATTACCGAAGTAATCGTTTAAGATTAAGCCAACAACACTCTTAATCCAAAGAATTGTGTTGATTCCGATCTACTCAATTAATCAATCCAATCTACCACAAGGATAAACCGATTATTAATTGGATCCTCTTTTACCGAAACAAGTATTGTGCACACCAAAGATTATGAACTCACAAATCAGAAATCTTCAATATCTTCTTCGTCTTCAAATCTTCTTAGATATTTAATATAAACCTGCACACAATCACTTGAATCTCTTGTGATCAATCACGCACAGAAAGGAGTCTGTTAATAATGGATTATCACAAGATCCTCTTTAGAGCTAACAACAGTCTAAAGATTCCTGTCGAAATTATGAACTAGTTTGAGTGAATCTTATATCAGAAGAGAACATTCTCAAGCATAAACAAACTAGGTGCAATCAGATTTCAACAACCGTTAGTCAATCAAATCAATAAAAACAAAAGATAAACCGTAATTATCTAGTTACCCACCAACGATACATGCTAGAGCTTCTCAATCCCAAAGAAGACTTTAAACTGAGTGGCCGTAAGAGATTTCGCCTAATTAGGTTACTCTCCTCTCCGAATAGGCGGTTACACCAGTAACAACAACAAAGAGGAAGTCTGTTGTTACGAAGGATTAGTTTGCTAGAAAGCCAAACTTCAAGTATTTATAGACAAGGAAGTTTGGACACCAAGGAATTTCCAAAACCGAAAATATTCACAAGATATACATTAAAACACAAATTCGGTTTCCATAATTCCTGGAAATGCTCTGTCCAAAAGTAATGATCGAAATTTCTCGGAAAATCTAATTAGTAAATGCACATTACTAATTCTTGTATGTCCCTACAAAATGAAATTAATAACCTTAATTAAAAGATTCTTAACTTACTTATGTTTCGATCCTGAGATTTTCTTCGTTTAGCTATTAAGGAATAACTTTGAACAATTAAAGAAACGTTACTGCACATGTTCAAAGCATGTCGACATCTTTCCACATTAACCAAATATATTTTCGGTATCTCTAATATTTCTAGAATAATAGAAAATTCGAAAAGATATTTTGGATAACTTTTTGTGTTAAAAACATAAAACGTGCTCGGATTTGATTGAGACTTTTTGTGGACGGTTGCACATGTTCAAAGGATCGGTTCCTCCTTGTTGCACATGTCCATAGGATCGGTTCCCACATATTTATGGTATCTAACTTGAATGTGTTGCACATGTCCATAATACTGGTTCTCCTTTGCCTAAAAACGTGTTGCACATGTCCATAGGATCGGTTCCCCTTTGCTTCACCTCATACAAGGATCGATTCCCCTTTGTGATTTGTTGCACCTCTTACTAGGATCGGTTCCCCTTTACCCAGAGTCGGTCATACACAGAATCACAAACTCGATCATACCATCTCAGGTGATTACTTAAGATCGGTTTCACTAATAAAAGTCATGCCAATACATAAGTCAGGCCTTTGTGAATAGTTTTACCAAGAACACAAATAAGTCATGAGTGATTATACTAAATCACACATATTGGATGTTCAAAAGATATGCAATGAATAACAATCCCAATAACGCCTGGCGATTTCCTTCTCGATTCATAAAACAAGTTTATGAACTTACTTCCTTAAAACACATGTAGAACATTGTTTCCTAGGATGAAATCCTCACCTTATACCTATACATAATCACAATATCATTCAAATGATTACATCGATGTCTTATCTACAAAGTTTAATGGTTAAGCAATAAATCTCGTATTGTATTCCTTAATACTATGTCTATCTAGAGTTCAAATATGCTTCGCAGTTATGTTTTTAATATGCACGACTTGAAAGATACGTTAGGGAATGAAACAGTTCAAGTCAAATATCACTAACCTCAAGTGGAAGGATGATTGTTGTCGTTGTAGCTCCTTGCTTCTTCACATCTTCAAGACTTCTCAATACTTGTAATGTGTCATATCCTAATACTTTCAAGCTAACCTATACGAAGTTGACTCTAGTACATAATCAAGCGACTCTTAACATGAGTTTTGATTCACTAAAATAAGACAACCAAACTTGACATACCAATGCTTGGTGGGTTCAACCGAGCTATGCTCTACCAATCTCCCCCTTTGTCAATTTTAGTGACAAAACTCTTACATCATATGGATAAACAAATTACAAGAATTCATTACACATACGCTTGATTCCCGAATTCAACAGCACAGTAAACTGCTTACATTTAATCCTTGAAAATGCCGTTGTTGACATTATAATAACAAAGCTATTACTCCCCCTAAGGAAGATAGGTAGATATTCAATCCGCACGTCTTTGTTATACCAATTCATATGACATGTTACTCCCCCTTAGTCTGTGCTTTCACTATTTCGTTTAGATAAAACGTTTAAGCATCAATGTTCTTTTTCTTAGCGATACCAATCAATATAAAATCAATGCCAATATCACTTGTTTACTCCATATATTTCTCCCCCTTTTTGTCACAAAATGATAAAGAAACGAAAAAATAAAGGACAACACGAAAAGAATCTTACAGATCTCAAAATAGACTTGTAATCTATAGAGTTAGGTACGAGGGTTCCATACATCATGTTCCAATAACCAATATCAAAACCGAAACTACAAGTAGTTTTATTTTGATATGTTACCAAGGAAACAATTGTCTGAAACAATTTTTCCAATTTAGTTTAGCAAAACAAAAATCAACTAATCACCTTAGTCCCTTTGCTAAACCGATTGTTCAAAAATAACCGCTTAATTCAATAAGACCAAAATAAAGATAACTCTATTTTTCTCATCAGGTTATAATTATCCATAAACTTAGACCTTTCAATTTTAAACAAGACAAGTACTAGGTTAGTTAAATATCATTTCTTGTTAAGGCATTCGATTAGACTTGAATAACCGAAACATTACTTCAATAAGTCTAACTAAGATCAGAATTAACTTAGTTTCTCTTATCCGGAATCGAATTGGACTAAACAACTCATCCCGTACACCTTTTATTTAGTTAGGCCATAAATAATTCATACAAACCAACACAAATCAACTTGCATAATTATTCACCTCAACCAGAAGCAATTAAAACAACATATACATTAAAAGCACCGCAATTGCACCGAAAGCAAGATAACAATAGTTTTTCTTAACAGGAACCAATTGAAACACACACATACACACACACATCATGAAATAAACATCAATTGTACCGAAATTTTGTTAAGCAAAAGCAATAAATAAATATAATATAAACTCAGGCTTTTCTTAAACAGGAAGACAATTAACTAGCAAGATTGTTACCTCAAATTTTGCATCCACTTCTCCAATATGATTGCATGTTCTCCAGAGAGAATTGATATCGAAATATCATCCTGTATCCTTATGCAAAAACAAAAGAACAACAACCAACCCGGTTTCAACTGTTGCAAGCAAAGGTTGAAAACCGGATCCACAAGGTACTAATATACCTTGACAATCCCTATGGATTTCCTTAAATTTTCGAAAGTTGCTCTATCTAAGGGTTTAGTGAGAATATCATCTAGTTGACGCTCGGATGGAACATACTGTAATTTGATAACACCATTCTCACATAATTCTCTAATAAAGTGATATCTAATAACTATGTGTTTAGTACGAGAATGTTCAACAGGATTCTCAGTCAAGCGAATAGCACTTGAATTATCACAAAGGATGTTCATAGTTGAAATATTTATTCCATAGTCAATAAGCATCTGTTTCATCCATAGTAGTTGGGTACAGCATGTACCGGCAACAATGTATTCTGCCTCACAGGTTGATAAGGACTATGATTTATGTTTCTTGTTGTGCCAAGCAACAAGATTTTGACCAATATAGAAGCAACCACCAGAAGTGTTTTTCCAATCTTCTACACACCCTTCCCAATCAACATCTGAATATGCAACTAGACTGTTGTTTGTATCCATAGAGTATGATAGACCATAATCTACAATACCATTAACGTATCTTATGATTCGTTTTACAGCTTTAAGATGTGATTCTTTAGGATCTGCTTGAAATCTGGCACAACATCCCATACTGAAGGCAATGTCTGGCCTTGTTGCAGTTAAGTATAGAAAGCTCCCTATCATGGATCTATATAGTTTTTGATCAACATATTTTTCTCCTGGATTGGATTGGAGTTTCCAAGTAGTCGGCATTGGAGTTTCCATAGGTGTTGATTCGTTTAGTTTGAATTTCTCAACAAGATTCCTTGCATATTTTTCTTGAGAAAGAAGAATATTGTCTTTTTGTTGTTGTATTTGCAAACCAAGAAAGTATGAAAATTCTCCGACATTACTCATTTCGAATTCTCCACTCATAAGATTTAGGAATTCATCTGTTAGAGGTTTTGAAGTGGATCCATATATGATGTCATCTACATATATTTGTGATATGAACATTTTTACCACTCCACTTGGTGAAAAGTGTTTTATCAGCACCACCTCTAGAGAATCCCTTTTGAAGTAGAAATGATGTGAACTTGTAATTCCAAGCTCTTAGAGCTTGTTTTAGACCATACAAGGCCTTTTTAAGTTTAAAGACATAGTCTGGGAACAATGGATCTTCAAATCCTTTTGGTTGAGCTACAAAAACTTCTTCTTTTAGATCCCCATTTAAAAGCAGAATTGATATCCATTTGAAACAGTTTTTTCTTAAGATAACAGGCATAAGCAAGTAAAATTCTGATCGATTCTAAACGAGCAACAAGATCAAAAGTTTCATCAAAATCAATATCTTCAATTTGAGAATATCCTTGAGCAACGAGCCTGGCTTTGTTTCTGACAATTGTTCCAATTTCATCTGATTTGTTCTTGTAGATCCACTTAGTTCCAACAATGTTTACTCCAGCTAGTTTTGGAACAAGTTCCCACATTCTTGTCTTTTAAACTGATTGAGTTCCTCATGCATAGAGTTTACCCAAGCTGGTTCACTGAGTGCTTCCTCAATATTTTTCGGTTCTATTGAAGATAAAAAAACATGAATAGTGACAGACATTCTGAAGTTCTCTTCGAGTCATCACTCTGGCATTGGCATCTCCAATAATATCTTCAGTATAATGTCTTTGATGTACCCACTTGGAAGGTTTTTGGACATTACTTTCAGTATCATTGGGTTGTTCAACAATACTTTCATTATCATCTTTGTCATCAATGTCACTAATTAGAGGAACCATAATTTGTTCTTTTTCAGTCTGTTTTTCTTTAACAACAGTTTCAGAGGGAGGAAGCTCTGCTGCAGTATGGTTGTCTTGACTAAAGTCACTAATGTCATCAATAACCACTTTAATTGATTCCCTCATAACTTTGGTTCTGAGATTGTATACTCGGAAGGCACGACTATAATAGGCATAGCCAAGAAATATTCCTTCATCACTTTTGGAATCGGATTTCCTCTATGTTCCCTATCTTTGAGAATATAGCATTTGCTTCCGAAAACCCTTAAATAACTCAGATTGGGTTTTCTTCCGTACCATAATTCATATGGAGTATTCAGAGTTTTGGATCTTAAATAAACTCTGTTTATTATTGTTTGAAGGTGAAAACAGTTTCTGCTGATTTTGGTAATTTTGAGTGTGTGGGTGAGAAACGAGTCTAAACCCCAAATAATGTACTGCGAGGGAGTACTTTGATTCGAGAGATCAATCTGTACAAATCCGGCCTAAACCAAGAAATGGTCGTTCCAGACTTTCTTTGGTCACAAAGTGAAGGAGAAGGGTTGGTCTAGGGAGGGAAGCGAAGAGAGTGTTGAGACCAGAATAGTTGATTCGGGAAGAGTAGTCATTTAACGACTTGTATAAGAAAGTGGAAAGCTAATAGATGGGAAAGCTAACAAGTGATTTCTGAGTGTTGTATTCTCCTGACCAAAACCTGTCTTTGGTGGAAATAGCTGAACCTTATTTATACAAGTCGCAGCAAAACGTACCCTGGTCTCGTAAGAAGTGGAAACAATTGAGTAAATGGAAGAAAACGGTAACGGGTAACGCCTGGAATTGATATTTCCATAATGAAGGAAACGTTTTACCATTACTCCTTGTATTTACTAACCGCCTCACTCTTATGACACTTTCTTGTAATGGGCGTAGTCTACGCCACACACTGTAAACCACCAGACCAATACCCTGATGAGCATCCCCCAGTTTGTGACATGTTTTGATGTCTTGAGTGTTTTCATGGAAAACATGTAGCATGTTGTTGTTGTTTGGCAAGTTAATATTGAGAGGCTTGCCATTTCGGTGGTGACCTTCGACGGCCGAGATTTTGCATCTTGAGAGGAAGGTTACCCATTGATTGTGGCTACCTTCCGTTGGTATCCAGTGGCGTGGCCATGGTGCTGGCATGGATTGCGCACGCTCTTGGAGTGGCTAATTAGGGTTTGGTATCGTGACCAAAGAATTGGCATAGCTAAGTGTGTGTCGTGGCCAAAGAGTTAGCAGCGTAGCCAAAGGTTGCCACAAGTCGTTTGGTGGCAAGTTTGTACGGCTGGGATCTGCATATCAGGAGGAAGGATAGTATTTAATTGTTTCAACCTTCCGTTTGGCAGCCAGCGGCATGGTTGCATGGCCGACATGGCTTTGGCGTGATGTGGAGCCGCTGGCAGTGTGCGGCTTGCAAGGGAGCCGCTGGAAGATTGCGGCTTGCAAGGTAGCTGCTGGAAGCTTGCGGATTAGAAGGGAATCGCTTGCGGCTTGCATGGGAGCCGCTGGAAGCGTGCGGCTTTGTCTAAATTAGGGTTTGACTCGCCGAAACCCTAATTAGAGCCCTTTACTAGAACCGCTATAGAATTCCCGTACGGACTCGGATTTTGACAGTCCGCCCCTCCATTTTGATCGAAAAATAATTCTCTATTTCTTTACGTGTGAATATTTAGGGGGTGAAAACAGCCCGACAGTGAAACTCAGGAGGGATGGCGGCATGGCCAAAGTTAGGTTTTGGTGGCACAAGCCAAAGAATTTGGCGTTGTGGCCAAAAAGTCGCCACAAGTCTTTTAGTTCGGTGGCGGACTTGGATGGCTGAGATTTGCATCTCAGGAGTAAAGGTAGTCGTTGATTGTTGCAACCTTCCATTTGGCAGCCAGCGGCATGGAGGCATAGCCGGCATGGCTTTGACATGTTTTAGGCGCAGCCAAATTAGGGCTTTGGCATGGACCGTGGAATTTGGCATTGGGCAAGAAGTTTCCACGCGTTAGGTGGCGAAATTGTACGACTGAGATTTGCATCTCAAAAGGAAGGGTGGCCGTTCATTGTTGCAACCCTCCGTTTGGTAGCCAGCGGCATGGTGGCAGGGCCGGCATGGCTTTGGTATGTTTTAGCCGCGGCAAAAATTAGGGTTTTGGCATAAACCGTGATGTTTACTCAAGTTATGTTTCTTTTCAGAGTGACGTCACTATTTGACTAAGGTTTTACGATTTTAATCCTAAGCTAAAAACCACCGTCAACATTAAGTCCCCTGCTTAGCTCGGAACATGGGCATTGTTGTGAGGTAAGCATAAGCTGGTGACAGACAAGGACAAAATCGAAACGACAAGTCATGAAAAGATAGTCAGGAAGATACGGTTAACCTTTTTCGGAGGTAAGGAAAACCTGCGACTCTCGTGTTGGCGGCTCTGCGCGGATTTGGCTCGAAGTGGAGCCGCTTGCGTTGGTTGGCGCGAAGTGATCAGCTGGCATAGTGCGGCTTGGAATGGGGATGCTAGCGTTGTATTGGCTTGGAATAAGCCGCTGGCGTTGTTCGGCTTGGAACGGAGCCGCTAGAGTTGTATTGGCTTGGAATGAGCCGCTAGCATTGGTCGGCTTGGAACGGGGTCGTTAGCATTGGTCGACTTGGAATGAAGCCGTTAGCATTAACTTGGCAGGACGTTGGCGTAAACTTGGCGTGCGTGAGATGCTGGGTTGGGGTTGGCATGGCGTGAGCATTATCTTGGTCTCGGCATGGCGTGAGCGTTGGCATGGGCCTGGCGTGGAGTGCTGGCTTGGCATGGGCACTGGTTTGGTGTAGGCTCTGACTTGGCACGACATTGGCTTGGTGTGGCATGGATTGTTGGTACTGTGAAGATTGGTTTGGCGCGGATTATTAGCACTGTGAAGTTTGGTGTGGCACGGATTGTTGGCACCGTGAAGCTTGGCGTGGCGCGGATTGTTGGCACTGTGAAGTTTGGTGTAGCGCGGATTGTTGGCACTATGAAGCTTGCCTCTGCGGGCCCGGTTTCCTCTTTTCATGCGCATCTCAAATAGAAAATCCTTTCCTTATTCGAATTCCATAAGTGTCACGCCTATATAAAAAGGGGTTAGCTCTCCTTTTTATCTCGTATTTTTGTTCTCACGCCCTAGTGTTAGCGGCAAAACGGCAGCAATAAAGCGGGAAAGCATATTCCATGTATGTACTCCAGCGTTTCTCTTTCAATCTGTTGTAGCTGGCATGAGCGAAGATGATGCTAGCCAATAATAAGGGTTCTTTTTCGGTAGGCAGAGAGAATCCGTGACTCTTGCGTTGGCGACTTTGCGTAAATTCGGCTCGTGGTGCTGCTGGCTAGGCCGCGTAGTGGTAGAGGTGGTTGTTGGCTTCAGTCCGTGGAAGGATGACGACTGGCTTCGGGAAGATGACAACTCGCTTCAGTTTCGTGGGAAGGTGACGAATGGCTTCGGGAAGATGACAACTTGCTTTAGTTCCGAGGGAAGATGGCGACTGGCTTCGCGAATATGACAACTTTCTTTAGTTTCGTGGGAAGATGACGACTTCTTCTGTTTTTTATTGCTCGTACGGATCCGCGCCTTCTTCTGCAGTGTCTCTCCAGTGGATTCCAAAATTTACCAAACTCCGTCGCATTCTTGGGACGGATGGATGAAATATATGCTCGACAACGATCATTTCATGGATAATCTTGGGGATTGTGGTTGCGTTGTTGGTTCATCCGCGACTTTAGGTTGTTAAGTGCCTGGACCTTCTGATCGCAATGATGATATGTTGTGGATGCTTGTATGGCCGAAATATTCCGGAGCCACTGGATGAAACAGATGATTTGGGAGACGTTCCGTTGCCGAGTGTTGTTGTCAAGTCTTCAAGGACTTTGTTCCGAAGCGACATCCTTTGAACCGTCTTCTGAATCTTGGACTTTCGAATGGAATGGGATGCGGTGAGAAGTCCCCAGTTATACTTCTGTTAGATCCGATGTCATGGACGAATATGTGACTGTATCTTTGTGGCGTGCTTTTGGAATCTTCGGTGCACATGTACAGCTTCATGTTGAGAAATTCATGTGGCTCGTAAAACCTCGACAATGATGATATTGAAATCATAAATAACCTGGCTGAGGGGAGTGAAAGCGTCCCGTGATGGCAGTCCCCATGTGTAGCTTAGTTTCATTGAATCGCCTTGAACCCACGTCCACGGGATCTGATACAATCTTATTGTACTCTTCTAGATGTGACGCTGGGATGCTCAGAATATCATATGGACGAAATATTATGGATAACGGAGAGGTAAAAATGAGAGAGTTATGTTGTTTATCGTGGCTCCCTCTGTTTCTTCAAGAAAATGTTTCAGCCGCATCTCTGGAGTTATCTCATGAATCATTGATGGTCGCCGGGATGGACTGAGATGAGAAGTCCCCAGTCGCATTTTGCTTTAGTTTCTGAAGTTATTTCCTCTAGGAAGGCTTGGGATCCACCGCGGCCTCGTAAAGTGTTGCGGGCATCTTCTAGACAGAGAGGTTATGATATTCTTACGCTACACCCTTGAAGAGTAGATGACCTTGTCGTGGCTACGACCTTTTGGTTGACCGTGTCTTCTGAGCTTTGAAAGTGAAGGGATTCCATGTAGATCCTCAGTGCCCAAGTGTGGTTTACATGTTTCCATCTTTGTAGTGATTGTTGCTATGGTGAAGCTCTGGATGGTATCAACAAACGAGCGTCAACGGTTCATGGAAGCAGACGTGATCAGAAGAGACTACATTGTCATGGGAACAAAGTAGGTTGGATGGGATTGTATGGGCGTCCATCGAAGTAAAGGTATTGGATGGATGCGTAAGCGAGAAAAAATTTCCATGACCACGAGTTTTGTCGGGGTGGATCGAATGGTGGCCACGACTATGAAAATTGGCTGGCTGCGATCATGATCGTTGACATAGGGAGTGTGGTGGCACGACCCTTGGCAGGAAGGAGTGGCGGTTACGGCACGATCCTTGGAAAGGAAAGAGGCGTTGAAGCGGCCTCGGCCATTGGAGAGGATGTTGAAACTTACAGAGCAAAACGTTGAAGCTTCTGTTTCGGATCCTGGAGCAGCTTCTGGAGAGAACGCTGAAGCGGAGCGGGTGCTGGAGCGAACGTTGAAACGGAGCCACTGTTGGAGGATGTTGAAGCGGAGCGGCTGCCGGAGATAACATAAAAGCGGCGCCGTTGCTGGAGCGAACGTTGAAGGGGAGCGGCTTCTGGAGCGAACATTAAAGCGACGTTGTTGCTGGAGTGAATGTTGAAGCGGAGCCGCGTCAATCAGCATGCTTCCAAACTCTACATCCTCAAGTAAATAGTAGTTAGGAGTCCCCAGTCCTATGTATCAATCGTGCTTTCTAGGAGAGGTTAGGATTTGGGAACGGCTTCCTTGGCTGGAAACAACTGCTTTCCTGATGCAGTGTGGTTGAGGGTTGCAAATATGTCTTGACGCTGCGCCTTGGAGAAATATAGAATCTCATATAGATGTTTCATCATATACCACATGATTTTGTTGGCGAAGTCCCCAGAAATCATGCTGCTCCTGACGGTAAGATGGTCTCTAGGTACTCAGGAGGGTTGCAGATTTTCTTTGTCTCAATTTTGGAAAAGTCGTACCTGATCTTCACGTGCGATGAAATTGGATTGCTGATTCCCTCCTACTGGGAGTTCAAGAGCAACGCAAGCCTTTTCATCTATAAACGCACGTCCTACTGAAGTGCCTGCGCCGATGTTAAAAGTATTCCTTGTCATCTCCCTCTTGGGTTGACGTGACTCTTATGGTGGCTGCTCCGTCAGTGTCTTAAGGAAATAGGTATCTCTTTCTGAGTTATAGACACGTCTGTCTGAGCCTTATGAGAAACTTTTGTCTTTCCATAAAATCAACAGTGCTAAAAGGAGGTCGGTTTATTCCGGCTCCTCCAGTCTCTTTCCCTGACGGTGGAGTAGCAACGGCTCTGGTGACGGTTGGAGCTGTCATACTTGAAGAAACGTTGGGGTGGCGGAAGCGGCTCTGGTTCTGGTGATCGTAGGTGTATCATGCAGACATAACACGGTTTTGATCACGGAGTGCTGGATCCATGGCGCTGTTTCGAAGGGTGAGGATGGCACTGCTTTGGCTGGTTGTGGAGCGGAGAAGATGGCGCTGGAAGGGTGCAAGCTGTTAGCACTGGAAAGGATGCAAGTTGCTGGAACTGGAAAGATGCAAGTTGTTAGCGCTAGAAGGATGCAAGCTGTTAGCGCTGGAAAGGATGCAAGTTGCTGGCGCTGGAAAGATGCAATTTGTTAGCGCTGGAAAAAGGATGCAAGTTGCGAGCGCTGGAAAGGATGCAAGCTGCAAGCGCTGGAAAGGATGCAAGTTGCTGACGCTGGAAAGATGCAAGCTATTAGCGCTGGAAAGGATGCAAGTTGTTGGTGCTGGAAAGATGCAAGTTGTTAGCGCTGGAAGGACGCAAGCTGTTGGCATTAGCTAGGAGAGGAGGGGACGCGGAGATGGCGTCGGCTAGTATGCGGAGATGGTGTCGGCTGGAGCGTGGAGGTGGCGCTGGCGGTCACTTTGCGCTAGCTTGGCCACGGCATGTTGGAGCCATGGAGCGTTGCTAGCGGGCCCGGTTGCCTCTTCCCATGTGTAACCAAAAATAGGAAACCTTCCTCCATTCGAGCTCCAAAAACATCATGCCTCCAAAAGGTGCTACCCATTTTCTTTATCCCGTATCATCAGTTTTATTCCCTCGTTTTGGAGCTAGTAGAAATACGACGAGCATACTGCAGGTATGTATTCCACCGTTCCTCCTTTAGCTTGTTCTTCTATCTTGGTGCAAAACCTAGTGTTTGGCATGTCCTCCGTAGTTTTATGGTTTGATTTGAATTGATAGATAATCGTTATCTATGAGGGTTTTGGATTATTCTTTTGTAATGAATTGTTTTATAATAATGTTATTTTGGTTATGAATATAAGTAGCACGAGTACCCCAAGAAATTCATGGAATTGTGAATGTTGTGCGACAGTAGAAAGCATGAAATGAAACATGGGAACAATATGGCTATCGGTTTTTATCACCCCTGTGAAGATTTGAAGTAGTAGACCATGTATTTTGCCTAACAAGACTTACTCGGTTTTTTGGATCTCCTAACCAAAATGGATCTCCCGGGTGCAAGTCCGAGTTTTATGGGAAGCGCCGCCGTGATCACGAGAAGTCCCCAGTCACTCCTTGTCGTGTGATAGATGATAATTTAGCCATTGATTCCCGAGCGTATTTTTCGCTTCTACCATCTTGAGATCGGCGTTTGAAATATGAAATCAGGAATTGAAAATTTACACTGTAACCGAGAGATTAATCTCCCACAATGTTCGCCAATTGTTTGAGGGTGAAAACAGTTTCTGCTGATTTTGGTAATTTCGAGTGTGTGGGTGAGAAACGAGTCTAAACCCTAAACAATGTACTGCAAGGGAGTACTTTGATTCGAGAGATCAATCTGTACAAATCCCTCCTAAACCAAGAAATGGTCGTTCCATACTTGCTTCGATCACAAAGTGAAGGAGAATGGTTGGTCTAGGGAGGGAAGCGAAGAGAGTGTTGAGACCAGAATAGTTGATTCGGGAAGAGTAGTTGTTTGACGACTTGTATCAGAAAGTGGCAAGCTAATAGATGGAAAAGCTAACAAGTGATTTCTGAGTGTTGTATTCTCCTGACCAAAATCTGTCTTTGGTGGAAATAGGTGAAGCCTATTTATACAAGTCGCAACGAAGCGTACACTGGTCTCGTAAGAAGTGGAAACAGTTGAGTAAATGGAAGAAAGCGGTAACGGGTAACGTCTGGAATTGATGTTTCCATAATGAAGTAAAAGTTTCACCATTACTCTTTGTATTTACTAACCGCCTCACTCTTATGACACTTTCTTATAACGGGCGTAGTGTACGCCGCACGTTGTAAACCGCCAGACCAATACCCTGATGAGCATCCCCCAGTTTGTGACATGTTTTGATGTCTCGAGTGTTTTCGTGGAAAACGTGTAGCATGTTGCTATTGTTTGGAAAGTTAAGATTTAGAGGCTTGCCGGTTCGGTGGTGACCTTCAACGGCCGAGATTTTTCATCTTGAGAGAAAGGTTAGCCGTTGATTTTGGTTACCTTCCGTTGGTAGCCAGTGGCGTGGCCACGGTGCTGGCATGACTTGCGCATGCTCTTGGAGTGGATAATTAGGGTTTGGTGCCGTGACAAAAGAATTGGCATATCTAAGGGTGTGTCGTGGCCAAAGAGTTGGCAGCGTAGCCAAAGGTTGCCACAAGTCGTTTGGTGGCAAGTTTGTACGCTGGGATCTGCATCTCAGGAGGAAGGATAGCTGTTAATTGTTGCAACCTTTCGTTTGGCACCCAGCGGCATGATTGCATGGCCGGCATGGATTTGGCGTGAAGTGGAGCCACTGACAGTGTGCGTCTTGCAAGGGATCCGCTGGAAGCTTGCGTCTTGCAAGGTAGCCGCTTGAAGCTTGCGGCTTGCAAGGGAGCCACTGGAAGCTTGCGTATTGGAAGGGAATCGCTTGCGGCTTGCAAGGGAGCCGCTGGCAGAGTGCGGCTTTGTCTAAATTAGGGTTTGACTCGCTGAAACCCTAATTAGCGCCTTTTACCAGAACCGCTGTAGAATTCCCTTACGGACTCGGTTTTTGACGGTATACCCCTCCATTTTTATCAGAAAAGAATTCTCTATCTCCCTAAGCGAGAATATTTAGGTTTTGAGCTCATTTAGGAGGTGAAAACAGCCCGACAGTGAAACTCAGGAAGAATTCAGGAGGGATGGCGGCATGGCCAAAGTTAGGTTTTGTTGGCACAAGCAAAAGAATTTGGAGTTGTGGCCAAAAATTCGCCACAAGTCTTTTAGTTAGGTGGCTGACTTGGACGGATGAGATTTGCATCTCAGGATGAAAGGTAGTCGTTGATTGTTGCAACCGTTTGGCAGCCAGCGGCATGGAGGCATAGCCGGCATGGCTTTGGCATGTTTTAGGCGCGGACAAATTAGGGTTTCGGCATGGACCGTGGAATTTGGCATTGGGCCAGAAGTTGCCACGCGTTAGGTGGCGAACTTGTACGGCTGAGATTTGCATCTCAGAAGGAAGGGTAGTCGTTGATTATTGCAACCCTCCGTTTGGAAGCCGGCATGACTTTGGCATGTTTTCGGCGCGGCCAAAATTAGGGTTTTGGCATAATCCGTCTGTCTGAGCCTTACGAGAAACTTTTGTCTTTCCATAAAATCAATAGTGGTAAAAGGAGGTCGGTTTCTTCCGGCTCCTCCAGTCTCTTGCCCTGATGGTGGAGTAGCAGCGGCTCTGGTGACAGTTGGAGCTGTCATACTTGAAGAAACGTTGGGGTGGCGGAAACGTCTCTGGTTCTAGTGATCGTAAGTGTATCATACAAATATAGCGCGGTTTTGATCACGGAGTGCTGGAGCCATGGCGTTTTTTCGAAGGGTGAGGATGGTGCTGCTTTGGATGGTTGTGGAGCGGAGAAGATGGCGCTGGAAGGGTGCAAGATGTTAGCGCTGGAAAGGATGCAAGCTGCTGGCGCTTGAAATATGCAAGTTGTTAGCACTGGAAGGATGCAAGTTGTTAGCGCTGGAAAGGATGCAAGCTGCTGGCGCTGGAAAGATGCAAGTTGTTAGTACTGGATAGGATGCAAGATGCTAGCGCTGGAAATGATGCAAGCTGCTACGTTGGAAAGATGCAAGTTGTTAGCGCTGGAAAGGATGCAAGTTGTTGGCGCTGGAAAGATGCAAGTTGTTAGCGCTGGAAGGACGCAAGCAGTTGGCGTTGGCTAGGAGTGGAGGGGACGCGGAGATGGCGCCGGCTAGGATGCGGAGTTGGTTCGGGCTGGAACGTGGAGGTGGCGCTTGCGGTCTCTTGGCGCTAGCTTGGCCACGGCCTGTTGGCGCCATGGAGCATTGCTACCGGGCCCGGTTGCCTCTTCCCATGTGTAACCAAAATTAGGAAACCTTCCTCCATTCGAGCTCCAAAAACATCATGCCTATAAAAGGTGATACCCATCTTATTTATCCTGTATCATCAATTTTATTCCCTCGTCTTAGAGCTAGTAGAAACACGACAAGCATACTCCAGGTATGTATTCCAGCGTTCCTCCTTTAGCTTGTTCTTCCATCTTGGTGCAAACCCTAGTGTTTGGCATGTCCTCCGTAGTTTTATGGTTTGATTTGAATTGATAGATAATCGTTATCTATGAGGGTTTTGGATTATTCTTTTGGAATGAATTGTTTTATAATAATGTTGTTTTGGTTATGAATATAAGTAGCATGAGTACCCCAGGAAATTCATGGAATTGTGAATGTTGTGCGACAGTAGAAAGCATGAAATGAAACATGGGAACAATATGGCTATCGGTTTTTATCACCCCTGTGAAGATTTGAAGTAGTAGACCATGTATTTTTCCTAACAAGACTTACTCGGTTTTTTGGATCTCCTAACGAAACTGGATCTCCCGGGTGCAAGTCCGAGTTTTGTGGGAAGCGTCGCCGTGATCGCGAGAAGTCCCCAGTTACTCATTGTCGTGTGATATCTGATAATTTAGCCATTGATTCCCGAGCGGATATTTTGCTTCTACCATCTTCAGATCGGCGTTTGAAATATTAAATCAGGAATTGAAAATTGACATTGTAACGGAGAGATTAATCTCCCACTGTGTTCGCCAATTGTTTGAGGGTGAAAACAGTTTCAGCTGATTTTGGTAATTTCGAGTGTTTGGGTGAGAAACGAGTCTAAAACCTAAATAATATACTGCAAGGGGTACTTTGATTCGAGAGATCAATCTGTACAAATCCGGCCTAAACCAAGAAATGACCGTTCTAGACTTTCTTCGGTCACAAAGTGAAGGAGAAGGGTTGGTCTAGGGAGGGAAGTGAAGAGAGTGTTGAGACCAGAATAGTTGGTTTGGGAAGAGTAGTTGTTTGACGACTTGTATTAGAAAGTGGAAAGCTAACAGATGGGAAAGCTAACAAGTGATTTCTGAGTGTTGTATTCTCCTGACCAAAACCTGTCTTTTGGTGGAAATAGGTGAAGCCTATTTATACAAGTCGCAACGAAACGTACCCTGGTCTCGTAAGAAGTGGAAACGGTTGAGTAAATGGAAGAAAGCGGTAACGGGTAACGCCTGGAATTGATGTTTCCATAATGAAGGAAACGTTTCACCATTACTCCTTGTATTTACTAACCGCCTAATTCTTATGACACTTTCTTGTAACTGGCGTAGTGTACGCCGCACGCTGTAAACTGCTAGACCAATACCCTGATGAACATCCCCCAGTTTGTGACATGTTTTGATGTCTCGAGTGTTTTCGTGGAAAACGTGTAGCATGTTTCTATTGTTTGGAAAGTTAAGATTGAGAGGCTTGCCGGTTCGGTGGTGACCTTCGACGGCCGAGATTTTGCATCTTGAGAGGAAGGTTAGCCATTGATTTTGGTTACTTTCCGTTGGTAGCCAGTGGCGTGGCCACAGTGCTGGCATGGATTGCGCATTCTCTTGACGTGTCTAATTAGGGTTTGGTGTCGTGACCAAAGAATTGGCATAACTAAGTATGTGTCGTGGCCAAAGAGTTGGTAGCGTAGCCAAAGGTTGCCACATGTCATTTGGTGGAAAGTTTGTACGGATGAGATCTGTATCTCAGGAGGAAGGATAGTCGTTGATTGTTGCAACCTTCCGTTTGGCATCCAGCGGCATAGTTGCATGGCCAGCATGGCTTTGGCGTGAAGTGGAGCCGCTGGCAGAAGGGAGCCGCTAGAAGCTTGCGGCTTGGAAGGGAATCGCTTGCGGCTTGCAAGGGAGCCGCTGGCAGCGTGCGACTTTGTCTAAATTAGGGTTTGACTCGCCGAAACCCTAATTAGCGCCCTTTACTAGAACTGCTGTAGAATTCCCGTACGGACTCGGATTTTGACGGTCCGCCTCTCTATTTAATCTAAAAAGAATTCTCTATCTCCCTACGGGGGAATATTTAGGTTTTGATCCCGTTTAGGGGTTGAAAACATCCCTACAGTGAAACTCAGGAAGAATTCATGAGGGATGGCAGCATGGCCAAAGTTAGGTTTTGCTGGCACAAGCCAAAGAATTTGGAGTTGTGGACAAAAAGTCGCCACAAGTTTTTTAGTTCGGTGGCGGACTTGGACGGCTGAGATTTGCATCTCAGGAGGAAAGGTAGCCGTTGATTGTTGCAACCTTCCGTTTGGCATCCAACGGCATGGAGGCATGGCCGGCATGACTTTGGCATGTTTTAGGCGCGGCCAATTAAGTTTTTGGCATGGACCGTGGAATTTGTCATTGGGCCAGAAGTTGACACGCGTTAGGTCGCGAACTTGTACGGCTGAGATTTATATTTCATAAGGAAGGGTAGTCGTTGATTGTTGCAACCCTCCGTTTGGCAGCCAGCAGTATGGTGGTAGGGCCGGCATGGCTTTGGCATGTTTTAGGCGCGACAAAAATTAGGGTTTTGCAATAAACCGTGATGTTTGGCCTTGGGCCGGAAGTTTCCACGCGTTAGGTGACGAACTTGTACGGTTGAGATTTTCATCTCAGAAGGAAGGGTAGTCGTTGATTGTTGCAACCCTCCGTTTGGCAGCCAGCGGCATGGTGGTAGGGCCGGCATGGCTTTAGCATGTTTAGGCGCGTCCAAAATTAGGGTTTTGGCATAGACCGTGATGTTTGGCCTTGGGCCAGAAGTTTCCACGCGTTCGGTGGCGAACTTGTACGGTTGAGATTTGCATCTCAGAAGGAAGGGTAGTCGTTGATTGTTGCAACCCTTCGTTTGGCAGCCAGCGGCATGGTGGTAGGGCCGGCATGGCTTTGGCATGTTTTAGGCGTGACCAAAAATTAGGGTTTTGGCATAAACCGTGATGTTTGTCCTTGGGATGGAAGTTGCCACGCGTTAGGTGGGGAACTTGTACGGTTGAGATTTGCATCTCAGAAGGAAGGGTAGCCGTTGATTGTTGCAACCCTCCGTTTGCCAGCCAACGAAATGGTGGTAGGGCCGGCGTGGCTTTGGCATGTTTTAGGCGCGACCAAAATTAGGGTTTTGGCATAAAACATGACGTTTGGCCTTGGGACGGAAGTTGCCACGCGTTAGGTGGCGAACTTGTACGGTTGATATTTGCATCTCATAAGGAATGGTAGTCGTTGATTGTTGCAACCCTTCGTTTGGCAGCCAGCGGCATGGTGGTAGGGACAGCATGGCTTTGGCATGTTTTAGGCGCGACAAAAATTAGGGTTTTGGCATAAACCGTGATGTTTGTCCTTGGGCCGGGAGTTGCCACGCGTTAGGTGGCGAACTTGTACGATTGAGATATTCATCTCAGAAGGAAGGGTAGCCGTTGATTGTTGCAACCCTCCGTTTGGCATCCAGCGGCATGGTGGTAGGGCCGGCATGGCTTTGGCATGTTTTGGGCGCGGCCAAAATTAGGGTTTTGGCATAGACCGTGATGTTTGGCCTTGGGCCGGAAGTTGCCACGCGTTATGTGGAGAACTTGTACAGTTGAGATTTGCATCTCAGAAGGAAGGGTAGTCGTTGATTGTTGCAACCCTCCGTTTGCCAGCCAGCGGCATGGTGGTAGGGCCGGCATTGCTTTGGCATGTTTTAGGCGCGGCCAAAATTAGGGTTTTGGCATGGACCGTGGAATTTGGCATTGGGCCAGAAGTTGACACGCGTTAGGTGGCGAACTTGTACGGCTGAGATTTGCATCTCATAAGGAAGAGTAGCCGTTGATTGTTGCAACCCTTCGTTTGGCAGCCAGCGGCATGGTGGTAGGGCCGGCATGGCTTTGGCATGTTTTAGGCGTGACCAAAAATTAGTGTTTTGGCATAAACCGTGATGTTTGGCCTTGGGCCGGAAGTTGACACGCGTTAGGTGGGGAACTTGTACGGTTGAGATTTGCATCTCAGAAGGAAGGGTAGCCATTGATTGTTGCAACCCTCTGTTTGCCATCCAACGGCATGGTGGTAGGGCCGGCGTGGCTTTGGCATGTTTTAGGCGCGACCAAAATTAGGGTTTTGGCATAAACCGTGATGTTTGGCCTTGGGCCGGAAGTTTCCACGCGTTAGGTGGCGAACTTGTACGGTTGAGATTTGCATCTCAGAAGGAAGGGTAGTCGTTGATTGTTGCAACCCTTCGTTTGGCAGCCAGCGGCATGGTGGTAGGGACGGCATGGCTTTGGCATATTTTAGGCGCGACAAAAATTAGGGTTTTGGCATAAACTGTGATGTTTGGCCTTGGGCCGGGAGTTGCCACGCGTTAGGTGGCGAACTTGTACGGTTGAGATTTGCATCTCAGAAGGAAGGGTAGCCGTTTATTGTTGCAACCATCCGTTTGGCATCCAGCGGCATGGTGGTGGGGCCGGCATGGCTTTGGCATGTTTTAGGCGCAGCCAAAATTAGGGTTTTGGCATAGACTGTGATGTTTGTCCTTGGGACGGAAGTTGCCACGTGTTAGGTGGAGAACTTGTACGGTTGAGATTTGCATCTCAGAAGGAAGGGTAGTCGTTGATTGTTGCAACTCTCCGTTTGCCAGCCAGCGGCATGGTGGTAGAGCCGGCATTGCTTTTGCATGTTTTAGGCGCGGCCAAAATTAGGGTTTTGGCATGGACCGTGGAATTTGGCATTGGGCCAGAAGTTGACACGCGTTAGGTGGTGAACCTGTACAGCTGAGATTTGCATCTCATAAGGAAGGGTAGCCGTTGATTGTTGCAACCCTCCGTTTGGCAGCCAGCGGTATGGTGGTACGGCCGGCATGGCTTTGGCATGTTTTAGGCGCGACAAAAATTAGGGTTTTGGCATAAACCGTGATGTTTGTCCTTGGGCCGACAGTTTCCACGCGTTATGTGGTGAACTTGTACGGTTAAGATTTGCATCTTAGAAGGAAGGGTAGCCGTTGATTGTTGCAACCCTCCGTTTGGCATTCAGCGGCATGGTGGTAGGGCCGGCATGGCTTTGGCATGTTTTAGGCGCGGCCAAAATTAGGGTTTTGGCATAGACCGTGATGTTTGGCCTTGGGCCAGAAGTTGCCACGCGTTAGGTGGAGAACTTGTACGGTTGAGATTTGCATCTCAGAAGGAAGGGTAGTCGTTGATTGTTGCAACCCTCCGTTTGCCAGCCAGCGGCATGGTGGTAGGGCCGGCATTGCTTTAGCATGTTTTAGGCGCGGCCAAAATTAGGGTTTTGGCATGGACCGTGGAATTTGGCATTGGGCCAGAAGTTGACACGCGTTAGGTGGCGAACCTGTACGGCTGAGATTTGCATCTCATAAGGAAGGGTAGCTGTTGATTGTTGCAACCCTCCGTTTGGCAGCCAGCGACATGGTGGCAGGGTCGGCATGGCTTTGGCACAGTGGTGCGGCTGGCATGGTTGGAATGCCTTGCCGCAGAGATGTGGCCGGCATGGCATGCCTTTGGCACGGTGGTGCAGCTGGCATGGTTGGCATGCTTTGGCGCGAAGATGTGGCTGGCATGGCATGCCTTTGGCACAGTGGTGCGGGTTGCATGGTTGGCATGCTTTGGCGCGGAGATATGGCTGGCACGGCATTACCTTTGGCACAGTTGTGCGGGTGGCATGGTTGGAATGCTTTGGCACGGAGATGTGGCTGGCATCGCATGCATTTGGCACAGTGGTGCGGCTGGCATGGTTGGCATGCTTTGGCGCGGAGATGTGGCTGGCATGGCATGCCTTTGGCACAGTGGTGCGGCTGGCATGGTTGGCATGCTTTGGCGCGGAGATGTGGATGGCATGGCATTCCTTTGGCACAGTGGTGCGGCTGGCGTGGTTGGCATGCTTTGGCGCGGATATGTGGTTGGAATGGCATGCCTTTGGCACAGTGGTGCGGCTGGCATGGTTGGCATGCTTTTGCGCGGAGATGTGGCTGGCACGGCATGCCTTTGGTACAGTGACGTGGGAATTAGGTTTGGCATGTCGAAACCCTAATTAGCATTAAAAAAAAGGTTACCTGGTAACTTTATCACAGACGTATTGAAGGGTTCAATAAATGCGCTTAGTAGAGACATTAGTACTCAAGTTATGTTTCTCTTCAGAGTCACGTCACTGTTTGACTAAGGTTTTACGACTTTAACCCTAAGGGAAAAACCACCATCAACAATTAGATAATAGGCTGTAAACACAGCTCCCCCCCAGAAGTTTAATGGTAGGTTTTTATTGTGAAGCATTACTCTTGCCATTTCTTGAATATTTTTATTCTTTCTCTCAGCTACACCATTGGCTTGAGGTTTAATAGGAGCAGCGAATTGATGGGAAATCCCAAGATCATTATAGTATTCATATATGTTCGTATCCTTGAATTCTATACCATGATCGCTTCTTATCTTCTTAAGTTTGCGACCTTGTTTTTTTTGTATTCTGTTCACGATAATCTTGAATTCATCAAGAGTGTCATTCTTGTGCTTCAGAAAAGCAACCCATGTAAAACGTGTATAGTCATTTACCATCGCTAAAGCATACTTATTTCCTTCAACGGGTGCTTGTTGGATTGGACCAAAAATATCCATATGAATAAGACCGAGAGGAGCACGAGTGTCTATGTCCCGAGAAAGTTTGCGTGGAATTTTTCCTTGCTTACCCTTTTGGCATGCCCCACAAACACCTTCTACTTTAGTGTTAATTTTTGGAACACTTTTGACAAGTTCACGATTAATGATCTTTCCAAGCATTCGGTAGTTGATATGACCAAACCGTTCATGCCACAAATGGGTTGACTCGACCTTAGTCAAGTTACAGTACAGATTGGACTGTATATCAAGAAGGTAACAATTATTCATACTTCTTCGTCCTCGAAAATTTATTTTTCCGGACTTGTATTCAATATCACAACCTTTCATATTGAAGATAACTTTGTTACCTTTATCAAAAATTTGACTTACAGATAGAAGATTTGCTTTCATTCCTTTAACATAAACAACATCATGAATTCGGAAATACCAGGAAGTTTGATAGTAACTTTCTTGCTAATAAGACAGCTGCTTCCATCTCCGAATGTTTCTGAACCTCCCTTATAGTCTTTTGTCCTTCTTAACCAAGAGAGATCACCTGTCATATGTCTACTACAACCACTATCTAGGAACCACTGGAATAGTGAAGTTGTTTTAAGTGCAAAGGCTCCCAGACATTGTTCACCAGGTTTAGGATGAATTGTTAAGTTCTTATAGAGATCCTTAATACGATTGATCAGAAGTTTTGCAAAACAAATTTTCTGACATAAATGACTCTATCCTTCTTGAGAGAAATTCATGGATGTCTCTTCTTAGTCTGTTTACAACATCTAGATGTCGGAATTGAACAATTTAGAGAATCCTTTGAGTCATCTAATTTTTTTTCCAATTTTCTATCAATCATGATATTATTGATTACATCAGTAAATAACCGGTTTTGTCCAATCCATTTATCTAACATCTTGACAAGGACTAAGAGATATTCATCAAAATCTTGTTGAAGATTTACTGAGGATCTTGAAACTTTAATTAAATCGAACATGAATTCAATTTCTTATAAGTTGGATCGCACCAAACACAGATTGTTAGATCTTTTCGTGTTTCCTGCTCTGACACCAATTGAAAGGGCGAGGGTACACAAATATACATCAAGCTAAAACTTTTCCTACCTATAAGTCCTTTATCCGAAAGTGATTGTCTATGGACTGAGTCGAGACAATACAACTAATCGGTTCACACTTCATGTGGTCGTCTATGGATACGAGATCGAGACAATACAACAACGAAGTATGTTTACTTGATACAAAGTTTCGGACTTAACCAAACACAATAGGATTTCTTATCAAGTAAATAGGTTAACATTTGTGTAATTTACTTTAATTATAATAAAATGATTATAATGCAGAAATATAAAGTAAATGACACAGAAAGATATTATTAACGAGGAAATCGCAAATGCAGAAAAACCACGGGACCTTGTAGAGAATTGAATACTCTCAGGATTAAGCCGCTACACAAAATTACACCAACTTCGTATAGTTGAGACCAAGCAACTAAACCTGTAGTTCACCTAGTTCTGTCTGTATTCCCACGCATCCAACTTATAAATAAGTCACGTACTTGGATCAATTCCTTTGGTTCGTATTCCAAACAGTAAAGGAACAACAAATCTGTAGCTCTTCTGTTTATCTTAACATAAACTCCTTCGTCAGGTCCTTAGATCTATCTTATGTTCAATTACCGAAGTAATTGTTTAAGATTAAGCCAACAACACTCTTAATCCAAATAATTGTGTTGATGTCGATCTACTCAATTAATCAATCCAATCTACCACAAGGATAAACCGATTATTAATTGGATCCTCTTTTACCGAAACAAGTATTGTGCACACCAAAGATTCTGAACTCATAAATCATAAATCTTCAATATCTTCTTCGTCTTCAAATCTTCTCAGATCTTGAATATAAACCTGCACACAATCACTTGAATCTCTTGTGATCAATCACACACAGAACGGAGTCTGTTAACAATGGATTATCACAAGATCGTCTTTAGAACTAACAACAGTCTAAATATCCCTGTCGAAACTCTGAACTAGTTTGAGTGAATCTTATATCAAAAGAGAAGATTCTCAAGCATAAACAAACTAGGTGCAATCATATTTCAACCACCGTTAGTCAATCAAATCAATGAAACAAAAGATAAACCGCAATTATCTAGTTTCCCACCAATGATACACGCTAGAGCTTCTCAATCCCAAAGAAGACTTTAAACTGAGCGGTCGTAAGAGATTTCGCCTAATTAGGTTACTCTTCTCTCCGAATAGGGGGCTACACCAATAACAACAACAAAGAGGAAGTCTGTTGTTATGAAGGATTAGTTTGCTAGAAAGGTAAACTTCAAGTATTTATGGACAAGGAAGTTTGGACACCAAGGAATTTCCAAAAACCGAATATATTCTCAAGATATACATTAAAGCACAAATTCGGTTTCCATAATTCCTGGAAATGCTCTGTCCAAAAATAATGATCGAAATCTCTCGGAAAATCTAATTAGTAAATGCACATTATTAATTCTTGTATTTCTCTACAAAATGAAATTAATAACCTTAATTAAAAGATTCTTAACTTACTTATGTTTCGATCCTGGGATTTTCTTCCTTTAGCTATTAAGGAATAACTTTGAACAATTAAAGAAACGTTACTGCACATGTTCAAAGTATGTCGACATCTTTCCACATTAACCAAATATATTTTCGGTATCTCTAATATTTCTAGAATAATAGAAAATTCGAAAAGATATTTTTGGATAATTTTTTGTGTTAAAAACACAAAACGTGCTCGGATTTTATTGAGACTTTTTATGGCCGATTGCACATGTTCAAAGGATCGGTTCCCCCTTGTTACACATGTCCATAGGATCACTTCCCACATATGTATGGTATATAACTTGAATGTGTTGCACATGTCCATAGGATCAATTCCCCTTTGCCTAAAAACGTGTTGCACATGTCCATAGGATCGGTTCCCCTTTGTTGCACCTCATACAAGGATAGATTCCCCTTTATGATGTGTTGCACCTCTTACTAGGATCGGTTCCCCTTTACCTAGAGTCGGTCATACACAGAATCACAAACTCGATCATACCATCTCAGGTGATTACTTAAGATCGGTTTCACTAATAAAAGTCATACCAATACATATGTCAGGCCTTTGTGAATAGTTTTACCAAGAACACAAACAAGTCATGAGTGGTTATACTAAATCACACATATTGGATGTTCACAAGATATGCAATGAATAACAATCCCAATAACGCCTGGCGATTTCCTTTTCGACTCATAAAACAAGTTTATGAACTTACTTCCTTAAAATACATGTAGAACATTGTTTCCTAGGATGAAATCCTCACCTTATACCCATACTAATCACAATAGCATTCAACCGATTATGTCGATGTCTTATCTAAAAATTTTAATGGTTAAGCAATAAACCTCATATTGTATTCCTTAATACTATGTCTATCTAGAGTGTTCATGCTTCGCAGTTTTATTTTCAATATGCGCGACTTGAAAGATACGTTAGGGAATGAAACAGTTCAAGTCAAATATCACTAACCTCAAGTGGAAGGATGATTGTTGTCGTTGTAGATCCTTGCTTCTTCACATCTTCAAGTCTTCGTAATACTTGTAATGTCTCATTATCCTAATACTTTCAAGCTAACCTATACGAAATTGACTCTAGTAAATAATCAAGCGACTCTTAACATGAGTTTTGATTCACTAAAATATGACAACCAAACTTGACATACAAACGCTTGGTGGGTTCAACCGAGATATGCTCTAAAAATTTGAATGGCAGTAAACCCATGATGACGCTTTTCAGTTACTAAAAAGGAAGATTTCAGAAGCACCGGTGTTAGCATTGCCTAACTTACATCGTACTTTTGAATTTGAGACCAACGCTTCTAACTATGCATTATGAGGAGTGTTGTTACAGGATGGTAAGCCAGTGGAGTACCATTTAGAATTTTTTTCAGGTGCTATTAAGAAATATGCACCTTATGACAAGGAATTGTATGCTTTATATCAATGTATCAAGCATTGGCGAGTGTATCTCCTAGGTAAAGAAGTAGTGGTACATTCAGATCACAAAACTTTGGAGTATCTACATGCACAGACGAAACTACAACAATCCCGGCACATGAAGTGGATGTGTTACTTGATGACTTTCAATATCCTCATTAGGTACAAGAAGGGAGTAACAAACAAGTTGGAAGACATGTTATATCGACCTCCATTTCAAGCATTAATTGTGGCCATGAGAATTCAGCCAATAGTTCCTCAAGAGTGTGCATAGTTATACGCATCCAGCAAAGACTTCAAGAAGGTGTAAAAGTGGTTTGAAAAGCGAGTATGAACTCCGAGATGGATTGTTATACAAAGGTCATTTACTTTGCATGCCAGAAGATGGAGATCGTTTACAGTGGTTGAGAGAGACACACACTTCCCGAGTTGCTGGACACTTTGGGATGAATAAATCTCTACTTAACCTCCGGCATTATGTATTTTGGCCAAAGATGCAAGATGATGTGTCTAAGTTAGTTCGAGGGTGTAAGTTGTGTAGCACTTCTAATCCTTCTAACAGAAAACGTGGATTATATCTACCATTACCAGTACCATCAAGACCTTGGGAGAGTATCTCTATGGATTTTCTTGGTGGGTTACCAAAGACCAAGTCTGGTTATGATTACTTATTCGTTGTGGTCGACTGATTCAGCAAGATGATCGCATTAATTTCATGTACAAAGACGATAACGGGAGCCGGTGCAACAAAGCTCTTCTTTGAGCATGCGTGGAAGCATTTTGGGTTACCTACTTCGATTATTTCTGATAGGGATAGTCGGTTCCTTAGTCACTTTTGGGATTATATATGGAAGATGATGGACACTAGGTTGAAGAAGAGTACAGATTTTCATCCACAAACAGAGGTGGTCAACAAGACTATGGTTCACATGTTAAGGGGATATAATTCCAAGCGCCCTAAAACTTGGGATGAGATTTTACCATATCTACAATTTGCATTAAATAGAGAAGTTCATAGTTCTTCGGGAAAATCTCCTTTCGAGATGTGATATGGTTACTTACCACCTAGTCCTTTCGATATAGTATTTACTGGTGACACCTCAATAGGGTGGAAGGAAGGAAGCGAACGTAAAAAGGCACAAAAGTTCTTGGAGTATATATCTCAGATTCATGCAACCGTTGAAGCACAATTAAAAAAGTCAAAAGCCAAATACAAATAAAAGCATGACAAGCATCTTATGCCTTGTAATTTCGGTGTTGGTGACTTGGTATGATTAAAATTAGGTAAGGAACGACTGAAGGGGGAAGGTAAGAAGTTGAAGCCATTGAGGTATGGACTGTTTCGTATACTCGATCAGATTGGTGATAATGCCTTTCGTCTGGATTTACCACCTTATCTAGGAATGTACTCGGTTATAAATGTTGAATACTTGAAGTTGTTTGAGCCACCATTACTAGACGATGACGGGGATGACACTATGATCTTGTCAAAAGTAGAAGACTTATGGTTTGATAGAGAGGAACCACTCAAGGAAGACTGCATATTGGAGCGAAGAGTGACTAAAACACGACAAGGAGAGAAAGAATATTTTCTAATTGGATGTAAAGGTCAAGTTCCTAGAAAGGCCAAGTGGTTTAACAAGGAAAAAAGGACTTTTGAGTTCCCTAACCTACATTTTTAACTCTCACAAGAGTTCAAGTTCTTAAAAGAGGGACCCATGATACAGGTGTATCCGTACTCCTTTAGGGAACTTAGTTAACCTCAAGCTAAGTTGAGGGAAGAATCCTATTCTAGGAAAGAATCCTTGTTTAGGCAGAATTCCTAGTTAAGGGAAGAGTTTTGTTTTATGCAATACTCTTAGTTTAGGAAATAGATTCCTAATAAAAGTCCTTGATCGGCTGAGTAAGATGAAGGCTATAAATAGAGGTCTTTGGCTAATAGCTAAGGACATATACTAGATATAGAAAATCTAGAGAAAGCTTGGCACATTACTTGTGCAATCTTAGCAAACAGTTTAAGGTTGATCCACTGTTTAGAGAGATTGTGAGCCTAACAAAGAGAGAATTGTAAATCGTTTTCTTGTTCATAATCTAGAGAAGATATTTTTTTTTGAATTACTTTCTTGTGTCTCTGTTTTCTAAGTGTTTTCATCTATTGTTATTCTGAATTTCGCCTCTATAATAATAGTCACTAAGGTACAGAGATCAAACGTATCAGTAAGCGAAGCAATGCTGGAAATGCCATATCTTGGTTTAGGTCTCTCATTCTCACATAAACTTCAATATACCCATACTTTTCACAGTGTTTGTTTTTACCCTACAACAGGAAAGCACATTAATTTTTGGTACTAAGTAAATAGAGCAAATGTGTCTCAATAACATTAATAAGATTGGTTTAAAGTCTTCAATTGAGTTGAAACAACTCTTAGGTTGTAAAGGACGTCAGCTATGGGAATCATTTATGCGGAGTCCTGCTGGGATTCAAGAGGCGTAAGGAGCGCCAATGTAACTGAATTATTGTGAGGGTTTAATTCGGTCTCAACTACATTCCAGTCCGAAGTTAATCGGTAGTAGGCTAGTGTCTGTAGCGGCTTAATATTGTTTGGTGTTCAATCTTGACTAGGTTTCGGGGTTATTCTGCATTTTCGGTTTCCTCGTTAACAAAAATTATGGTGTTTGTGTTATTTCTTTTTCCGCAC
The DNA here is from genome assembly GCF_003573695.1 of Papaver somniferum. Lineage (NCBI taxonomy): Eukaryota > Viridiplantae > Streptophyta > Magnoliopsida > Ranunculales > Papaveraceae > Papaver > Papaver somniferum. Next base: position 52,437,952 of record NC_039361.1, read on the forward strand.
TACAGTTTTTACCTTTATAATTGAAATATCACAGGTTGTGTGTTAATCAATCAAAGTGGATACATCCATCCTTGTTTGTTGAATACGACTTGATTGATACTTGAAAATTGATCTTTGGAATAACCAAGTACTCTCACCCTCAAATAATGTTCACGGATTTGTCTCTGTAAACTTTATGATTGTAAGAGAAATAAATATAACTCTGAATATTATTTCTTGATTGAGATTCGTTAAGTTGAACAATCGGAATTATATTTAAGTTTGTCCGTACAGGTTGCCTTAGAAAAAGTTGGCGGTGTATTTTGGTACCCCCGCATTTTCAATTCTAAACGTAGAGGTGGTCTCAATATCAGACAATCTTCTATTGTCAATCAGGATCTCTTAGCAAAATTATCCTGGAGAATGTTACAGGACCCTGATGCTTTGTGGGTTCAGATCTTAATGTATAAATATTTTATTAACTGCTCTGCCCTTTCAGATGAACTTAGCACTAACAGAAGCTGGATCTGGAGAGGAGTTTGTCAAGTTTTGCAGATAGTTAAGCAGCATTACTGCTGGGAAATTGCAGATGGTAGAGACATTAATAATGGAAAGATAGGTGGTTACCTGAAAGTCAAGGTCTAGTGCCATCTACAAATTGGTCTTCTGGCATTGAGTTTGTTTCTCAACTCATTGTTCAGGATACCAAAATTGGGATATGAACATGATTAATACTCTTTTCCCTCCTGTGGTTGTTGAGCAAATATGCATGATTAGAAATCCTATGATAAGAAGGGATAAAATTAAATGGATAGGTACTAGTAATGACATTTTTACAGTTAATTCGGCCTATAATATCTTATTAGTTGAGTCTCAAACTAGTTCCTTAAGTAATAATATCTCCTTCCTATGGAAGAGATTATGGAGTATGAAGTTACCTCCTAAGATTCTCCATTTTTTATGGAAATTTTTACAGAATTTCCTTCCTACCAGATAAAATTGTTAGATACTGTATGTCAACAATATTGATGATCTTTGTCCACTTTGTGGTAATTGTAGAGAAAGTCCTCAGCGTTTACTCTTAAAATGTTATGTTGTTCAAAGGATATGGTTTACGATGGACTCTACTATTATTCCTAGAATAGGCAATATGGATTTGGCTTCTTGGATAGCTAACATGTTTGCTTCTAATAATTTTTATGATGAACATGTGCAGGAAAGAATCAGGTTTGTAAGTTGTATTATGTGGCATATATGAAAACTCAGATGTTCATGCAGTTCAGACCTAATGCTTTTACCCATATTGTGAAGTTTTACATCTCTGACATGGAAAGAACTATTATTCCTATACAGACATCTAGTTTACATCTCTGACATAGAAAGAACTATTATTCCTATAAAAACATTTAGTGTTAGTCAACCACCATCTTTGAAGTGGATTGCACCTCTGAACAATGCTATCAAAGTAAATTTTGATGTATTCTTCCTAAGAAAGGATATGCCTACAGGTTTGGGACTAATTGCTCGTGATTCTGCAGGTACATTCATTGCAGCAGGGGGGGGGGGGTCAATCATCAGTAGTAGATGGGGAACAAGGAGAGGAAATTGTAGCTCTGAAAGCGATAAAATAGGCTAGAGAGAAGAGCATAAATGTGCTGCATTTGTAGGGGCATAACAAGAATGTATGCCATTAATGGAACCTCTGGAAGAATAAAATGGATGACAAATACAGTTCTTTTAATGTTTGGATATGCTCTCATGTTAAAAGAGAAGCAAATGGTGTAACTGATTTATTTATTTTTGATCGGTCAAAGAGAATATATTAAAATGCACACAAGCCGTGTGCGGGCGAATACAACTAACAAAGAGCGGAAAGCCCACATAAAATGCAACAAAACAAAAGTAAAACTAAAGAAAAGAAAATTCTAAGAATACAAAGAGTATCAACAGAAGAACACACAAATTGTAAAACCTAGAAATCAAAAAGCCACTTGCAAACCACAATGAAGACCATTTCCTTTTGTCAATTAGCAGACTCGCCAAGATCTTCTATAATTAAATCATCGTGATTTTTTACGAGATCGCTAAACATTTCTTCATGATTAGTATTTAGAAGTGGAAATTCTAATCCCTATGAGGAACCAAACTTCAAGAGTTTATCTGCCGATACTTTGTTAGGGACTTTTGACTTAGGAAGGTTTTTTGTTTTTAAACTTGGGAGAGTACCAAATGGGAATAAACCTGTATTGTTGGATTTGGAACTCAATTTCTTACCTATTTTTGTACTTGGCTTGGACGATGACGCTTTTGCAGTGCTTACCTTTGAATATTCCAAAACTAACTGGGAAGTGGGTATCTCCCCTTCTTCTTCTACTACTTCTTATTTAATTCATGAAACCTGTTCTGGGATTCAAAACCAGGGGGAATGGCGGGATCAGGAGTTGAGATGCTTGCACCTTCCATAACCGGTTGGCCATTTTCAAGAGTAGTAGTATCCGGGTTCAAGAATCCTGGAGGATCCTGTAAGTGGTTTTCTTTTTTCTTCTTGTCGGCACCTTTCTTTCTTTTATAAGAGAATCGCTCACCAATGACCTTTTTTTGTTCAATTACCCTCTCCCCATTCACACATATGTCTACATAAGGATCAACCGCAATAGACGATGCATTCAAAACAACAACCCCAACACATGCTATCAACTTTTCCGGTTGAGAAATCCCCGCCTCATCACTACTACTCCAAAATTGATTAGTCTCTTTTGAATATTGATTCTCACAAGAAGCTTCCACATCAGAAGTTGTATTCTGCACTATTTGATTGTGGTCAATGTTGTCTGTTGCAACTGAAGAAAACTTCTTTGGAATCGCAACATCAATAGTCTTTGGGGTTGGGTTGCAGATGCATTTTACACTTGAATGAACCAAGCTCTTGCAATGAGAGCAAGAAATTGGCTTCCAAGGATATTTTTCTTTTACCATAATATTTATATTATCAATTTTGACTTGAAGCTCTTATACGTGTTTATCTCTGTACCTTGTTAGATATTACTATAAAGGCGGAGTTCAGAATAATAATAGACGAGAAACTTAGAAAACAGAACACGCTAGAAACCAGATTGGAAGAAATATATCTTCTCTAGATTATGAACAAGAAAACTTTTACAATTCTCTCTTTGTTACGCTCACAATCTCTCTAGGTAAATAACCTTAAAAATATTTGCTAAGCTTGCTTTTGCAATAATTAATTGTCTCACAAACTTCTCTAGGTGATTTGTCTCTCAAACCTCCTTTCTTAGATGTGTGTTTTTATCACAAACCACGCTCCAGATGTCTTAGCTATGATCTAAGCATCTCTATTTATAGCTTTAACAGTTTCCCAAAACCTTCTAGGAATCTATTTCCTTATCTAGGAAATAATTCCAAATATAGGTATATTTCCCTTTTTAGGAATATTACCTTGTCTAGGAAGTATTTCCTTATCTTGGCATACTTCCATACTTTGGTTTGGTTTCCCAAACCTCTTAGGAATCTATTTTCCTTTTATAAGAATACCTCCTTAAATCAGTAATCCCTCCTAAATTACAATTATATCCTCAATCCGTCTAAAGGATCACTAGTTCCGGAGAGAGGGAGATACACATGTATCATCCCCCACCCCCCCAACCCTTAAGAAGTTGAACTCCTGTGAAAGTTATATTTGGAGGTTAGGGAACCCGAGAGTTCCTTTCACCCTGCTGAACCATCTCTCTTTGCTGGAAACTTGACGTCGACGTCTAATTTGGAAAGCGTCCATATCGTCTCCTCTTGTCTTAGTCACTCTTCGCTCCATAATGAAATCTTCTTCGATTGGTTCTTCTCGATCAAACCATAAGTATCCTACACGTGGCAAAATCATCTTGTCATCTCCATCATCATCTAGTAATGGTGGTTCAAACATCCTCAACCTTCCTAGGTCATCTTCTAGTTGTTCGGTTAGGGTTTCCAAACAAACTCTACTCAGGTTCTCGTCAAGAGAATGAGTCACAAGGAGAATGAACTTCGTACTAGCATTCACCAACCTTTTAGCCTGAGTGGATGTAATCAAGCTCGCTCCCTCAAGTGGAGAGTCTATAGATCGTATTACAAAATCTTTTCCATCTTTGGTAAAGGTATACTTCTGGTCTATCCTATGTAAAACCGCATCTCGATCCCACAAGTAAGGACTACCTGACAAACATCTAATGGAACCACATCGCATGTAACCTCATCAATGTATGACTCATACAAAGTAAACTTGAATGTACATTGTTCTGCAACCTGTAGCCCACCTTCCTTTTGAAGACACCCTAAAGGATAGGGTTTCGGATGTCTTAAAGTCTTCAAACCCAACTTCTGTACCAAAGAATATGAAAGTAAATTCTTCTGACTTCCCGGGTCAATAACATCATCCATAAGTGTTGTCTTAACCGTCAAGAGTCGTTCCCTAAGGTCATCTTTTAAAATACCTTCTTTTGCTCCTGCCATAAGAGAAATATTTGAGTTGGGTTCCGTTAGTCCTTAGACTTCTATTAGAGCTTGTGCGACTAGTGCTGCCTTCTTGGCTTCTTTATTCTGCAACCCTTTTGGTTTTAAATTAGGATACTTTATCCAACACTTGTCGACAACATGTCCTGTTTGTTTGCAATGAGTGCAATTCAAACCTTCTTTGTCTTTAGACTTCCTATCCTCTTTGCTCATTTCATCTCCTTTAGCGACGAAACCTCTATACTTCCCCTTGGTGTTTCCCTCAACATCAGTTTTCTTAAGCTATAACATTAGATTTTATGCTTGATTCGGAGATAGTATCCACCGAAAACATCTTCCACTCCTTACGTTATACTCATGGAACCCGGAGATATACTTCATATAGATAGCATAATCTTCCAAGTCTAAATCCAAAACCATAGCTTGATTCTGAAATTCCGAAGTATATTCTTGCACGGTTTGGTCGTAAGTCTGCTTCAAGTCGTACCACTTGAACCATCTCTCTTCAAGGTAGCCAACCGGATAAAATTGTTTCCTCACAACTTCCTTGAATCCCTTCCATGACAATGCTCCCTTACTTACGTATTTCCTTTGATAGGCTTTCCACCATATTAAAGCATGCTTTGAAAGCTCCAATGCTGCAAAAGTTATCTTCTCCTTAGAACCATATTCAAAGAAAGAAAAGTATGTCTCTAGACGCTCTATCCAATCATCCAATTTCTCTGCATCGACATTTCCATCATAAAGTGGAATATCAACATGAAAATCAATTTTTAGATTCTTACCATGATTCATAAAGTTACCACGAGGTTTCGTTTTTTTTTGTGCCTTTAGGAATTTCAATTTCTTCTTCCCCTTCGCTTTCCTCTTCGTCCTCTTCATCCTCTTCTTCCGAACCCCAAGATGGAGATTTCGTCTTTTTCTTAGGTTTCAGATTTGGTGTATTGGTATGAATACAAGCAACCAACTCGTCCAGGCTAGTTTGAATCTTCTTCATCTCTTTTTCTAACATAACCACCTTCTCGTCGGTAGTTTTGGGTTCATCGGTCTTAGACTCATCGTTTGTTTTAACCATCCTTGGTTTTCTTGTTCTTTTAACGTATTCTTGCTTTTCGAGTAACTCACCAAGTTGTTTAGAGAGATCTAGTGAAGACCATATACCACAGGAATATTCCCTAAAAGAAACGAACCTTGCTCTGATACCAACTTGATACGTGTTGATATTTGTACCTTGGTAGCTATTACTATAAAGGCGGAATTCAGAATAATAATAGACGAGAAACTTAGAAAACAGAACACACTAGAAACCAGATTGGAAGAAATATATCTTCTCTAGATTATGAACAAGAAAACTTTTACAATTCTCTCTTTGTTACGCTCACAATCTCTCTAGGTAAATAACCTTAAAACTATTTGCTAAGCTTGCTTTTGCAATAATTAATTGTCTCGCAAACTTCTCTAGGTGATTTGTCTCACAAACTTCTCTAGGTGATTTGTCTCTCAAACCTCCTTTCTTAGATGTGTGTTTGTATCACAAGCCATGCTCCAGATGTCTTAGCTATGATCTAAACATCTCTATTTATAGCTTTAACGGTTTCCCAAAACCTTCTAGGAATCTATTTCCTTATCTAGGAAATAATTCCCTTTCTAGGTATATTTTCCTCTCTAGGAATATTACCTTGTCTAGGAAGTATTTCCTTATCTTGGCATACTTCCATACTTTGGTTTGGTTTCTCAAACCTCTTAGGAATATATTTTCCTTTTATAGGAATACTGCCTTAGATCAGTAATCCATCCTAAATTACAATTATATCCTCAATCCGTCTTGAGGATCACTAGTTCCGGAGAGAGGGAGATACACGTGTATCAATCTCAGTTCGGAAAGAGCAATCAGCTGCAATTTTAACACAGACTCTAGCAACGACATTCTAGTCATCAATGCAGTTTGTAAATCTGTCCTGATCGGTTTATCCACTAAACTAGCAATCCTAGATAAAACAACATCATTACAGAGATGAATCGGTACCTTCTGAGATTCATCCACACAGGTACAGTTTTAATATAATCAATATGAGATTCTATGAAGGGTGGTGATGTACCAAGGTCTAATAAGAAACAGCTTTTTCCAATCTGTACTGAACCTAGCTAGCCCCAAAATTCGATCTCTATCTTCTTCTTGAATAAACTTGAAAAGGAAAGCATTTTTTCCATGAATGATCATGGAGAAATCCCCTTTTGTCTTCCACTAGAAGATAAAATATCTTTCACAAATGGAAAAGCTAGCCTATTCCATACAAAAATAACCAACTATCAGAGATTCACAATACTCAATTTGAGGTTTGAGCTCACCTAATGAAAAAACCGTTGTTGGTTGTCCATAAAACCGAAGTGGGTTCTTCATAATTAGGGATCTTGGTTGATGTAGAAGAAGGGCTCGAAATGTTGTGACCATTCCATCAAGAGTTATGGTTTACTTTTGAAGCTCCATTAACTCCCAAAGAAAAAGAAGGAACTGGCAACAACGGAAAATCCATTAACCCAAGATTTAAATCATTACCAACTGCAGATTTACATGCTGATTCACTCTGATTAGTGTTTGAAATAAGATGAGAGAGAGAAAATGGCTTCCATCTATGGAGAAACACAAGAGATTTGATGCCCTAGGAAATCACCTTTATTCCCATGATGCGCCATCAGTTTGAAATCCCTCACTGCATTTAACAAACGCAAATGGTGTAGCTGATAATCTTGCAAAGCATGCAAGAATCAACTTAAACACTTTATGGAATGAACAGCCTCCAGATTTCATCATTAGAAAGATGGAGTTAGACAATGCAGTCAATTAATTTTATCAATAAAATTATTTTCCTATTAAAAAAAATAGTACCTGTAAAATTACTTTTAGGAAAGACTTCGGTTTCATCTCTTTTTTCAAATACGCAATAGTGATGCAACGTGATTTTTATGATGAATGTTATGTTCTTTTTTTAATAAAAATGAAAGCATGTAATTAAAAAATTTCAGTAATGTACATATTGTACCAGAGGAATGTGAAGCACAAGTAGGGATGTGCAACGGACGGACGGATGCGGATTAGGAGTCATCCGCGTCCAATACGTCAAAGTTACGGATTTTTGAAAAATCCAACCGTGTCCGGTCCAATCATCCGCGTTTGGCATCCGTGGATTAACAGATGATGCGGACCGGATGTGATGAACCGCGGATTTAGTCTCAAAATAAAATGTCTTTAGCTATATACTTTTCATGTACTGCTTTAACATCCTGTGATATTTTAACACTTGGCACCAGTTCAACGACCGGAGCCATAAATGATGACCCAGCCGTGCCTACATATGACGCGAAAGCCTCTTCTCCTCGGTGCGGCTACGATGTGGTCAGGTTACATACTTCAAGTATGTGGCCCCTCTTTAAATGCTGACACGTCGTATAAAATAAGAAAAAATTGAAAAACAGTTTCATTATGTAATTGTTTCCCTTTTTTCTTCTTTTTTTAACTCCCTACTTTTTACAAAAAGTAGAACAGTTAAGGGGATTTGGAAGAGACAAGTTTTTTAGTTGAATAGGTGTCAGAAAATAAGGAGGGGTCACATATAAAATATATGTGGCCCGAATATATCGTAGCTAGGGATGTCAATGGATGCTAACGTAACGGATATAGGCTCTGCCGTTGCCGTTTCCATTAAAATTTAACGGATATCCGTTATCCGTTAATATCCGGCGGAAATAGGAAATTCAAAAACGTTATCGTTACGTTGGACTTACCGGTTAACAGATATTTTTCCGTTACCATCCGGTATGTCACAGGACAGACACAAAACAGGATAAAAACATAGAACAAATACACAGAACAACTTTTAAATCCAAGAAAACGGGTTCTAAATCCATGTCACACCAAATAAAAGACATACAGATGTTCATGCCACACAAGAAAACAAGTTCAGAATCTTCAGATGTTCTAGCAAAATAAAAAACCATGTTTTTTGCAACAAAAAAAAAGACATCTCCATCTCCATTTGATGCAACAACTGCAAATGCATTCCTCGTCCATCTCCAGATTCTCCACTGCCAACTGCATCTGCAAATGCATTTCACCTTACTCCTTAGTCCTGAACTTCTGCATTTTGAAAGAAAAATCAATAGTGTTAGAAATTTTAAGCTGGCAATGTCATTGTCAGTGCAATAAGCCAATAAATTGCAAATAAAAGATTAAGATGTAAGGAAACTTACCAGTAACACAACTATCACTGTCACTGAGAGTGAGATCTGGCAGCCAATCACCCAAACAAAACAATGCTTCAATAAGTTCTGGAGCTAATGAACTCCTGTGAGATGTGAGAACCCTGCCACCAATATTAAACATAGATTCTGAAGCTACACTTGTCACTGGAACTTCCAAAACATCTCTTGCAATCCTTGAAAGAGTTGGGTACTTTGGAGCATGATTCTTCCACCAACTTAAGATATCAAACCCCATTTCTTCAGTGGTTGTGCCTTTAGGAAGAACTGGTTCTGCTAAGTAAGTCTCCAGTTCTGACTTCCGAACCTCAAAAACATTGTTTTCCATAATAAAATCATCATAACCAAATTCATATGATGATGTTATAGCTGCAGAGATCTCCATTCCAGCTGAACTCATTCCACTATCATAATAATCTGGAACTGTGGTGTTTGTTTCATAAGCACAGTAAAGAGCATTGAGTGCAATCTCAAATTTGTTATAGTGACTTTGATAGTGATTGACACCATATACTCTCTTCATAACAAACTCCATCCATCTAGCCTTATACCTAGGATCTAAAACAACTCCAATGCCCATCAAAGTGTTACTTTCTTTCCAGTAGCTATCAAATTCCATCCTCATATTCTTGGCCATGTCTCTGATGTACTCATGCTCACTTGATTCCCAGATCTTAATGCATCTATTAACTTCTTGCACTCCATTATAATACAAATTTGTTGTGGGATACTTAATCCCAGCAAATTTGGTTGAAATGACATCAAACAATTCCAAACATTCACATATATGTATTCCTTGTTTCCACTCCTGAGAAGATGGTAGTATCTTGAAGTCATTATCCAAATCGGCTAGCCTAACAAAAGCTTGTCTCAAAAAAATTGCATCCTTTAGCATCTTAAAAATGGAGTTCCACCTGGTATCCACATCTAAACCCACAGACCTTGAAGCATGAAGCTTAACTTGGGCAATTGCACATTCAAATCTCTCTTTTCTATCCTGACTTGACTTGACATATTTTACACACTCTCTAACTGCATCTGTAAATGGAGCAACTACTCTCATTCCCCACCCAACAGTCAAGTGCAATACATGATTACTACACCTCATTTGGAACATATCCCCATTAAGAACTAAACAATCTTTGCTATCAAGCCATTTCTTCAGATTTTCTATCATAACATTGTTGGAGCAAGCATTTTCAGCAGCTATAGCAAAAAGCTTATTATGTATGTTCCAATCTAGACACACTGATTTCACTACAGATGCTAGAACTTCTCCAGAGTGTGGTGATGGAACTAAAGTATATGCTAATGTTTTCTTAATCAGCTTCCACTCATCATCAATGTAATGCAAAGTCACACAGCAATAACCATCTTTTGCATGCTTACATGACCACATATCTACATTTAGATGTAATATTGTCAAATTGTTCTTGTAATTGCAGTTTGAACTCAGTTGCTATTCTCGTGATGTCTTCCCTAACTGTATTCCTAGTGTAAAGCTTAGTAGTGGGATTAAGAGACTTGACAAACTCTCTAAAATAAGGATGCTCAACTATAGTGATTGGATAACCATGTTTAGCTATCATTTTGGAAACTAGTATCCTAGTAGCAACAACATCATACTTCCAATTAACTAACCTGGTTTGAGCATTACCTGTTTTGACTGTAGTAATCTTTCTTTGTCCTTTCTTATTCTCAGGCTTTTCTTTGCAGATAGAAACATGGTAATGCAAGCGGATGGTTCCTTGGTTACTGGGTGCAGGTATCTTTTTGTGACAATGTTTTCCATTCAGCCATTAGTATCCCAACCTCCTTCTCTTTTACAACCTTCTTTCCAATCTTCCTGTCAAAATCATCCCATACATCAGACCTTACTGAGCGTAGTTTTTTCTTATCTTTGGCTATAACTGGATCTTCATCTACTTATACATCTTCTTCTTCTTCTCTAGGACGAATTGCAGTTGCAGGTGTAACAGAAGCAAGTGTTGCATTAATTCCAGAACCTTGAACTTGGTTTGATGCAGCAGCAGCAGCAGCAGGTAAATGTGATGCAACTGAAAATGAGAGATTTTGTGAAGAACCAACATGGTTTGATGCTCCTCTTTCACTTTGGGACATGATAAATTTCACAAATCTAAAATTGTGAACCCTAATTTCAGAAACCCTAAATTGAAAATTGAGTTTTGAAGATTGAAATTAAACTCAAAGGAAATTGAAGAAGAAAACCCTAGTTTCTAATCAGTAATCACACATGATTTCTATAGAGAAGACGATGATTTCTAAGGCAGAGAAGACGATGATTGATTCAACCCTAGTTTTCTCTCTTTTTCTCTCTGCTGTGTCAATAAAACTGCAGTGAAGAATGAGATTCATTCGACGAATACACCCTAGGTATAAAAATTTACACGTGCAATAGCACGTTAGCGGATAACGGAACTAAAACTAACGGAAATACACGGTTCCATTACCGTTATGTTAAGAAGGGATTATCCGTTAGCTTATCGATATCGTATATCCGTTTACCGCTATGTCGGATGGTAGCGGTAACGGATTATCGGTATCGGATTTCGGATAATCAGTATCCATTGACAGGCCTAATCGTAGCCGGGGGCGTCCTCTCCTACCACAATACCAGAATTGTTACGTTTAAAATGAAGCACCATAAGTCAGTTACTAAACTTCATACTAATAACTAATTTATCAGCGTAAGGCTAATGAAAGAAGTGTGGGAGAAGGTGGAACATGGTTCCGTTTTATTATTATTACTGAGTACTTCAAAGTACACTTTACATTAACTGCCAAAGTGTAAAATGCAGAAAGAGATAGCATACAGCCACTTGGGGCTATAGGTGTCAAATAAGAGTAAACTTAATCCTTCAAGGTTAAGAAAATAATTAACCTTATCTAGCTGGTTTTGTTCCCATCCAAAATAAAGTCCAGTAAAAACTGGAGTGTTCTCGACGATCAGATGGTGGGCCAGACACCAAAAACGTGTTTACGCAATAAGAATCAATTTATTGGATTACCACGCCTATAATGGATGTCCTAAGCCTCCTCTTATTTCTCTTGTGATTATTGCGGGTGTGACTGAATCCACGTATTTCAAAGTCTAACTGCAATCAAACCGTTAAAAATGTGGATTTGAAAATCTCACCGTGTCTAGTTCATGGATTTTACGGATTGAATTTCACCCGTAGTTTTGCGGACGAATACGGATGTCGGATGAAATTCCGGACTTCTTGCACACCCCTAGCTGCACAAGGGTGTGGCGCAATCGCACTAGCAAGAATTTGGAAGCCCAAATCAATAACTGGATCATTTTTGCACCCAAGCCCAAAATTCTTTACGAAAGACTGAAGGATCCAAAAGTGTAATACTCGATTCTTTCTCAGTTTTCAATTTTCACTCAATGGCAACATATAACGAGAAATTTCTTTGAAGAACTTAACAAGATTTAGACTTAAATTGATGTTGTTAATCGTTGCTTCGTTCCAACAATACCAACTTGCTGCACGTAATCACTCTCCCCCTCTTTCTATGATTTTTAATTCGTTTGGCTTCAGGTTTGATTTCTAATATTGAAGTAATAATTGGGGTTGTTTGGTAACGATTATTTTAATTGATTATCAGCCCATAATCCATTATGGAGATTATAATGGATTCTATATGTGTTTGGTAACCATTATAATAATTGATTATTTTAATCATAATTGAAAAAATCCATTATTTTCATAAAAAATTGTTTTGAAAATTTATTATAATCAATTATTTTTTCCAACAAACTCAAGTTGAATTTTTTCTTCTTATTTTTTTTAAACTATCAAAAGAGAGACATAAAAACTACATAGGACTAAAAAAATCCTAGATCATTGTTCTTTCCTCTCCTTCTTGAGATCATCATTCTAAAATAATCAATTATTTGAAAAAAAGTGTTTGGAAAAATTTATTCTAAAAATGATTATATCAAAATCATTTATCAATTTATGATTATCTATAATCATAAACTTTATCAAACAAGGCCATTATGTTTGATTTTATTTTATTTTTCATTTTCCTGATTTTTCTATTGTTAGTGATGCAACCTGGGTATTCCAAGTATAGGGTCAATGGACCCAGAATCAGGGAGATGCAGAAGAACTAATGGCAAGAAACGGAGGCTTACGCAGTCAGAAATGGGAAAAAAAAACCCGTCAAAAAGTACAGATTAGTCCATCCTGAGTTAACTAGGTACAATTTAGTCCAAAAGTTATTTAAAATATGAAAAATACACGTATAACGTTCCTGATTTACAATTTAATCCAAATATTTACATTTTAGTCTAAAGTGACTCATGATGATGTCAGTAATTTTAAATAATACTCCCTCCGTTTTAGTAAAAGTGATATTTTCACTTTTTCAATTTAGCCTATTTTTAGGCAAAAATGAAAAAGTGAAAGTATCACTTTTCCTAAAACAGAGGTAGTATAAAAATAATTAAAAACAATTTATCTTTTGAACAATTTGTCCAAAATTCGCAAACTTTATATATTCGGAAAGCTCTTTCCAAAAGCCACAAAAAGAGTACCCATATGACTAATATGATTCTCATTTTTTTTTTAAATCTTAGTTTACACTGGTGTACACACATGTACACATCTACAGGAATTCAGAAAATACAAATACAAATACAAGGTGTACCAGTTTGTACACCACACACGACTGGAATCATCCCCAACAATGACCAGTTTGCCAACTCCGGTGCCATTATTAGATCTCCTTCATTTTCTTTGTCGTCGTCATCAACAACAATGACCATCTGAAAGTTAGACCCAAAATAAAATTTGAATTAAATCATGGACAGCTTGATCATGCCAGACCAAACCCAATTCCGAGCTATGGGTGCAACTGTCTGCTCAAAAAAGAAAAGAAAAAGAGCATTGGGTATCATCACTTTCACGGTTTCACTGGTACTTTTGGGCAAGAAGAATAAGTGATCAGAGATAAGAAAGAACAAACATTTCCTTGACGAATATCTTCAATCGCATCACCTACGAAAACGACTTCACCCGTTGGTGTATCCCAATCAGGCTCATCCTTGTGCATACAAAAATCATCAGTTGTAGGAAGCATATCTGCTATCAGTGTCTAAAATACACCTGATAATTTAGCATATTCATCCTCGGAAACTACAGCTCTAACTCTACTGCCACCTTCGCATGAATTAGTCAGTCTAATCATGGGAAAAGTTGACGTGTTTGCATTTGTTCCAAATGAGTTCTAACATCTTAACCCACTGAACTAGTTATAATATTTCTCCACTCTTCATAACAAACAAGTTCAAAGAAACCTAAACCTATTTTAACAACTTCACAATACAAAGACACCTTCATAATACTAGTTGCAAGCTCTTATCGAACTAAGCGCTCATCTATTTCACAAAGATCATATTTTCTATTTAGAGTTTACTAAAAAATGATAGGTACGTTTATTTTGGATTTGGTCAAAGGAAAATAAAATATGCTTGTTTCTAGGATGAGAATGGCAGTGAAATCCACCATCTCAGTTCCTACAAAAGGCTTGTTTCGAGGATGAAATGGCAGTGAAATCCTCATGCACTCATCTTGTTACAGGTGCACCAATATGTACATTTATATTACAGATGCACCAATTTGTACACTTGTATTTCGGGTAAGTTTATCAAGTAAAACTCTCCTTCTCTGCCTCACAACCTTGTATTACACCTGTAATACAACATATTTTCAGCAGAAGTGGAAACTAAAGTCACAAATATTCATATACAAAGCTGATACAAAGAATCTAACCTCTAAAAATTCACTACCAGCAAGATCCATTGCACGATGAAAGCCTCATTCAACTGACTAATCAGGATCAATCCAGTCTAGATTTAGCCTTCCAACTCTTGCAGAAAGACATGTGTTATTCACATATCTTGGAGGAAGATCTGTATCATCAATAGTATCTGTAACAAGTAGAAGAGAACAACAAAACTTCAATAACTAGTCTTGTCCAAAAAAACTTCACAAATGAATCTATCGTGTTCAAAATATTTCACATTTAACAAACTTCTAAAGTACACACATATATTTACCTCCATAAACCATAATATTAACTAGAAACTAACGCATACATAAGCTCATGCGATATATGTCCACCATCTTATAATTTTTTATCACATGTCCACAACAATGTACACTTGTATTAAAAAGTGCACAACAATGTACAAGTGCGCTATTATGTAAACATGCAATTTCTATCACACGTGTACAACAATGTACACTTATATTGTAAGTGTACTAATATGTACACATTTAATTTATGTCATAACAGTCAGTGCCTCGTAGCATCACTGATTCGACATCTAAGAAGTGAAAAAAATTTGTTTACTAAAATTTGATTAAGAGTCCTAGCGTGGGCTATTATGCACACATGTAATTTTATGTCACATGTGTACAACAATGTACACTTATATTATAGGTGTACCAATATGTACACATGTACAATTTCTGCCGTTACCACATGTAGGTTTACTGCCATCAGGGTGCTCCGAGGACAAAGCCAGATCAACGTCTCCATTTCCAAGCTCAATATCATCAACATTTTCACCTAAACATCCTAATGGCTATAACTTAATTCACGAGCCAAGATAGATTAAATATGGCGCGAAAAACATAAGCTAACCTCAGAATTTTAAAAGGTACTCCTGTACCAACTGCCACATGCTTACCGAAGGCACATGATGTGACTGTGCTAAAGAATCTAGCTGACGCTCTTCAGCAGCCTTCCCAAAGTATTTTCTCGGCGTCTTCTGGAAACACAAATTTGGGAAACATAAATGAAGATGGACTATATATTAAAGGAACCAACAAAATGAAGAAGCTGCATTTAATCTTTCCGCTATCAAAGTGTAAACATGAAAATAAATGCAGCAAGTCTAGCTTCTGCAAATGCTAGTCTGATATAACGTACTACAATAGAAAAAAACTGAGTTCCAAGTTGCATACACAATCTCAGTGGCATGAAAGTATTGAACGTACGTCCAAGTTATCAATAAAGTTGAAATCAAAATGAATCTCAAGTGCTGAACTGATGAACATTTAGAGCATTTATCAACGAAATTGAAATATAAAGAAAATGTAACCTAACCTTTGGTTGCATCTTGCATTTTTCATTAGCAATCAAAATAAAATATCCAATTTAAGAATCAATATGTGAAATTATTAACAGTCAAAAGGTGTACAATTATGTGCACATTAACAATCAATAGGTGCACAATTATGTACACATTAAAGATCAACAGGTGTATAATTATGTACACATTAAAGATCAACATGTGTATAATTATGTACACATTAAGCATCAACATGTGGTATCAGCAACATGTTATACCCCATTCTTAACAGCAAAACAAATATGATGCTATCATTTTCAGTACCAGCAAATGCCATCTTGAATGTGTTACCTTCTTAAAGCATTCCCAACACTGGAAGCACTTACTGGGTAAATAAAATAATATGTTTCTAAATATTCATTCAGTATAAGGTCATCAACAAATCCATTGGAAAGAATCATCATTTTTAACAAGGAAATTATTTGAAAAACGACAGTGGTTTTACTGGCGACATAGAACTTTACATTTCTATGGACATGCTTCATACCTTCTTGTCGACCGAACCAACTTTTCCTACATTTGTGATGAATATTTTAGTCATTCCCTTTCCACTTATCTCTGTCAACCTTCTAGAAATTGCCTGATATGCAAGAGACAATCAAAAGATAGTCAATAAAGCGAAAGTAAATTGCAGTTAATAATATAGTGACTAATTCTATAAAAATGTGTTGTAGAAACCACCCTAAAACAATAATTTTACATAAAAAGGTTTCACAGAAGGCCGAATTCCATTGCGAGTGAAAAGGTCAACAACTAAAACTATGGGAGTGTTATAAGTTGAATTAGTTAATACAGTTTGGATTTTCAGACTAAAGCCTGACCTGACTAAAAAGATTTCCCATATATCTTAAGGATGAGACTAATTATCTTCCTTAACTACCTGACTCTTGAGTGGAGCTTTATTCGGTTACTGGCAACAATAAGGCATTTAATTAATTGACACAGGTTATAGGTTGACGATCAGGTGCAGGAAAAATAGACTAATCTAGTTGACGAAATCTATAAGATAGCTAAACGAGAGCTAAAAAGAGATATCCATGCAAACCTACGAGAAAAAATGTAAATATTAAGCCGGAGTGAACAGGCTAGCAACACCTAGGTTGAGGTTCGTATAATCCTTACATGAACTCCACTGACTAGTGCAGGGCCATCATCAAACAGATCTTAGCAAATAAAATATCCAAACCAAGAATCAACAGGTGTACAATTATGTACACATTAACGATCAACGGATGTACAACTATATGCACGTTAAGATAGAGAACACAAATTGGTGCACCAACAAGAATTACAAAAACAAAAGCAACGTGTTACAATATCCTCCTAAGTGTATTCTAGAACGTAAGAAAAAAACTAGTTAAAACCCATCATAAACAACAAAATTCATATCACACTACTAATGAACGTCAAGAATTCATTTTAACCACGATATTAAAGACTTTTTGGTAAAAAGTAGAATAAAACTTAACAAATAGTATATTAAAGGGGAGAAAAAGTTAACTAAAACTAAAGAAAGTATATTAAAAGGGACTAACCAGCCACGGCATCAAGCAGGGAGGGTGAAACAAATGCTTGCAAGGTAGTTCCTGCATCTTGTCATTTATAACCAAACTCGCGCTGCAAACAGCATGTTCTGTACCAAATGCCCAACCTCATTAAGGACTACTCTGGAATAATATTGTTGGAAGGTCCATGGACACTTCCTTACTTTCACGATCAAATAAGAAAATATACGTAAAATGATCTACTAAATATCGGTGAACTAAGTATATGAGATTAGAAACCAATGAACTGGATGCGTGGAACTTAATTGTAAGAACCACATGGAGTGGAAAAAACTGCTTCAGTTAGGCAGGAGTATATAAAGATGTTTTGGAACAGATTGAGTGGTTAGTGCTCACCCTCCAACATATGAGAGCAATTCCTTCTTTTTAGGTGCAATTTGATCCTTACTCTTGTCCAAAATGATCTGTTCAAATTCGTCCATGTCAGCTTCCAATTTATCAAGCATTTTCTTGCCATGCTCTTTCTTTGATTCCGCAACACCTGCAAGAATCAAACTTTTCCCTACCTGAGTGTCCACGATGTCTTTTTCAAATTCTATGACATTGCACAAGCACAGAACCATCATCTCCCATACCACAATAATTTCGCGCAATCCAATCCCATTCTATTTCAAAAAAAAATCTTAAATAAATCATAAAGATTTTACCCCAACTATATCTCCTGTAAAAAAATCTTTCTTTTTAGAACTCATGAACTCAATAAATCAAACAAATTATCTCAATGAAAAGAATACAAATCCATGAAACATACCCTAAAATTAATTTCTATAAAAACAACATCTAATTAAGATGGCTCTTAAGATTTCATATACCTAATTTGTGGCTTTAATCTGCTTAATTACATCAAATCCTCTCAATTATTTGATTCAAGAATACGTCGTTCTCAGTTTCAATTCAATTTGAGACATCAATTCCTTCCAATGATTCGATTAGAGAATACTCATTTCAATTTCCCAAACTTAACACAAAACCACAACGGTTAAGCAAAAGGAACTCTAATTTGATGCAAAAAGAATTGAATTTAGGTTTAGGCAGTGATGTTAAAAAGAGAAGTCGATTCGATTATTACCTCTAGAATTCAGATCATTACGATGAGCTTCATTTCAATAGTGAGATTTCTGTGGAACTTGAAGTTGAAATCGTCAATATGTTGAACGCAATATTGTCTAAGATCTTCACCTGGTTTATGCTTGGCAGTCATAGTCTATCACTTGTTTCTACCTGCTTCCCTTCTGCTTCTACTGCCATCATTGAAGGTTAAGCGATTTTTGGTATCGTTTCAATGGATTTCAGATATTGTTCTTCATTCTTCACTTTCCTCTCTGTAAAGCATAAAATGAATACAGAAACATGAAAAGGACAGTTAAGGTAATAAGAAAAGACTGTGTTTTCTGGATCGGTTGAATTTTGGACTAACTCGTTCAAGTATGGACTAAACAGTACGCAAGTTTGAAAATTTGGATTAACGAGTATTAGGACTCAGACGCTAGGGCTAGAGCGTCCAAAGCCCATCAATTATGGAACTAAACGTCAGTTTCTACGTCAGAAATACTGTGCGCTCAAAGTGGCCAAAACTGTTATTAACTCGTCCTTTATGGTGTATATTTTGTCGCTATAAAAGTTTCGTAATACAATCATTTGTGTGCAATAAAATCTTTCGAAATCCTTGCCCCGCCCTGTATTATACGGATTCTATTTTACCTAGGGCGGTTATATCAAAACGATCACATGATTTACATGAGATAATTTGGAAATGTATGGTGTGACAATGAACGAGGATGATATGGCCAAGTTAGTTTGTTGTAATAGGAACTTGGATGGGCCACCATGCAATTCCTTCCAAACCCAGCGAGATAGTAAATATCCAAGTGTGCTGGACCCAAATTGATAGGTTTATGTCTGTGGTTTGCCTAACAGTACACAAACCATGACTCTTCTTTCTTCTTGTCTTTCAATTCTTTCCTTCTGTACTCATGTATGAATGAACCACTGAATAATGGTCCCGAATTGCATACACACCTTTACCTTTTTTTATCCCTACTTGTTTCAGCTCAATCAAATTATTGTGTGCAATGCATCTAGGTTTATCATTCTTGGCCGTTGCACGTGTGCGCTTTCTTCATCGGATGAGGATGTCGGGTGCATTAAATTGAAATCTGTTGGCTACATACCTTGGTTGAAGATCACGCTATATCTGGTGGCTGCGAGAATGAAGATGTGTTCAAAGGTTGAATTCTCTGTATGATCTTTGGAAGTTAACGTGGAACTACTGAAAATTTCCTACACATTTTTCCCATTCCTTCTACTGAAATATCTCTGGGTATGATCCCTTTCCTGTACCGCTGTACGGTCCAGAATTTCATTTGTTGCTCTATCAACTTCTGAAAAATCGAAACATATCTTATGGGCATTTGCGTGGATACAAGGACCACATCAGTAGTGATCAAACAATGCACGTGGGAACGAAGTATACCATATCGACATGCATCCTATTCCTCCAGCTGTATCTCTCGTTCGCCTGTCACAGTGTACACGAGTGCGTGTAAATTGACTGTTTCCGATGTATTTATGTTACTTACATGTGCTTGTGTACTGCCGTTGAGTTTGAGGGTCATTGTCTGGCGTTCATATGTTGCTCTCAGTCCAGCGCTATAGACGAAATTCTATCTTGTAGTAGTAGTGTTACACGTATTTTAACTGTTGCACGTATGAAAAACCATGGCCAAGCACCTGAACTGAAGATCAACAAAATGGATATGTTTCGACATATTTAAGCTGTTTCTAGCTACATAGTTTGTGAATCTTGTGATGTTTACTACTCCATACAAACCGGACCCCCGTTCTCGTGGTGGTGGGTACAATACACGACCTTGTGAATTGTACTGTATACTAAGTGCCCACCACTCCTGTATCAGTCTCCTCTAATCAAACCCCACTTTTCTTTTGCTCGAAATGTGGCTCTGAAGCCAAAGCCACGTTGGGAAAAGATATGTGAAAGAAAACAAAAGCAAATAGTACTAGTAGTAAAAGATGGACTTGTGGGTTTCTAAACCAGAGGTATGTTGGTTCCATCCTTCAAGACAGTCGTATCAAATTCCAATTACCTCATTCATTAACCCCAAAAATGATTACGCATTTCATGCATATCGAAATTTGCTTCTTCATTTCCTTATTTTTTGTCTTGTTTTGAGTTGAGTATTTTATTGCGAAAGCAATTACCCAAACTTTTATATTATTGATGAGTATTTTATTGCTAAAGCAATCACCAAACTTTGATATTAGGCTTGTTTGTGGAATGTTTAAGTACATCGGTCTAACTCGCTTAAAAACCAGCTTACAAGTGTGAGCACACGAACCCACGTGCGTGTCCGAACGTTCACAATCAATCTTTAACATCTAAGGAGATTATGATGATGGTACCCTGGTGTTGATTCATTGGCTCAAAACCTTCGGGATTATCATGGCCTCCTCCAACCACTCCAGGCGTGGCGTTTGTGCATGGGATATAAGTATTAAGGAAAACAAAACACATAAGCAAACACGTGTGGAGCTAAATGAATGTAAAGTGCTGAAATGTAAATAAGACCAAGGTTTACGTGGTTCAGCACTAAGGCCTACATCCACGGGATTTGTTGTTCTACTATGTTCTTCACGGTTACACGAACAGTTGAATGATTTTTGGGGTTTACATGTTTCTCTCCTCTCAGGGATTAACCTACCTTTGCTATTTCTCTCTCTCTCTCCTTCCCTTCCTGATGTTTTTTCGATCCCCATTCCCTCTTGGTGGAGATTGGGTATTTATAAGGTTAGAACGTGGGTCCCATCTCTGAAGACCGTTGGAACCTTATCTTATTGTGTCCTTGCGTCCATCGCGCGGAGGTATGCGTTTCCCCCTTGATCCCGCAGAGGCATCCTCGCTCGTTCCACAGGTTGGTCGACACGTACACTGCTCGGAGTGTTTAATGTGGGTAGTTGAGGGGTCTGCTCGTGTCAGACAAGTGTCTTCTGCCCCTGTCAGTCCGTGTCAGCTAACTTTCTCTCCACCGTTGATCTTGGCTTCTCTTTTGGGGATGAGATAAAGTAACTCCTCGGGGTTTATTTGGTGTTTCGTGACCCATCATGTTTCGATGTTTTTGGCCTGCATGCTTTCCACGTGCCTCTTTATATACACGTGTCTGATAGTGAGATATATGTGTACACAATTTGCCCCTTTTCTTCGGGCTTGAATGACTAATGGGTGCCTTGAAGAAAAACTATCGTCGCATATTCTTCTCACTCCTAATAACTTCTCCTAGATACTTGGGCACGTCTTTTATTCGTGCATTAACTGCTTATGTAACGGGCACGTTTTCCCATTTCTCCCTTAATTTCCTTCTCTTTCTTTCGGGTATTTTAAGGATAGAAGGAAAATTTAATTTCATTCTTCCTAAACACTCTCTCAGTTTTCATTCTTCCTTTAAATTTTCTGTCTGTCTTCATTGAACCTGTGACCTTAAATTCTCTGTCAGTCTTCATTGCACTTGTGATCTTAAATTTTCTGTCAGTCTTCATTGCCCCTGTGATCTTAAATTCTCTCCACCTTAGCATTAATCACGCCCGCTTCTCCTGTTTGTTTCTTCTACTGCTGTTTTTGCCGGTAAGTTTTCCTTTTCTTTATTTCCACCGTTTTATGCTGTGTTGACTTGTGAATTTTCTGCTACTGTTGTTCCTTGTTTGTGATGAAGAACTTCTTCTGATGCTTGCATACTAGTTTTCCCATGTTCTTCATCTTAAATTAAGGAAGCCATTACTTCGAGGGTGAAATATTGAGCATGTATACTACTTTTAGGGTTGCTACGTTATCGTGGTTGTATTACTATGGATGTGTTTTTTGATTTTGGTGATTTTGGTGATTTTGGTGTGTAACTTGTTCTTGATTTTATTCTTTCCGCAGCCATGTCTGACCGTCCGCGGCCTACTTATCAGACTCCGGATTCTGGGTTATCGAGATCTCCTCCGCGTCGAGAGTCTCAAGATGATGTTCGTCGGAGTCGAGTTTCTTCTGGAGCGAAAGCCTCGTCCTTTAGGGAAGATATTCCCCCGATAATTCCGTCTGGTTCTCGAAGAGTCTTTGATCGCTCAGTGGCTCGTCCTCGTGATGATACTAGGAGTACGCAGGCTCCGCCCCGCGCTGTTGCTTTTGACATTCCTCCTCTACGTTCGTTAGTGCCCGAGCATCATCTACGGTCTTCTCCAACTTTTAAAGGGAAGAATACGAAGAGCGTAGCTCCTAGGGTTGAATCTTCAAAGAATCCCCCCGTGAAGAGAAAAGCTTCGGAAGCGTTCGTTAGTTCATCCGGCCCTGCCGAGGAGGATGAGGATGCTCCCTTGATACGCAGTGTCTCTGTTAGCAGGAAAAAAGTAACCTTTAAGCACATCGATCTTGAAATATTCAAGGAAAAGCATGAGCTTCAAGCCTTCGGGGTTCATTTCTATGCCCCTGAGGATGATATTACGTATGAGCTTATCTCCAAGTACGAATTCGATGAGTTTCATTTGTTAACGACGGTTGGGGAATTCGAGGCTGGTCTGATGCTGCCGTTGTACAAATCCGGTGATTCCTTCTACTACGACGTGCTGGCTAGTCGTGAGGGTTCTTCCACCAATACTCATAGCCGTTCCGTATCCCAACTATCGGGGAATTATCTCCTCGCCCTGAAGGAATGCTATCTGCGGAGTAAGGGGGAAACTTCGATGACTTGTTACGTTCCCAATCCCATGGAGAAGGAATGGTATACGCCTGAGAATTTCAATAACTCTTTTGGGGATTACGTCAATAGTAGGAATCGCAAGCCGTGGAATGTCAGCCTTCGGAATCTCCCTGATCCTCGAGGCGAGATTCGTCTGTTAAATGAGGTCAGCGATGCCAAGCTGAAGTATGTTCCTGGCACGGAGGCGTCCAGTCGTCGGAAACTCTTCCCCGCGCGAGAGAGGATCAAGCGCGATCATGATTACGAGTGGCACGCCACCGTTATCGAGATAGTTGGTCCGTGGGCTTACGGTTGGATTCCCGGTCCCCGCGGTTGGCGGCCTACCGAGAATAGTAAGCCGCGCGAATCTCCTCCTGTTTGCTATGGAGATTTCTGCCCCTGGCGTCTGAACTTTGCGGGCATGAATTTTCCTTATGCCCTGGACGTCATAGAGGGAGACGAGGAGGATGGTTCCGGTGCTATACTCCCACCGAAGAATATCTCAGCTGCTCAGGTATGCAGATTCTAGCTGCGCTTCTTTTTTAGAACTTCCATCAGACGGGAAAAATAATTCTTTTTGTGGTGTTGGTTTCAGGTATTGAAGAAGAAAAAGATTAGGCCGAAGCAGTCTTCTACTACGGTGATGGGCGAGGTTGAGGCCCAAGAAGAAGTTACTAGTCCAGTGAACGAAGAGTTTGCTGAGGACGAGATTACAGATGGGGAGGAACGTACTGGTACTTCCCCTATCAATGTCGGAGAAGAGGTCTTCGCTGGTCACGCTGGTGATGAAGGAAGGAACAAAGTTGTGATGGATGATGACGTTGTCATCGGGGATGTTTCCGTCCCTGCTGGTGATGTCGCGGATACCCTTCCCACTTCTCAAGAATTTTCTTTTGATCGGATGTATTCCACGGGGGAGTTTTTTGACGAAGCCCTCGATTTTCCCGAGGACTTCTCTTTACTTTCCCCCAATGATGATTGGGATGTTCTTGGTGGTGATGGTAATGGGGATGCTACTGTAGAAGATGTTGGTGCGGAGGAGCCTGCTGTGCATGTAGGCGCGGAGGAGCATGCTGAGGGGGTCGAGTCAAAGAAGGGAAAATCTGTCGTTGACGCGCCCGCCGATAGTCTTCCCCAGTCGCCGACGTCTGAGGGTGAGGACGCCATCATGGATTGGTTTAAGGAAAAGAATCTTCTGTTTGTCTCTCATCCCGCTCATGTGGTCGCTGGGGAAAAGGAATCCACCGCGTATACCCGTCGCATGATGGAGATGTCTTCAAAGGCGCAGGTGTCTGAAGCCTGGGGAAAAAGGTTGACTGTTCCCGAAGCTACCCTCGTGCCGGAGCCTCCTACTTCCGTTGCCGATATGATGGCCATCGCCGACGGGTATCAATATGGCTTTCCGCAGCAGCGTGTGCTTGAGGTAAATTTTCGTACACACTTCTACGTGACGATCAGACGCTTCGGTGAAATAATGTTGTTATCTTGATGTGTAGATGATGAGGAGCGAGCATTGTAACCACGTGCTGTATCAGTTCTTCAAAGCGAAATCTCTGAAGCTCGAGGCTAAGCTTCGTCATCGAGAAAAGGAATTATCTGCGGCTGAGGTAGAAATTGAAGAGATGAAGAAAAGCCTTAAGGAAAAAAAAAAGCTGGGTGAAGCAGAGGCTGATCTTCGGTCAGAACTTGTTGCAGTGCGCGCGGAGTTAGAGCAAACTCGTAGCCAAGTTTCCGCTTTCACAGGTTTGGTTCTTTTCCCTCGCCGTATGTCGTCATTCTTTTATCTCTTAGTTGTTCTGTCTGAGTCTCCCCACCCTATCTCCAGTGGGTGGCGTCCCCGAGCTGATATGGCTTCGAAACGAAAGAGTTCGGCAAAAATCTCGTATTAGAGATTTGGTTGAGAAAATTAAGAGTGAAGCTAAGAAATGGGATGCTCGGGCTGAGGTATGGCGCGCGCGGCATGTTCAGATGGTCGACATGCAAAATCTGTACAACCATGATCGTGCTTTATTTAATGGCACACTGCTGTGGACCCGTGATAGTCTGCGAGAAGCCCGTGAGCGCACTTCCTTGTTGGAATCTAGGATTCAGCGGTTGGAAGAAGAATTACAGACGGCTCGATCCATTCCTCTTTCAGGGGTCCAGGATAATATGCTCTGTCTTGTCAGAGAAAGAGATGACGCTCGTGCTAAAGTCTACGCTCTCAGTAATGCTCTTTCCGCGTCTCGTTCCGACGTAGCTCGTCATGCTGAGTCTGAGAGGAATCTCGAAGTGTGCATGTACAGACTCAGCAAAGGGGTCTCAGAGATAAATAAAGAGGTCGACCACCTTCGTCATATGGACTCGATGAAGCAGGTAGAATTAGATGCCTGTCAATTTACTCTCCCCAACCTTCAACTAGACTATAAGAGATTATCCGCGGAATATGATCATCTTGATGAAGCGCGAGATGCGGTTGTTAATGAGTGTGAAGAGGCTTCGGCTTGTGTCGAAGGTATAATCCCATTTCATCGAGTGTGACCTTGTCTTTTTTCTACGCTAACTCCGTGGTGTTGTCTTTTTCAGAGCTCGAGGGACGCCTTCACGTCACAAATGAAAAACTTGAAAAGGCTCAATCGTCCTTAGCGCAGCAGGAAGAACAGACCAATCACTTCAAGAATTTAGCAGCAACCCGCGAGGAGGCCGTTGGTGCTGCTTCTGGAGAGGTGAATCGGCTATCTTCGTTATTATCCCAAGCCCAACAGCGGACAACAGTTATTAAACACAGGGCTCGTTGTCAATTGGCTGAGGAGACGAACAAGATGCTGGAGAGGATAGAACTTGGCCTAAGGAATGAACATGGTCTCGTGAAGAACTATCCTCGTCGTCCCGTTCCTTCTGCCTTGCCCAGCTCCTCGGGCCCTTCTTCTGGTGGGAGCGTCCCATCAAGTCTTCGGAATAATCCTGCCGATGGGGCCGCCACTTAGATAGAGATCGCAGCGTTTTGTAGGATCTGCGGCATCATTATACTTTTTGTAATCATGTAACAAGGATATTTTTTGCTGATGATCCTGTAAAAGGAATATTTTTTGATTGTGTATCCTTGGCTTTGGCTTTTCACTTCTTGTAATCACCCTTTATGAAATGAATCCTCTCTTGATATACCTACAATGTCGTTTTGTTTTTATTTTAAGTATTCGTGAAAAATCAAAACAAAAGTTTTTAAGTGTTTTTGAGTGCGATCCTGAAGGAAGGTACCTTCGTGATCGTCTTGAGACCTGTCACCCCGCTGGCGAATCCTGGCCAGAGGATTCCCATACGGTGGGGGCCGGGGAAACGTTCTAGGATATGGGATTAAAATATTTACGCACCCATTCCGTCGACCCGTTGCCTTAAGATTGGTTGGGTATCTCTTTCTGCTGGGTGCCTTCCCCCTGGTCTTACACTTATGGACACTGATGGGGGAGCCCTGAGAGATTGTAGATTAACTACTTTCCCCAATATTGTAGGTAGATTCCACTGACTTGATAATTTGAAAGCTTGTTTGATTGATAAGTTGAGGTCTGCAATCCCTCTTCCAGAGATAGAAACATGTGGAGCGGTCAGGCTCCCTTCTTCTTCTGGTACACTCCAAGCAGATTCAAATCTGCGTTGCTTCTATGGGAAGTATGGTTTGAGCCATTTAGCATTCCAAGGATGCCGGAGGACCTCGCCTTTTAGATTACGAAGGTAGTAGGAACCGTTACCCGCAATGTCGTGGATCATAAAAGGTCCTCCCCATGTAGGTGCTAACTTTCCCCATTTCTTTTCTTGCTGATACCGTGGGATTGTTCTCAACACATACTGTCCCTCTACAAAATTCCGTAGCTTTACCTTTTTGTTGTACTCCCTTGCTAGTCTTCGTTGATAATTTTCCATTTTTTGCAATGCTACTTCCCTTCTTCCTTCCAAGTCGTCCAACCTTTCTAACATCATATCTGTTGTGAGGTTTTTCTCCCAAGCTTCAGTCTTCGTGGTTGGCATGAGGATTTCCGTAGGTATGACTGCTTCAGCTCCATAAGTTAGAAGAAACGGGGATTCCCCGGTAGCGGATCTTCGTGTTGTCCTGTATGCCCATAAGACATTGTGCAGTTGTTCGCACCATCTTCCCTTATGCTCGTCTAATTGTTTTTTGAGTATAAGGGCGAGGGTCTTGTTGGTAGCTTCCGCTTGTCCGTTGCTTTGAGGGTATAAGGGGGTGGACTTGTTCTTTCTTATTTTGAAGGTGTCGAAGAGCATGTCTACATTTTTTCCCTGTAATTTCTTACCGTTATCAGATACAATTTCCGCAGGTATACCAAATCTGCAAATGATGTTCTGGAATATGAAAGTGAACACATCCGCGTCTCTGATCCTGGCCAAGGCCTTAGCCTCCACCCATTTACTGAAGTAGTCCGTGGCTACTATCAAAAATCGTCTCTTCCCTGATCCTTCGATGAAAGGCCCGACGATGTCTACGCCCCATTTTGCAAATGGCCACGGGCTATCAACAGAGTTTAACATTGTTGCCGGCGCGTGGATTTTTTTCGCGAAGCGCTGACATTCTTCACATCGTCGGGACATCCTCGCAGCATCTTGTATCATGGTCGGCCAGTAATATCCTTGCGTTTTTGCCTTGCTAGCCAGTGATCTCATGCCGCTATGATTCCCCGCGTCACCATAGTGGATATCATTTAGAATTCGATGCCCCTCTTTCCGGGACAAGCAGCGTAGTAATGGTCCAAGGAAGGATTTTCTATACAGGACCCCCTCCCGAAGATCATATCTTCCCACTTTGGAGAGCATCTTCCTAGCTAGTTTCCGATCCGCAGGTAAGCTTCCTTTTTCGAGAAAGGCTTGTATTGTCACCCTCCAGTCATCTTCGTTGCTGAAGTCTTCGTCTTGATTTGCTCTTGACAGGATGTCTTCTTCATCAAAGTCATTATGGATGTCTTCTCCTTCCTGGTCTTCGATATTTTCTTCCATCACATCTTGATTGGTAGCGAAGGAGAATTGAGATGCAATCGAAGGCTCGTATACCCTTGCTATTTTAATAGCTTCGGCATTTTTATCCCTCAGCATGGATGATATATATGCCAGGGCATCCGCGTGCCTGAGGTCCCTTCTGCATAAGTGCCGGAACTTAATGTTCGGGATTTGTGATGCAAATGTTTGGACCAAGGTCATGTAAGCTGAAAGAGTGTCATCGTACACATTATACTCGAGCCCAATTTGCCGTATGACAAGCTGCGAATCACTTGTCAGCCTTACATCGGTTACCCCCATCTCTATTATTATACGTAGGGCATGTACGACAGCTTCGTATTCAACAATGTTATTGGTATGCTCTTTGAATTCCAATCTAAGTGTCTGTATAATCCTTTCTCCAGTTGGGGTGATAATGACAATACCTATTCCTGCTCCTTCCTTATTTTTAGATCCGTCGACAAAGACTTCCCATTGTCTATGACTCGCAGGTTCGAGGATATCCATTGGATCCTTGATTTCTTCCTCGGCTTCTGGTATTCCCTTAATCTCTTCGTCGTTGTCTAGGGGGAGGTCTGCTAAGAAATCTGCCAGCACTTGGGACTTCTGAGAATGTTGAATTTCATGAATGATGTTGAATTGGTCCAGATGGGTATTCCATTTGGCTATTCGGCCCACTTTTCCCGTGCTTTTGAGGACTGCTTCCAATGGTGCTTTGCATGGTACCCTGACGAGGTGAGTTAGGAAGTAGGTTCTCAGTTTTTGGGTAGCCCATACCAGTGCGAGGATGAGTTGTTCAATCTTAGTATAATTTCTTTCCGCGGAATTGAGTGTCTTGCTGACGTAGTAGATAGGCTGTTCTACCTTTGTATTGGTCTTGACTAATACCGCGCTGACTGCGTCCTCTGTTGCTGCTATGTACAGTGCCAAAACTTCATCAGGGTCTGGTTTCTGCAGGATTGGGATTGAAGCTAGATGTTCTTTGATTTTTTGGAATGCTTCCTCGCATTCAGCAGTCCATTCGAACCTGCTCCCTTTTTTAAGAATATTGAAGAAATGTTTGCATTTGTCCGAGGACCGTGCAATAAATCTGCCCAAACGCTGCTATGGACCCATTGAGCTTCTGCACTTCCTTCAGATTCTTTGGTGACGGCATCTCTACTATGGCTTGAATCTTAGCTGGGTCTACCTCGATGCCCCTTTTCGTCACTAGATACCCGAGGAACTTCCCCGAGGTGACACCGAAAGTACATTTCTCCGGATTCACTTTCATGTGATGCTGTCTCATTGCTTCGAAGATATTCCTCAGGTCCTGGTGGTGATTTTTACGCAGCTTGCTTTTGACGAGCATGTCGTCCACGTAGACTTCTAGGCTTCCTCCAATCCATGGCTTGAAGATAGCATCGACCATCCTTTGGTATGTTGCCCCTGCGTTTCGGAGCCCGAAAGGCATTCTGGTATAGCAATAAAGGCCATGTGGGGTATAGAACGCTGTGTGTGGCTGATCTTCTTCTGCCAGGGCTACTTGGTTGTAACCAGAATATCCTTCCATGAATGACAGCTCTTCGTACCCTTCAACTGCTTCAACCAGTTGATCTATGCTCGGCAGGGGATAGCTGTCCTTTGGACATGCCTTGTTGAGATTAGTAAAGTCGATGCATATTCTAACCCCTCCATTTTTCTTAGGAACAATGACCATGTTGGAGATCCAGGTAGGGTATTTGACTTCCTTGATAAATCCTGCATCTAGTAGCTTCCGAAGTTCTGTTTCTACCGCCTTATGATATTCTGGAGCCACTTTTCGTATTTTCTGCCTGAACGGGGGTGTGCCCGGTTTGATGCGTAGTTCATGTTGGATTACTTTTGGGTCAATCCCCGGCATATCTCCTAACTTCCAGGCGAACACATCCGCATATTCCTTAAGTAATTTGGTTAAGGAATGTTATCTTCCTTCGTTCATGATGGTCCCAATTTTGACCATCTTCGGGTCTTCTTCCGTTCCTATGTTGATTTCCTTTATGGGTTCTACTGGCGTGAACACAGGCTTCGGGTTTCCGAGAGCTGGGGCGCTCTTTAATTGCTATTTAGCGTGTTTCTGCTCTTCGCTGGTTGTTGAGGTACTTGTTTCCGAGCCTTGGTCATTACGATCTTTCGTCAAGCCTTTTCCTGTAGTTTCCTTAAGGAATAGGTCTACGGCTTTTTCTTTCGCGGTTTCTTGATTTCTTACTCTTCGGATTTTTCGCTGCTCTTCTTGCTCATTGTTGATATGATCCTGAGTGGCCTGGCATTCTCGCGTAGCGATTCGATCTCCCTTGATCTCCATTATTCCCTCAGGTGTTGGAAATCTGAGGTATTGGTGGTATGTTTCCGCAACTCCTTTGAGCTTGTGTACCCATTGTCGTCCAATAATGGCGTTGTAGGGGGAGGGGGTGTCCACCACACTGAATCGGGTATCCAGTTTCATGAGCCCTGCGTTGACCTGTAACACGATGTCTCCCAAGGGCTTCGTGGATGCTCCATTGAATCCGTAGATGGTGTGATAAGAGGTCATCAACTGTTCATCCTGGAGCTTCATCCGTTTGAATGCATCATAGAATAGGACATTTACAGAGCTTCCCCCGTCTATGAGGATCTTTTTGAGGTTACATCCAGCTACTGGTAATGTTAGGACCAAGGGATCATTATGGTCTTCCATATCTTCTTCGATATCCTCGGCATCGAAGATGACAGGAGATTCCATCCATTCTTCGTGTTCGTCCACTGCTATCCCATCAACCTTATATAACTCGCAGCGGTCTTCGAATTGCTTCCGTAACCTTTTTCCAATCTGCGCTGTGAGTGAGGGTCCTGTGGCTTCGGAACACGAGATGGTGTTGATTGTTCGGTTTTCTTCCGGAAGTTGGACTGGTTTGGTTCGTTTGGATCTGTCCTCGGTAACCTCCTTTCGTATGTAATGTTTGAGCTCTCCCGCATCAATTAATTTCTGGATCATTATTTTAAGGTTCTTGCATTTTTCGGTCTGGTGTCCGTTGAAACAGTGATACTCACAGTAATCTTTAGACTTCTCGGATCTCAGGGGCTGCTTTCCCTTAGACCATGGCCACTCTAAGTTTTCCCTCCCTTTGATTTCTCGTAGGATACGAGCATAGCTAGCGTTGAGTTTCGTGTAAACTTGATCTTCGAATTTTCGGTCGCCTGTACTTCGTTCATCCCTCCGTTCCTTCCTATCTTCGTGAGGTCTCTCATCTGTGCAACCCCTTTTGGCCCCATTGGTTTGTTCCGCTGAATTGGTGCGGTGAGTCCTCTGCGGATATGCCCTCGGGTTTTCCCGTTGAATTTCTTCAAGTCGAGCGTGCTTCTCGATAATTATTCGGAGATCTCCTTCTGTCTTGGGCACGCTCCCGTGAATTTCAACAAATAGGGGACTCATTCGGTCTAAGCCCCATTTATAGCAGTTGATGCTTACCACTGGGTCCACGCTCCCTATGGCTTGGCAGATCTTATGCCATCTGTTTGTGTATTCCCTCGTGGTTTCCTTGTAGCCAATTGCTAGTGAAAAGAGCTTATCCATCCCGGTGTTTACAGTCTTGTTGTACATGTATGTTCTTAAGAATTTCTCTGCGAGTTGGTCATATGAGTGGATGGAGTTTGGTGGCAGATTATCAAACCATGATAACGCCGATCCCTTCAAGCTTGACGGGAAGTATCTACAGAGTACGGCGTCGTTCTGACCCCATCTAGCTAAGACACGGTTGTAGTACCGAATATGTGCAGCAGGGTCGCTGGATCCATCATAGCATTCGAACGTCGGGACAGGGCATTTCAGTGGAATAGGGGTGTTGGCCAAGCGATGCGTTAGGGGCGTGGAGTTAGCTTCTCTCATGACCTCCTCTAACCTTCCCACACCTTGTTTATTTTTTAATTGCCTGATCTCTGCCATCATCTCATCTCGTAGTTCCTCCATTGCGCGTTGGTGCTCTAAATTCTTCCGCTCATCACCGTCTGACTCTCCATCGTCATAATCCGGGTCGGATACGCTACGTCTCCTTGTCACGTCTTCATTAGCCGCTAGGACGACTCTACAGTCCTGGTTTGGCTCTGGTGCTTTGGAGCTTGCTTCATCAAGTTGTTGGCTGGTCTTCATGCTTAGAGCAATCCGCTCCTTTAAATCTTGATTTTCCCTGGCCAACAAAGCTACAGCTTCTGCGTAAACCTGCTGGTTCTTCCTCAGTTCCTCAAGCTCAGCCATTAGTCGGTGTGATTGGTTGGACCCCTGATTGGGAGTCACAGCGCGTGCCGCTACAGCCGTGGTACCGCCCTCCTCCATGGTCTGTACTAAAGGTGGCAGGGGTTCAGCTTCGGTTGCTGGTGTTTCCAAATTGGAGTGAGCGCCCCTCTGCGGTGCCAGAGCAGCCGGTATGGTTTGATTCTGATTATTTGTTAGCGGCATTCCAAAGGTTAGCAGGTGCGCGGGTTGGAATGTTCGGGATTCATCCACCCTTTCTCTTGGTTGATTAAGTTGACTCATGGCGAAGGTATTGCTAGCCTCCGCAGCCTTCGGAACTACCGCAGCCTCCCCGTATTTTATCGTTGCTGCTCTGAGAGCCGCCGCTGCAACTGAATTAGCGTTCATGGGTGAAGTGATTTCTGCAGTATCTTGCCTTAGATTGGTCACTTTAGATTTATCTCCTTTCTGCTTGCTTCGGGTGATGATCGGGGTTGTCCTGGGCGTTTCTTTTGACAAAGCTTTGGATTTTCCTGCTTCCTGCGTCTTTTCCATCACGTGCCCTTTTGTTGATACTGAAATCTCGCGTAAACTTGCCTTCTTTACTCACAACACGTTCTCTCTGCATAAGTTATTTCAAACAACAGAAACGGGAATATCCGCGTGAAGCGGGTTAGTTGGCGAAATACAATTTTTCAAGAGGGAATTAATACCCGCAGGCTATAAACTACGGGTCAGAGTTTTATTAAAAGCGATCCTTAGTATAAAAACTACGAAAATTGTAAATCCGATGGATTAGAACAATAACCCGCTTAGAACAATAACTCTTATCGAAGACCAAAGGTGGGTTTTTGAACATAATACAGTTGACGAATGATCTATACGGTCCGAGCTGATAAAATCAGAGCAATCATATGCCAAATTAAAATGAAATCACAGGACAAGATAAATCTTTTACCGGGACGAAGTCCCTGTTTCTAGCGCCAAATTGTGAGCACACGAACCACGTGCGTGTCTGAACGCTCACAATCAATCTTTAACATCTAAGGAGATTATGATGATGGTACCCTGGTGTTGATTAATTGGCTCAAAACCTTCGGGTTTATCATGGCCTCCTCCAACCACTCCAGGCGTGGCGTTTGTGCATGGGATATAAGTATTAAGGAAAACAAAACACATAAGCAAACACGTGTGGAGCTAAATGAATGTAAAGTGCTGAAATGTAAATAAGACCAAGGTTTACGTGGTTCAGCACTAAGGCCTACATCCACGGGATTTGTTGTTCTACTATGTTCTTCACGGTTACACGAACAGTTGAATGATTTTTGGGGTTTACATGTTTCTCTCCTCTCAGGGATTAACCTACCTTTGCTATTTCTCTCTCTCTCTCTCTCCTTCCCTTCCTGATGTTTTTTCGATCCCCATTCCCTCTTGGTGGAGATTGGGTATTTATAAGGTTAGAACGTGGGTCCCATCTCTGAAGACCGTTGGAACCTTATCTTATTGTGTCCTTGCGTCCATCGCGCGGAGGTCTGCGTTTCCCCCTTGATCCCGCAGAGGCATCCTCGCTCGTTCCACAGGTTGGTCGACACGTACACTGCTCGGAGTGTTTAATGTGGGTAGTTGAGGGGTCTGCTCGTGTCAGACAAGTGTCTTCTGCCCCTGTCAGTCCGTGTCAGCTAACTTTCTCTCCACCGTTGATCTTGGCTTCTCTTTTGGGGATGAGATAAAGTAACTCCTCGGGGTTTATTTGGTGTTTCTTGACCCATCATGTTTCGATGTTTTTGGCCTGCATGCTTTCCACGTGCCTCTTTATATACACGTGTCTGATAGTGAGATATATGTGTACACAACAAGGTTGGGACAAATCCATGAAATCTCGACGAGAACAGACAATACTCAACAACAACCCGATTTAAATCAAATAATCCTAGCCAAATTGGGGCCTAGACCATATAATTGGGATCTATAGATTTTTCCTTTTCACACCCCAGATTACTCTAGGCACCCAAATCTTATAAAAAATATTAATTTACCTCACATTAATTTCTAAAACTCACTTATACAAAATTCTAATCTTTCTATTTTCAGTAAATCCAAAATCAAAAAAACATAAACCAAAAAAATCTTTCCATTTCTATCATAAACTTTCCAAATCTCAAAACCCTAATCGATTTTTTTTTTTGCATCCTCTACTCCGACGATCTTCTATCCAACCAAGAAGAAGGTAAATCTCTATCAACGCATCTTCTTATCTTATTGATTTACATCTTTAAATCATCGTTTTTGACAAATCAAAACTCTGATTACACCCAGAATCGGTTTTTATTGACCTATCGAATAAACCGATTTTTGATTTTTTTTCAACCATGAAGAGCATGCACAGTAATCGGTTTACATTAGGATTAACATTATCCGATTCTGGCTTAGAAATGAAATATGAAAATACATCGCCAGAATCAGTTTATATATGTAATATGTATAATCCGATTAATATAGTCTTTTCATCTTTCTTTCAGAATCGGATTTTATACATGTACCACATAAACCGATTTTAGTGGTTTCAGAATCGGGTTACATATATTTCTTTATGTATCGATTTTTAACTTGATTTTTGTTTATTTTTTGTGTAGAATGGACTTCGGACACCTACCATTCTACAATCGCGATTTAACCGTGGAGGATATCTTGAGGCAACCACAAAGAGTGCAGGTGAGGAACCTATACAAGTTTGCATTCGGAGCTGAAACCCGTCTTGAACAAGCCCTGGAATTGATTGATAAGCTTTCACTTGAAGATCTTATTGAGGTCATCACCTTCGCCAGGATGAGGAGAAACATGATTTCATCTGGGAGGAAGGTCCATGCAGAAATGCAAGATATGTGGGAATTAATGGCTGAAGCGCAAGTTGCTTCTCCTGATGGTGGTGATGTTGGTGATGCTGGTGCTCCTGCTGATGGTGGTGATGCTGGTGTTGGTGCCCCCACTGATGGTGTTGCTGCTGGTGTTGGTGCTCCTGCTGATGGTGGTGATGCTGGTGTCGGTGCTCCTGCTGTTTAAGTTTTAGATATTAAAAGTTTAAGTTTACAAGACTTGTGGTTATTTTAAGTTCTTAACACTCTTTTAAGGTTTTTATTTTGGATGATATCTGTGTTGAACTTGATGAACTTGAAGCTTTAATTATAATTATATGTTGCTTATAATTCTAGCTTGACATGTCAATAATCGGTTTACTCGATATGTCATTATAAACCGATTATGCAGGCCAATCTTTATGGATGTTATAGAATCGGATCATATATGGAAATATATAAACCGATTAGTGTCGGTGAAAATTCAAAATTTAAAATGACTCTAATCGGTTTACTTTGGTCGCAATAAAGACTGACTCCTTGTGGCATATAAACACAATCGGATTTTATAGTCCTTCTAAAAGACCGATTATTTCAAATTATTACACGTTTTTCAAAAAAAAAATGTTTGGGACTTTCTCTATAAACAGATACCTCGCCCTTGGACCCCATTTTCCCCAAAATTAATCATTTTATTCCCTCTCACTCTATATACTCCACAACTACTCATTTCAAACATATGCATACAAGAAATGGCATCATTCGACTCCGCGAAAGATTTGGCAATCACGAAAGCATGGTATGGGGAAAATCGGCTTAGACGTCAATCCTCCGAAAGAGAGGATTCAATAACCTTTTGGGTTAAAGTACACAACAAATTTATCCAAGAATTTGGAAATCCTAACGCAAGAAGTGTTCAAGCCATCCATGAAAGACACCTAGTCATCGAAAATGTGATACTTGCTTTTTTAGCTCTCCAACCTCTGATTTTTAACGCTCGCCCCTTCACCTTGTCCATTGCACAATTTGTAAGTAATTTTGTGGTTTTTTTTACGTACCCCATGTTGTGTTATCTTCCAACGAAACACCACTAACAAATGTAATCTTATTTTTGTGTTTTTGTGTTTTTGTAGCACGAAGTCGTGAAAGCGCGCTACTTGGAAGTAAAGGGGGAAGCATCCGCATTATATGCAAGCTACCACTTCTTGGCAGATAGAATCCCGGAGGATAACCCGGACTACTTGGATGCGGTATCGTCTTCGTCGGAGGAAGATTGATGGCTTTAGAAGTTTTTGTAAAGGTTTTGTGGGTAGACCTCTGTGTAAACCCTCACGAGACTATAACTCGTCCACTAGGGTCGCCTTGGGGTTTAAAGGCTTGATGCATGTGCTAAATGCATCCTACAATAATAATAATGCGACGAATGAAAATTGGTAATGAAAGGAAATAATTGGTTTATATATGTCATAAGAAAAATCCGATTTTCATAATCGGATTATAAAACATGTCAAAGTAAACCGATTCTGGATGTCCTCTGGTAATTCTAAACACATCCAGAATCGGTTTACAAGTGAATGAACATAAACCAATTCTGTGTAACTTTTACGAAAAAAAAATCAAAATGTTGATGTTTTGATGAACTCTCTAACATTAGTTAATCTCACATCCAACATAAAATTAACCCATAATATGATTAATTAGTGCTAATTAATATGGGATAAAATAGGTAGTTTGGTAATTATTTTGATAAGGGATGATGTGAAGTGATTTCTAGTGACCTTTTTTGTCATCCAGCTATAGGTCCCAGTTAAGTGGTATAGGCCCCAATTTAGCAAGGAAAATAATGCAGGGAAAAGAAAGTGGTCTTTTGTTTGAGCGAAAAACTACACTAATTTTGACTATCATGGTGTAATGATATTCTTTTCATTTGTTCTAATATACCATTGCATAGATGGCAAAACTTTGATAAGTGTCACTAAAGCAGTGGCCAAAAGAACACCTAATTCTGAGCTTTACAAATAAGAGTCGGAGTGAAAGATAAAGGACACTTTTAATTTACATAGCTCATTTTAAACATCATTTAAACAAAGTATATCTAATATATATCTTGTTCAGAAGATTTTGACTTATTGTTGTAAAGGACGTCATTTTAGCATTTTTAAAGACTTCACCAAATAGCAAAAGACAGCACATTCTGGATTTACTTAATTCTTCTCCTCCTCCATTTCTTAACCAATTCTGATAAGCTATGTCTAACCTTGTCAGCGAAGACGCACTTGAGATTGAAGTTGTTGAAAAAAATAAGACGATACCTCAAAAGACTACCTCTAATGCAGAATAAGGTGCTCATTTGTCACAATATTAGAATTGCAAAGCGAAAAAATTGCATTATGCGACATTCCTACTTTCAACAGATATCCACTATAGGGTTACTATTATAGCATAAAGTCCATATCAGGAAACCAACTTTGAGAGGAACTTTAGGTTTCTAAAGTTTTTTATAAGGGGACTTTAAGGAACCATCAATATATATTTACGTATATATAAGCATAAGCAACAAAAAAATTCGTTACCAGGAATCAAATGCGTAATATCTACACATTCAGATAAATGATAAGCAAGCTCACCAACTAACAGCAAAAGTTGCACCGCCTCACCAAATTTCAGTTCATTTAGATTTATGTAGAATTTGAGATCTCAGGCACCATCTAAAGAAATCATATACAGACTCATTTTGTCAATCCACAAATCTTAAGAATAAAGGATAACTAAACTGTAAGGGATAGTTTCCTATCCATTTATCTTTCTAAAATAAAATGCATGCAACATTTCTGATTTGCAATCTAGAGCCAGTAAACATTTTAGGACTATTTGGAACAATAACATCAATTGACCCTCCAAACTTGTGCTGAATAATACTCCTCTAAATTCCCCAGTGAAATAATTAGGATACCAAGTACACCACAATTTTTCGATACCAACTTATAAGTTCTATATCTTGCGTGATCAAATATAGACAGAGACTATCAAGAAGATAGCAACCATAAGGTATATACTTGGTATATAGTTACTAGTTTGAAACCGAACCTTAACTAAAAGGATCAACCCAAGTGTTTGGGATTACATACAAGTGCAATTACTTTAATTGTAAATTAAACAAATTATTATGCGGAAAGTAAAGTAAAAGCACTCAACAATATTTTGTTAACGAGGAAACCGCAAATGCAGAAAACCCCGGAACCTAGTGCAGTTTTGAATTAAGCCGCTATATAAAGACACTACCAACTTTGTATAGTTGAGACCAAGTAAACTACCCCTAGTTACCTAGTTTCCTCAGTATCCCTGAGCCTACAACCAATCTTTCCAACACACGTGAATCCTAAGAAAGAGTCCACTATCTTAAGTTTCTTCAACCTCTCCAAAGAATTTAAACACTCAACCATTTTGATCGTCTTCCAAACAGTAAAGGACTAATCTGTTTGTTAACTACTCTCCTATCTCAGGAAACCAATCAGAGATATTTATGTTGGGCGTGACAAAGGATTTTCTATTTGGATCTTCCAAGATCTGAATTAATAAGTTAACCAGATTGATTCAAACAGAACTATCAGATTCAAATACTGAAGAGTACTACCAAATGATAGCTTGTCGATCTAAATTACGACTAGCAATAACAAGTCTATCAAAAGATAAACGAGATCTAGTCGGATCCTATCCGATCAAGTTTGTGCACGAAGCAAATCACAATGATATGAATCCAATAGAAAAAACCTTCTTGTTTTCAAATATTCAATAGTCTTCTGTACTTGCACAATAACAAACTTGATTCCGACTTATGATAGATTACGCATAGAATAGAGTCTGTTAACAATGGATGATCATAAGTCAACATCAGATCTAAAGACAGATCCGAACTACCGCTAATATCTTGATCTAGTTTGAGTGACCTTATGTCAAAAGAGAAGGCTCTCAAGAATAATCAAACTAAGTGCAATCAAGATTGAACAAACCTTTAGTCAATCAAATCAATAATTTAAAACTAAAATAACAATGCAATTATATTTTCCCACCAACGGTACAAGTGGACTCTTCTTGATCCCAAAAATGTCTTTAAACTAGCGGAGGTAAGAGATTTCGCCTATTTAGGTTACTCTTCTCTCCAAGATAGTATTACGACAATATTATTAGTCGGCGACACCAGAAAGAACAAAGATGAAGTTTTCCTGGATGGGGATAAGTTTGTAGGGAGAACAACTTCACTATTTATAGACCAGGGTAGCTTGGACACCAAGAAATTTCCATAATCGAAAATATTCTTCAGATATAAAATAAAGCACCTAAATTCGGTTTTATCTAATTCTAATCAATATCCAACTGTATAACTGAAATCTTCATGGACAACTCAATATTAGCTAGCACTTAACAAATATTTCTTTCCATAGATATCTTTCGATTGCTGGTAAAATAAAACATATTCTAAAATCTCAAAAAGATTCTTTACTATTTCGGTTGGGATCTCACCTTGTGTATCAAAGAATACCTTTCAACAATTAAGAAATAAAATATCAGCACATGCTCAAATTACTCATTATGTCGACATCTTAAACTTTCATATTTTTCAAACCCAATTTCCAAATCACACAAACCCTAAAGTGTACGTGACTTGAAGAAATCGGTTTTGCCTATTAGGATCGTTTCTACCATGACTCCTAAAATAAGTTAGGATCGGTTGTACCTTGACTCCCAGTACAAGTAGGGACCGGTTCTATCTTGACTCCCAACATAAGCTTGGATCGGTTATACCTTGATTCCCTATATAGGTTAGGATCGGTCCAACCTTAAGATCTTCAATGAAAACCATACCTTCAATCCTCTTGATTTCGTTTCTACTAGGAAATAAGTTCGTACATCTACATACTTAAAATCGTGTAATTAAACATAGTTTTCTAGGTATGAAATCAAACTTATGTTCACTACACAATCTAGTAACGACTTACAATGATTATGTTTGATGTCGCAATAAGAAGTTCAAAAAATAAGCATTATACTTCGTAATTCAGTATATCAATATATAGTACTTATCACAATCGATATATATTGTTCCTTGACACTTTGATCACAATATGATGATTAAGTATTTTATACTAGAGTTTCATGTATTTAACTACGCATGTTATATTTTATGTTAGAGCACTGCTCGGTCGAACTCTCATGCGTTGCTATCTCAAGCATATTTGTCAATGTTAGTAATCAAAACTATAAGTCTTGATTTCTAGCCTATTTATAGATATCTCGGACTAGGACATAGATTGTGTAGTTGAGCTTAGTTTTCACGGCGTTCATCATTTGAAGACGAAGAACTACTAAGGGGAGCTTGTGGAACTTCTTCGAAAAAAGGTATGTGGAGACTTGAACTCATCTATCACTTGGAAAGTCTATTTATACTATCACCTATATTGAGACATAAGACGTATTACGATATAGTTTTCTCTATACACATTTGAGATTTCGAGCTGAGTATTTCTCGCTTACATATTTCTCGAAATATGTGTTGGTAAGCTTTCTCTTCGACCAAGTTCATCTTATATCATGAGAAAATTGTCGAGTAACATCTTACATGGTTTGTGTGATACAATCATTTGATGTAGGCTTGGAATGTTTCGATGATGATTATTTTAATATCTTGAAAATTGCTCTGATGCTAATAGTATGTGAAAACTGCTATTGTATTCCTCTAAGAATGTTTCAATGATTGAAATAAAGAGTTTAGAATTTTGTAAGAATCTTTGGATAAAAGCATAGCGTGTTCGCACATTAGTGTATAAGTCCAAAACCGGGAACCTAAAGTATGCATACTTGTGTGTATACAAAATGGTTGTAGGAGACTGGGTAAGTATACATACCCCTACGCATACTTGCGGAAGTTCACGTCCGTGAATTTATGTTGAGTTTGAAAACCAACCAAACTCATCAGGTTACCTAAAGTACGCGTACCCGTATGCATACTGGCGGAAAGTTTACGTCCGTGAATTTCTGCTGAGTTTGAAAACTAAAAAAAACTCAAATACGGTTACTTAAGTACGCATACCCGTACGCATACTTAAGTGGGTTACTTTCTAAAATCGGTTGTACATGAACCTAAACATTTATCAATAAGGAATGCAATCTTTGCAAACCGTGGCTATAATGTTCATGTATTGATTCAAGTGAATCAAACTGATTTTGCTTCAATTGTGTTCTTGTATAATTCTATAAGAATATAGCAATTGAATAACTCTTTAACTAGTTTCATTTGAGTCATTTCAACTAGTTATGGTTAAGATGAATAAAGTTGATATGAGAGTTATCATATGGCTAACCTCGGTTAACTATTTATGAACCAACATGGTGTACATGTTTAGGTACGGTTACATAAACCTAAATAAGGGTACATTTCATTTGTGTGTAACAAGCTAAGTTCGATCTAACGTTTGAAAGATATTAGCTTGGTTGAATCAGGTTTTTCATCTAACGGTGAATATTGAGTGCTTTGTTACCAAGGTAACTAGGATTGCAAACCCTAATTTGAAAACTATATAAAGGAGAATTTTAGAAACTGGGAAACCTAATCTCCACACCTCGTGTGTGTTATTAGTTGCATAGATAGAGTCGATTCTCCTTTAACTTTAGGTTTCTTCTCGAGACCCTATAGGTTAACGAATTGAAGACTTCATTAGGATTGTGAAGCCAGACCCAACTATTATCTTTGTATTTGCGTGATCTGATCTTGTTGTTTCTATCGTTATTGAGTGCAATCGTAAGATTGGCTTGAGATTTATATATCCGATAGGCAAGATAGAAAAGTAATCACAAACACCTTTGTCTCATCGTTTGTGATTCCATAATATCTTGTTTCGGTAGTCGATTAAGATTATTGTGAGGTGATTGATAATACTAGGCTGTTCTTCGGGAATATAAGACCGGTTTATCAATTGGTTCATGTTCACCTTGATTTATCAAAAGACGGAACAAAAACTCTTGGGTATTTCTGTGGGAGACAGATTTATTCAATCTTATAGACTTTTCTGTGTGAGACATATTTGTCTATTAAGTCTTCAACTTTGGGTCGCAACAACTCTTAGTTGTGGGTGATATCAGCTAAGGGAATCAAGTGCGTAGTATCCTGCTGGGATCAGAGCCGTAGGAGCATAACTGTACCTTGGATCAGTGGGAGATTTATTGGGGTTCAACTACAGTCCAGTACGAAGTTAGCTTGGAGTAGGCTAGTGTTTGTAGCGGCTTAATACAGTGTGTGTTCAATATGGACTAGGTCCCGGGGTTTTTCTGCATTTGCGGTTTCCTCGTTAACAAAATTCTGGTATCTGTGTTATTTCTTTTCCGCATTATACTTTGTTATATAATTGAAATATCACAGGTTGTGCGTTAAGATAAATCAATTATAATATCCAACCTTTGGTTGTTGATTTACATTGATTGACACTTGAACATTGGTCTTTAGTACCGTTCAAGTTACTCCTCTTATATTCAATCGGGCTCGCAAATTTATATTTGATGATTGCGGATTGAATTAAGAGTTAGAGATATTTATACTCTTTGAATTAAGAGTTAGAGATTGAGTCTGACTGTCTAGTTGATTCTCTAGAAAGTGTATTGGAGTAAGTCCTCTCAGATTACCAAACGAAATGTTGGGTGTGGTTGTTAGACCCCCACATTTTCATTT
Source organism: Papaver somniferum (assembly GCF_003573695.1). Classification (NCBI taxonomy): domain Eukaryota; kingdom Viridiplantae; phylum Streptophyta; class Magnoliopsida; order Ranunculales; family Papaveraceae; genus Papaver; species Papaver somniferum. The sequence continues at coordinate 52,480,933 of NC_039361.1, forward strand.
TCAATCAGAAACGACTTGAAAGCTTACGATATAGAAATGGAAACAAGACAAGTCATTTATTAGTAACATCAAACAGAAGGATAATGTCATCGTTGATGTCGATATGTCTTCGAAATCTCCAGGTCTACAGAGTAATACTTGTATGTCTCAACATTTCTAGACTTCCTAGTCTAACCTAACGAAGTTGACTCTAGTAATCTAATCACGCGACTTATGAGTTTTGATACTAAAATATGACAACCAACCTTGACATGCCAACGCTTGGTGGTTTGAACCGAGCAATGCTCTAACACAAAGAAAAATCTACTTATAATTTTATCCATTCTTTAGCAACCAAAGCATGGGTCTAAAGTAAATAAGGAAAAAATTGACAAATTGGATAAAACACTTTTGTTCATAATAATTCTATCTCCTTTAGACATGTGATTCTTTTCCAAGCAGAAAGATTGTGTTGATATTTTTGTAAATTTCAACTCGAACACCCTTGAACTTATACTTATTTCCAAAGAGAAATTTGAAGTACTATACAGGAAGTTAAGTAATGTTAAAGCCAAAACTCCAGCACAACTTTCTCCATTATGCACAATTTCAATCCCCACTTACACGCTTCTTGAAATTCACCTTCAAACCAAAAAAATAACTGCATAGCCAGAAATACATTCTTTAAATTTTTTGCACATGAGTTTCATTATCATCAAGAAAAACTATTAAGTCATCAGCAAATTGAAGAGATTTATGGTTGTACCATGATGAGCAATATTGAAACCATATATAAATCCATTAGCCACTGCCTTCTTAAGGATCAAAGAGAGAATTTCATCTTAAAAAATGAAAAAAAAAAAAAAAAGAAGGTAATATCTGGTATCCCTGCTTAGTGTCTTTTTGACTTCTAAACATTTTAGTAGATTTCCGTTTAAGACCACATAGAACCTATTTTTGGAGACACGCCAATTTCTCCATTTTTTTTAAAGCCAAACCTTGCAGGACCAATATCAATGAACTCCAATTGATGTTGTCTTTTTTCCTTTCTTTCTGGATAATCAAACCGATAGTATTTTATTCTAATTAATAAACATTTACATGATGGTTTTCAAGAAAAACAAGTACACCATAAACATGAAAAAAATACAATGAAATACGCAAAACGCAAATAAATCACGAAGAGAAAGGGCGATCTACAACGATAGCACCCAAAATTTGCATGTGAGATTGGATAAGGAATAGTACCTGAAATCATAGTTCGACCATTTTGATTGATTTTTTACTTGGAAAAGAGATAATATGAGAGAGGATTGATTTTCCCAAAAACTCATGAGTAGAAAGAAGCCTCGAAATTCTAGATATATCATTCCTTTTGCCCCGTCAAACCGTTGATATACGCATATCCAGGATATCGAATCACGAATAGATCTACAAAAAGAAATATTATAAAAGTGCTGAGAAAAATGTATTAGATTTGTTATATAAAGCTTGTTGTCAAAACTATATCTCGATTTCTAGTCTACAATTAGTTAAGCCTCAGATTAGGATAGAAGTATGTAGTTGAGAATCATACATCACTGCATTCTACCGCTTGAAGTTGAAGATCAACCGAAGCTTTTGGAGAACTTCTTCAACAAAAGGTAAGTGAAGACTGAACCACTTATTTCTCAAGTTATATTCATCATTCTATCTATGATACGTTGTCGCATAAATAATTAGACTATCGTAAGCATATCAAGAATTTCGAGTCAAGTTTATCTTGGTAATTAGTTCTCGAAATATATATATGACTAAGCTTAATGAGCATTTGTTCATACTTGATAAATTTTGGTTAAGAACAATTTATTATTCATAATCTAAATTTTCATTCAAGATTATCATTCGGAAATATCCCGGAACAATGATATGTGTCATTGATGTTATTTGGGAATGTTTCGAATTGATTTGGAGAGAAATATAAAACTACTGAAAATATGGATACAAGACAATATGCATACCAGTTTCACACACTGGGAAAACCATTATAGGTCCGGATCCGCAATACATGTACCCAGTACACATATCGGAGTAGCTATATGTCGACAGTGACTTAATGGTATGCACATACCCGATATCCATACCACAAAAATTTTGTGAGCTCGTGAACCTAGAATGGAACGCATACCTAGTATGTATACCGAAAAAGAACTGTTGGTTTTGAAAACAATGTGGTATCCATACCCGGTATGCAAACTGGAAAAGTTCTGTATATTCTGGAACTTATATTTGTCTTAACAGTACACATACCTGGTACATGTACCATGACAAATATAGTCACGAACAAGGTTGAGTACACGTACCCGGTACACGTACTCACCCTGTCGAATATTTTCAGATGCACATAAAATTATTTCTGTGAGATAATTAGCATTTGAATAAATCTCTAAGAACACTGTATAAACATGATTGATCACATTATAACCTATGGTTTTAAAACATACTTAAATCCTTAAGTGTTTATAAAAATGATTAAGCTCATATTTCATCGGCTAGTTTCGGCTAACCATTTATGAACAATGTCTTTATACACGGGTTTTGATTACGGTTTATCCTAACCAGAGTGCATATCTTGATATGTCAATCAAACTTCAAAGATTCATCTAACAATGGATATTGTTTTCTTGGTTCCAAAGATATCTTAGCTTAAACCTAAAGCAACCTATACATTGAAAGTCTATATAAGGGGAACCTCAAGCAACCGGGATCTTTGAATCCCGAAACTATCTTTGTGTGTCCTAGTTGTAAACTAGAGTCGTAATTTTCCTAAAACCCTTTTAGGGTATAGCGACTAAAAAGAATTCACAGGGATTCGTGAATCCAGGTCCAATTATCTTTTATCTTGATAGTTCGTGTATCCTGATCTTGTTTGATTGTTGAGCTACTCACTCAAACAAGATAGACAGAAATCGCAAAGGTATCCTCGTATCAGACTTTGTGATTCCACATGTCTAATACTTGTGAGATGAATACTAATCTAGGCTGCTTTTCGGGAAGCATAAGTCCAGACTTTGAGGTTAGCTAGACTTTGTCTATTGATATCGATTTCTAGTCTCACCTTGATCTACGATCAAAAAGAAAATCACCATATAGGTTTATCTATGGGAGGCACATTGGCTTAAAGTCTTCAATTGATCCGAAGCAACTCTTTGGCTGTAAATGAAAAAGCGGGGGTCTAACAACACCACCCAATATTTCGCTTAGCAATCTGTTTGGACTAACTCCGAAATACTTTCTAGAGAATCAACTAGACAGTCAGACTCAATCTAGGTAAAAGTATCTCAAGGAGTTAATATCTCTCTCTTGTTTTGATTTACTCGAGCTAATAGAAATCAGCGAATCTTCAATCAAACACAAGGAATAACTTGGATGGTACCAAAGACCAATATCCAAGGATCAATCAATATCAATCAACAACGGAAGGTCGGATTTCCAATTGATTGATTCAAACGCACAACCTGTATTATTTCTATTATATAAACAAATATAATGCGGAAATAGAAATAACACAGACACCAGAAATTTTGTTAACGAGGAAACCGCAAATGCAGAAAAACCCCGGGACCTAGTCCATATTTAACACACACTGTATTAAGCCTCTACAGACACTAGCCTACTCCAAGCTAACTTCGGACTGGACTGTAGTTGAACCCCAATATACCTCCCACTGATCCAAGGTACAGTTATGCTCCTACGGATCTGATCCCAGCAGGACACTACGCACTTGATTCCCTTAGCTGATCTCACCCACAACTAAGAGTTGCTACGACCCAAAATCGCAGGCTTTGACAATAAAAAAATCTGTCTCACATAGACAAGTCTATCAAAGGATCAATCTGTCTCCCACAGATAAACCCTAAAGGGTTTGTTCCGTCTTTTGATAATAATCAAGTGAACAAGAACCAATTGATAATCCGGTCTTATATTCCCAAAGAACAACCTAAAGTTATCAATCACCTCACAACAATCTTAATTGTATGGTAGCGAAACAAGATGTTGCGGAATCACAAACAATGAGACGAAGATGTTTGTGATTACTTTTTATATCTTCCCTATCAGAGATATCAATCTCAAGCCAATCAATCTGATTATACTCGTACGATAGAAGATGCAAGATCAGATCACACAACTACGATAAAAGTAGTATCGGTATGGCTTCACAATCCCAATAAAGTCTTTAAGTCGTTAACCTGGTTTTGGAAGAAGAAAACCAAAGGTTAAAGGAGAATCGACTCTAGCACGCAAACTAGTATCATACGTAAGGTGTGGGGATTGGTTTTACATAATACTAGATGTCTCCTTTATATAGTCTTTCAAATCAGGGTTTGCAATCAATGTTAGCTTAGTAACAAAGTATTCAATATTCATCTTTAGATGAAAACCTGATTTAGATTCAAGCTAATATTTATCAACCGTTAGATCGAAAACTTAGCTTGTTACACACACTTGACAATGCACGCTTCTAGGTTTGTTAACCGTACCCAAACGTTTGCACTTGTTGGTTCAACAATAGTTAACCAAAAGGTTAGCCATATGAGCATTTCTTATCAACCACGTTCTTCTTCACCATAACTATTTCAAATGGATTTAAATTAACTAGTTAGAGAGTTGTTTAATTGCAAGAAAATATTATGTACTACACAAGACACAATTAAAGCAAAGATGATTTGATTCACTTGAATCGGTTCATGAACTTTTATAGCCACGGTTTGCAAACTGCATTCCTTAGTCGTTTTAAGTTTAAGTTCAGAAATCATCTTCAGATATATAACCTTCTCAAGTTCGCAGACTAGGTTCGCGGATTTAAGTTACCGGGCAGAGTTTACAAATTCCAGCAGAAATTCTCGGGTATGAGAACTTCGCCGGTTCGCGTACTGGGTTCGCGGACTGAGTTCGCGGATTTATCTTCACGCAAGTAGTTTGTCAACTTCAGCAGAAATTCTCGGGTTTGAGAAATTCGGCAGTTCGCGGACTTGGCTCACGCCATTCTTCCGGTTCTCTTGATCAACAAAGTTCGCAAACTTTGGTTCAAGGAATAGGACTTATACATAAATGTGTTTCCACAACAATGCTTATGTCCACCATCAGTTATGTAATCTAAACTCTCATTTCAATCATTTAAACATTCTTAGAGGACGTTATATAGTTGTTACACCATTTCTCGTCAAAGTAATTTTCAAGATGATTGAAACATATCATGACTTTCGTCACATGGTAAAGATAAACTTGATCGAAGCGAAAAGCTTTCCAACACATATTTTGAGATATAGATAGGCGAGGTATACTCGACTCGAAATACCAAAAGTGTATAATCCAAGTATATATATATATATAGCATACGACTTCTTGTCTCAAAGAGTAGTAGATAGAGTAGATAGACTTTTGAGTGATAGATAAGTTCAAGTTTTCACATAACTTTTTGTCGAGAAGTTCCACCGGTTCCTTGAGTAGTTCTTCTACTTGTATGATGAATCGTCATGAAGTCCTTGAGCTCAACTACACTTTCTATCCTAGTCCGAGACTTAGCTATAATAGACTAGAAATCAAGACTTATAGTTTTGATCACTAACATTGACAAACATGCTTGAGATATCAAAGCATGCGAGTTCGACTGAGCAATGCTCTAACAGTAAAGAACGTCAGCTAAGGGAATCAATTGCGCGAAATCTTGTTGGGATTCAAGAGGCGTAAGGAACGCGACTGTAACTGAATTGCTTTAAGGGTTTGATTCTGTCTCAACTACATTCCATTCCGAAGTGAATTGTATTACGCTAGTGTCTGTAGCGGCTTAATACATTTTGGTGTTCAATCTGGACTAGGTCCCGGGGTTTTTCTGCATTTGCAGTTTCCTCTTTAACAAAAATTTTGGTGTCTGTGTTATTTCTTTTTCCGCATTATATTATTTATCTTTATAATTAAAATATCACAGGTTGTACGTAAATCAATCAAAGTATATACATCCATCCTTGTTTATTGGATATGACTTGATTGATTCTTGGATATTGATCTTTGGAATCTCCCAAGTACTCTCACACGTAAATCAGGTTCACGAACTTGTCTTTGTGGGAGAAAGAGATATAACTCTAAATATTATTCCTTGATTGAGATTCACTAAGTTGAAATCACGAAATTGTATTTAAGTTTGTCCATACAGGTTGCCTAAGAAAAAGTTGGTGGTATATTTAGGTACCCCCGCGTTTTCAAAATCGCTTTAATAACGAAGACAAGAATCGTGCTAATATTGAAAAAAATTATTAAAAACACCAAAATAACTCTTGGAATTTCGAGTAAAATTTATTACGTGAGTGAAAAATATTTTCATGATTTAAACTCCAAAAGAGTTGTTTATGGGTCATGCCCTTTACCCATAAGACACCTAGTGAATGTGTGTTGCTGAGTCACCATTGGACATGGTGAGTAACCTACGGATGAAGAGACACCATGTAGAATCACTATTAACTCTATAAATATCCATCTCTTATTTGGATTTGTATGAGTTTTTGATAAGTTTCGAGAAGAAAGAAAAATGCTTTCATGTCAAGAGTCATAGTCATGTTTAAGAGCGCAGTAATTGTAAGTGTTCGCTAGCTAAGTAAAATTGTATTGTTCCTTTCTAAAATCCGTGATCGTTGTATCTTGGGATACAACATCCTTAAATAGTAAGCACCGTATGCGGAGATAAATTATCTTTAACCAAAAAGGAGTACCTTGCCACGATTAACCCAATCTGATAAGTATTCTAACTTTCCTATTTGTTATTAGTTTGTTTGTCGCATAAATATGATTTCCGAGAACCAAAAGACATATTTTTCCAGCGACAGCTCCTAAACTAACATCAGCTCTATAAAATAATCTTTGCTCAGATCTATCGTCTATATGACTAAATCTGATTAAAGGAGAAAAATACGATGAGTTTTTTTTTCTAGGTTTTGGAAAAGGGGAGAGAGAAGAAATTCATTTTGGATATAAGACCAGTCTCAGAATCCCAGCTTTTCTAAGTATTAAATTAATGAGCTGAAAAGAAATCAAAATATGATCATTGATTTGTCTCCCATGCACAAAGACACCTTAACAATCTGAAATGATGGAAGAAGAACTAGTTAGCTTTAGTCTCTCTACTAGGAGTTTAGAAATTATTTTATAACCACTACCAATAAAACTAATTTCTTTAAAATAATGAAAAAGAAACTGCACACTTTCCTCAGGACTTGGAGTGATATTAGTGTAGGCTAGAGAAGTTAGCTTCAAATTCATTTACGATCAACATAAAATCGTATTTGATAATATCTTAATCATGCTTGAAAGATTCCATGGACCTGCACTCTTGTTGCAACCAAAATGTGAAAATTAACTACTTGACCTCTTATTTATTGAAAGGTTTCTTTAAGTTGATATTAAATAATAGGCATCTCTAAATAGCATATATATTACTTAGTGAAAGAAGAAAAGACACATATTACCATCAGTTTTCAAACAGATGATTACATTCAGTTTGTACCTAAAGAAATCCAACTGGTGCGGAAATTTGGGATTCTACACAATTAATGCTACTAGTTGACTTTACTAATATTTTCTCAATTTATTCCATATATAAACTCAATAGATGTTACTCTAATAGCATGGTAAACATAAACGGATTAACTACGAGTCGTTTATATTTGTCGTCCTAATTGTCTCCTAACAACTTGAACCATAAAATTACAAAATAAAAATGTTTTGGGAAAAGGTAGACCTAGCTAACCTAAAAACGATATCAACTAATCGCTGATTTTTTCTTATCATAAAGATGAAATTTATATTAAAAAAGAGAATATTGCATAGGATAATCCTTCCCTAAATGAGAAATGATGAAATTTGGAGGAGCACCTACTTAAGACAGCTTAACGAAAATAGACTTGGCATGCTTAGCAAGAGCGTCATCCACACTATTAAAATTAATAGAAACAATAAAAGAAACACTTAAGACCCCAAATAGACTCCAATAACCTACTTATATCCAAGAAAATATTAAAGTCCTACCATTTAGAAGAAATAAAATTTGAAGGCACAACTTCAATAACAATTTTGCAGCCCTCTTAAACAATTACATTAGCATATCCTTTCATCAGATTCTAGCAAGCCTCATCTCTGAGTTGCATAAGTTCACTACTGCCTCCATGTATTTCCTGCATGATTTCTAACAATTAGACTGATGCCAGCAATTTTCTTAGAAAAATTAAAAGCTGCATCAAAATTAATTTTTATTAAATTAGGAGGTGGGGGTTTCCACTTATCCATTTTTTTGGATTACTATGTCTTCTCCTGCAAGGATTGTCGGTTCCGGTAACAAAAATATTATGTTTTCTACAAAATCTCTTCATGCAACCAATAATTTACAAGGGTGAGTATTTTTATGATAAAAAAACTTTATTACACCTGTGCTTCTAAATCTGCCATGTTATTACAGTGGCCAAAGTGAAAGAGATAATACGTTCTTCTAGACCCCAAGTTCTAATCCAATGTTGTAAGGACCTTGCTTGTGATTGCGGATGAATAGCTTCTTAGAGGAGAGCAAACCAAATGAAAGTCAGTTTATGTACGGTGATTACAGAAAGACAGTTGTATTCTGAAATGTCTGCCAATCCTATTTCTGGTCTGCAGAACATCATTGAGACATCTTCGCGGGAACAAGTTTAATTTGTATGAGACTTTTAAATGTCAATTCTTTAACTGGAATTTCTGCCCCTCCTTGCTGACTTTGTAGCTATTATTTCCTATGAGTATTTTGTGAGTAGGTTTAATTGAAAAGAGGACATTTGTAGTTAATCCCCAATGTATGGAATTTACAGCCTCTTTGTAAGGAATTCCAAAGTCTTTTATTTCCTTTAATTCAGTTTGAGAAAACAAATTTTAAAGAATTTGTTACTGAAGATTGGTGAAAACTTCGAATATAAATAAGGTTGGAAGTTAAAAACTGGGATCCACAATCTCATGATTTTCTAATAAGATAACGATCACTTGTCCAAAAAGGATTAACATGATTCTTTTAGGTTAGTTGTTAAGAACTGAGATCCACGGTCACATGATTTTTACACAACATTAACCTGCCTAAGAAGGATTTGCAGCATTTCTATTGATAAGTCAGCTCTGTCAACTAGGTATCTCGCATTAGGCTTTAATATAGCGAAATGAAGCTGCTACAACCCTCCAACATTCTTTCCGCACCATATCATCGATTATTCAACATGAATCAACGAGACATGAAATTGAGATGAAATCCACAACATGAGCACAATTCGATACTCTAAAATAAGGGGAAAAAAAGGTTCTTTTTTGGGTCCGCCTAACGGCCCTACACTAATATCAGTCAGCCATCTCGGCTAGTTCATATCGACGATGTATCGTATCTTGCCAGTACCAAAACTGGTATTATCAATGATATTCCGCCCGAGATCGACTACACCGGTATAAGACTGGTGATGACAGCCATAAGAACCTCGCTTGCTGATAGAAGCAAACAAATACTCGAGCACTCTGATAGATATACTATTTTATAAAAACCAGACAAGATGAATCGGGTTTCTAGGCCTTCCATTCCGCCGTTTGTCTCCTAATCCCCACAAACCACCGTTTGAGGAAAACCTTTATCAAAATCCGGGTTTTTGGAAATGAGAAAATATTACATGCACAAACGTGTCGGGAATTCATTAGTAACCGGTAAGACCTTTATAAGCTTCCAAAAGTTAAGATTTATTAGAGACAACAAGCAGATTAGTCCAAGAATGGAACACGTTGCATGTCATGATTTGCTGACATAATTTTATGGGTACAATTCAGTACACGTGAAATATGCAAAAATCCTCTTGTTGGGACTTGTTAACTGTTTTTTTACTTTTATTGATTTTGGAAGTACGATTCCAAATCCTTCTAGTAATCTTTATGAAAATTCGTAGAAGACGATATGATTCCAGTTGGCGTATATGTTGTTAGATGAGAAAGATGAGGCTTCTTTGTGGTTTGATTTCATATGACTAAAGTGAGTTGGAATTTGCAGAACAAATTGTAATGTGTAAAGAGGATGGGTTGAACTTGAACTGACAGTCTAAATCCCTATGCTATCACATGGTAGGGTATCGTTGTCGGAATTTGTAGAACAACTTGTAATGTATAAAGAGGATGGGTTGAACTTGAACTGACAGTCTAAATCCCTATGCTATCACATGGTAGGGTATCGTTGTTCTTATGTTAATACGTGGTTCAGTAACCTCCAACCTTTGTTAAAAAGAAACTTAACTAGGAAGAAGAATTAAGGTTTGAAATGATTAAGTCTGGTGTATATTTGGTAAGAATCGACTAATTCCTAGTTAGTTGATGGAACTTGACCTTTTATGTTTCCCTAAAACAAGCAAGGCGACCTTCTTTTAGTTAATAGAGTTGTTATTAAGTTGCAGTTATGAGTATTTTTTTTCATATTTTATTTAGCCAAAGAGGCTTTTTATTTTCTTTCAGTGTTCATGCATTTTAAGTATAATAAAGAAAGCCGGTGTCATTTTAGTGCGATAGTAAAATCACTGGGCGATATGTTAGTGATTTAAGTTTGAAACTCGTCAACACAAAAGACATATATATAAAAATAAAACAGGAGGAATTCATGGTCAGAATTATCGTGATTGTTAAAGACATGTACCAGTATGACGATTGAAAAATGTAATGACCTGATTTTGTTTTTAGGATGTCGGAAATTCTGCCATGGGAATTTTTATCCTCCCTAGAGTCCATACCTTGTACTAACTATACAATGAAGGCGTAACTAATCTCATTAAAAAGATGAAAAGAATGTTGAAGATGTGTTTTACCTAATACAAACTTTATAAGTGACACGAACTTAGACATGCATACCACCGTCAATACAGTGAAAAGACTACACGAATAACAAACAGTAATGCATGGTCCATATGTACTTAGAATATTATAAAGAAGAAAAACAACAGCTTACTAATAGATGAAGATGAAGTGATGCATGGTCCATATTCACTATTGCTTTTGATTTGTTGAGCTCTCAAGTCTCAATTTCCCATACTTTTGCAACCTTCAAAAGAAAAATGTACGACATAGAAAAGAGCCTTTACTTCAAGGCCAAAGAGACCGAAGGAAAACATAGAGAAAAGAGGAAAAAAAAACCTCTCACCACATGCATCTGCACTTAGTGTGCAGTCATGGGGTAGCAAAAGTTGTTGGAATCTTGTAACAATTAACAGCACGTTAGATGCATCGAAGCAGACTGTTGGAATCTTGTAACAATTAACAGCACATTAGATGTTTTTAAGCTACACGGTTTCTCTGTGGAATTGTCTCACAAATGTGTCGACTCTTTCTTTTCATTAAATATATATATGGATACAAAATACAGAGAATAACTCAACTTATCACGAATATACAGGGAAGTTTCAACTAAATACAACAAACTATGACTGCATAGGATTCGGACCTTCCTGGAGACTTGTTCTGGTGGTTACTGACGGCTTGCTCTGGATGTTGTTGTGCCACTGCTGTGGTAGAGCATGTGTACACGTCCAATACCCCCCCTTAAGTAGGAGCGGGAGGATGATGTTGCCGAACGCCCAACTTGCTGACAAGATGGCGAAAGTGATCCACACCAAGTGGTTTGGTGAAAAGGTCAGCCAATTGGGCTGCAGAGGAAATGTGGGTCGGTTTGATGGGATCGGAGATCAATTTTTCGCGAACAAAATAACAATCGATTTCGATATGTTTAGTTCGTTCGTGAAATACCGGATTTTCAGAAATGTGAATAGCAGCCTGATTGTCACAATAGACTGGGATTGGTTTCGGAATATTAACACGAAGATCAGTGAATAACTAATGTAGCCATTGTAACTCAGAAGTTACCCTGGCGAGAGCTCGATATTCTGCCTCAGCAGAAGAAAGAGAAATAGTGGGTTGTTTCTTGGATTTCCAAGAAATAGGACTAGCACCCAGCATTGTGAAATATCCTGCCGTAGAACAACGAGTAATTGGTCAACCTGCCCAATCTGAATCAGTATAACCAGCTAGGGAAAGAGAGCTAGTTGCAGAGAGAAAAATTCCATGACTAACAGTACCTTTGAGATAACGAACCACACGATAAGCAGCATCCAAATGACTAGAACAAGGATGTTGCAGAAATTGACTTAAATAATTCACAGAATAAGTGATATCAGGGCGAGTCACCTGAAGATATAGTAGACGACCAATTAATCGTCGATAGACACTTGGATCAGGTAGAGGATTTCCTGAATCCGGTAATAATTTAAGGTGTTGCTCCATAGGAGAAGCAGCAGGTTTAGCGCCCAAAAACCTGCATCTTGGACAATGTCGAGAATATATTTACGTTGTCCAAGGAAAATACCTTTTGGAGAACGAGAAACTTCAATTCCCAGAAAATATTGCAAACGCCCAATATTTTTGAGCGAGAATTTGGCTTCTAGTTTATGTTTGAGTTCGTGAATAGCCAAGTCATTGTTACCTGTAATGATGATATCGTCGACATAAACCAAAACATAAATAGAGACTGCACCTTTGTGAAAAAGAAAAAGAGAGTAATCAGCACGAGACTGTTGAAAACCTTCCTCAAGTAAGGCAGTATAAAATTTAGCAAACCATTGACGAGATGCCTGCTTAAGACCATACAGAGATTTATTGAGTTTATAAACACGAGTATCTCCCTTTTTCTGAAAACCAGGAGGAAGTTTCATGTAGATTTCTTCATGGAGATCGCCTTGTAAAAACGCATTATTGACATCAAGTTGATGAAGAGGCCAATTAAAAATGGTAGCAATAGACAATAAAACACGAACAGTGACTAATTTAGCAACAGGAGCAAAAGTATCATGATAGTCAATACCTTCTTGTTGTGTGTATCCTTTGGAAACCAGCCGGGCTTTATGACGTTCAATGTCACCATTTGGTTTATATTTAAGCTTGAATACCCATTTACAGCCAATGGCAGATTTTCCAGGGGGAAGAGTAGTCATAGTAAAAGTACCATTATCTTGGAGAGCAGTATGTTCTTTAATTATGGCATCACGCCACGCTGGAGATTTAATGGCCTCCGTAAAGGATCGTGGTTCATCATTAGCAATGACCGAAGAGAGAAAAGCACGATGTTGCGGAGTGAATTTATCAAAAGAAATATAATTGGTAAGAGGATAGAGAGAGTTGGAAGAACCTTTGTTAACAGAGTAAATGTAATCTTTCAAGTGAGAAGGACGATGATGTTCTCTGATGGATCTGCGTAAAATATTCTCGATGGCAGAAATAGGATTAGGAGAAACAACTGTGTCAGGTAGAACGCCCGGAGAACTGAATGTAGAATGAGAGTCATTCACAGGAGAAGAAGAATCATTCGAAGTGTGTGTGGACGAATTAGAATCATCTTCTTGCAAAAAAGGTGAAAGACTAGGAGAAGATGTATCTGTCACATGATTTGATGGAACAACAGGTATGAATTCCTCATAGAAAACATCATCAGAATCTATAGAAGGTGAAATTACATTGTCAGATGTCAATTGAGCATCTTTGAAGGGAAACAAATGCTCATGAAAAACAACATCTCTGGACACAAAAGTTGTCTTTGTGAGAAGATCCAAAATAATGTAACCTTTGTGATTATAGGGATATCCCAAAAATACACCAGGCTTAGCTCGTGAATCAAATTTAGAAGTTATTTTTGTGTTTCGAGCATAACACAAACAACCAAAAACGCGTAAATGACGGTAATTAGGAACAATACCAAGGAGAACTTCATGTGGAGTTTTATGTTGCAAAACAGGAGTAGGCATTTTATTAATGAGATAACATGTCGTGAGTAAACATTCTCCCCAGTAAGTGATTGGAAAATGTGATTGAAAACGAAGAGCACGAGCCACGCTAAGAAGATGACGATGTTTACGTTCAACAACACCATTCTGTTGAGGAGTGGAAACACAACTCCGTTGATGATGAATACCATGGTCATGAAACCATGTTTGCATTTCTCTGGATAAAAAGCTAGCCCTGATGTCTGGTTGGCATGAGTTGAGAAGCCAACTGCCTACAAGATCGTCACATCTCTTCCAGCATTGGAACTGCAATGCATCTGTTGGAGTAGGGGGAGAGCCATCAACAAAACCAAGTTTTCCCTTAGCATTCAGAGATTTTGTGATTCCTCTGACCCATGAACCATAATTATCCCCTTGCAGAAGTGGAGAAGACATCACTGTCGCAGGGTTGTCACTAGGATGGATTATATAAGGGTCTAGAGGTTTTGGATTCCCTGAATGATTGATATGGGTTTCATTGGGTTGGGTAGGGTTCCCTGAAGAGGTGTGAACTGGAGAATTAGGAGATGATTGATCAGATTCAGTCATGATGAGAAAAAAAAAAGGATGACAGAGGTGAAGCGGAAGTCTGGAGATTAGGGTTCCTAGGATCTACAAGGATACCATCTAAAACTACACGGTTTCTATGTGGAATTGTCTCACAACTGTGTCGACTCTTTCTTTTCATTAGATATATATATGGATACAAAATACAGAGAATAGCTCAACTTATCACGAATATACAGGGAAGTTTCAACTAAATACAACAAACTATGACTGCATATGATTCGGACCTTCCTGGAGACTTGTTCTGGTGGTTACTGACGGCTTGCTCTGGTTGTTGTTGTGCCACTGCTATGGTAGAGCATGTGTACACGTCCAATAGATGTATCGAAGCAGATGATATCTAAGGGAGATATCAAAATCATGCAAAAATTAAAAGAAATATTCTCTAATGATAAATAAATTTATGTATTAATAACAAAGTAAGCTGGTGGTGATCTTGTGTTGATGATGTCTTAGCTAAAATTTCCTCCTTTAGCCAGGCATATAGAAAAAAACCGAAAAATCAAATACAAGAAAAAAAAAATTCAATGGGAAAAAGAGAAGTCTTTTCTTCCTCCGGAATATTTGAAATGGGCAAAATCCGAAATCTTCCACATTTGTGAGTGGTGTAGCTAGATTCTAGATAAACTCTAGCTGCTCAAAAACTTTACACCTTGACCTCTTCTTTTTCTTCCCATTTTCTACTCTACTTTGCTTCTTAATAAAGGGAGAAAGAGAGAGTTTCTCTATATTCCCACTTTGATCGCTTCAACAAAATTCATGGGCTTCTTTTTGATCAATTTGCGTATTACAATCAAATCTTCGATGCTTCCAAAAAGCATTGAATTCTTCTATGAAATCGAAAAGCTAAGCCGGCCGGGATGGACGCAAAATCGAGTCCTCCTCCATTGCAACTATATGTCACACTTGTGTTTAGTCTTGTTCCTTTCTCTAATTTTCATAATCCAAGAATTATGTAGTACACCAATGTAATGGGCAATGCTATTAGCATACCAAAAATAACCCTGCAATTCCAAAAACCAAAATCAGAACTTATAATTTCAAGTGAATTTCAAAATGAATGCAAGACTCATTAATGGTAACTCACCCAGTACTAAGAATTTGTGGATGAACGTTGTATTCTTTTGCAAACACAAATGGAACAATCCCTTGAGGAAGTGCAGCCTGTGCATATGAAAACAAAACAACATAAGTTGGTTAAAACGAAGACAATTTTAATGTTTTTGTCAAAAAAATCTATCAGAAGTCCAATTCAGTTGACCAGCATGCAACATGCGTCAAACAAACCCCACCACGTGAATGGGTTGGGGATCAGAGTCTTAGACGATGAAGATGGGTTGTTTGTACGTTATTGACAGTTAAGTCCCCACCATTCACATGGTAGGGTTTTATTAACCTAAAATAACTAGTGGGTCAATAAAAAAAATAATTGGAAAAAAGATCGGTTACCTGTACGATCGCCACGTGAAGAAGAACACCGCGTAATCCGACGGCAATGGAAGCTGCTGCCATTACTGCTGGACCAGTTAAGAATCTAACAGCCATTGCAAATGTTGCTACCGAGTTCCCACAAGCAATAATCTTCGGTTGCAAAGCCATAAAAAGACCTACATAGGAGAAAAAGAAGGAAAAGTCAGACGACTTATGTTAAGGGGTGCCCACATAAAAGTTCGGTGTGCTTTAATCACCGACTGGGTTGTTTTATTTCCAATTGGACCACCATCTAACTATTCGAAATGGTCCATTATGTCGGGTGGTGGTCAAGTTCAAATTTATTTTCAGTCAGAGGAAAATAAAATTGGATTCCAGTAATAGCCTTCAGAAGTTGAGATTTTTGACTTATTAAGAAAAAAATGTCTGCTTGAAACGGGAAAAATTGGGGAAAAAACCAAATTCCTTTATTAGTCTGGAGGTCCAATGAAAATGACTAAAACTTGACGGAGAAAACAATATGAATGAATAATACTGTTTAAGTGTTAATTACACTCACCTAAACTGAACATAGCCATTCCTAAACCGGCATCAGATAATATTGAAATAGATTTCTCGATTAATTTGGGCATTGCCACATGCCACCTGAAAAATTCCCATAAAAAATTCGATTAAAATTGAGGCGAGCAAAATTTACGTGTATTCTAATGAACGAGCAAAATTTTACCTGTAAGCGACAAGGGACCAGATGAGACCGATAAGACTAGAATAAGTGTTGGGATTGCGAATAAGTTTACGCCAAACCATGATTAAGATGAGACGAGACATAACACTTGCCGGAGGCATCTGCTTTAAACCACCGGATTCTGACATTCCTCCCCCGCCGGCTTTCGGATGTAATTCAGCCGTTGAACTTGAGCCTAATTTTGTTAAATGACCTCCTAATCCTTCTTTTTCCCTGTCTTCTTCGTCCCCTACAAAAGTAAATTCGTCCCCTCCAAATTCCTCATTTCCCGTATGCCCTTCAAAATAAAAACAATTAGTCAATAAAATTGATAATTTTTTAATTGATTTTGTTCTTCTTTTTGTTAAAATTAAGGTAATAAAATAAAATTAAAATACCTTTTTTCGGCCCATTTTGAGGATGATCAGGAACTAACATCCGGATTTCTTTGGCGCCATTATCAGACCGTCCAGACTGATCTGATGCACCGAAATCAGTACCGCCGAACACATGTAACCCACCGACTTCAGATACCGGCGAAGCACTTGAACTCCATACAAACATGTGAAGTTCTTTCGCATCATGATGATTTCCTGTTTTACTCGCAACATTATTACTACTCTGATGTGTCTGAGATTTTTGCCCCTCTGTAGCTGCTGCTGCTGGTATCGCAGCAGAAGCAGGAGCAGCAGCAGTAGTAATTTGCTGCATTTGATTTTGTTTTTCTTGATTTTGGTTCTTATTCGTATTCGTAACGTGATTTTTAGCGGCGGTAGTAGTAATACAAGAAATCTCTGGATTAGGTGTCGGATAAGAATTAGATGCTGGCGCGACAGGAACAGGTGCTGGATAATGACCACCGTACCTTGATGAACTAACACCGTTAGCATATTGTTCTTCAAAATTTGATGGTCTTGGAGTTGGACCTCTTGATGAAGATTGAGCAGCAAACAAATCATTCTGATTAAAATTTGATTGTCTAGCAGGAAATCCTTGACAACCCATCATAGAATAGAAATCAGAATTGTTAAAATTGGATCCTCGCGGTGTTTGATTTCTCGAAGAACTTAAACTATAGATTTCAGCGCCAGTTAAATTTGAAGGTCTTGGTGTCATTAATGATCTTCTTGAAGCATTTGATTTTCTTACAGTAACATGAAGCTTTCCATCATCGCCAATCTCTGCATCAGTTTCTAAAAATCCACGACCGTCGAGCGAAACAACATCGGAATCGATTTTAAAGGATACAATTGATGCTGCAGTTTCAGGGAATTGTTCCATAATCAACATTTTGGCACCACGGTATTCGAATAAGAAGAGTAGAAGCGTATACCAAATTATACACTGTAGAACAACAACTTGAACCATTAGACTACCAGAGAAATCACCATACATAGCGATTAACAAAGGAATTCCCATTACTAGAGTATTCGGCAGTGTACTCAATGAAAATATTGTAATCATCCATTCAAGACTACCATTCTTTGTGAATTTTGTCCAAATTCCAAGAACCACAAGCATAATAATCTTCTGTAACGTATCAGCAGCAACAAATCGGAAGTTCATTTCGTAAGGATTGTTTGATGAAATGAAATGGAATGAAAGAAGAGGAACCGCAAATACTGCTACGAAACGGTTTATTCCTGAACATTGATCTGGTGTAAAAATCTTCCACCACCGTACTGAACCATAAGCTAATATCATAGCTACGTATAATGGAACCACGGCTGTTAAAACCGTGTACAGATCTTTCCATGAAATCATCTTTCTTTTTTGTATGAAATGCAGGCAGAATTCGTGGGAGCAGTAGTGAAGATGACGAGGAGGGTAAAATGGGAATCAGATTTACCGTTTGATAACTAGATTTTTGTATGTCTTTTTCTGAAGATTTCTGGTTCAGGTACTGCTCTCAACTAGAGCTACTGCTGATGATCAGATGGTTAGAGCCTAGAGAAGAGATCTTTGTGAGAGAAAGAGAGATGGGTTTTACAGAGTGATGTAACTTTAGATGAATTTAAATAAGAGAGTGGTGTGTGAGACTAAGGATTTAAAGGACTGATGAGGATGACTGGATGAGGAGATAGGGAAGGGTAGAGATGAGTTTTAAGTAGGGCCTAGAATGGAACCGCGTACTATGGTTAAGGTTTTATCTGGGGTACACTAAAATATATGGACGACTGACCAGTGACGACGGATCCATGGATCGAAATCACTACCTACACCCCAAAATTGTGAACCACCTTATACCCAAGCATATGTGGCACATTTTAATTGGCTACGATCTCCAAAGTCTATGATAGGAACACCGGGTTGGTGTTACTATCAATTAGCCTGATAGTATATTAGTAATAGTAACACCGGAGGGAGGGAGTATATTAGTAATAGTAACACCGGGTTGGTGT
Organism: Papaver somniferum; assembly: GCF_003573695.1. Lineage (NCBI taxonomy): Eukaryota > Viridiplantae > Streptophyta > Magnoliopsida > Ranunculales > Papaveraceae > Papaver > Papaver somniferum. Next base: position 52,499,910 of record NC_039361.1, read on the forward strand.
TTCGACGCCATTTTCTTCCCTGTGAAGTTGTTAAGTATACAATTAGCCTCATAACCTCCACCGGATTCGGTTTAATATCCTCAAAACCACATCTACAACGTGTGTTCCAAATTTCTCAGGTTATTTTTGTCATCTTGATAATCCAGTCATCTTCGAGTTTGCAAAAGTCATTACTTAACTTAACCATCTTTTGATCCATTCTTGTACATGTGTGTCTGAATTCAACATACTTCTTCTTGCACCTGGTCGAGATGTCCATACTGCTCTGGAGAAAGGACACTCCCACAGTATAAGTATGGTAGTTTCAATTCCCTAATTACACATCTTGCATTATTCACAGGAATAGTTTATTACTCTAGCCATTTCCTCGTTTGATGAGACAATATTTGTAATGTGTTTCCATGTATAATGTTGTACTCTAGGTAATGTAGGAATATCCCAAAGCTTTTTCTAGAACTTGACCGTATCTGCATCAGCTGTTGCATTGTTGTTCTTCATCTCCACAAGCTTGTTATAAGCAGACTTGACAGTAAACACTTCATTACGCGTCAGAGTCCAAATCAATCTATCTTTTGTATTATACGGTACTCTCATTTCCAGAATCTTTTTTACATCTTCTTACTTGAATAAACTATGGAGAACTCCCACTTTTGCTTTAGTATCTTGATCAATCAGATCACTCACTTGACTATATTGTTCTGCTTCATACAACCCAACAGATGGTACTGGAGGCGTCTTCCTCCATTGTGTCCAGTTATCACTCCATGTAGATATATTCTTGCCATCTCCTATAATCCAGAAGCTAAATTTAAAGACCAGATGTGCTAGGAAAATATCTTTCCTTTAAAGCTTTTGCCAAAAGTTGTTTTTCATTATGCAGAAGACGCCGCACTGCTCTTGGTTAAAGCATTTCAGATCCCTGAACCCCATTTCACCTTCAAGCTTGTGTATGCACACACTCAGACAAGTTGTCAAATATAATCCTTTACTATCACACTTATTCCACAATAATTTTCTTTGTCTATTGTTCATTTCTTTAATAGTGGAATCCAGTGTCTTGAATATTCCCATATGATGGGGTGCATGACATTAAGGACACATTTTACAAGCACAGCTATTCCCGCTTGATTGATATATTTACCTTTCCACCTAGTTAGTCTTGATCTCATATTGTCTACCAACCACGAAAAGTCATTTCATATTTTGTTCAAAAAGAGTGGGATACCCATATATTTCTATTCCAAATTTTTTTTTTTTTCATTTTCAAACGTCTCAGAAGAAGTCTGCAGTTTCTAGGATGAACTTGTTTACAAAAAAAACATAGCTGACTTCTGGAAGTTTATTTGCTGCCCTGACATTTTGCTGAAGGAGTTAATTACTTGAAGAAGATTGTTGACATTGTGTATATCATCTTTTGTGAATAATAATCAATCATCTGCAAACAACAAATGTGTAACCCGAAGAGCTTTTCTTGCTATCTTTATTCCATGTATCTTCTCTGCTTCTTGTTCTGCTTGCGTTAATGCACTAGTGAAACCTCCATGGTAAGGGTGAGATAGGGTCACCATAATAGCACAGTACGGTGAGGAGATTTCATTGTTATCATTTTCATCGTGGTTTGGGGTGGTAGAAGCAACGCGCAAGAAGAAAGTTAAGCATGTTGGAATCCTTTTTTTTTAAGAAATAAAAAACTTTGTTGAAAACTATGTTGTTACAGAAGTTATATCCTTTTCCAAACTTCCAGCTAAAAGTTCTGGTGGGTTGTCATTCCAGACTTCATCTTATTCCTTGAGTTTTTCGCAAGGATATCCGGTACACTATTAGAGGTCTTTAGAAGTATCACCTTGGATCCCAGTTAAGGGAAGGATGTTTAGACAAGAAGCGCGAAGTGCCGATGACACAAAATCATTGGACTGGTAAGCCGGAGACATTATTGGCAACTGTCAGTCAGCTACATTACCTATATCGAGCATGCCAATTACTGATACTTTCACATGATGACATCAAATGTGTTAGCAGATGCACTTGTGCCACAAGTAGGACAAAGAATCGGCAATACCAAACTTCTTGTGGATTGATTTTTGGAACCATAAGCTTGCGTAGTTTTCTCATTCCTTGATTTAGGCAGTACTGTAATTATTAAAATTAAAACACATAATAATTTTAAGATAATTTCCAGAAAAACCAATGTTTTTAATTAATCAAAAGCTGAATAACTCCAATTTAACAACAACATATATGAAAAGAGATAGTTTTTAAACTAATAAATCTCACAACAAATACCAATATCAACAAGTAAAATAAAAACATCACCAATACCAATACCATTATAAGGGTAACCCATATGCTGCCACCTGTCTTCCTACCTTCCATTAGACATGCCACCACAAATCCTTGCATAATCCCCATATATATTCACAAAGATGGCATCACCCACCTAACACCTTAATAATATCTTCAGACAATTTATTAGGAAAAATGCAGCCAAGAGTCCTAACAGGAGGTAGAATAGGAGGTAAAAGGACATGAGTCCTAAAACGAAAAAGATGAGCAAGCGTGCTAACTTTGAATCAGTCAAATTTTCTTCCTTGAATTTGGTCCTTTTTGGAGGAACAAACCTCAATATAATACAAAGACATGTTGTTTTTTTTTGATCGGTAAAGAATTTGATGCTGAATACAAAGACATGTTACTAAGAGAAAGATTTTAAAGAGTCCTAATTTGAGAATAACGAGCCAAACTCCATATCCAACAAGAATTATGCCAAGAGACAGATGGCCAAGACTCCTAAAACTGATAGCCAGGACTCCTCAAACTCAAAGGTTTTGTTAGATTCTTCGAAGGTTTTGCAATGGAATTCAAAAGATGTAGACGAAGTTCGAACTTGTTCCTCAGATCCTCGAATCTGTTTGATCATTTCCATCGTAGTAACAGTGGGAGAAACAGCTCTGCGATTCTCGTACATATTCATGACGACGATGAAGTTTAAAAATGAGAGATCCAAATCAATATAAGTGAGATTACTACGGACCAAACTGCTGATATTTATAGACGCAGCACGTCCAAATATTAGAAACCTCTTAGAAATCAAAAGTATAGAAACTTTGCTTTAAAATAAGAAACGGTAAAAGGGTAATTCCTTGAACACTAATTTTGGGCATGCCTAAAACTTTCAAGGCATACAAAGGACTAGTCCTAACTTGGGTGACCTTATAAGGGGTACCCTATGGGGTGGTTCAATTACCTATATTCCCTTAAATTCTCTAAATTACTACTAATCTATCCCTATCCCTAATACAAAAACCTATAATCAATAAACCAAAATCAGTTTCATATCCCTAACCCCTTCTTCTTCCTCCTCCACAACAGCCGAACCCTTCTTCTTCCTTTTTTTTCATCGTATCATCACGGAAATTTAATCGTCGATTCGTGAAAATTTAGTCGACAATTAAACTCATCTATATAATGGTTCGCCATAAGCCAGTATCTCGTTCTAATCGAGCGATTGAACAACCCATTGAAGAAGAAGAAGAAGATTTAGAGAGTGAAGAAGAAACTCAAAATCAACCACAAAATCAACCGGAAGAAGAGATTGAAGAAGATCCAACTCCACAAATGAGAATAAGAAGGTTAGTTTTACAAACCCATCTCGTATTTGATGTTTTTGATTGGTTTGACTGATTTAATTCGTCAAAATCATGTTTCTGCGGCGGTTACAGGGTATGGTTCAGCGCAAAACATATCTTAGATGTGCGCCGAGCTGTTCTTGAAACTGAACCCTGAAAGTGCATATGAACGGCTCGGCGTATATCTGAAATCCGTTTTGATCCGAACTTGGTGACACAGAGACTTATATTTAGGATCGGCTTATTCGATGGTGTTAGTTTTGTGCCGAATATGTTTTGTGAATTTCAGAAATTTTGCATGTGCGTGGGATCGGCTTGTATTGTAGTACTAGTTTTGTGCCGAATAAATGTTTGAATTCATAAGTCTAGATTCGGCTTATTCGATAGTATTAGGGTTGCGCCGAATATCATTGTTAAAATTTCATAAATTTTACTAGTGTGTAGGATCGGCTTATTTATATGATATCATGTTGCACCGAATACATGTTTGAGTTCATAATCATAGATTCGTCTTATTCGACGGTATCGGTTGTGAGCCGAATATATAGGATCAGATAATAATTTTGCATGTGCGTAGGATCGGCTTGTATGGTAGTATTAGTTTTGTGCCGAATAATTTTTGTTTGAATTTCAGAATTTTTGCATGTGCTTAGGATCGGCTTGTATGGTTGTATTAGTTTTGCGCCGAATAAAGGTTTCGATTCATAAGTCTAGATTCGGCTTATTCGATAGTATTAGTTTTGCGCCGAATATTATTGTTAAAATTTCATAAATTTTACAAGTGTGTAGGATCGACTTATTTATATTATATCATGTTGCGCCGAATACATGTTTGAGTTCATAATCATAGATTCGGCTTATTCGACGGTATCGGTTGTGAGCCGAATATATGGGATCGGCTTATAATTGTTTTGTGGTATGAGCCGATCCACTCTATGTGTAAGCTAATAAAAATTTCAAGACATGATTCGGCTCATATGTGTTTTTTCGGGTAAGCCGAGCCTTCTTATTTTCTTACAAGTTTTTGGCTTTCCAAATCTCTTTGTTGTTCGAATTAGTCTTATAACTTTCATACTTGTGTCAGGACCAATGCAGCTACAAAGAGGAAGAAGATGGAGGTAACACCTTCTACTTCTAAAACTCCCGATCCTAGAGGAGGAGGTAAGAAAAAATTGGGAGCGGGAGCTAGAGGAGGAATTTTATAAGAAGAAGCTGAACAAGTAAGAATTGAAAGACAAGAAGAAGGAATAGCTGAAGATGAAGAAGTTGATGATAATCAAGAAGTTCATCAAGAAACACAACCCCAAGGAAAACCCAAGAAAGACAAGAAAGGTAAGAAGGTGGCAGAACCAGAGAAAGAGAAGAACGATGATGATCGACGGATCACTGGTTTACACATTCTTGATGAAGATGACGTAATTACACCTCGATCAGATGGTTTGCCTCATGTTCTTCCGGAAGATGGAGGAAATGTGTTGATTAGTTATGCCGATTCTTGGGCGAAGAAAATTTATGAGACTCATGATCACAACCGTGCAGTCCGAGTATTGAGACACCAGAGGGCAGCGGAATGGAGTCTTGATGAAGAGGTTCCTGAGGTGATTGCTTACGTACAAGCCAGTGCTTTATGGCCTGCTATCAATTATGGACATAAGGAATATGATAGTGTGTCGGCCTCTGCATTTACCGAGCGCTTTTGTCCAGAAACTTACACATTTCAATTACCTTTTGGAGAGATGTCAATCACTCCTGATGAGGCTAGTAAGATTAAAGGTCTTAAAGCAAGGGGTGTAAGTGTGGATGCTGGTTTTTATGACATGAGTTGGGATGAGCTATACAATTTGTACCTGGAATGCCTTGGTTGGGTTTCAATGAAAACTGAGTTGGAGTTTTGTCGATCAGTTAAAGATGTCGATACCGTTTTCATACCAGGTGGCAGAAATAAGAAGAATAAGAAGATCAAGTTGACTAGCTTGAAAAGGGAGTTTGAGAACACAAACGAAAGAGTCACACAAGGTTTGTTGATAATGGATCCCGTCAAAGTGAAGCAAACCGGAACTGCCTACTTGCTTTATACTCTTGGTAGAGACATCTTTCCCGACACTACCGGAAACAAGGTAAATGCTAATTATCTCCAATTGGTAAAGAATCTTGAAACTTGTAACAAGTTTGCTTGGGGAACGGCTACGCTCGCTTACCTGCTGGACCAACTTGCCACCGCGTCTAGGTTGACAAGTACAAACATCGGAGGGAACTTCACTTTGCTCCAGGTAACTTTTGAGAGTTCAGAGTATGGTTCGGCTTATAACCATAAAACCTTTTAAGCCGAAGTTTTTTCTTACTTGGTTCGGCTTATAATACTTGATCCATATAAGCCGAACAGTTCTCTGAGTTTGCAAACTTTAGTCTTACTTTGATGTTTCCAAGTAAAACTTGTTTCTATCAATTAAATTCCTTTGATTTTTTAATGTGGTTCTTTGGATGCAGGTGTGGATATATGACCATTTCCCAATTTTGAACTTGGCCAAAGTATTTGAGAAAGATGTCGATTATGTTGATACTTAGCCAACTGCAGCACGGTACGCGTACGAGGACTCCAAGAAAAGGAACAAAAAGAAGTTGGTGGAAAGTTTGAGAGAGACGTTAGACTGTCTTGGTGTTGATGATGTCGCTTTTCAACCATATGAGAATGAAGATGAAGAAGATGAAGTTGTTGAAGATGAGGATATGCCGGTAGGTATGTATCATGGGCCATTGTGGTATCCCGGTGGTTATGTTATATACGATCCTAGGCGAGTACTCCGTCAATTAGGATGTGTCCAAAAGGTTCCTTTGTTTGACGAGAAATTCAGGTTGTTACCAAAGAGTGGTAAGGGAACTAAAAGCACCACTTCATCTTGGGAACCAAAGTATGATCCTGATCCCACCGTTGAGTTTTGGAATAATTTAGACAATCACACGTTAGATGCGTCCAAGTTAACACCTTTACTTGATGATCCATGTGAAGAGGATCCGGGCTATATGGATTGGTACAACCAAATTTCTCATCCCTTCATTATCAATAAGAAAAGGCAAAAGATATCTGATAAGGGGAAGGCGAGGCCAATCAAGATCACCAACAAGTCTACTTCCGAAGATGTAGTCAAGGCTTTCAAGGTTATGGTAAGAATGACTTCACTTTATACTGTTTTCATATATTAGTTATGGTAAAAATGTCTTCAACCTCATGGTTATAAGTTGTTCTCAAATGAAAAATAGGTTGCCGCGGGTAGGGAGATGTTGAAGAAAATGAAGGACAAACTTGGTTGCAAAACAACAATGACCGTGGAAGAACAAAAATACCTCATCGACAAGTGGGATGCAATCATCAAAAAAGGACAAGGACCCGAGGAACCCGAACAAAGGCCTACCACTAAGAGGTCTCGACAAGTTGGTGAAGGTACAAGCCAAGTTGGTGCTACCGTCCAACCCGGTAATGATGCGACGGAAGATGAAGACCAAGATGGAAGAAGAGGTGGTCGTGGAACTAAGAAGAGGGGTCGTGGTTAAATGCCCTTTTATGTACACTTTTATGGTACACTTTTTCTTAAGTTTTAAGTACACTTTTATGGTGTTGCAAACACCTTTGCTTTAAGGTGCTGAACTTTGTTTTTAATGGTGCTGGGATTGGGTTATGGACACCGTCAATTTCATGTTTTAATGAATAGCTTAACAGTTATGTGTCGAATTTACAGAGTTCGGCTTATCCTCTAATGTTAGTTACACGCCGAACCATTTGTCCTTCAGGTTCGGCGCATTCGATAATCACATTATGTGCCGAACTATGAACATTTACAGGTTTCAGCTTATACGATATCCTCAATATGTGCCGAACCGCGAACAATATTTTAACCCAAAAATTAATAAATTCATGTTCGACTCAGACGATAATCATATTATGTGCCGAACCTTGAACATAAGAGGTTTCGGCTGATACGATATTCTCCATATGTGCCGAACCAGTAACAATATTTCAACCCAGAAATTAAAAAATTATGTTCGGCACATACGAATTTGGATATGTAAGCCGAATTAGTAATGATTTTATTCCGGGCTATTCAGGATGTTGTTCGGCTTACTATGAAACTTTCATATAAGCCGAACTAGTGTCTAGCAAAATGGTGGGAATTGGAAATTATAGGTTCGGCGCATGCAGTAAACAGATTCAGTAAGCCGAACCGTTCATCAATTGGTAGATTCGGCTCATAGATGTGAGCCGAATCTCAACCTGTTTCGCCGAACCATGATTCATAATCTAAGAAATCAGCCATTTGGGAATCATTGGTGTAGTTGATGTGTATTTTCCTAGGTTTTTTAGATGATATATGACCCTCCTCATCCTCCATTGAATCAAGAATTATAATTTTCTCACTTTCTCCTTCTCTTTCTCTCCTTCTTAACCAAACCAAAACTTTGATTTTTTTTTCCTCATATTTTTCATCTAAACAACTCTTATAATTCTGAAAATTATCTTAATCTCTAAACAAAATATTTAATCACTAATCAAGATTATTAACACTAATACGTAAAGGGCAGATTTGCCATTAAAAAAATTTGGGTTAAGGGGTTATCTGATTTTGCTATTCAACAACCTTTTTTGTCTTCATTCAGTATGCCTTGAAAGATTTTGGTATGCCCAAAATTATGGTTCAATTCCTTTTCTTAAAAGAAAACTACGCGTACGCGGACAAAGTGGCATTTTCTATGTTGGGCCTAAAATTGAACACCCCAACAAGATCAGAGCATACACTTGAAATTCTAGTAACAGCAAAATTCTCTGCCCAGTTAAAACGACTCCACACACCTGAAATCTTTCACCAAAAGCATGCTTCAAAAAAAAAAATAAATAACAACTTCTGAAAAAAAGAAAGAAATAAAAGACGTAGCAACTGATAATTTCAAGTTTTCAACAGATTTCACTACTTGATATTCGAATCAAGTCGTAGGCCAGAGTAATCACAGTTGAGAGGAATCCAGGATAATTTTCATTGTTTTGGCACAGAAATCCAGGCGTGTTTAGGGTTCCTCGTTTATGTCTTCTCCACCGTAAAAGGAAGGTATTTGTTTTATTTATTTTCGTACATTTTTTCTAGTGAACCCATTCACCGTTCTAACCTAGATCTGTTCACATTAGTTAACGAGTAACATTAAGACATGAATTGTCCAGTTAACAACAATGGGTTATTTAGAAAGTAGACCTAGAGATTCTATGTCTTCTGATAGAATTGTGAAGTTGCTTTCCTATTTGCAAATTGCAAGTGTACTGAGCAGATTTTGCAGTATGCAAAAAATTGAATTTGATGTGCACCAAGCAAGGCATATGTGCATTTGTGTTAGACCACCTGTTTTGAAGTTTTGGTTCTGCTGTTTGCAGCAGCAGGAGGATTGATGGGGATTCGGTTTCTGTTCTGGGCGTTGATATGTGCGACTGCATCTCTCCTTTTGAATTTCTTGTCAGCTATCATCAAAGGAAGGATTAACAGGAAAAAATCTGTCGGTTTTTTCCACCCTTACACTAATGATGGTGGAGGTGGAGAGAGGGTACTGTGGTGTGCCGTGAAAGCATTCCAAGAAGTGAACAGTAATCTTGATTGCATTATTTACACTGGTGACCATGATGCTTCTCCTGAAAGCTTGTTAACTCGAGCAATAGATCGTTTTGGTGTCAAGCTCCTTCACCCACCTCAGGTGTTGATTCTTTTTGTACTTTTGTTTTATTGGTTCTGTGTAGCTGTTGCTGGCCTATTGCTGAAACTGGGTGTTTTGAATTACAATATCTTTCTTGAAGTAATATATGAGATCTTCAAATCACCTACAAATTGAATAGTTTGAAGTAACACCCACCTCCTTACATGCCATAGCATACACCCTCCAACCCGCTTCCAGGACTAAGAAATTTGGTGCTTCGCGATACTTATCTACCGTACCTATCATTTTACAAACGCAGGAGTAACATTTTTGTGATTTGATATTTGAAATGAAATACTACCTCCGTGTTCTGCAAAAGTGTGGTTATCACTTTTTCATTTTAGCCTAAAAATAAGCTAACATGAATAAGTGATAGTGACACTTCTGCAGAAACGGAGGGAGAATGATTTTCCTTGCATTTTCCTCTTCTGATAGATGTTGTTCTCTCTGCATCCTTTTGCCTGATTATAGGTGGTTCATTTGTATAAAAGAAAGTGGATTGAGGAAGGAACGTACCCACGCTTCACCATGGTTGGGCAAAGCTTTGGTTCAGTTTATCTGTGTTGGGAAGCTCTGTGTAAACATACTCCCCTAGTTTATATTGATACTAGTGGTTATGCTTTTACTTATCCACTTGCGAGGGTGTTTGGGTGCAAAGTTCTATGTTACACACATTATCCTACAATCAGTTCAGATATGGTTTCAAGAGTCCGACAACGGGATCCAATGTATAATAATGACCCTCTGATTGCAAAGAGGTATCCTTCTCAAGCACAGTTGTATGTCTTGTGTTGCATGTTTACATCTGTGTGATTCCAATGTATATTAATGACCTATAGGGTTGCTTGGATTTGATCCAACCAACTTTGGAGCAGGAGGCTCCAGTTCGAGATACACCCCCGTTACTGCAGTATCATTTTATTTTTTTCCATGATATAAAATGGTGTCTTTTGTAAATTTGGTGTATTGTCAGTAATATTTTTTGTATGATTGTGACGTGTGCAAGTTAATGTCTTGTAGGCTTTATATGATTCACATGATTAGGTGATATACTCTCTCTGCATATATTTTAGTGTTTCACCTGATATCATTGTTAGTCGTTTATCATGATTCGGGTAAATGCATATTGTTTATCTTGATGCTTGGTGTTTTCCTAATCTATTGTGACCAAGCACCTTACATTTATCTACCTTATGGCAGCATTTGGCTATCCCGTTGCAAAGTCATCTACTATACGCTCTTTAGCTGGATGTACGGGTTTGTCGGTTCATGCGCTCACCTAGCAGTGGTCAACTCCTCATGGACGCAAGCTCATATAGTGAAACTATGGGGCATTCCGAGACATACAAAGAGAATTTATCCCCCTTGTGATACTAAAGGCCTTCAGGTGTTTTAACGGTTTGGATAACATAGCTTCATTTGGCCCGACTTTCATTGGCCTCCATTTCATCTCGAGCAGTTTCAAACTTTGTTATGCTGCTGAATTTGTGCAAATATTAGTGAGACTTATGAGACATTATTCAAACAGGAACTTTCACTGGAAAGATCTATCAATACACCAACAATCATATCTGTTGCGCAATTTCGTCCTGAGAAGGTGGGCATCTCTATACAACCAAGATATAAATTTAGAAAGAGGTATTTTAGTTGTAGGATCTCTGATTTGGTAATGAGTAAAGTTCAGAATTTGTTGATTTTTCCCTTATATATGACAGGCCCATACCCTTCAACTGGAGGCATTTTCTGTTGCTATAAAAAAGCTAGGTCCAGGGTCACCTAGACCCAAGCTCCAATTTGTGGGCAGCTGTAGAAATCAGGAGGATGAACAGAGATTACAGAAATTGAAAGAAAAAGCTATTGAATTGAATGTGGAAAAGGATGTTGAATTCTATAGGAATTTGTTGTACAGGTATATTCTCAATTACCACACCCCTATTACTTTTCGTCAACCTTGAAGTTAATTTTCTAGATGCATACATCGCTCATTTTGGTTGGTTGTGAGAGTGATGATTTCTTCCTTAGGTCATTCTAGCAGCTGCTTAGAACAAATTCTCACATTCATATTTTTACTAAATAATATCCATGTGTCGCCCGATCAATTTTGTTTTATGTGCTTTACATCGGGTACGATTCCACTATGAGCAGGGATTTAGTGAGACTTCTGGGAGGTGCAATTGCAGGGATCCACTCCATGGTAGATGAGCATTTTGGCATAAGCATCGTAGAGTACATGGCTGCCGGTGCAATCCCTATTGGTGGTTATCTTTCTTGAATCTTTTATTCACATATCTTTTATGTTGCCTCATGGACAAATTATGTGATTGTTTCACTTACCACATGTTTTTTATATGATCTGCACTTCTGCAGCTCATAATTCAGCAGGTCCAAAGATGGACATCGTTTTAGAAGAACAAGGGCAACGGACGGGATTTCTTGCTCAGAATTTGGAAGAATATGCAGATGCGATTCTTCAGCTGCTAGAGATGTCAGATGCCGAAAGGCTTGAGATGGCTGACGCGGCCAGAAGACGTTCTAGGCGATTCTCAGAGGAAAGATTTTATGATGACTTCAAGGCTGCAATTTCACCAGTTCTATCTCATTCTTCCCTCTGAATAGATATCCTTTTGGACAGTCTAAGCTAATAGGAGCACAAACAGTACCACTGGTTATTCAAAGTTATAGCGAATATTAGAAATGGCTATATAGGAACACAATTCTTCAGAATTTGTGTTCAGCAATTTAAAGCTGACAGGATATCTTCAATCTAGAAGTTTTGTTTTATAAGATAGTAACTAGATATACAAGCCAATTTCGACGTTGATCTAGGCGGTCTTGTTTTGAAATTGGCAAAAGTTACAAGTTCAGGATACTGGTTAGTTTAGAACAACAATGTACTCTTTTTCACCCCCTCTAGGAATGCTTCTGCTTATTTGCTGTATGCCGATCTTTGGGTTATAGATTTGTACATAATGAGAGATCATTCTTTTTTATACCTGTTTTGGAGGCCAAAAGTTTGTGGATATGATTGTTGCATCAAATGATGTGGGAGACTTCAAATATGCTGCCCAGCAGCGCAGAAATATGAACTTCATGGCGGTAAACATTATTGCTGTTGGTAGTTAGCATTTTTTTTTCTTTCCAAATGAGAGTAGTTAGAGAAAAGAATAGATTGAAGAGTAGATTTTCAGTAGTAGTGTAGTGAATTTTCTTTAGCCATTACATTCAAACAACTAGGGTTTTAGTTGGTGGTAGCAGTTTTACACGTAGAGGTGTTGCTAGTGTTGTTTGGACTGTTCGGTAGAGGTGGTGCAAGTTTGTTTGGTGAAATGTTGTTTGGAGATGGTGGAGGTGACGATGGTGTTTGGTTGTTCATGAAGGTGGTGGTAAAACAAAAGGTGCCAAGTAAAAGTTTGGTCAAAAATAAATCAAAGAATTTAAACTTCATAAAAAACAATCTTTGTGTCATGATGTTCACAACCATTTTCAGAATACCTGTTTCTTTGGTGATTATAGCTTATTGTCGCTCCATTTAAACTCGATCTCAAAATGAGTTGGAAAATCAAACCCAATCTATTCCATATAACGTCTTTGTGATACTCAGACCTTAAAATTAATAACTACCCCAACTGTTTGAATCCTTCAACCAATTTACGGATTCTTTAACAGTCTGATCAGGTCTACCATCGTTTGTATATCTTCTCGTGCTTTTTGTAAGTATATACACCAAGTTTTCCTCCATTTCATCTACAATAAATGGACAACAGGTCAATCATATTGCAATAATCATGTACATGTATATATATACAAAACAAGTCCAGCATTGAGAAGAGTATGTAAAATTAGCATGCCATGCTTACCCAAAAGTAGTTGAGGCTACATTGCCTGATTATTAGTAGCGTGGAGACATAGTATGAACCACCCTTCGATTAGTTTTCTCCAACGTCTCAAAATCAATTTTAAAATAGAGGGCAGTGGAGAAACATGTAAAAAGACACGGTATAAAAAGGCAAAAAAAATTTAATCGGTCAAGTAGAAAAAAGCAAATTAGAAAAGCAAACTACAATAGAAAGAAAATCAAAAGTGCGAACGTCTGTTCTTACAAGGGATTTATAATAGGTTGCAATGGTGAGTGGATCACTAAGGTTGTATGAATTGGTCTCTAACAAAATTCATGCATCAATTGCATTTTTTTTCCGATATTGTTCCCAGGCATATACACATGTTGTATGAATTGGTCTCCAACAAATTTCATGCGTCAATTGCATGTTTTCCGATAAGGCTCCCAGGCATAAGATCCTAACAAGTTATCCAAGCCCACCATGCATACATGGTTGGCGAAGGATTTCAACCTATTTCTCATCGCAAAAAGTTCCTCTCCTGTTGGCCGTCTAAGAAGTATGAGAAAATTTTGCGTACAGAGATTTAAACATTGTCAAAACTGACTTATAAAAATATGAAAACTTCTGCCGATTCATTCGTTAGTATAATAAACTAAAATCAATGTCTAGGTTTGATTTTGGGAACATTTGGCGGAATTGGATTAAATGGTGCTTGTCTTCTACAAGGTTTGCAATGACTATGAATGGGACAGCGTTAGAGTTGTTCAGGAATGGGAAAGGAATTAATCAAAGAGACCCAATTTCTCCATTTCTCTTCGTAATGGTAATGGAAGTTCTTTCTGTTGTAATTAAAAAAGCTGTTGAGTTGCAACTCATCATTGGTTTCAGTTTTGCTGCTAATGCACCTAGTCACAAATTTGCCATGCACGGATGATGTGATTATTTTTGCAGATGACGACGATGTGGAACAAGTTCAAAATTTTAAAAATGTTTTGCTTGCTTTTGAGTTGGTCGCATATTCAAAAATAAATTTCCAGAAAAGCGCCTAGCTTGATGTGGGGGAGCTATGAATGTTATAACAGTGCACTTATTTTTGGGTGTTTAATAGTAGAAATCTAGAAGAGGTATTTTTTACTAACAGAAAGCTTAACCAAAACACACAGACAAAGCTGTGTTATATACAGACAACACATCATGTAATAGATCAGACAGGACCAATGAATACAAGACATGTCACTAAGACAGTTGACCAATAGAAACAATACACATAAAAGCAAAGACAGCATGTAAAGTAAAGACATATCACACACAAGTGTAACTCAGGTGTTAGAAAGAGATGCTTTCTACTAGCCTCCCTCAAACTGAAATGGAGAAATCACTTTCAGTTTTTCCTTTAAGAAATCAAATTGTGGTCCTGCAACACCTTTAGTGAAGATGTCTGCTAGCTGTCGAACTGTAGAGATGTATGAAATCTTCAATGAGTTGGATTGAACTAATTCTCTGATGAAGTGATAATCAATGGCAATGCATTTCATTCGACTGTGCATAACAGGATTAAAAGCAAGAGATATAGAGCTTTTATTGTCACATAGCAACTGCGGAGATGCAGGATGAAATATATGTAAATCTCTAAGAAGCTGACATACCCAAAGAACTTTAGCAGCTGTGGATGCTAAGCATTTGTATTCAGCCTATGTGAAGCTTCTCGAAACAGTAGGTTGCTTCTTGGCAGACCATGAAATTGGATTATTACCAAAAAAATAAACAAAAACCACTTGTAGATCTTCTAGTGTCAGGATCTCCTCCCCAATCAGCATCACAATAACCAGATATAGCAGAAAGAACCTTTGTAAAAAGCATCCCATGGACAAGAGTACCTTTTATGTATCTTAAGATACGTTTAGCTGCAGTGAGATGTAATGTTGTTGGAGAGTGCATAAATTGACATACCTGATTTACAGCATAAGTAATCTCCGGTCTTGACCATGTTAGATAATGAAGAGCCCCAACAAATGACTTGTACTCTCTGTTGGATTTTGAAGAAGCTCACCATCTGTAGCACTTAGCTTTGCACCAGGTGGACAAGGAGAAATACATGGTTTTGAACCAACTATATTACATTTTTGAAGTAAATCCAGGCTGTATTTAGTTTGATGAAGAAATAAACCATCTTTGCTTCTTTTAACTTCCATTCATAAGAAGTAGTTGAGAGAGTCTAAATATTTTACAGGAAAATAGTTATTGAAAAAAGAAATAACCTCATCACAGTAAGAAGAAAAATTCCCTGTAATAAGTATATCATCCACATAGACCAAAACAATAGCAATTCTGGATCTACTTTTTGAACAAACAGAGAAGAATCAGCTAATGATGGTTTGAAGTCTAACTTAATCAAAACTTCATGTAATTTCTCATACCAAGCCCTAGGGGCTTGTTTAAGCTCATACAAAGATTTGTGCAACTTACACAGATAATCTGGATGATCTTTATCCACAAATCCAGGTGGTTGAACCATATAAACCTCTTCTTGTAAGTCTCCATGCAGAAAGGCATTGCTTACATCAATCTGTTTGATATTCCAATCAAAGTTTACCGCCAAAGAAATAATTGTTCTAATGGTTGTAGGTTTTACAACTGGACTAAATGTTTCAGTAAAGTCAATCCCTTCCTATTGATGATAACCCTTAGCCACTAGTCTAGCTTTATACTTGTCAATGGATCCATCAGGTTTGTATTTTAACCTAAATACCCATTTACATCCAACTACATTTTGAGAGGGATGTGGTGATACCTTGGTCCAAGTGTTTGCATATTGCAAAGCTTGATGTTCTACAACCATTGAGTTTTTCCACTTTGGATGCTTATTTTCTTTAGTAAAACATGTAGGAACTGGTGGTGTAATATTTGATAACAATGTTGTAGGGAGAACATGTTTAGTATCAAAGAAAGTTTTAGGCTTAAAGATTCCATGCATACCTCTTGTTGTCATAGAATGAGTAGAAGTTACTGCAGAAACATTATCTGTAGAAATAGTAGACGATCTAGTAGAAGTATTATCGGCAGAATGTGTAGTGGTTGAAGCAGCAGAAGTAGAAGCAGTGATGGAAGAATGAATATCATCATCAGAAGTAGTGACAAAAGTATCAGGTAAAGAAGGTAAGCATGACTTACAAGGTGAATTAGCTAACAGAGGATAATAATTTTCATTAAATACTACATGTCTAGAAATGTAGACTCTCTCTGTTTTGTAGTCTAAGCACCTATAGCCTTTATGGTTTGTACTGTAGCCAAAAAGACACAGGAAATACTTCTTGGTTGCAATTTATTTGTTATATAAGGCTTTAACCATGGAAAACACAAACAACCAAAGCTTTTTAAGAAATGATAATCTTGAGATTTTTGAAGTAGTACCTGATAAGGTGAAGAAGAATTGAGTAGCTTTGCAGGTAACCTGTTAATTATGTAATTTGCAGTTTGTAGAGCATCTACCCAGTAATGATTAGATAATCCATATTGTATCAAAAAAGCTCTAGTAATATCTAACAAATGCTTATTGTTTGGATTCAGCCACTCCCTTTTGTTCTGGAGTATGGGGGCAAGTAAGTTCATGGCCAACTCCAGCAGTAGTAAGAAAAGTTCCTAATTCATGATTGACAAACTCTACCCCACTATATGTCCTTATAGTTGAAATATGTGTAGATAGTAGATTCTCAGCATAAGACTTGAAATATTTGAAAATAACTTTGAAATCACTCTTGCATTTAAGTGGGTACACCCAACAATATCTTGAAAAATCATCTACTATGTTTACATAGTATTTGTATCCCATTACATAATTGACTGGAGCTGGGCCCCAAACATCCATATGAAGAAGCTGTAAAGGATAAATGGATACAGAAAAAGATATAAAAAAGGGTTGTTTATGACTTCTAGCTAATCGACATTCACTGCAGAACAAGGATTTATTTGCTACATTGTGTAATCCTAATGATTTAAAAACTTTTGACATAGACTCAAATGAAGGATGGGCAAGTCTTCCGTGCTAAGTTTCAGTTGAGGTGTTGGTGGTTGAAAAGGCTGAAGTAGATGCTGATGTGGATGGCTGATGATGTGTAGAGTTGTTGCAGTATACTGGATATAAACCATTCTCAGTTGGACATTGAAATATAGTCTTCCCCAACTTGAGATCCGTAATAGAATATCCATTAGAATCAAATGTCACAGAACATGTATTATCAATAGCAAATTTGTGAACAGATATCAAATTGCTAGAAGTTTTTGGAACATGAAGTATATTATGTAGAGAAAAATTACGATTTGGCACATTAATGTTTGAATTCCCACAATGAGATATGAACATACCTTCTCCTGAAGCAGTATTAATTTTCTCAGGACCAGAATAAGGAACAAAATTGTTGAGATTGTGCATATTAGATATTAAATGATTAGTTGCACCAGTATCAAAATACCAGGGACTTTCACCAAGAACACCAGCACCATTTGAAGTAGAAGCCATCATTGCTGAGAAGTTTTGAGGAGCAAAATTCCCTTGATAAGAAAAATTTCCTCTATGACGACATTCAATAGCAGAATGTCCATATTTTCCACAAATTTGACATGTAGTACATTCAGAACCCATTCTTGGAGAAGAGTTGTACCCAGAAAAACTTGAATTTCCAATTGAATTCTCATTAGATCCAGAGAAATTAGAATTCCCATTATAGAATTGAAAACGACCACCACCTTTGCCTTGATTAAAGACTCTACCTCTATATTTAAAATTGTTGGTTCTACCACCACGAGAGTTATTATTGTTGTTGGAGTGTGAATTACAGGCAGAAGTACTAGCAAGAAAATCTTTAGAATTGACTTCAGTTATTAAAGATTGTTTTGATTATGAGATAATGATCTCTTCACTGAGTAAAAGATTATGAAGGTTTCTAAAAGAAACTGGTGGATCTGTAATTCGAATAGAGGTACAGAAAGATGAGTACTCAGATGGTAAACCTCGAAGAACATAAACAAGTAATTTACTATCACTAATTGTGGATCCACAAGCCACCAGAGAATCTCGAATTTTGCTGATTTCTGAGATATAGGCAGTAACAGAAGACGTACCTAATTCGAGATTTTGAAGTTTTGTTCGCAATTGAACAACATGTGTTGAAGATGAGGAACCAAATCTTTCTTATAGAGTATCCCAAAGATCTTTAGAAGTAGTAGATCCAGCAATATAAGAAATAATGGATGGAGATATCGAATTATTGAGAAGCAAGAGAGTTGTTGTATCAGTGTCTTTCCAAAATGTGTAGAGAGGATTAACAGTTTGAGTGGTTCTGGTAGCCATGGACACAAATTCATCAGGACGGGGAGTTTCGCCTGTGACATAGCCAAGAACATGAAATTTTCGTAACACTGGAATGATTAGAGTCTTCCATGTCAACCAATTATCTTCCTGAAGTTTAAGGGGTATGGTATTGGATAGGGTATGAAGGGGAATTTGTGAAATAGAAGTAGCAGAAGAAGAATCTTGAGTTCTTGACATGATGAAGAATGAAGTTTCAGAGAAAAAGAATGAAGAAATTGTGAGGATCGAGATGGATTGAAAACCCTAATTGGTATCTGATACCATAGTAGAAATCAAGAAGAGGTATTTTTTTATTAACAGAAAGCTTAACCAAAACACACAGACAAAGCTGTGTTATATACAGAAAAGACATCCTGTAATAGATCAGACAGGACCAATGAATACAAGACACGTCATTAAGAAAGTTGACCAATAAACAGTATACATCAAAGCAAAGACAACCTGTAAAGTAATTACATATCACACACAAGTGTAACTCAGGTGTTAGAAAGAGATGCTTTCTACTATTTAATGGCTTATTTTTCTATGAAATATTTAAATACCCGTTTAGGTAATAAACCGAAGGTTATTGCTATTTGGGATGTTATCTTGCAGAAATTTCAGAAACATTTAAGTATTTGACAGAGAAGATATTTATCGAAGGGTGGCGATCAAGCATGTACTATCAAACTTATTGCAGGTATAATTTTTGTCTTTAGTTCAAATTCATGCTTTTGTGGGAAAACAGATGGAGAAAATTATGCGACAGGGGATTTTCTCCAAACAAAAGTAAGAAAAGTTGAGTAGGTTGGAAAAAGCTAAGTTTACATAGATAAAGAGGAGGAGTCGGCATCAGAAAATTAAGGTAAATGAACAAGGCACTTCATGCAAAGTGGATATGGATGTATGGAAATGAAAAAAAGGCATCGAGAAGAAATGTTATTAATCATGAATTTGGAGGTAAGCTAATAAGATTCTTTCCAAATGAGAATAACAAGCCGGTTGGTAAGAACTTCTGGGCAGGCATATTAAAAAGCATTTCTAGTATGTAGCAGAATTTAATTTTACAAGTGATTAGTGGGAATAGAGTTTTGTTCTGGAAGGAAAATTGGTTAAATGGGCAGTCTCCAAGGTCATTATTTCCGGCACTTCACGAGATTAGTAGAAAACAAGATGCAACTATATAAGAAATGTTGGTGTTAAGTGAGATTAGTGGCTGGAATTTCTCCTTTTGTAGGTTACTAAAAGATGAAGAAGTCGAGGATGCTGCTCATATTTTGAATCTGGTGCCGGATATTAACAATAATAGTGGGACTGATTTAAGAATCCGGCAAGGAGGGAATAAAGGATTTTCCGTGGCTGAATGTTACAAAAATCTGGAAGATGATGGTCTACTAACGTTTTCCTATAATTTTGTATGAAACCTTAGAATTTCACAAAAGACAATGTTCTTTGTATGGAGTCTTTGTTACGATGCGGCTCCTATATTGGACACTTACAAGAGTTCTATTATGGTGAATGGGTGCTTATTATGTAATAAAGCTGCTGAGACAAACCAACACATTTTCTTGCATTGTGAGACTACAAGGTTAGGATGACATCATTTCTTGAATTTCTATAACTTCAATTGGGTATTTCATGATTCATCCAGAAGTACCACACGGGAATGGATAAATAAGAAGACCTCCAATGCACATTCCATACGAAAGAGAATTTGTGATATTTATTCTTTTACTATTTGGTGGGTGGTTTGGATTGAACGTAACGCGTAATTTTTAATGGAAAATACAAGTCTTTGGACTCAATCATTGATAGTGTGAAGACTCGGGTTTATAATCGGTGGGTTGGAACTGATATTTTTGCCGGTATTTCCTTGCATACAATTATAAACAGTTGGGAGGCAGGCGTGAGATAATTTATTTTCTGCATTTTTTCTTCTTCTAGTTTTTCTGTAGCCCTTCTATAATTGATCTAGGTTCTGTTTTCTTTCTTTTTCAACCCACAACTGACTTGGTGGTGAGTTTAATTTTATGATTATATTTGCCCTTTTTGAGTCAAAAATAATAATAATAATATAGTAAACAAAAATTACATACATATGCAGTGCATCAAGAATCAAGATAAAGCTAAATCATAAAATGGTACATGATCAAAGATTCCTACAAGCAAAAAAAAGGAACTCCGAGAACAACCTAATACAAAATACCAGAATTGATTCATAAATAATATGTAGGTTCCACTCTTACTATGGTCCACGACACAGTTAATGTCGGGTTCTTTTAATATTTTTGGGTATATTAATTATTGATCTGTCTATATTAATTATTTTATTGTCAAATAATAAGAGAATCAAAATTAAGTTTTCATATTTACCTTATGAATCTTGTTATTGCTAATTCCTCCTTCAATTTGTTACAAACCAACCAAACATTATAAGATGAGGGAACTGACGATTCCGACAAACTTTACTTTTCTCTGATATTTACTATAATGTTACCCTACCCGATACCAGAGAAGATGGACAACATCGAATGAGTAATTAGTGAAGTATAAATAAGAGTTTTTATTTCTCATAATTTATTTATTTTGGTAAGTCCAAATTGTATTAATTAAATAACAAATTTACAAAGTTCATAAGAAAAAAGGGGAAAAGCACCCCAAAAAACCTAACCCTTCACCAATATTTCAAGATCCCATATAGGTCCCACAATTTACTACACCTCTGAAACCCCTAAATCATGATGAAAACAAGATCAAAATCTCAAACTTATTAACATAATTTGAAAACAACCATATCACACAAAAAACAAAGAAAATGCACCAGCCAGGAAACGAACCCGGGTTTGTACCGTTTTTATTGCTCATAAAGTTAACCTAGAGGTTGCATCACCTTCAACCCATGGAATTTCAGATTCTAAATAAACTAAAGAAACCTCATATAATATACTACAGTTTATCAATGGGATATCCAAAAATTGGTAATGGGAGGATTCAGAAAAAGTAACTTTGCTAATAAGATCTATTAATTTGTGCCCTAAATTTTAGTTGCAAAGAATATGAACCAATTTAAAATTATCATAATTTTTAACAACCAAATCAAAATTCAGTATAAGAACCCAACCATATTAAATTTTAAAACTGACCTAATTTGAGTTTACATTATTTTCCATAATTTGCAAACGTGAAACAAAAAGTTAACATAAGAACCGAAAACCAATTTGAATTTGAATGTTCCCTAAATTCAATATATAACCAAACCAATTTTCCCTAAATTCAATATACAACCTAAAGTCAGTTTTCCCTTAACTCAGTGTTTTTCATAGTTTGAAACACCAGAACAGAAATCTACATGCAACCAATTTGAACTTAAATTTGGCATAGTTTCAATTTCAACTTCAAATACTGAAAATTAAACAACTGGACTTTACCAAACATTAATCTTCTCTGAATTGTTAATTCACCAACCACTTCTGTTAAAACCCTAATTCAATTTCTAAATCAATATTCATGCGTCTCACTTCATCTTGTTCTCGAGAAACCCAAAATTTAAAACCTATGTTTTTTTCAAGTTACAGGAGAACATTAGTACAGGTTTTTTTCAAGTTGCAGAGAATAAAGAGGGTAATGAGATAAATTGTTGGAGATTCTTTGATCACAAATCACAATTTTTTCTAGTATAGGGTTGTTAGGTTTCCAATACTTTCTACGGAGAAAAACAGTGAACGAAGAGGAGGAGAAGTTGGAAACTAAAGTCGAAGAAGAGAAAAAAAAAAAGGAATGTGAAATCGCAAAATTGCGTTCAGTGGGGTCCGACCCTGGATCCTTTAGTTTCCTATTTTACAGATATAACCTTCCTAAGCTCTATATGCTAGTATAATTATTTGAGGGATAATTTAGGTACTTCCACAGTATGACACCAAAACCACCCAAAATACTTATTTTCTTTATATTAGTATAAGATAAGATAAGGGTTTTTAATCTTTTTTAGACAAGTTTGTATGCATATTTGAGAAATCTGATAGTGTTTCATTCTAGATTTTTTATTTTATTTTTCTGGCAATTTTATTATGAACTTTGTTGCTATATAAAAACTGCAAAGTGAAACTCAAAATTGGGAAGATTCGATGTAAGGGTTAAATTCCAAAGCTAGTTTAGAGCTCCTTTGGTAAAAAATATCTCTCAATGTTGATTGGAAAATCATTAAAATCAGGCTTGAAGCATGATGGAATCAACATAAGTTAGATGCTAGAACACTGCTCCGTTGAACCCACCAAGCATTGGTATGTCAAGTTTGGTTGTCAATTTAGCTCCGAAATTTGACCGCTTGAATTACTTGCTAAAATCAATTTCGTTAGTTTAGG
Organism: Papaver somniferum; assembly: GCF_003573695.1. Classification (NCBI taxonomy): domain Eukaryota; kingdom Viridiplantae; phylum Streptophyta; class Magnoliopsida; order Ranunculales; family Papaveraceae; genus Papaver; species Papaver somniferum. The sequence goes on from NC_039361.1 coordinate 52,522,810, forward strand.
CTTACGATATATAAACGTTGAGACAATCTTTAGTTACTCACTGAATACGAAGACATTATCTCTCAGATTAAGATTAGTAACTATTGACTTTGACTTCAAATCTACCTAGAGTCTTGAAAATCTATAAACAAAGAGACTCATGCAACATTATTTCTTAATCCCCGGCACTTCTGTGTCCTAATTGTTGCTAGAGTCGTCCTGTAAAAACCTAAGTTTCCGCTGAGAAACATAATTAGGTTATGACTTAAAAAACTTCACTCAGGGATTCGTGAATCCCGGCCAGACTATATTTTACCTGTTAATTAGTTCTTGTATCAGGATCTTGATTTTGTTGATGTTAAAAGACTTTTGCAATTTTAGATCAAAAACTAGATAAATTATAGAAGACACAAGTTTCTTTTCATTTCAGACTTTGTGATTCCTTAAGATAGATATCTAAACTCTTCTTTGATTTGTTTGGATTGTTGTGGAGAGGTGGTTAGTAATCCAGGCTTCTTAGCTAACTAAGTGTAAGTGTTTCGTATTCGTGATGTGTTAGACTTTGTCTATTGCAGACATATTTGAAAACCCAAATTGAAAAACCAAATGGGAAATCAAATAGGCTTGTAAGTTAGAGGATGATTGATATCAAGAGTATTCACTGAGGTTGAAGCAACTCTTAATGATGTCATGTAAGGGAATCAAGTACGAAAAATATTTCAAGGTTCAAGAGACGTAAGGAACACGACTGCAGATGGATTTTTGAAAGGTTAATTCAGTCTCAACTACATATTCCAGTTAGAAGTCTGATAGTAGGTTAGTGTCTGTAGTGGTTTAATTCTGTATGGTGTACTCGGTACCCTTTCCTTTTCAATTGGGTTAATTTTATTTACTATCTTAATATCAAAAATTGATGTACTTTCCTTTCCCAGAAGATTGCAGATAACTAGTTGACTAATTTATCAACGTATATCGATATACAACTAGGTAATATTATTTTTCATACTAGTAGGATACCTCAAGTATTAATGTTTGGAAAACATTATTGATTATAAGTTTTGGAAACAATTTTGTGCTTATTACAAATGAGTTATACATGGTAGTATAATCATATAGTATCAAGCAGGGGCGGAGCCAAGATTTGCATGTTGGGGGTGCAATAAATCAGTTTTGGGTTACAAAAAAGTTTCAAGGGGTGCAAAAGAGTAAAATTAGGCCTCTTAATAGACTAATAACTGTTATTGGGCCTTAATTAGGCTTTGGAGCCAGCTGGGCAGGGATGCAAGTGCACACCCTTGCACTGGGATGGATCCGCCGTTGTATCAGGATCTTTGCTAAAATCAGAAATGGCATTTGTTGGATATGTTTTGATTTTCGATTTTGGTAGATCTTGTATTCAAACAAGCCTTGGTCATAACATTATAAATAGTTGAGATTTGTAGTTTTACAAACTCATTCCTGAACACAACTGTGTGTGGTAGTTAATTCGACGGTGAGGAGTAAGTCTGGCTCGTTTCGGACAAAAAGCACCAAAACCTTCTTTAGGACTAAGAAGTTCTAGACCGTTGGTGGAAAACTAAGAACCACGCTTTAGTTTTCATTGTTTATTAATTATAGTTGAACTAACACATACTTATTTTTTAGATAAGTTCTTATTTATTCTATGGTAATTCTCTTCTGAAATAAGGTCAATCAAGACTTTGAAAATTTGACTATATGCTTTCGAATATATTGAAAGAACTAATGATTTGCCAACATTATAGACTTCATCATGTGAGATAAATAGGGTCAGATCACCAGTAATGCATTCCCTGCTCAAATCTAGTCCGTTTGTTAGATCTGAGCAGGTTTGATCACTTTTTCTTGCTTTCTAGTTTAGTTAGTTACTTTGATTTAGTTGTTATCGTATCTTCCACTTATTTACACTATTATGGTGGTTTTATCTCCTTTTTGAAGGTTTATCTACTCTTTAACGGTTGATTTAGCTTTTAAGTATGGTTCACGCAAAGTCGGTCACACTCTGGACCAGAGGAGAAACTAAGTCTTCTTGTTGCCATCTCTCTCCTCTCTGAAATAGTGTTTCTATTTCGAAAAAACAAAAAACCCAAAGCATCTCCACTCTTCCGTCATGGAGGAGTAATCCTTAGGCAAACCTTTGGATGATTAATGGGTCATGAGCTATGAGGAGCGGATTTGAATGTTTTGATTGACAAAGTGATGATGAATTTTTAGGTTCTTTCTTATCTTGTTTTCATTTTATTGTTTTTATCAATCTTCTCTTTAGTTCGAATTGGAATACAAGCTGTGGTTCTATTAGACACAGGTATTTCAGCGCATTGTTGCTCTTGTCTTTGGTTTTGATTGAATCTTTTTCCCCTTCTCTAGGTTGTTGTGGGTACTGTTGTTTTAGGTACTACAATAACAGGGGATTTATTCTCTCAAAACCTTTTTGTTCAAATTTGATATTGCCCTGCCTTGTTCTTTCGAGCTTATTTGCTTCTTTCCCCTTTTAAGGTTGTTGTTCGTATGGTAACATTTCATACAAAACAATAGGGGTTCAAAAGTTTATTCTCTTCCTTTTGGCCTGTTTCCTTATGATTGCTTTTTCTGTTTATTTTGGGGTCCCTGGAATTGTTTGTGTTCGATTGATATGTTGTTTGTATCCCAATTTTGATTGGGTATGTGGATTTGAGTATGCAATCCATTTTAATTATCCAGAAACCCCAATATTGATTGGGTCGTTTTCATTTTGTTGCCTATGAGTTGTTTGATAAAAGTCCGGATTAGTTTCCTTAGTGTATTTGGAGAAGCATTAGTGTAATGGGGTTCTCCGGCATCCCCTATTGATCTTTGGTTTCTAATGCTTTTGTTGGTCGCATCGTTTAGGTAAAATTTCAACTTCTTAATCCTTTTTAGAAATATAAAATTGTGTCTTCAAATCAGTATAAATTCATCTTTATCTTAAAATTTATTTGGAGTTGTTGAACAGCTGGGCCTCTTCTGTTCTGTCTGCATCTTCGTTTCTAGGAGCGGTTATCCTCTTAAAGTTTGTAATTCTTGGTTTCTTATCCCTGTTCAGGTGTATGTGCACCTGTTCGTGCAAAATTTTTCAAGTTGTCTCCATTTCGTATGTTTTATGCATCGAGCTTTTAAGTGTATGTGCACTTTGTTTTATAGGAATCATCTTTGAATTTCAAGTTTGAAGGTCTGCCTTTGGTATTCTCAGGAATTGTGTGTGGTTTCCGACATCTTTAGTTGTAGTTTTCAAAACAGATTATGTGATCTGATTTGACTTTTATTTAGAAAATATATATAGAAAAGGGTTGTTTGATTGAGTGAATCTGGATTTAACTTTAGCATCATTTTTGGCCTAAACATCTTCATGAGGTATAAGGTGTCTGTATAGGTAGGCTCAAAGTTGGAGTCTCTAGTAAGTAAATTTGTCCGTTTTGAATATCAAGCTTTACGTTCTGGGTTTGAGTATGGCTTTAAAGGTACTTTCATTTAGCTTCGAGAGATTAGTGGGCACTAGCAAATGTTCAGGTGTTTAAAACTTCAGCTAATTTTTTATGTGTTTGCTATTTTCAGAGGCAAATCTTTGCTTTTGTTTGTTTGGTTATTGTTACGAGTCATAATTGGTTTTATCCCCTTTTTTTGTTGTGTTCTTTTAGCACGTTGATATATTAGTTTGAATTAAATCATCACGCTTTTTCCGGTAATAAAACATCTCATCTAACCCTATGCTCCTCTGACCCGATAAAACCAAAGGTAAGCTAGCCCCATCTTTTGATTCCATTTTTTCAAGTATCTCCCTTCTTAATCACCCTTTTCTTTCATCATGATTCTTCTATCCAAGAGGTTTTGGTGTATGTCTTCTGGTGATTCAACTTAAAGTGCTTCTGTTGTACGAACAAACAAGACTTACAAGCAGGAATATAGGTAACAAAAGCTTGAGGGTCCCTAGATGGGATTAACCTCTAATTATTTCTTGCAGATAATTATTTCTTGCAGATAAGGCGGCAATCCCCTCAAGCTTTTGATTTTCAAAACCACTTTTTTAATATAGCTATTTACTTAATCAGCCTTTTAAATTATATTTTAATATTTGCAAAAACGAAAATTCTTTCTTTGAATGTCCAAGGAATTGCTAATAAGTTTACAAAACAACAGTTGCATAATCTTGCTAAATCTCAAAACCCTGATTTTATTTTTCTTTGTGAAACTAAAATCGATAGAAATAGGATGATCTATATTGCCCAATCTTTACATTATCATAATTATGACTATATTGATAGGGTAGGCTATGGTGGTGGCCTCATTTTAATGTGGAAGGATGGAATTAGTTGTGACATTTTTTCGGCTGCTGATAACATCATTCATGCTGTTGTTAGACTAGACCCTAGTAAGCCTGAAGTCTTGATATCTTTTATGTATGGTTCAACATATACTGATCCAAAGAAAAAGCAATGCAATTTTATGCATGATCTTAGTAAAGAGGTTTTTCAACCTTGGTTAGTCATCGGTGATCTAAATTTTCATTTAGACAGGAGTGATAATAGCACTGATTCTTGGGTTCATAATAAAGTTAGGGATTTAGGTATTATGGATATTGACTTTGAAGGAAAAGACTATACTTGGACTAATAATAGTTTTGGCACAAGAAGTAAGAGAGACAAAATTGAATTGGCTCTTGGTAATAATGACTGGTTTATAAATTTCTCTCAAGCTAAGCTTTTGCACTTGAATTTTATTGGGTCTGATCATTATCCTGTTCTCTTGATTACGGATCCTATTCCTAGAAATCTTTGGAGACCTTTCAAATTTTTCAGTACTTGGATTAACCATGAGTCTTTTAGAGCTACCATGGATTCTGCTTGGAACTTATACGTGCATGGCTGCACTGCATTTAAACTTAAGATTAAACAACAAAGTGCCAGGCTAACCTTATCCCAATGGAACAAGATGGAGTTTGGTGATATCCATCAGAACATAAAAAATATTCAGATTCAGCTAGAGAATGCTCAAAGTGATTTTAGTTCTAGTGAACAAATTAGTAGAGTGAAAGCTCTTACTAAAGACTTGAAAAATTGGTACAGTATACAAACTGAATTTTATAAGTTAAAATCTAGGATAAGAATATTTATGATTTGGATAACAACATTAGATATTTTCACTCTCTTGTGAATAAAAGGCTGCATACCAATAACATTAATTCTATTTGTGATTCTGCTGGTATTTGGCATAGTGATAGGTCTGACATCAGTAATATTCTCACTGAACACTTTAAAAATATTAGTACTACTTCTAATCCATGTTTTCCTGATGATGCTTTTGATATTATTCCTGCTATTTTTGCTGATGTAGATAATGATTTTTTGATTGCAATGCCTACTGATGATGAAATTGAAAATGTTGTGAAAAGTATGCCTGCTTGGAGCTCCCCTGGTCCTGATGGGTTTCAAGCTGGATTCTATCAAACCCCATGAGATCTAGTAGGTAGAGATGTCATTGATGTGGTTAAGAAATTCTTTGAATGTGGTTTTATGCCTAAAAGCTTGAACAAAAAGTTACATTTCTCTCATTCCTAAGACCAAGGATCCCAAATTGCCATCTGATTTTAGACCAATAGGTCTCTGTAATGTTTCTTATAAAATTGTGTCTAAGATTATAGCTAACAGGATGCCTCTGTTGAAGAAACTTATTTCTCCTTATCAAGATGCTTTTATTCCAGGCAGGGTTATTCATGATAATATTATTGTAGCTCATGAAATGATTCATACCATGAAACGTAAGAAGGGAATTTTTGGTACTATGACATTAAAACCTGATATGTCAAAGGCTTTTGACAGGCTTGAATGGGACTTTCTTATTAAAGTCCTTGAAAAATTTGGTTTTAGTAAAACTTTTTGCAACCTGATTTTTCTGTGTGTGTCCACCACTAGTATTAGTGTTCTTCTCAATGGCTCCCCGTGTGAATAGTATAATCCTTCTAGAGGTTTAAGACAAGGAGACCCTTTGTCTCCTTATCTTTTCATCATTGCCATGGAATTTTTATCTAGAAGTTTTATGTATGCCGAGAGAAATGGTGTGATTAGAGGTGTGAAAGTTGTTAGGAGAGATCCTCCTATAACCCATTTACTTTTTGCAGCTGATATCCTCATTTTTGGTGATGCTAGTAGGAATCATATTGATAGTATTTTGGATATTTTGCATAACTTTGGTAAGTATTCTGGTCAATTGTTAAATTTTAATAAATCTTGTGTGCATTTTAGTGGTAATATTAGTCCTGAAGATTGTGCTGGCCTAGCCAAAACTCTTGATATGACTATTGTTAACGACTCTGGAAAATATTTAGGACCCCTTCTTTTACTTGGTCGCTCTAAACTGAAGTCTTTTGATCCAATTGCCCAATCCTTTGAAGTTATACTTAAAAATTGGGTAAGTGTTTCCTTAAGCCAGGCTGGTAGGTCCACTATGATTAAGTCTGTCCTTAACTCTCTGCCAACTTATCAACTGGGGTGTTTTAAAATCCCATTTACTATCATAAAGAAATTAGATTCACTTCAAATGAATTTATGGTGGGGTCATAGGACTAATAAGGTCATTAAGTTCATTGCTTGGTCTAATTTATATAAATCTAAGGATTTAGGTGGTCTAGGCTTTAGAAATCTAGAATTGTTTAACCAAGCTCTTATTTCTAAGCTGGCTTGGAAGCTCAGTACCAATAGAAATGAGTCGTGGGTTCAAATCATGGAGGCTAAATATTTTAGAGATGTTAGTTTCCTAAATAAAGATGATATTAGTGACACAAGTTCTTGGATATGGAAGGGTATATATAAATGCAGAGAAATTATAAAAAAAACAATAGTTTTTGGTGTGTTAGATGTGGTACCAAGATCCACATTTGGTTACACTGTTGGGTTGGACTGTCCTCCTATTCCTATTACAGGTTTGGCTATCTCTCAATCTCTTATTGCAGTTTCTGATCTTTTTATAGCTTGTACAAGAACTCAATAATGTTTTTCCTGTTGAGATTGCTTCTAAAATTTTTTCTATGCATGTCCCTCATATGGGGGTTGATACACTCATTTGGAATCCAGATAAAAATGGAATTTTTTCTGTCAAGAGTGCCTATAACATCATTAGTAGAATAACTAATGCTATTGTTGATGGTGGTTTTTAGCTTAGAGTTAAAATCGTAAAACCTTACACCTGAGATGACGTCACTACGACCACTAACACATTTATTGAATCATTCAACATGCCTACGTAAAAATTACTGGGGTATCTTTTTTTTTATACACGGTATATTCCACGACAAAACCCTCAATACTGACTGGCAACATCTCCGCACCAAGGCATGCCAATCATGCCAGCCGCACCACGGTGCCACATACCATGCCTGCCACATCTCCGCGCCAAGGCATGCCAACCATGCCAGCTGCGCCACAGTGCCAATGGCATGTCATGCCAGCCACATCTCCCCGTCAAGGCATGCCAACCATGGCAGCCGCACCACGGTGCCAATGACATATCATGCCAGCCACATCTCCGCGCCAAGGCATGCCAGCCGCACCATAGTGCCAATGGCATGCCATGCCAGCCACATCTCCGCGCCAAGGCATGCCAGCTGCACCACTGTGCCAAAGCCATGCTGCCCTACCACCATGTCGCTGGCTGCCAAATGGGGAGTTGTAATAATCAACGACTACCCTTCTATCTGTGATACAGATCTCAGCCGTACAAGTTTGCCACCTAACGCATGGCAACTTCCGGCCCAAGGCCAAACATATCGGTTTATGCCAAAACCCTAATTTTGGCCACGTCTAAAACATGCCAAAGCCATACGGCCCTACCACCATGTCGCTGGATGCCAAATGAAGGGTTGCAACAATCAACGACTACCCTTCCATCTGAGATGAAGATCTCAGCCGTACAAGTTCGCCACCTAACGCATGACAACTTCCGGCCCAAGACCAAACATCACGGTTTATGCCAAAACCCTAATTTTGGTCGCGCCTAAAACATGCCAAAGCCATGCGGCCCTACCACCATGCCGCTGGCTGCCAAACGAAGGGTTGCAACAATCAACGACTACCTTTTCATCTGAGATGCAGATCTCAACCGTACAAGTTCGCCACCTAACGCATGGCAACTTCCGGCCCAAGGCCAAACATCTCGGTTTATGCCAAAACCTAATTTTGGACGCGCCTAAAACATGCCAAAGCCACGCAGCCCTACCACCATGTCGCTGGCTTCCAAGCGAAGGGTTGCAACAATCAACGACCACCCTTCTTCCTTAGATGCAAATCTCAGCCGTACAAGCTTTCCATCAAACGCATGGCCACTTTTGGCCCAATGCCAAGCACTAATTTTGGCCGCACCTAAACTATGCCAAAACCCTAGTTTTGGCCGCGCCTAAACAACGCCAAAATCCTAGCTCGGCTGCGCCTAAACCATGCCACTGGCTGCAAACGAAGGGTTGCAACAATCAACGGTCACCCTTCCTCCTGAGATACGAATTTCAGCCATACAAACTTGCCACCAAACGATTTATGGCAATCTCTTGGCCATGACGCCAAAACCCTAATTTGGCCGTGCCAAGAGCATGCAAGCGTTGCAACCATGCCGCTGGTTTCCAAACGAAGGGTTGCAACAATCTACGGCTAACCTTCCTCCTTAGATGCAGATCTTATCCGTACAAACCTGCCACTAAACGACTCGTGGCAATGTCTTGGCTACGATGCAACTCTTGGTCGCGCCACCAACTTGGTAGCGATGCTAACTCTCTGGTCACCACACCAACCTGGCTACGATGCATATTCTTTGGTCACGGCACCAACTTGGCTACAAACGCCAAATCCTTTGGCCACGCCACACGTAGAAACATGCTACACATTTTCCACGAAAACACTCGAGATATCAAAGCATGTCATAAACTGGGGGATGTTCATCAGGGTATTGGTCTGGCGGTTTCCAGCGTGCGACGTACATTACGCCCATTACAGGAAAGTTTCATAAGGGTGAGGCGGTTAGTAAATACAAGAAGTAATGGTGAAACGTTTCCTTCATTATGGAAATACCAATTCCAGGCGTTACCCGTTACCATTTTCTTCCATTTACTCAACTGTTTCCACTTCTTACGAGACCAGGGTACGTTTCGTTGCGACTTGTATAAATAGGTCTCACCTATTTCCACCAAACACAAGTTTTTGGGGTCAGGAGAATACAACACTCAGAAATCACTTGTTAGCTTTCGCATCTGTTAGCTTTCCACTTTCTGATACAAGTCGTCAAACAACTACTCTTCCCGAATCAACTATTCTGGTCTCAACACTCTATTCGCTTCCCTCCCTAGACCAACCTTTCTCCTTTACTTTGTGACCGAAGCAAGTCTGGAACGGCCATTTCTTGGTTTAGGCCGGATTTGTATAGATTGATCTCTCGAATCAAAGTGCTCCCTTGCAGTACATTGTTTAGGGTTTAGACTCGTTTCTCACCCACACACACGAAATTACCGAAATCAGCTGAAACCGTTTTCACCCTTAAACATCTATTTTTGGAAATCTTCTAATTCCTAGCTCTGTGTGGATAGCTTTATGGAGAACTAAAATCCCACATAAGATTAAACTGTTTGTTTAGAAAGGCTTGAAAGACATTGTTCCCTCTAGAAGTAAGATCTCTAGATATAAATGATATTGACCTTCATTGTGAATTTTTTAAATCCCCCCTTGAAACTACTAATCATATCCTTATGGAATGTCGTTATGCTAAATCTGTATGGATAGGTATTAATGTGAATATGAATAATGTTCTGGCTAGGTATGATAATCTTTTGAACTAGATTCCGAGTTGGTTCGATACTGCTTCACAGCAACAGGTAGGAGGAAATGGGGATGTTGTGAAAAATATTTACCACCTGATGATAACTATATGGTTTATATGGAAAGATAGGTGCAACCTTGTTTTCCAAAATGTTAATCCTAACAGGAATCTCTCTATCGAAGGAATCCTCAATCTAAGTAGTCATTGCTTATCTCTTAATAATGGGAATATGTCTTCTAGCCCCTCTGTTTTGCAGGTACCAGCTTGGATTCGCCCGGTCAGAGATTGCTCCAAGATCAACATAGATGCCTCTTTATCAAGGAAACTCTTAAGGGTGGCATTGGTATAATTATGAGAGATTTTGTAGGTGATTGCAAAGGAGCAAAAGGAAAAAACTTTGATGGAGGGTTGATTGAAGACCATGAAGTGGAACAACTAAAATGCCTTGCGATGAATGGTGCGGTGTGCTGGCCTGTGAGCAAAGGATTAGCTTCAGTAGTGTTTGAGTCTGATAATGAGGCTTTAGTTAAATCCATCGATGAACAAACTTCTTATGTTCATTGGAGGAACTATGGACTCATTCTCGACATAAAATTTATTTTGGAAAGTCATTCTAGGTGGTCTTTTAATTTTATTAGGAGATTTAAAAATGGTGTAGCATATTTCCTGGCAAGAAAAGCCAGAACTACTATGTCTGTTTTTGAGTATGATGAGGTGTTTCCTCGTGATATTGAAGATGTAATCCTTATGGATAAACCAACTGTAACCATCCTTTCTCTATAATTAAATTATCTTCTTGTATCAAAAAAAAATGGCTGATTCATGTTTTTTAGTTTAGGTTTTAAGATCAATAGAAATGCTCTCCAACGAAAAAACCTTCATCTTTGTTGTCTCCGGCGATGAAATCTCCATCATAATTAATTTATCCGGCAACTTAATCTTCATCGATGATTTTTTTACCACTGAATCTTCATCTCTCCTCACAAGAGATTTGAGCAAATTACTCTTATTCTATAGTACATCTTTCTAAAGAAGAAAAACAAACAAATTGGTTGAAATATAATTCTGAAAACCGTTTGGTTTAATCTGCTCTTATTCGTACTCGTATTTGTCTTTACTTTGGTAATTTTTCTCTTTCTCTTGTAGGATTTTTAGGTATTGTATTTTTACAGTATGCGTTTGTTTCTTTGTATTTTTTTATTTTCGTTCTTAAACTTATCATGTCCTCGAATTAACATTAACGAAAGGTTTCCTTGATTATCAAACGAAAATAAATGATCATGTGAAATTGGCGCCCTCTAAATGAGTATACATGAACTTGGGACAGTTTAGTGCTGTAGACAACAGAGAACTTCCTCCAATTTCCGATTGATAATTCACTGCTGATTTTCTTTCCAACCCCCTTATTTCCATTAAATATGTACAGTTTCTATTTTAACATCCAAAGAAAAGAAAGGGAAAAAAAAAACGCGAAATGCAAAAAACACTTTCACGTGGGTGAGAAAAACCCTTCATCATCTAACAGTAACAGATGAATCTAAAGTGGTTAGATGATGGTAGGTTTTGTTCACACACAATAGGAGTGAAATACATAAAAACTAAAAAGCTCCAAAATGAGAAAAATCCAACTGAGGTTAATTTTTGAACACAGGACACAAAATCAGAGATCCTCAGCTGCAAACCCCAAGGAAGATTTCTGATCATCACCGCCATTGTTAAGAGAAGATTTCTTGTAGCAGCAATAAAATCCTCCAAAGTCCTTTTCAACAAGCAGCCCAAGGTTGTCTTGAGTGTAGTAGCACGCGCTGATGAACTTGCTTATTAGCAGTTTTACCAGCAGAAGGACACTTATCAGATGCATTACCACTATTTGTTGCAACACGTTCACAGCGTGGACACATAGTGAGGTTTGATGCTTGTAATGGTTCAAAACTATTCGGTGATAATATTGTTGGTGGACCAACTCTTAATGCCCTAAGTTGTTCAACTTCCCTTTGTAATCTTCTATTTTCTTCTGTTAATGAACCAAAACATCTCTTTAGATATTCGCACTCCATTTCTGTCTGCTTTAACTTAGTCCTGTTTTACAATGTAAAAGGAAAAAGTCAGTGGTCAAAAACTGAATAGTTAGTAATTATTCAATGGTCATGATGAGTAAGTAACTAGGTCTCTCCACGTTAACTGCCTAAATAAAAGATCCCTTTGAACCATAAAATTCTTCCCATTTTTAGTTGCTCTGAAAATAAATTCATACTAGAAACTTACATTGGACTCATGCATGCACTGAACCAAAGCGTAATATAAATTAATTAGGTGATAGAAAAATTCAAGAGTTGGCCTAATATAATTGAGTTAGTCAAATCTTCAATATTAAATGACGGGGACCTTTGAACAACCTTAAAAATATTTCAAAGTCTTTTCATATAATGATCCTTAGTCTGAATTCATTATTTTATCTGTTTGTCGTGGGAAAATCCATTGTACAGAGTACAGACTATTGTTTTCCCAAAATGAGGCACTTGATCTCCACCGTAAATGCCATGAACTAATAGATTCACATTTCTCACCAGTATAATTGAGATTTTTTCATAAGAACTATCGTAGGAAGTGGGTGAAGAATTAGTGATGGAGAATTAATGAAAAGAAAAGTCTAGGAAAATCAATTGGTTGTAAAATGGTAAATTACGCATGGGATGTCAGTAACTTAAGTATTAATGCAACTACTACAAATGTTATAGTACCTAGCTCTACGGTTCTGGAACCAGACTTCAACTTGGCGTGGTTTAAGCTTCAACTGAAACGCCAATGCTTCTTTTTGTTTCTGTACGGAGAACAAAGCAATTGTTTAACAAAAGAAGAAGAAGAAGAAGAAGAATTAAGAATAGCACCCTCCTCCAATTAATATAAAGAAAATATAATAGATATACACAGTATTACTTACAGGATTTAAGGTGTGATTTTCTCTGAAACTTTCTTCAAGTAAACGAGACTGTTCTTTGGAGAGACGTAATTTCTTACGAGGAGGAGCATTACCATCACCCCCACTCTCTTGATCATGATCATCCAGCAGTGGTGATGATCTTGTACCTATTGTTAAGTACTCATGATCTATTTCTTCTTCTTCTTCCATTAATGAATAAGTAAAGGCTGGTACTTGATTCATATCCAAATTCTTCATTGAACATGATCCTCCTCCTTCTACACAAATAAACAACAAACATATTTAGAAAAAGAAAAAAGATGATATACTCATTTTGTAACTATACCCTCGTCCCCACAAAAACATGAAAACAGGTAGGAAAAGAGTAGTTTTAGGTACATAAAAACTGTTTTACCTGAAGAAGGAATAAGAGATAAAGGAGATGAGGAAGAAGCTGAAGAAGAAGCAAAACCAGGTACAGAGATAGTTAAGTCTAAACAAGAAGGACTATTTGATGATGGTGAAATCGCCATGAAAGTACTAGTCTTGCAGAACGAGATGTCTGATGAAAATGGATGGATGAAAAACAATTACAGAAGTGATTATTTAGAAGATGAAAAGTTAAGGGAATCCAAAGAGAAGTGGTACTAATAGTAGTTGGTTCCGGAGGGAGAGAGTGGGGGTTTCCTAGCTAGGGTTTTTATTCTTATTTTCTGACCGTAAAACATTATTATTGTTACGTCAAAACAAGTCAAAACGTCTGGTACTAACACGTGTCGAGATTATAGATATACTGTAGGAATATAGCCGGCAAACTTTCCCCTTTTAGGGTGTTTTGCTGACTCGAGTTGTCGGTTCATAGGTCAGCTCGGAAATGATTGGAACGTCTACTACTGTTGTTTCTTTCTTTTTCTTTTTTTTTTGGTGTAAAAATAAAAAGATAAATGTATCAAATGCATCTGAAAGATATCTACATCGATGCACCAATTAGAATAAATTTGCACTATCCACTGATACGATATGTCTGTTCCACTGATCTGGTCAATTTAATCTAACGGGGGTTAATATGGAAAACTCTAGAACTTAGCACAATTGTTATTATCGAGATATGAGAGAATGAATCTTGATCGTTAATCATTCTCCTCTTCACCCCGTTACTAATCTCGATGCCAGAATTATTCCTCTCATTAGGATTGTGTCACCTCATGTCCAAAATTTAGACCATCTCCTGTTATCCTAGCTGTAGGCGGGTCGGGTTAATATTGTGTCGGTTATTTCTATTTTCTGAAGTATTTACCAGCTATTTAAATTGTAGTATCTATGCTTCAAAAATAATAATAATAATAATAATAATAATAATAATAATAGCTGAAACGCACATGTTCATGACAGCCGGATATTATGTCTACCGATTTAAACACTATTACTAAAATTTAAAAATGTCCGTAAAGAAAATAAGGTATAACCTAACCAGGGCGAAGCCAGTTTAAGCAATATGGGTGTGCAGTTAGTTACACACATAACCATCTGGCTCCGAGGCCTAGGATCTTTTAAATAACCGGGACTATCCATGCTTAAGTGCTTTACCTGGCAAGACGTTGCATTCCCATAGGCTGAAGCTAACCGATGGATCATCAGTATAATTTTCTTGAGAATTATGTTAGTAGTTTCTTTCGATAAATGAAAGGAAGCTAGCTTTTATAACTAAACAGCTTTTCTATGCTTCTGGTCAAAGTGTAACCCCCTCTCTTTTAAGAAAAGAACAAAACAAAAACAAAATGATATTAATGATGAGTTTTTATTTCTTTGTTCTAGTTTCGGAATATATATTTTAATTGTGAACATCAGTTACAAATTTAGTTCCGAACAATCTGTTTATCTAAACTGCAAGTTTTATCATAATCTGCATCAACATTATTAATAAACGCAGAAACTGAAATATGCATCTTAAATTCTTCTTATTCGAATGATGGACTAAGAGCATCCACAGTGGGCGAGTATAACCAAAAATTTGGGATGAGATCGTGACGCAGTGGGACGGAGTAAAGATCAAATCCCAGCCAAAGATCAAATTCCAGACCATATTTGGTCGCGACCAAATACCAAATCCTAATATAGTCGGGCGTAAATTTAAAGTACGCTTGTTGCTGGGCGTAAATTTAAAGTACGCTTGTTAACGGGCGGAGATTTAAATTACGCCCGATGAAAATTCAAATTAAAAAAAAAAAAAAAAATGAGGCGTAAACTTAAAGTACGCCTGTTGACAGGCGTAAACTTAAAGTACGCCTGGTGATTGATTGGGCGGACATTTGAGATACGCCCGATGAAATTTTTTTGGGGCGGATCTTTAAATTACGCGCGACCAAATTTTAATCGCCACCGTTACGTGACAACACGGACTAAACCCAAAATTTGATCTTTGATCTTTGGTTTTGATCGCCATTGCAGTTGCTCTAAGATCATTAACTAATCTACCAAAAAGTGCAAATTTTTGTACCTGCCAATTCCGGTGTAAATGGCGAAAAACTCTGCAACTTATCCCTTGTTACTAACCACCGGTTTGCGAGGTGAGTGCCAAACCACCGGCCATCATCCTATTAGTTCTACTTATATATATGACCTGAGAACTCAAAAGTCCGATCAACCCATTGAATCAGACACTGACTCACTTTCCTTAGGTCCACTAATCAGTAGTGTACCTAAAAGGAAAACATGGATATATTTTTGATGTTTTCATGTTTATATATTTAAGTTAATCATTTCCCTTTAAAAAAAAATAATAATATTTAAGTTAATCATGTTTATGAGAATTCTTCTTATTGTTGATTAAAATAATTATAAGATTTTGTAGGTACTACATTTCACGTATTTTCGATTAGTTCTACTAAATTTATGGGACTAGCGAGAAATCTTATGATTCTGCTTATCGATGATGAGACAGACACAAACAACTTTTTCTCATTGATTTTGTCTCGACATGTTTATTGATTTGTCATTTCACCACGCATGGAACTTCCTATTTACCCAAGATTACCCCTAGATAACTGCATCAATCATATCTTCGTATCCTCTACTCTATTGCACCATGAGCTAGCTAGATCTCTCTGTCAAGTCATATTTATTCATTGTATTTCTACCATCACCTCTCCATGTTTTGTAGTATGGACTATGGGGATGATATAAAAGCCTACGATGATGATGATGATAATACGATTTTCCTTTCTTGAAAGATTAAAGCAAAACTGTCACATGAACATTTCAAATGACTCATGACAAGAATTAACTCGGATGTAACGGTTATTATTAGTTGTTGGTGACCAGTTTCAACTTTCAAGTATCAGCAACTTTAACAGTAAAACCCACTTCCAACTGAGCTTGAATCACGAAATGTTGATTCAGTTCTTAAGCTTGGATCAGCGACTCATGAGCCAAATTAGTAGAACGGTCTGTAGAATCTGCATCCAATTTCTATTTTTTTTTTTTTTTTTTTTTGCCTTCTACTGATTATTAGCCTTTGACATGACAAGTATATGGCTTGTGCGGCATATTCCTTATCTCGTTCTTTTCGAGATGATGAATATGACCGTATGTGTTGGAAACAATTTACAAAATCAAAGCGGATCTCAAACAGCTGAGTCGCGGACTAGGTCGCTATCTTTAAGGTGTTTCGTGACTCTGCCTGTTGATTTTGTGTTAGCAATCGATTCTTGTCGAAAACCCTATGGGATAAAACAGCTGATAACTATCTTGTTCGATTTCTCTGCACTGTGAGAAATCGAACCAAGAACAACTCTTTCTACACTTGCTCAGAACTCGAAATAGATGAAAAACAATTGTCTTTCATCTTCTCCAACTGTTCTTTTATAACTCAAAAGAAATTTAATACGATTTTAATGAAAATCTTGCAATTAGTGCTCACTGAAAATCCTCCATAACAGTCACAAAACGGTAACAATATAATTACCACAAATTAATAGAATTAATTGGAGAATATTAAGTTGAAAAAAACGATTTTGGAAATCAAGAGTTAAATATGCAAAAAATTAGTTTATGAATCACAAGAGCCCCAAGGCCCGCTCTCCCGGATTTAAATAAATAATATAAATATACCTAGTCAAATGTATGGGGTGAGACTTGAACCCAAGTCTATAGTGTGGGAGCTCAAAATAATACCACCACACTATTTCTCTAAGTTTGATATTAATTACAAAACTATGTTTTTAAATATATATATCTCCCAACAATATGCGATCCCATGCACGCATAATACAACATGGAGTATGTACCAAAACCACAAAATCTTAATACCAAAAATTCATAATCTATTATTGAAATCCCCATACCATTGGCAGTTGTGCTAACACCTTGAACGTTATCGCAATATCTCATGATGAATCGTGATCTTTTGATATAAAATAACCTGGCTAAATTGGGGCCTATGATTACTTCATGTACCTATACACAATGATAAGGGGTGTCTATTATTTATGTAAACTACCAAAATTACCCTCAAAAAATTATTAATATTACTAAATTACCCCCATTAATCCTTAATAAACCTAACAAAAATCAGTTTTCATTTCTAACCTAAAAACCGATTCTTCATCTCCTCTACTCCCTCTTTTTTTATTTTTTTGAAACCAAAATCGTCGATGATCGACAATTCAAAAACGATTATTCGTTTTCTTTCTTCTATAAAATGTCGAAACCAAGAACTAAGTATGCTACTAACAGGAATCATTCTAGTGACGACAATCCCGGACTTGTTGAAGCGATTCGAAATAGAACGAAGGAAGTGCAAGAACAATCCGAAGCCTCTCGTATCGCACAAGAGGAAGAAATGGGTCGAGTCAGGTACTTTTCTATCAACCCAATCCTCTAAACTAGGTTTTAGTAACATGCTTTAGGTTAGAAATCGAGAATTTTGAAATCAAAAAATTTCAGTGTTCAGAGCATCGGGTTATGTTAATGTCGAAGTAACCCGATGCTTGTTAGAAACGGGTTATGTTCTTAAACTTATAAACCGATTGTTCTGCATGTGAAATGGAATCGATGGACGTTAATGTATAAATAGTCTGAATTAAACGGTCTTGAAGATGTAGAATTTGGTGCAAAGTTTGGGGAGCAGGAAGAGAATGAGGAGAAGGAGAAGGAGAAGGAGGAGGAGGAGGATGAGCCAAAGAAGAAGAGAAAGAGAGCCCCTACCAAAAAGATGTCTGAAGGTGCATCGAGCAGCGCCCAACCTAGTAAATGAGGACGCAGTGGACGTGGTCGTGGTCGTGGCGGTGGACGTGGTCGTGGTGGGGATGTTCATGGATGAATGGTTATATTCATGTTTATGTCTTTAATTATGGATAATTATGGAGTCAAAACTTATATCTTGTCTTAAAGTTATTGTCGAATTATGTTTGGTGATACTCCTTGTTTATTAATGACTTAATCTGGTTTCCAGTTTATGAATGACTTAGTGTGTGTGGAAAAAATGGAGAATTCCGGCATTCTTTCTGTCAGAATCGGTTTACATATAGTTATATGTAAACCGATTCTGACAGTTTCCAAATGTTCAGTTTTAGAATCGGTTTTCATCTACCAAGATATAGCCCGATTGCTAAGAAGAAAAGTTCTGTAACTTTAAGAATCGGTTTACATGTATAAATATGTAATCCGATTTTTATGAAGAAAAGTTCTGTAACTTTTAGAATCGGTTTACATGTATAAATATGTAGTCTGATTTTTATGAAGAAAAGTTCTGTAACTTTGACAATCGATTTACATGTGCACTATAAAAGCACGATTATTGAGAGGCACAATTTATATGATTTTGTAAGGACACAATCGGTTTATGTTGACATACCTAAAATCCGATAGTTTGATTTGAATTTGAAAAAAATAGCGGTTGAGTCGTTATCTATATAAGGACAACCTCTTTCAGCCACTCCCATATCACACACTTAGCCAATAAAATGGAATGGGAACTGTTTGAAGATTTGTGTCTCGTCAAATCCTTTGCTAATACATTCCGTGAACGTCCGAATGAAATCTATTCAATGTTTTGGAAGAAAGTTAAAGAGTTCTTTTACGGGCGTACCGCAAATCCCAACAACCGCAAATGGAGAGACTTGGCATTTCGATTCCAATACATTAAAAGGGCAATGCGAGAGTACGTAATAGTTAGAAATATGGTGTACCACTATCATCCACGAGCTCCTCTTAGGGAAAAAGTGAGTAATGCGATCATTTTTATACCTATGTCAACTACACTAGTTCACATACTAACATATAAGAGTTCATTGAATTCCAGCTGGAACGTTTCAACGGGCTATGGAGAATTCGTAATGGGGAAAGAAAGTTCATTGACCACAAAGAATGCACGACGTTGTACCTACGTGCTCGGAGGTTCATTGACGATCATTTGATGTGTCAAATTCTAGAATTCCCATATTGAATCCTATATGTATTGCGCTAATTTCCTAAACTATGTAATGAATATTTTGTTTCTGAAAGTGAGGCATAATCGGATTATATAGATATACTAGGGCTTAACCCGTTCCGTAACGGCACAAGATGACTTTTTCTCTAATGCGACATTGTTTGCATTCGACTTATTTTATTTTTTCCACGGGAAATAGTTTTGATATTCAAAGAGGTTCCGGCCAGGAAAATGATTAGTTACCTTTTTGTTTTTCTTAAGCATGTTATTTCTATTTAGTATTCATCCAGAGTAACAATGTTGTCCCAACTTGAAAATTAAAAATAAAATAAAATAGATATTATCTCGTTTACTATTTCATCCAACCGTAATTTTAAATTTCAAAGAAAATATTTTCTCTAACAATAAATATGCCTAACCTGCCAACCCAATTCCATGACATTTATGAACTCATGGGTTCCAAAATTACTGATACCTAAGGCTCTACGGCGTGAAGCAGAGACCGATAATATTTTCCCTACTATAAACTATTTTTTTGTGCAAATGTGAGAGTTTTATAAAATTAGAGAACTCTTGGATATTGGAAGATTGAGATATACATGTGTGAGATGAAAAATAAACTTCTAAAAGTAAATCAGAACATGTGAAAGATCATTCCTCAATCATATTGATAACATAAAATGATAGCACAAAATTTAACAAATTCATGGATAAATTTCTGTTGCATCAACTATGCTAAGTAGTGCATGAGCGGCGTTCTCACATCTAGTGTTACTCAAGTAATTTGGAACACTAAAGAACATATATAGTCGTATTGATGTATGTGTCGATATAAATTGAACTAACCATTTGAAGAAATATCATTCGTTTCGGAAAACAATCCGACACAAACTTATATCACCTTCAATTTGTAGAAAATACATAAGGTTTAACCAGCCTTGAGATTAAACAAATACCCCAACATTGGTCAAATAATGTCTAAAAATACGGGATCATTATAGAGTGCCAATGGGTAAAAAGAACAGAATAACACCGGTGTTACAAAGAGAATACCTTATATGTATCAAATTATGTTATCTAAGCATGTATTCAAATTTAAAAAATCATCAACTTAATACAAAAAGATAGAAGAACCCAAATTGAACCAATACTTGCATAAACAACACTTATAATAGAATTTCATAATATGAAAATACTTTCAAAAATCGTCATTAGAGTTTTAATAGCATGCCTTATCAAGAATTACAATAGGACGAAATCACCAAATTAATATGTGGAAAGTTCATTGGATATGTAGCAGTTCAGAGAAGTTTACAGTGGTAGTGATGGCGCTCCATCTAACTGCTGTTCGATTGATTATTTTATTTTTTTTGAGAAGGTTTCGGTTTTCCTTGGAGAAACCGAGAGGGAGCGTTTCATTGTATTCAAAATCATTCAAAAAGCCAAGCGCCAACTTGAGCACTACTTACGGGATCTCAATACAACCATAAATTTATCTATTTAAAGGCGAAATAATGATGCTAAATATGTAATTTAGAGTAGTTATTATACAACGTGATATCCCAGTGTTTTTTATTTAAATTTTCATGTATTTTAATCGAGTTTATTTTAACATTAAGACGATCAACCGCATCTTATACTTTATAGTGTTACTCGTTTTGTAGCGGCACAAAATTACATAGTATATTACTACTCACGAATGCCCGTCAGAACCACAAAACCACCGCATCCCTTGAAGGATGTTGGGCGATTAATCGCAAATGTCATGTATAAAGTTGAACAAACTTAGGTCGTTAATTAATTTATTCTCTAATGTTTTTGCTATATTCTCTTTTGTATTACAATTAATTTTATTTTAATACTAAAATCAATGATTCACATGATCGGTTACCAAAGATAGCAGGGCACCATTTGATCCGATGTTCATAATCATTTTGTTATATATAGTTTGGTATTATTTAGTACCTACCTTTATTAATCGTGTCAAAAACAACCAACTACATCTTTCACAATACAATGCTATCCGTCCTTTTTTTTTGCTTCAGGAAAAAAAAAAAATACCCACCTCCACAATTTCTTCCACCACCACCATTGTTATCACCTCCACCACTCACCAACACCCGCCATAGCTTTGACCACCCATTACTACTACCACCACTATTATATATTGAAATAATTTTTACCAACGGGCAATTGATCTAGTGGTATGATTCTCGCTTAGGGTGCGAGAGGTCCCGAGTTCAATTCTCAGATTGTCCCATAAGTGTTTATCTTTGTAGAAACCATAATTTTCTTTTTCTTATAAATAATTAATACTTTTTACTCTAATTTATTGATGGAAATATGTTATAAGCAAAAAAAAAAAGGAATTATTTATGATGAAATGAAAAATTAATAAATTATTCATTATGAGGAATTAAAGTGTATAAACCATGACCATAGATTTATCTTCTCCCTAGAAAAATCTTGGCTACTCTTTATCATGCCTAACTTGTCCAATCCTTGTTTTGTATTCTAGATATAAACACCGATTTTGGAAATCGGTTTATTTGGTTATTGTTCAAACTCCGATTCTGGATTTACTTAGTCACTTCAAAATACTCAATCCAGAATCAATTTACAAATTAATTAACATAAACCGATTCTGGAACGAGTCTTTCAAAAGAAAATTAAAATTTATGACAACAGTTGATTATGCATTAATGAAAGTTAATTTCAGGATTAGCTTGATTAAATATTATTTAATAATTCGAATTAGCACTAATTTAACAAGGATATATTATGTATTAACATAAATAATGGTAAGGAGTTTCTATGAAATATTTCTTAATGACCATATTTTATCATCTAGCCTGATTAATTGGTGTAGGCCACGATTTAACCGGGTAAAATAAGGGCCAAAATTGTACATCTAAATCATTTCCTTCATGAGGTCACATTTTGACAAACTAAATAAGATGGACGCATTATACTTAACGCAGCACAGTTGACGGGTTTTGCTGAAGTTTCTTTTCATTCCCAAGAGGATGGTTTTTTGTTGCAAAAGATGTTGGGTCCATTTTTAGATGACGATGATGATTTGTGTAGATACATCCAATATTTTGTGGGACCCGGTTTATGATTATGTAGGGAGAAGTTGAAGATCTATGTGTTCCTAGTGGCAGACAAGTAGGCCCATGAGTATTCTCCTATGTTCTTTTTGATTTTTTTAGGAATGTTGTTTTAAACTTAATTAATTAATAATTAATACTCGATTAACTTTTTTTTTTTGACCTT
Organism: Papaver somniferum; assembly: GCF_003573695.1. Taxonomy (NCBI): domain Eukaryota; kingdom Viridiplantae; phylum Streptophyta; class Magnoliopsida; order Ranunculales; family Papaveraceae; genus Papaver; species Papaver somniferum. Next base: position 52,545,240 of record NC_039361.1, read on the forward strand.
TTTGATTTTGCGTATGCATTTGGCTTGGCGTATTTAGCTACGCGCACGCAAGACCAGATGTAAATTACTAGGTGCAGTGCAGTGCAGATTGAGATACTTACGTACTAGGAACGTTTTTCGTTGGTTGGGGGCTGTATACGTTTATGTTTGTTGAAGGTGGATGTTTGGTTTCCGTGGATTTAAGTATCGATATATGAAAGGTATAATGAATGTGATGGTGCATACTCTTTGCTCTCGATGACCTGTGACTCGAATACTCAAGGAACTCGAGTGGAATTCAGATTTGAGAGGATGAGTGTGATTTTTGGTTTGATCCTACACAGTCGGTAAACGAAGACCACACTTGAACATAAACCAATTTGCCAAGAGCAAGTCTAGTGGTGTGGGCAAATGAGCAAGTTTGCTCATTTTCACCCCCATAGTGGAACTAGCAAATAAGTGGCAAATGTTTAATTTGAGCAAACAGGGTCGACCGGCTTTCTTTGAGACGATGTCGCCTAGTTTATCCAACGTCTAATTTTATTCTCCATAAATTTGACAATTTCCAATTGTAAAATTACACGTTTTTACCCTCAGGAACTTTTGCATTTCAAACTTTCAATCTCAAACTCTTACTATTTAAGTTCAAATAAGAAGAATGAAAAAGAATCCAACAAATGAATACTTCATCACAAATACAAAATACTTCAACATAAAATACTTCAACACCAAAAGTTTGTGGTTCAAAGTATAATCCAGATGAAGATAAATCTATCGGCAGATGTTATGTAGCATTTACACTTGATCATATCAATGGTGTACTTCAACAACAATTTAATATGCTTTGGAAAAAAACTTAAACAACTTTGTCAACAAACTAGAAATCTAAAAAAATGTGATGCTACTGGGTTGTCAGGTCGTTTAAATACAATCAGCAAAGACATGAACAATTGGGTAGCTTTGGTGATGCAAATGAATCGTTGCAAAGCGAGTGGTGATACTGAAATTGATGTGGTAAGACATATTTGAAATTATTTAATTGATTTTTAAAACGTGCTAAATTTGTTGTTATAACTAATTTATAAATGTTCAAACTGCAGTAACGAAAAACTCGAGAGAATGACAAAGAAAAAAACAGTTTCCAGTATGAAGCTTGTTCCCACATTCTCAGAAAGCTGGAATAACAAAGTAATCACCTTATGAGACTACAAATGTTTCTCTAGGATCTCCATACTCTTCACTAGAAACAAAACCCTTAACCCAATACTGGCGTATCCATCATGGTAATTCTATTCTTAGTGTTAATGGAAATGGAGAAAGATATGATGGACCGGGTGTCAAAAGATCAAAAATAAACTGAAAGGCAGCTCAAGATGCCGCACAATCACCTATATCATTATAGTACAATATAAAGTCATTGGGTGATAATAACATTGACTTGTTCGAAACTCGTCAGCACTATATTCATTAACCAATAATTAAAAAAAAAGACGTCGCACAATCATCAACATCATAATTCAACATTCAAGAATATTTTGAAAATCAAGAAAATAACGATGTTGTTGAAATTGTTGAGTGTAAGAAAAGGACTTCGGAAATGAAAAAAGGTCATAAAGCAGATAAACATAATTTATTTAGCGCACATAAAATAAATCCTAGGAATTGACATACCAAAGGTAAATCTTGGTACAAATACGACTCTGACAAGATAAATTTTATGAAACCCAAACACAGAAGAAACTACAACGCCCAACAATAGTTGACACTAATTGTAACTAGGAGGAAGACACCTTAGATGAGGATAAAAATAATGCCATTACACTTGTTTAGTTTTAGGTTTAACATATGGATGTAATATTTCATTTAAATGTCAATGTAATCCTTGGTGTATGTTTTTTTTTGTTTTCTTTTCAAATGTGATCCTTAGTTTGAATTTCAATGTTTGTTTAGTTCATTTACACAAATTAAATTACATTAATAAAATTTAAATGATTGAAATGATAACTAAAATGTGAAGATTAAAAAAATAAAAAAAACTAATCATGTGAGGGTTCGTTCTTCCAAATACAGCCCAGTTGTGTACTGTGAGATCATCCCTTAGTTTTAAATATAAACCTCAGTTTTGGATTCTCTATATTACCATTATATACTCTCTTGCTGGCATAACCCAACGAGATTAAACTTATTTCTTTAAATCTTTTTATGGATAGCTTGTCTAACTAGTATCTCGTCGACTTTTCTTGATTACCATGGTATGCAAAAGGATGCAAGTGAGCACAACCCTTTTTATTTCTATTAGTATAAGAAAACGATATGGTCCACAAACTATATGGAACTTCCTCTTAAAAATTCAAAATGCTCGTTCGACATCCTTCATACACCTCATATGCTTCTGCTTAAAATACTTTCTATCGCGGTTCTCATCGTATTTGGGTATGTCAGCATAAGCTTGAACTAAAGTTGATCATGCTGGAGCCACAAAATAACCCTTGTTGACCCTGAACTTTGCAATTGAAGCAGTTCCGTAATTTATTTCTTCAAACAAAGATGATTTATGCAAAATATTGATGTCATTATTTGAAGCCGGGAAGCCGAAAAACGCATGCCATATCCAACAATCATAAGAAGTCGTCAGTTCCAGAACAACAGTTGGTTTTGAAAAGTGGCCCTTATACTGAGCTGACAAGTATTATGACATCCATGACATACCCAATGCATGCAACCAAGGCTACCTATCATTTTGTGAAATCTTCTCTTCCCATCGATATCATCTTCTATTCGCAAAAAATACCAACATTTTCATATACTCATCATAGGCTCCCGCTGCTAAACCATTAACTATAATTCTTAGGGATGCGATGACTTTTTGTTCAATATTATTTCCTCGTACAATACGTGCATCAAATTGATAGATGAATTTAGGGTTTACCCGACAAAGCTCTCTAATAATCCTAATGACCAAGTGTCGGGGCATATGGAAGCGACGTTGAAAAATCTTCATCGGAGTATTAATATAAAATCACGCATCATTTGTTGATGTCATTCCTCTTGAAATTTCCATGTATATCTTCTTCTCAGTACTTCTCTTGGTTTTAGAGCTCGCTGGATTTGCCCCGTGTACAATTGTATTATGGCGTTGGTCATCGTCTGAATATTCATCCATTTGGTCCAGTTGTTGCATAAACGATTTTTGTTGTTGGAGAAAAATCAGTGCATCTAAGTGTGTTTCCTTATTTCCCAAATTAGGATCCATAATAAAAAGTAAATTTTGATTGTAACGACTGAAAACAAGTAATATATTGAAGAAATTAGGTGAATTTTTGTGAAAACGGAAAATAGATAGAAGTTGTGTGTGTTAATTGGTGGATTGAGGATATTTATATAGGTACAATGTACATTTATCAGTTGGATAACGGTTGAAATTATAGTCATTGTCTTCCATCCAAGGGAAGATCGGCTGTAATTCAACCGATGTTCGACTCAAATTAAATTAAGCACTGCATCAATCTTGGACGCTCATCTTAACCATCAACAATAAACTCTTTTACCACTGTGAGAAAATGAGTTTTCCCATCCATGTAGACCATCAAATTGGTTACGAAAAGGATAGGGTACCAAGTACACCACCAACTTTTTCGTTCGGAAACCAGTGTGGACAAAGCCTAATAATTGCAAGTTCACCAACTTAATAATCTTTTACAATATGTATATAGAGTTTATATATATATTTTTATCTTGATAATCACAAAGTCAAGACAACAAAGTACGTGAACCTGAATGTATAGAAGAGTAGTTGACGATCTCAAAAATCAATATCCAAGATCAACCTAGTCTTTTACAAATTTTCAGATCCGAGTTCTACCTTATCTATCTTTCAAGATGCGAATTATACAAGAAACAAGTCACGTAATCGATCTTAATTATATGGACGTGTATACTGGAATTGAATACACACTACTTGTGTAAATCTTATTATAAATATAAACAATGTAATGCGGAAAGGGAAAAACACAAGACACCAGGAGTTTTGTCAATGAGGAAACCGCAATAGCAGAAAAACCACGGGACCTCGTTCATATTTGAATATCAAACTGTATTAAGCCGATACAGATAATAACCTACTATCAAACTTCGGATTGGAATGTAGTTGAGACCGAATTTACCCTCTAAGCAATTCAACTACAGTCGTGCTCCTTATGTCTCTTGAAACTCGCGAGGGTCTACGCAATTGATTCCCTTAGTTGACGTCCTTTAAATCCTAAGAGTTGTTTCATCCTAGGTGAACACTTTTGATACCAATCTTCCTCTAACAGATAAGACAATTTTATTTCCCTTTTGATCTTTCGATCTAGGTTTGGAAATCTGTTTATAATAGACGAACCCGGAACACTTACACCTAGTTAGCTAAAAACTCTGGATTACTAATCAAATCTCGAGAACAATAGAAATAAATCGAAGAAGAGTTTAAATATCTATCTTGAGAAATCACAAATCCTGAGACGAAGAGATCTTTGTAATTTTTATTTATCTCGTTCCTAATATGAGATAACAAGAACCTCGAAGATCAATAAGAACAATATCTGGACACAAAAACTATTAGGTAATCAAAAAGATAGTCAAATTAGACATTACAAATTGTTAGACCACTGCTCGGTCAAACTCGCAAGTGTTTCTATATCAATCTTGTTTGTCAAGTTTAGGTGATCAAAACTGTTAGTCTTGATTTCTAGTCTACTTATAGCTATGTCTCAGATTAGGGTAGAATGTGTAGTTGGGAATTAAACTTCACGGCGTTCATCGATTGAAAGTGAAGATCTACTGAGGAGAGCTTGGAGGAACTTCATCAAAAAAAGGTATGTGGAGACTAAAACTTTTCTATCACCCATAAGTCTATTCTATTTTGTCCCCTAATGAGACTAATTCGTATAGCTATATAGACGTTTACATTATACACATTTGATATTTCGAACTGAGTTAAACTCCAATATATATTTCGCAAAATATGTGTTGGAAGCTTTTTTCTTTAGCTACGTTCATCATTATTCTTGACGAGTTTAGTTGGAAACAATTTATTTGTTGGAAATTAAATGATATGTCAAAATATTATCATGTGAAAATTGCCTTGAAACATCTTACATGATTAGTGTGAGACAGTCATTTGATGTCGACTCGGAATGTTTCGTATTGATCATACGATCATTTGAAAATTACTTATAAGCTAATGGTATATGTGAGACAGCCATTGTCGTTTTCTAAGGATGTTTCAATGATTGAAATGGGAGTTTAGAACAATTAACCTTTGTCTGGATATAACACAGTATGCGTACCAGCATGCAAACTGTTGTGGTATGATTCAGGTCTGGTAACCAAGTTTGCGTACCAGTATGCGAACGGTTTTAACTGTCAAAGCCCGTGAACCAAGTTTATATATCAGTATGCGAACACTTATACCTGAGTTATGGTCAGAGATGGCAGTGTGCGTACCCGTTTGCAAACTGCTGGACAAGACCAAAGTCTGAAACTAAAGTTTGCGTACCCGTTTGCAAACTTAGTGGTTAAAGTTCTAAAATCGGTTAAGTATAATTTCATACTCATGGACAAATACATTTATAAATTAAGGAATGCAATCTTTGCAAATCGTGGCTTAATGTTCATGAAATGATACTTGTATAAGTACTTTGTACAATCATGAATCAAATCTGATTTTGTTTCAATTGTGTCTTGTATACTTCTATGAGATATAAACAATTGAAAAACTCTATGAGTAACACAATTAGATTCATTTGATTATCTTTCATGATTGATTTATCATTATGTTTGATCTAGAAGTGTTAGATGAATGTGGTTAATACAAAAGTGTTCATATGGCTAACTTCGGTTAACTATTGTTGAGCCAACTCAATATACACGTTTAGGTAATGTTACCCATATATAAATCAAGGTATATTTCATTTGTGTGTAACAAGCTAAGACCATCTAATGGTGGAGAGATATTGCTTTGGTTTTAAACAAACTTAGCTTGAATCTTAAATCAGGTTTTCATATAACGGTGAATATTAAATGCTTTGTTACTAAACCACTTTAGCTTTGATTGAAAGCAACCCTGATTTGAAAGACTATATAAGGGAGAAATCTAGCAACTGGAAAACCAAATCCCGACACTTTCATGTTTCATAGTTGTGACTAGAGTCGATTCTCCTTTAACCTAGTTTTTTCCAAAATCATTATAGGTTAACGACTTGAAGACTTCATTTGGAATTCGTGAAGCCAGACCCAACTATTTTATCTGTAGTTGTGTGTTCTGATCTTACTTGTTTTATCGTATTGAGTACTATCTTCTCTAAGATTTGCTCGAGATTTATCTCCGATAGGTAAGATATAAAAAGTAATCACAAAGCTCTTCATCCCATTCTTTATGATTCCATAATAACTTCTTCTACTACCATATAGTTAAGTTATTGTGAGGTGATTGATATTTCTAGGTTGTTCTTCAGGAATATAAGACCGGATTATCAATTGGTTCCTTTTCACCTTGATTTATCAAAAGACGGAACAAAAACTTCGTAGGTACTTTTGTGGGAGATAGATTTATCTATCAAAATAGACTTATCCGTGGGAGACAGATTTGTTTATAAGTCTTCAACTTTGGGTCGTAATAACTCTTAGTTGTGGGTGAAATCAGCTAAGAGAATCAAGTGCGTAGATTCCTGCTGGGATTCAGAGACGTCAAGAACGCGACTGTACCTTAATCGGTGTGAGACTTGGTTAGGGCTCAACTACATTCCAGTTCGAAGTTAACTTGTAGTGGTCTAGTGTCTGTAGCGGCTTAACACAGTGTGGTGTTCAAAACTGGACTAGGTCCCGGGGTTCTTCTGCATTTGCGATTTCCTCGTTAAAAAACTTCTGGTGTCTGTGTTATTTATTTTCCGCATTATATTTGTTTATATAATTGAAATATCACAGGTTGTGCGTAGTTCAATCAATTGGTAAATCCAACCTTTGGTTGTTGATGTAGATTGACTGACACTTGGCATTGGTCTTTGGTACCGTCCAACTTATTTCTCATATCAATTAGGCTCACATATTTCTATCTGTTCGATTGCAGATTGTATTGAGAAATTGAGATATACCTCTTGGATATTTTTCCTTGATTGAGTCTGACTGTCTAGTTGATTCTCTTGGAATCATATTGGAGTTAGTCCATACAGATTTTCGAACGAAATATTGGGTGTGGTTGTTAGACCCCCGCTTTTTTTCAATTGGTATCAGAGCAGGCAAACACGTTTAAGACCTCATAAGTCTGTGTTTGTAGCAATATGACTATATGGACAGAGGTGCTATCTCAAACAACGCATCACCAGCTCAGAAACGTTCTGACTTGGTTCAAAGCTTTGTTTCTCTTGAGAAATATCCCACATCTTTTCCATTGTCTGAAACTGTGTATAACTGGTGTTAGAGCGTTGCTCGGTTGAACCCACCAAGCGTTGGTAATGTCAAATTTGGTTGTCATATTTTAGTGAATCAAAACTCATGTTAAGAGTCGCTTGATTATTTACTAGAGTTAAACTTCGTATACGTTAGGTTGAAAGTATTAGGATATGAGACATTACAAGTATTGCGAAGTCTTGAAGATGTGAAGAAGCAAGGAGATACAACGACAACAATCATCCTTCCACTTGAGGTTAGTGATATTTGACTTGAACTGTTTCATTCCATAACATATCTTTCAAGTCGTGCATATTGAAAATACAACTGCGAAACATATATGAACTCTAGATAGACATAGTATTAAGGAATACAATACGAGATTTATTTCTTAACCATTAAACTTTGTAGATAAGACATCGCCATAATCATTTGAATGCTATTGTGATTATGTATGGGTATGAGGTGAGGATTTCATTCTAGGGAACAATGTTTACATGTGTTCTAAGGAAGTAAGTTCATAAATTTGTTTGTGAGCCGAAAAGGAAATTTCCAGGAGTTATTGGTTTTGTTATTCATTGCATATCTTATGAACAACCAATATGTATGATATAGTATAACCGCTCACAACTTGTTGTGTTCTTGGTAGAACTATTCACAAAGTCCTGACTTATGTATTGGTATAACTTTTATTAGTAAAACCAATCTTAAGTAATCACCTGTGGTATGATCGGATTATGGATGAACTTGGGGAAAGCGAACCGATCCTAGTAAGGGAAAGGGAACTGATCCTTGTATGGGGTGCAACAAGGTTTATACCAGAAAGGGGAACCAATCCTATGGACATGTGCAACACATATAAGTTAGATACCATATATATGTGGGGAACCGATCCTAGTACCTAGTCAACCGAATCTTTGGGAAGCTAGTGTGACTATGCGTAGTACTCACATGGAGGTAGAACCGAAACTTGTTTTGGTAGAACCGAAACTTGTTTTGGTAGAACCGTTAAACCCATGATTGTGATTGAATGTTGGTTTGATCAATCACATAGTTCTAGAAAGTCAGATGAACCAATTCTAAACTTGTTTGGAAGTGTGGCAAATCGGTTTCAAGGTTTTAAGTGTGAAAGAGAACTTACAAAGTAAAGATGTCGACAAACTTGAACACGTGATGTGAATGTTTATTTCTATAATTGTTCAAAGATATTCCTTAACGGCTAAGGGAAGAGAATCCCAGGATCGAAACATAAGTAAGTTAAGAATCTTTTAATTAAGGTTATTAATTTTACTTTGTAGGCAAATTACAGAATTAGTAATGTGCATTTACTAATTAGATTTTCCGAGAGATTTTGATCGTTATTTTTGGACATAGCATTTCCAGGAATTATGGAAACCGAATTTTTGATTTAATGAATATCTTGAGAATATTTTTGGTTTTGGAAATTCCTTGGTGTCCAAACTTCCTTGTCTATAAATACACTAAGTTTGCCTTTCTAGCAAACTAATCCTTCGTAACAACAGATTTACTCTTTTGTTGTTGTTACGGGTGTAGCCGCCTATCGGAGAGGAGAGTAATCTAATTAGGTGAAATCTCTTACCGCCGCTCAGTTTAAAGTATTCTTTTGGATTGAGAAGCTCTAGCGCGACCCGTTGGTGGGAAACTAGATAATTGCGGTTTATCTTTGTTTTCGATTGATTTGATTGACTAACGGCGGTTGAAATATGATTGCACCTAGTTTGTCTATTCTTGAGAATCTTCTCTTCTGATATAAGATTCACTCAAACTAGTTCAGAGTTTCGACAGAGATCTTTAGACTGTTGTTAGTTCTAAAGACGATCTTGTGATAATCCATTGTTAACAGACTCCGTTCTGTCCGTGATTGATCACAAGAGATTCAAGTGATTGTGTGCAGGTTTTTATTGAAGATTTAAGAAGATTTGAAGACAAAGAAGATATTGAAGATCTGACTTGGGTTTTACAATCTTTGGTATGCACAATACTTATTTCGGTGAAAGAGGATCCGATTAATAATCGGTTTATCCTTGTGGTAGATTGGATTGATTAATTGAGTAGATCGGCATCAACACGGTTCTTCGGATTAAAGGTGTTGTTGGCTTAATCTTAATCGATTACCTTTGGGTGATTTAACATAAGATAGATCTAGACCTGACGAAGGAGTTTATGTTGAGATAAACGGAAGAGCCTTTGTCCGACTACATCACTTGGTTAAATAGAGTTGATACCAAACAGATTTCTTGTTCCTTTACTGTTTGGAATACGAACCAAAGGGATTGATCCAAGTACGTGACTTATTATAAGTTGGAAGTGTGGGAATACATACGGAACTAGGTGAACTATAGGGTTAGTTACTTGGTCTCAATTATACGAAGTTAGTGTAATTTTGTGTAGCGGCTTAATCCTGAGAGTATTCAATTCTGGACTAGGTCCCAGGGTTTTTCTGCATTTGCAGTTTTCCTCGTCAACAAAATCTTGCTATGTCATTTACTTTTATTTTCCGCATTATAATTGTTTTATTATAATTAAAGTAAATTGCACAAACTTTAATTTCTATTTACTTGATAAGCAATCCTATTGTGTTTGGTTAAGTCCGAACCTTTGTATCAAGTAAACATACTTCGTTGTTGTATAATCTCGATCTCGTATCCATAGACGATCACACGAAGTGTGAACCGATTAGTTGTATTGTCTCGACTCAGTCCATAGACAATCACTTTCGGATAAAGGACTTATAGGTAGGAAAAGTTTTAGCTTGATGTATATTTGGGTACCCTTGCCTTTTCAGCTGGAAGAAAACTTGAAAATTTTTAACCTTAGATCAACAAAATTATCCACTATGTTAGGAGCATGTAAGAAATATCGTGATATACGGGGTTTGGGATATGAAGGAATAGACGCTCCAAGTAATAGTAAAATTGATTTTGTTTGTACTAATAACAATTTCCAGCAGAAAAATTTACTAATGAACAAAGTGGAGAATTACCTTCAGCAGCGGAAGGTTCAAAGAAAAAGAGTAGTCAACCTCCAAAGACAACTCATGTGAGAACAATTAATAGCATTCCTTTCAGTTGTTATTATAGCGGAAACACGGGTCATCTTGAAAGGAGATGTCGTTTTCGACTGCGAAATGAAAAACTTTATAACATTCTTATCTGGATGTCTAAGGAAGTAATCAAACATGTTTCTCATATTACTAGTTTTAAATGTACAACTTTCAGACAAGAAAAGTGTTGTAATGAGCCATTTCTTGCCTGTAAGGATAACACAAAACCTTTTTACAATTGAAAAAAAATAATGTTATAAGCAAAATGACTGCTTTGTTGGTCCAATGAGTAAGAAATCTTCAAAATCCTCTTCCATGGCTGAAGGAAGTGTTGGATCAAAAGTGTCAACCGTTCCTCAACATATTCATATCAATAATCGTGTTTCGGAACTCAAGACCAGTATAAATAGACTCAAGCGTACCATTAAGAACGAAAGGAAGGCAACAACTTCAGGTATCTCTTGTCCTCCTTTTATTGATTCTCTTGAGACTAAGTCTATTGAATTCTCTAATTTTATTCAAGAAATAAAAGGATAAATGACTTCTTTGAATCCAGACACTACTTTGGTGTGTCCTAGTTGTAACTAGAGTCGTCCTCTTCCTAACCCTTTTAGGGTTTAGTGACTACAAAGACTTCATAGGAATTCGTGAGGCCAGTTATATTTCCTTGATAAGTCGAGTATCCTGATCTTGATCGATTGTTGAGTGTTCACTCGATCAAGATAGATAGAAATCACCAAAGTTATCTTCGTCCCAAACTTTGTTGATTCCACAAGTTTTATACTTGTGATGTGAATAATAATCTAGGCTGCACTTCGGGTTGCATAAGTCCGGATTTTGAGGTTAGCTAGACTTTGTCTATCGCTATCGATTTACATCACCTTTGATCAAACTATTTGATTGTAAAAATAAATCATATATAAGCTTATTTTGTGGGAAGCAGATTTGGTTTAAAATCTTCAATTGAGTTGAAGCAACTCTTAGTTGGTGTGTCGTCAGCTAAGGGAATCAATTGGGCGGAATCCTGCTGGGATTCAAGAGGCATAAGGAGCGCGATTGCACCTTAATCAGTGGGATACCTTTTAGGGCTCAATTACATTCCTGTCCGAAGTTAATTGATAGTAGTTTAATGTATGTAGCGTCTTAATACAACTTGATGTTCAATCTGAACTAGGTCCCGAGGTTTTTTTTTCATTTGTGGTTTTCTCGTTAACAAAACTTCTGGTGTCTGTGTTATTTCTTTTTTTCGCATTATATTGTTTATCTTTATAATTGAAATATCACAGGTTGTGCGTTAATCAATCATGGTAGATACATCCGACCTAGTTTGTTGGATACTAGTTGATTGATTCTTGTACATTGGTCTTTGATACCGTCCAAGTAATCTCTTTGTGATTAGGTTCACAGATTTGCTTGTGTAAACGTTTTAATCGCAAGAGGGAGGGAGAGATATAACTCCAGATATTATTCCTTGATTGAGTTTAACTCTCGGAGTTGTATTGAGTTTGTCCATACAGATTTCCTAAGAAAAAGTTGGTGGTGTATTTTAGTACCCCCGCGTTTTCATTTTCCATAAAACCTGGTGGTATTTTTGGAAGACTTGTCTCATGTAGAAAGATGAAGTTGATATATTGTGGATATCAAGTTTAATATTATAAATTGCCCATTAAAAATTGATTCTAGGAATACCACGTCTCTTGTTTCATTCATGCATGGGGCTATCAATGACATTGGTAGGGACCTGCACTGGTAATATCTAGATGACATTAGAGATAATCATAATAATAGTTGGGTTTTGATAGGAGATTCAAATTACATTCTTCATAGTGATGAAAATGAAGGTGGTAATATTCCTATCCAAACTGATCTAGACTATTACTATAATGATTTGATTCATATCAAAGGTCTTCATTGTATAAGTTATATTGGGAATCCCTTTACTTGGACTAATAGGAGAATGATGAATAATTGGTTCTTAAAATACCGGATAAAGCATGTGTTAGTCTTGATTGGCATAACACCTAAAATAATGTTGGTTTGTATCATCTTACAACATTAGGAAGTGATCATTGCCCTATCATGTTTGTCACCTCTAAGATGGATAATATTACCAAAAAAAACCCTTTAAAGTTAACAAAGCTTGGTTTGAGGATGATTCTTGTTCTTTTTAAAAAATAAAAATAATAAGTGGGTGGTCATAATACTGGTTCTCATGCTTTTGGGCTTAATAGGAATCTTTTTGAAACTAAATATATCCTTAAATATTGGAATTATAATTATTTTGGTAATATAAAACAAAAATTATTGAAATTCAGTCTCATCTGGTTGTCATTTCTAGGAGTAGAAGTACTCAAAACTCTGAACTTATTAGAGAGTTAACTGAAAAACTTAAGTTTTGGTATCAAGTTGAAGAGGATTACTGGAAACAAAGGAATAAGGATGATAAATTAAGGTTTGAAGATAGGAACACTGCTTATTTTCACCAAAAACCTAATTTTAGAATGCGAAGTCTCAAATTGATATTATACATATTAGTACAGGTTGATGGCTTACTGAGAGGGAAGCGATTGTTGATGAACTATTGAATCATTTTCCTAATATGAGCAAAACTACTAATCCTAGCAATCCTATTAATTATTTGAATAATGTTTTTCCTTGTATTTCTTCAACTGATAACAGTATGATCATTGATATCCCTTCTTATGATGAAGTTAAGTAGGTTGTTTTTGATATGAAACCATGGACAACTCTAGGTCCAGATGGTTTCCCAGCTGGCTTTTATCAAATAATATGGGAGACTGTGGGTCAGGATGTAGTAAACATGGTTAAATCTTTTTTTGAATCTCAGCAAATTTTAAAACAACTCAACCATAATTTTACTACCCTCATTCCTGAGTTCAATTGTTCTAAATTTGCAGTTGATTCCAGACCAATAAGCTTATGTACTGTGGCTTATAAAATAGTATATAAAATTTTGGCTACTAGGTTGAAAAGGATCCTTCATAAGGTTATTATTCCTAACCAAACTTCTTTCATTGTTGGTAGACTTATTCAGGATAACATTGTTATATCTCATGAAATGATTCTTTAAAGAAAACAAAAGCTAAAGATGGAGGTATTGCTATAAAACTTTAATGTGCCAAAAGCATTTGATAAATTTGAATGGTCTTTTTTTATTGCTAAAAGCTTTGAGTTTCTCTGATATTTGGTGCAAAATGATTGAACAATGCATATCTACAGTGTCAATTTCAATTCTTCTTAATGGTGTTACGGGTAAGATATGATTTCCTCAGATTCCTTTTGTGTATGGAAGCTTTTTCAAGGGCTTTAAAAACTGCAAAAGATTTTAATCTTATTCATGGTTTTAAGGTAACTAAAGATGCTCCTCCCATAACTCATTTGTTCTTTGCTGATGACTGTCTAGTTTTCATTAAGCTAGAATAAGTGAAGCTAATCATATAGCATCTATTATAAGTCAGTTCAGCAAAATTTTCAGGTCAAGCTTTAAATTCTAATAAATCTGCAGTTGCTTTCGATCCTAGAGTTCCAGGTAATATAAAAACAATATTTTTTGATATATCGTAAATTAAAAAGAATGGCTCTATAGGATAAATACCTGGGAGTGCCACTTGTTTTACGAAGAGATAAGTCTTAGTCATTCTCTCACCTGATTGATAGTTATAAGGTAAATTTATCTACTTGGAAAGGTAAACTTTTTGCACCTCCAGGTAGAACTGTTCTTATTCAATCTGTTTTAGGGAACATGGCTAATTACCATCTAGCTGTTTTTCCCATGCCAAAAAAGATCATAGATAAAATAGATAGTGTTCGAATGAATTTCCAATAGGGTAAAAATGAAACTGGAGGGTGTATATGTCCAAAAAGATGGCTATATGTTGTTCTTCCTAAAGTTCTAGGTGGCTTAAACATTAAAAGAACCCTTCTTACTAAGTTAGCTTGGAGTCTGCTTAATAATCAGGATGATTTATGGGTAAAAATAATAAGATGTAAATATTTTGTTAATATTAATCCTCTTATTAATGTTGTGAACTCTCAGGGTTCTTCGGTGTGGAAAGGGATATGTCAAGGTATAGATATTGTCAAAAAAAATTATGTCCGGGAGGTTGGAGATGGAGAAAACATATCCATTAATTTGGAAGAACAACTGGATACCAAACAAGAATAAGCCTCCTTACTCTGTCAATTATTCTACTAATATGATATGTGTTAGTCAGTTAGTAGGCAATGATAGTAAAACTTGGAAAGTAGATAATCTTCAAGCTCTATTTGATGAAGAGACTGTGAAAGAGATAACTAGCATAAGGATTCCTTTCTCTGGTTATGATAAACTTAGATTCTTCTTATAATGGTGTTTTCTGTCAAATGAATCCACTAGAAATATTATAAATGTAAATTGGAAATCCTTCTAGAGAATTAAGTTTCCACCTAGAATTCAACAGTTTATGTGGAAATGTCATGCCTGTCTCCCCACTAAGGATAGACTAGCAAGACTTACTAGGCATAAAAGTGTGTCTTGTCCTCTTTGTGACAATGGTATATAAACTGCCTATCATGTTTTAAGATTGTCCTGTTACTATTAGTTTCTGGAATATAGTAAATCCTAATCTCTATCATACTCTAAGAAACTATAATTTTCATAATTGGTTATGTACTTTTTTCAATACTAATAATATAAGTGTGCAGGTTGATCAAAGAAATTTTGAGTATGTCAGTTTCATATCCTTGTATATTTGAAAGGAAGGTGCTCTAAAATTTTCGATAATGTTGTGATGGATATTAATATCGTTTTTGAAAATATAATTAATCATGCTGAGGAGTGGAAGCTCACAAACATTGACAGATTGATCAGAAACAATGTTCAGGATAGACATGTCATGATACATCCTTCAGGATAAACATTGTGGAGAAAATTAATTTTGATGTTTCATACATTGATAACACTGTATCGTCTGTCATTGGACTAATATTTAGGAACCGTGGAGAAGAATGCAATGGAGTGAGATGCATACCTACAGGGGCAGTAGATCCAGAAAAAGCTCAAGCTTTAAGAGCTCTGGAAGCAATTTTATGGGCTAAGGAAAAAGGAGCAAGGAATATCCATCTGGAGGAAGATTACAGTAATGTTGTGAAAGCTATTCGGTAACATCCAACGACTGTAAAATGGACCAATAATAATATCACTACTAATATTATATCTATTTTAGCAAGTGTTGATTTTTGAAAATATAGCTACATTCATAAAGATGCAAATGGTTTGGCGGATTCATTAGCCAAATTTGCAAGAACTCAAATAACTAAAGTAGAATGGTACAATGAGTGGCCTGCTTGGATCGATAATATGATCTTAAGTGACCAAAATAATGTTTAATTGATTTATTTTAAATAAAATACTTCATTTCCTATTTTGAAAAAAGAGTGTTTTTGTCTCTAAGGCTGAGCCTAGTGATGCTCCCTTTCAACCATTAACTTAATCATTTTAAAGAACTGGGGCTGAGTCTCTAAGGCCGAGCCTCGTAATCTTAAAAGGGAGTTAGATCTGGTGGTTTAAACTGATTTAAGACATGTCCAAGGACGTAGTTCAGTGTTATCCCATCAATTCCAGTAAGGAGGAAGTCAGAGGTTCAATCCCCATCACAGAGGTTGGTATTAAGTTGTATAGAGGGGTTTGGCGGAATTGGGTCTGACAGTAGGACCAGTCCAACTGGCTGGATTCGAGTAGGGACCTGGATCCGGCTTTAGTTTAGGGGGACAAAAAGAAAACCATTCAAGACATTTAGAGTCCATCTATGTGCACCCCTACTTAACCAGGGGTGCACATTCCTCCCCTCAACATTGGCTCATATCTAACCTTAGATATTATAGTTTTTTATAAGTTTTGTATTTTAAGAAAAGGTATATGGTTCTATTGTCCCCTTATCACTTCTAAATCTATTGCTATTCTCTTTTTCTTTAGCTCTCTCGTATCTGTGTTGTATCACTTGTTATTTCTTTTTTTCCAACTTAGATAAGCAAGGATCCATGACAGTGTGTATTATGAATGTTACTGCATAAGTTATGTTTCCGGTATGAGCCTAACAAAAGAACGATCCAGATCTCCAATATGTAGTAAATTTCATCTGAGTAATCTTAAGGTTCTAGTTCTACTGGAAAGAAATGAATTTCTCTCTTTCTATGCTTCTATGTACTTCCCCAAGTATGAACCTCTCTTTTCAAGACGAAGAACATTTTTTTTAATGGAAATGGTAAGAAGAAGAAGATAATCAAATGGGTGCTATATGTACCATCGTGAAACACTTTTTTGTTTAGGATTCAGTAGGATGAACTATTTATTTTGGACTTGTGAATCTATTAGAAGATGACTACTCAATCTCTTTCAATAGCTATTGATTAAAATAAATCAAAATATCAATCACAATAACAGAAGTGTATAAAAGATTTAAAAGAAAAAAGAGTGGAAACAAGGTTGTACGTAATTTCTATGCCAAATCATCAACAATCATCAGTTTGCTTAGGATCATGGATTAACTTTTTTTAGATGAAAATAAAAAGAAACTAGGTCCCCATATATTTAATACTTATGAATCTGACGATGATTATGATTTTTCAATCTCCCCTAAACAAAAGTTGAAATTTTTCGCCACTTATCTTTTTCTCTTGATCAAATAGTACTTGGATAGTTGGATAAATCTTTGAGTTTCTTACCTATATATATATATATATATATATATATATATATAAGGACCCTCAAGCTCGTCAACGCTATTTGACTGGTCTAGCGATGATCAAGAGCCGACTTAGTCGCTAATGACCCGATTAGTTAATGTAATTTTAATTACTAGAAATTAATCTAACAACGATCTAGATACGAAATTAGTACCAGATAAATAGGTCTCGAAAAGTTATACGCAATGGACTACTCGAACGTGTCAATCGGATACCGGACGAAGAAGATAACATCAGAATTGTACAAGGGGAAAAATAATCGTTTTACATCTAAACCGCCTGGCTGCCCTTATCAATATCATGGGCGCCTTCATAAGTTTTGATGGTCCTTATACCATTACGTGTCGAAGAGAAAGTCATTTCTCTTTTCTTCTTCTCTTTTTTTCTCCTTTCTTCTTCTTCTTCTTCTTCTTCTCTGTTCCTCTTCTCCTTCTTGATGTCGATCTCAGTTCAGAAGAACTGAGTTATTTTCATGTGACATATTCATCGAAACTTATTAGTACGTTGAATTGAAGGAGATGAAGTTATAACTGGGGTTGTTTGAACTCCATAATGGGAAGAAGGTGTTGTTGAAGTTGAATCGAAGTTAGGGTTCGTGTAGAACGGATGATGTTATAGTATCGTTAATGGATGAAAAATTGAAGGGTTATCACCGAATTGATAAAGTGAAGCTGTTCTGAAAGTGAATCGATAAAAGGTAATTTAGAGTTTCGAATTCATTGAAATTGCTTTATGATTTTGATGTGGTTTGATTGATTATAGAATGGGTTTGTTGAGATCTGAAACCGATACGATAAAAATCCTTTGATTGGGGATTAGCCACCAATTGACAAACTTCAAAACTCTATATATTCATTGGATAATTAAAACCATAGAACAAACTAATATATTTATAGAGAACATATCTTGGGAAACAAGTAAATAACCCTAAATTAATTACTAAAGGCACCCGTATTTTAGATTGGTGTTGGTATCCCAACATCCCCAATCCCTTGAAACACAACTTGTCCTCAAGTTGGATCCTAAGACTAAAGTAATAACCCTTGATTCGGAAAAAACCAAGTTTCTAAAAACATTATTTTTAATTAAATCCAAAAGCTAATAAAAATCTTAAACTAACAAATCCTAAAAGTGCCCAAATATTTTGTATTCTTCGTGCATTGTAACTCCTCGCCAAGGCGGCTTCCATAACCTTATCAAGCTTGAACCGTATGACGGAACCACGTTACCATGGCCTAGAAGACATGCTCTTGTTATACGATGCACTTGGAAAGTCAACTCTCGCTCCGGAACCATAACAAGAACCGCCAGCATGATGCTGTTGAGTTTGATTGTGGACCTTGATGGCTTGCGGACAAATACCATGGAGCCTTTTGTTTTAACGTGCTTGATTGTGGAGGTTGCTGTTGACCTTGATGTTTACAACCAATAATGACGAGACCTTGTATTTTGTTGTGGCACCTTGTCAGTTATTGTTGTATAGTATGTAACCAACAAAGAATAACCAGCAACTTCACCTTTCCACTAACACACGCCAACCAATTTGTTTGTCGTCGTACTTTACTCCTCCCAGATAGATGATGCTACTTCCTTGATAGATTGTTGCGACAATCTTTTGGATTTCTTTTTTTTTTTGTTTTTTTTTGATTCGTTGACTTGATGCTTTTCGATAAATAACGTCAGCAGCAATCGTTCATTTTTCGTCGGCTTGATGCTTTTCGATAGATAACGTCAGCAACACCCGTTCGTTTTTTTTTCTTTGCAGCGGAAGATGAAATGTACCTGCTCTGATCCAAATGTTGAGATCTGAAACCGATACGATAAAAATCCTTTGATTGGGGATTAGCCACCAATTGACAAACTTCAAAACTCTATATATTCATTGGATAATTAAAACCCTAGAACAAACTAATATATTTATAGAGAACATATCTTGGGAAACAAGTAAATAACCCTAAATTAATTACTAAAGGCACCCGTATTTTAGATTGGTGTTGGTATCCCAACAGGGTTTGTGTTAATTGAGGTGTAAATAGATACATGAAGTTTAATTTGAATTTCATATAGAACTAGGGTTTGTTCTGTTCTTCCCCAATTTGAAATTAGTGTTCCTGAATTAGAAACTTTGGATGATTATAAAGATGTAGATGTTGCTGGTGGAGGTGGAGAATGAATTGAGTTGGTAATGGTGGTGGTTCTGTATTTGTTGGTGAACCTTAAATAAAACCCAGAAGTTAATAGAATAACATATGCTGCTACTGCGTGTATTGAATGAGTTGAAGATGCTGGGTTGATGCAGGTGGTGTTAGTGAGCTTAGAAATAGGTGTTACAAGGGTGGTGGTGTGATTAATGTATGGACTTTCTGTACTGAAGAGGGTGTTGCAAGTTAGGTGTTCAACTGTGGCAGAATTATGCAAGACAAGGAAGAGATTATGGTAGTGTTATTTAGTGCAAAGAAGGGAGCTGAAATGTGTATGAAGTATACTGGTGATGAGTATTTGTGGTGGTTATGGTGTATTGGTTCTTGTGATGATCTTAAGAAGATGATGAAGATTGATTTGTGGTCTTGAATTGAGGTAGTAAAGGGGTTATGTTTTAATTCAGCTGAATTGGTGGTATTTGATGTGTTGAGATTAGAAGATGAACTATGGATTGAGATGATGATTGCAGTTGTTGCAGGTTGAGCTAAAACAAATCATTAGTTAGTTGCAACTAGGCCTGCACAAAAACCGAACCGCAACCACAAACCGAACCATAACCGCACAAACCGAACCGTAACCGAACCAAACCGATATCCAACGGACGGTCACGGTTTTAATTTTGATAACCGTTAGATCTTCGGTTCGGCCAATGGCTCCACCATTAACCGCACCCTAACTGAACCGAAAACCCGATCATCTATAACCACTCATCTAATTATATCCTGGCCATCCATCTCAATATATATTACACAAACCCTAAACATCCGACCACTTCGTTTCCTTCTTCATCTTTCTTTCCAGCAGCGGCTCTTCCCTTTCCCATCACCATCACCTACATCACGTTCACCACAATCACCACCTTTCCCCATCCTAATTTCTTTTCTCCATCAGTGATTCAGTAATCATCTTCAGCAAACAAATCTTCAACTTCAAATCAGTTATGGAATATGATGAAACCCTAGCTTTATATATGAATTTAATCATCTTCTTCTTCTCGTTTTGATATATGAATCATAGCTACCATATGGGAAACCATACGAATTTGATTTTTAGTTAAACAACATATGAATCATATTCTTCTTCTTCTCATTTTAAAATCGTTTTATTTTTATTAGTGTTTTCATATGAAACAACAGATAATCATATGGGCCATATAAATCAAATTTGGGTTTTTCATGTAAATCATGTCTTTTTGAATTAGGGTTTCTGTAGAGTTGCAGAAGATAATTCGAAGATGGAATTGATACTTTTTGTTTAAAATTGATATTCTGTTTTAATTTATATAAATCATGGATGGTGTGTGTTCGTGCCAATAAAGAACATGGGAAAGTGGTTTGAGTTATGGGTTTGTGTTAGAATTGAATCTGCAGGAATTGGGGAACTTCACAAGATGATTCATTGACGCGGAATGATACCACCAAGTTATGCAGAAAAGTTATTTGAGAAAACGCCTGAAAGATCATTTCTTCTAAATTGTTGTTGTTTGTTATTCGTTGTAATCTTGATTCAATTGATGACATTAATTATTGAATTGAATTGTATTCTTGATTCATTATATCTGATTTAATGGTAAGGTTCATTTTTGATTTAATGGTAAGTTTCATCTTTTTTCTTGATTAAATTTATGAATCGGTGAAAACCAATTAAAAGCCGTAACCGATTGAATCGACGTGGATCGGTTTATAACCGAACCGATTCCAACACAGTTCGGTTACGGTTTTTAAAGTGGAAACCGTGCTATACACGGTTAGGTGAACGGTTTTAGTCATAACCGCACCGAACCGCACCGTATGCAGCCTTAGTTGCAACTTTTGGAAATGGGATGTACAACGTGCATGGTAGCTGGTGAGAACATGAGGAAGATGTTGGTGATGCTGAGGTGAACTGGATTGAAGTCAGCTCATGGTTTGGTTGCTGTCAGGAAATCTGTATGGGCTGTGTGAAATGTAATCGAAGTGAAGCTGCAATTGGTGTAAGAGTTTTAGATAAATGTGTAAGAAGAATGGGTGATTGATGTAATGAAGTTGCAGTTCATGGAGTCATGGAAATATAACGTCTGAATTGAAACAAGGGAGGGATAGTTAAGCTGTGTACTTTTGCAAGGAAGTTATAAATGCATTTTTCTTTAGTCATGGCATGTTTGTGTTGCATAATGAATGTGCATTAGTATGTTTGGCCTGTGCAATGGCTCAGTCCAGTTTCCTTTCAGATCAATCAGATGCCTAACTGATTTGGCCTTCCTGACTGAGTTGATTCAGTGTTTTGATCTGATTTGACTCAGTTGACTACTTTGACCGAGTTGACCATTTGACATGGACTTTAACCTTGACTATTGACCAGGCCTTGGATGTTGACTGTTAGTTGAGCCATTGACTGTTAGTGACCGTTAGTTGACACAGTTGGGCCATGGCTTGTGTAATGGTCCGGATTAATGGACTTGGCTTAGAGCCAGCTTTCTTATCTTGATGAATTGGATTCCTTATGGTCCGAATTGACCTTTGATTCCTTCTACAAAGTTGTATATCTTCTTAAGACCTATCTAATGGACTATAGAACCAACCTAATTGAATTAGTAACCTGTGTTAAACATAGATAAGAAAAAGGTGTAAAACCATTAGATATTCACTTAACCGATAACTAGAGATTTGTATAATGTTATGTTATGAACCTTGTGTGAGCCTATTGGATAATATCTTAGAGTGCTTGTATGATTAACAGTTAGTCTTTATTAACAACGATCGATTCAAAGGATGAACCAATGGATAGTGTATCTCGAGGTAGGCATGGCTTGTCATCAAATCAGGTGGGAACTCTGTAACCTTCTTGTAATCATTAAGCTTTATTTATCTGCGATCATGATGAGACTTTACTATCTGTTTGCATTAAATTACTTTATCTGCGAGCATGATGCGTCCTTATTTTCTGTGAGCATGTTGTTGTAATTGAATATGTTTGTGTTTGATATGCATTGTGAGATTTCCCTGCAAGGATTGTCTGTGTTTCCCCACGGCTCTTAGCTAAGTTAAGTAAGGCGGTAACTCATCCGTCGACAATATTACCTAGTAGGGCGGTAATACATCTGTATGCTATATTATTATAACTATTTCATTAGTAGGGCGGTAATTCATCCGTTATAGTATTATTGCTTATTAAGATAGTAGGGCGGTAACTCATCCGTTTGAATATTACCTAGTAGGGCGGCAATTCATCCGTTATGATATTATATATACTATTCTATTTGAGAGAAATCACTTGTGTGCATATTATACTTGTTTGTCTAACTTTCTGATCTTGATGGTTATATTTTGAATCATGGTTTGTATGGGCACTCTGTGTGGACGATGTTATTATTATTGATTAGAGTTGCTTTTGCATCGTCTTCTCCAATGAGTTTGGCGTGGTTAGAGTGACACTTGCTTCGTGATCTATAAATTGTTGTATGATTAGTTTCTTCTTATTTTCTTTCAATTTATATTCTTTAGAACTGTGAGGCATGTTAGTGATTACTTGAAAGTTATATGTTTCCATCGGGCACCCCTTTGGGATGATATGCTCACTCGTTCCCACTTCAGTTTCAGTTTTCCGAAGAGATGGTATGCTTGAAGACATCCGCTTCCGTAGTTAAACCGATAGCCGATTAAGAACGTTTTTTTGTATTTTTCTTATATATGAATTCTTGTTGTTTGTAAAACAATACACATATATATTAATATCTTTTGGGAGATTTCATCTATAAAGTATCAGAGTGCTTGGGAATTAGTTTTGTTTTACTTTATGTAATTATGTTCCTTAAGATCGATGATCTAGAAGTTGATACTTCAGGTTTAGGCTATAATCCTATTGGCTAAGAAGGTTTAAGATTAGAGGCGTGACAATATCTATATTATAAGGGACAATGGTGTTTTACCATATCGACGGTTATCCACAGTTTAGATACATAAAAGACGGTTGTGATCGATCCAATAATATCTACAATTTGGACATATAAAGGATGGTCCTCATTCAATCTGACCATAATTGGACGGTGATTTACAGATAAGAGTACTCAATCACCTCCCTTCAAGGCCGTGCTTGCACTTACTCACCCAAATCTCTCATTTATTTTGTGGAGTTAATTCTCATTGAAGGCCAAAGCCGTTTCTCTTTTTCCTAATGATGACACTTACACGTATAAATGTGTGAAGGAAAAACCTTACATGATCTGTTTACTCGGGTTTTTATTTCTCACTCATTAGCGTTGTTGAGTACTCCTATTTCTTTGATCGAATCTATTTCTCATCCATACAAAAAAAACAAAAAAGTATTCTGATCAGGTATTTCCGCCATCGATCATGCCAGAGGATAATAATTTAGGGCTTAGTTTTAATTTGATTATTGAATTGTTTTATTGTGAATTGAATTTCTTTGATTTTTCTTTGGTTATTCATACAATTCCGATTATAATAATCTCTGTTTAAAAAAAATTAGGTTACAAGAATTATGCAGTAAATATTTGATCTCATTACAACATGTAAGTTTATCTATCAATCGTTGTTTATGTTCATCATTTCAAATTAGTCTGTTAGTTTATAAAAATTGTGAAATGTAACTACCTTCGAGTCAGATTTGGAATATGATGCTTTACTGATCATGTGTTTAATTAAAAGGATCTAGGATTTGCTATATATTCCTCATCAAATGTTAGTCCATGTTGGTGTGTGCTTGATGTGTATTTGATGAGATTGAACGTGCTGGCTCTCAGCGTTACAATGGAAATAATCTTTCGGAAAAAAAAAAGCATTTTTATCAGTTGTGACCTGTATATACTTCTTTTGTCGTTTGATAATCTATCTTTTTCTCTTTTTTTAGTGCGATAAAGAAAGATTTATTAGAACATGAGGGAAATCCAAAGAGGCAACCCAACCAACCACCAAAGCAAAAAACAAAACAGGAAGAAAGCTTGGACAAAGCCAAACTGGATGAAAAACCAAAAGAGAAAACGAAGGCAGTAAGGGAGAGCTAAACAAACTGGTGACGTTAAACACGAAAGTCTCTGGCCTTATGTTTTAATACAACCAATGGGGCAAACCAATTTTATCAGCTATATTAATGTTTTGATAGTGCAAGGAAACTCAGTGTATATGTTTTTCGTCATTGCATATACTTAATTTTCTATTTTCTGTTATTGGTTGTTGCAGATGCTTAATCGTTGGTCTTCTTAACAAGCTTCATCCCCTTGAAAGTGGAGTTCATTGATTAGCTCGCAAGTTGTTTCTTTTTATCCCATACTATAGAGATTTGGTAGAAATAACACTTTTTTGGCCTCTGTTTGGCAATAAAAAGATGTTGGCAGTACACTTTCTTAGTCCTCTGATTCACTAAAAACCAAAATTATTCATCCCGGTTACTGCAAAACTCAAGCATGTTATTTAGAAAAACAAATTAATCATGTTTTTTGTATCTCATTGCGCGATATAGAAATTTTAAAGCTGTTCAAAAACTGCGGGTTACTGCTATTTCTTTCTTTGAAATTAATCTTAAGGGTACAATTTTTACTATATATTATGTACTATGATGTGGACGCCTACGTCGACACCACACAACTGCTTGGACGGTGTGAGAATGATTCTGTAAAGGATTGTTAACTGTACTTCAGCAGATTTGTTATAATGAAATTTCCTGTGCGTTTTAGATTTTACAACTTTGGATTGGAGTGGAATGGTCTCCTAAAATTCCACGCGTTATTGGTTTTTTATATTTTGAAACGGAAATGCTATTCACCTCCCTATTCACCTCCCTCTAATCTAAGCCCTACATCTCTATCGAGATCCGCATTCAGGTTCAGGTGGGGTTCACCATTCCCTTAATATGGGGTTTAGATTGTAGGGAGGTAGATAATAGGGAGTTGAATAGCATTGCCGATTTTGAAACTGTAAACGGGAGAAAAGAAAACTCAACAAAGACTAGCAAAACATAATACCAGAAGATACGTAGTGTACACTGTACAACAAAGAACAGACTCAATTGATTATATGTGATATAGGATGTGCTGTTTCGGTTAAGACTTTATTTATACTGGGCCTGTCTGTTCTTGGGTTTTTATAATCAAAGGAA
The DNA here is from genome assembly GCF_003573695.1 of Papaver somniferum. Classification (NCBI taxonomy): domain Eukaryota; kingdom Viridiplantae; phylum Streptophyta; class Magnoliopsida; order Ranunculales; family Papaveraceae; genus Papaver; species Papaver somniferum. The sequence continues at coordinate 52,570,747 of NC_039361.1, forward strand.
AACACGGGGGCATGTATACAACCAACATCACAACCTGTCCTATGATCCCCCATTGCAATGAATCAAAGTTGAATGATTTCTAACATCAAGCGATACTTTTAGTGCTTATGATCATATCTTTTTAACTCATGGACGTTTCTTTTAACATTAATTTCTCTTCGTGATTAAAAAACCCATAAAAATCATTTATATACCACCTTAAAATTGTTTACAATTGATAATGAAAATTAACTCACGGGACCATTTTCACAACACCCAATTGTATAGCTTGTCTTATCAAGGTCATACTAAGTTTGTTACAACTAAGATAAGTCGGACCCATGTATCAAAAAAAAAAATTATACACTAATAGGATAAGAGTCAGATACATCAAGAAGCTATTATTCGGCGCTAGCAAGAACATACCAAAGCCCGTGTCGTTACGAAATGGGTCATATCCTAGTATATATATATATATATATGAATTTATATGTCACTAATGAGTTCATATTTCCAAGGTTTGTTTCTCTTTCCCCTTAAAACCAAGGAAATGATTATAGTTAGATATGAAGCAATAATGAGAGGAGGGGTGCACATAAATGGACTCAAACATTTTCGTTAAAAGGTTTAGTGTAATGAATACATGTCGTTAATCTATAATGGTGGGCCTACCCAAACCATTTTGAGAAAAAATAAAAAATATTGTGCGAAATGGTTTGTTATTTCATGGTTTTAGCAATCCCTTGAACAGAGAATAAAGGTGCTGAAATTGCTTTCTGGTGGGCAACACAATGGAGTGGTCATGAAGTAACTTTTCAGAGTGATTCAATGCCTACTTTGATGCTTCTTAAAGGAATGTAGATTGAAGCAAGAAAACTCAGATACTCTATTAGTAATGATTTCCAAAATATCAATCCTGAAGTAGCGAACTTTAAAATTTCGGAACTTATTTTTTGTAATAGATTAAATGTAATTTGGGCAGCCCACACTGCAGTTTTTTGTAATATCGGATAGGAAATGATCTAGGAGGCTTGCTTAACTCTTTTAATTATCAGTTTTTTAATGAACCTGTTCCTTGGTCGAATTCCAATCCGATCTTGGTAACAGACTATGAAAAAAAGGCAATCCCTTGAATCATAAGTTGAACCAAGTGAACGGGCAGCGGTTTTAACAGTTGAATCCCAATCTTAGACGACCACCGGACTTATGATCCGTTTGATTGCGGAATTCTAAAGGTACAAACTTCATATGCCTTTTCTAGAGCAACAGTCACCGTCGATGACTAGAAACTCGAGCCACATGATGTTGTTCCGGTACTCACGAAAACCTAAATATTTTCGCATTTTCTTTCTTCTTTTTTCGTATTTAATTCCTTTCGTCCTTCACTTATTTTTCAAAAACTTATGCGTCGCGCTTATCCATTGATGTAACTTCTGTTAATCAATCCGTGAGTTTTACATTCCTCTTTTGCACTTTTAATTGCTGAGGTTTACTGGGAACAATCTTGTTTTATTAAATCTCTTGGATTATGTGTTTTTAGTCGATTCTTTTTTTTTATTAGGGTTTTTAACTAAAAATTTGTTGTACCAGATTATGTTGATTCAAGAATTCCTCCCTTTAACAAGAGTACTTCTTGTTCTTTCACAAAAGAAGAAGGGTTACTTGCTCAGAGAAGGTACTTCAACTCAATCACAACTGTAGATTTTCTGTTTTGGCCAGTAACAGCTGCTCTAAGTTATCAGTGTTTACCAGTAACAAGTACTCTGAAATTTGGTACCATGAACTTTTTGATGCCTAAAACCCTAGTGAACAAAGAACAAGGCAATGAGTTTTTTAAATGGGCTCCCAAATGTGCTGATGCAACTGTTGTATATTAGTTTCTCACATGGGTTTTGACCGGTCTTATCGTTTGGATCCTATTAGTATTTAGGATTCCTTTTACCAAGAATGAGTTATGAAATGATCTTCAAATACAGTTTAGTTTCGAAAGAATGATATTTATTCTTTCAATTCCATTATTCATTATTCATTATTAGTTAGATGAAATTAATAATAATTTCGAACTATAGAAAACAATTTTTTATGATATTATTCTCCTTATAAATGATTATATCCCAACTTTATCATCGGGAACTATTTCTGATATGTGTTCTTTAGATTTTGTTTGTTACCTTTTAGCATCTTAAACAATGATTTAGTTTTATGTTCAACCACTAAATATTGTGAGACTAAATATTATAAATGTAATATCCACTTTCAAAGATATCAGTTTTGCTACACAAACCATTTAAGATTAGTGGTTTTATTAATTCTATGATTAATATATTCTCGGGTTTGATTTGTGCCTCCTTTGAAATCGGTTATAAAGTGATTTGTATCCCATAATTTGGTAAAAAGATAAAGTAATTTAGTACCAACCTTTCTTCTTGCCAAATTGTGGGATACGAACTACTTTGTAACCAATTCCATGTGAGAAGCACTAACCCGAGAAGATAATAGCCTTAAGATTAAGTAGTTTGGGCAACAAACCGATATTTTCAAAAGTGGATTACATACGTGATACTTAGTACGACAATGTTTAGTTGTTGAACATAAAATTAAACCATTATTTAAAAGCGCTATAAGGTATAACTTATGGGGATTTACATTGGAACAAACGAAATCTAGGGAAAACGTACCATAAATGAATTCCGAATTTGGTGATGAAGTTGTGACACAATCGTTCATAGAGAGAGAGTAGTATCATTGATGACTTTCATCTAACCAGTAATGAGGACTTGCAAGAATTGAATACAATTGTTTTGAAACTAACCTGCATATGAAGATAAAATTTCTCGCATGGGTTTCAATTGGTCTTGTCATATGGATTCTATTAGTACTAGGTTTGTATTGAAATGAATGTAATCGGCATTCGGATTTTGTTGTTATTGAGAAGGAGGCTGTAATAACATCTAGGGTTAGGTAACTGTGCTCGAGTGTTGCAACTTTGATAGTGAAAAGTTGTACTTTTTGAGGAAAAAAATTTGAAGGGGTAAATGATATTAATTAATGTACCCAAAAATCAAAGTTAGGATTTATCAAAAAAAAAAAATAGTCCTTTGGAGAATGCATTTTACATTTGAAGTTGATTCAAAATTTCTGCAAGCAAATTTCTGGATATGACCAGACATGATCTTGCAACTGTTGGTGACTTGGGGAGAGTACATGCTCCTTCAACTGAGGCTTTTTCAATGTCAGTTAAAAGAGATTGGGTCCTCTGTAAGTCTTTTTTTTTTTTTTTTTTTTTTGATGCTAGAGAAAAATTTATTAGAAACCGGAATCTGTTACACCTTGTATATTAGCATGTAATGCTTCAACAATAAAGTTTGGTGGATATTGTATCCAATTACTACTAATATGAAACTTCCTAGAGTGCTTAGCCAGCTTATCTGCTGGTTTATTTAATTTCCTACTAATAAATTTGCAAGTCCATAATGGATTCTTTCTAAGTAAACCAATAACATAATGAGAGCCTGTGATTCCCATCAAGAATGAGAGCCTGTAATGGGTCCTCGGTAAGTCTTCGACCTTCGTAGTCTTCATAAATTTTCATGACCCATTATTGAAATCATGTAATTTAGTTTGACCAACGAACAACTTTTTGTGTCTATTCATACGCAGAGTTTTTGCGCTGAAGTACAAAAAAAAACAAGTTCAATTAAAGAAAGAGTTTGCCGCGCTAGTTCCAGTTACATCCTGCCAGGCAATGCAGGTTGGGATTCTCCTTGCTCCTCCCACAAGAAGAGATCCAAGTAAGTCCCGACCAAGAGGTGATTTCATTTCCTCTCCCTACTTAAGAATTTTCAGAAAGATTTTGTTCATAGGTGCATTTATCTTCTCGGACTGTGTTCAAAGGTGCATTTTCTCCTCAAGGATAACAGTGAGCTAATTACGTACAATGAATGTCGATCTCTCTACTTCCAAAGAACAAACCACTACAAGAGCAGATTGTCCGGGAACAGGACTGTCAACCTTATGGTGGAGTGTTGTCTGGAAGCGCGTATATGAAATTCAAGGGCACATCCTTACAAAGTTACGTGAAATCGATCGGAGCCATGCCCCGTGAATGACTGACGGCAACTGACTTGGCCATTTGCTCACTTGCATTATAATTCAGAGAAAAACTTTCTATCATGTGTGCAATGTTAAATCAAGATCAAATTAACACACTATGTGACATTTTGATTCAGTATGAAAGAAAAAAGGTGGGTTTTGCTTTTTAAAAAAGAACTTTTAGTTGTTAGAGCCAACTTTTAAGTATGTGGATATTGGATGGATGTACATTGACCAACCTTCAGATGGGCTTGTACCACCTGGAACATCTAGTACAATCCTGCCAAGAATTGGCAGGAACTCGAACTCGAAGAATAGGACAATTATTTGGCAAAACTATTGGATTTTGGATGATTCAAATATTATCCATAGAGAGTGGTAACTGGGAAACCTGTGGACATACTGTGCAGCAAGGAGAAAACAAACCATATATAGTTTGATCGCAGTTTGTGAGGGAATAAATCTTGTCAATGTTTCATCTTACATCTTTAAGTCGAGTGGACATATACAAGTAAATACGCGTATTATTAGAGGTGAAAATATACATATACAAGTAAATACTTATGTATACAAAAAATACAAATACAACCAAGGTATTCAGTATCATACACTGTTAACTGTTAAAACTACTCAAGTCTTAAGCTTACTTATTCACCAGCTAATGGCCCGCAGTGGCAGGTCATTCTTTCTGAGAGTTGAAGTAGAAAGCCGAGACAGGGATTCCAAGATCATACTGTTCAGCGAAGTTTCGAGTGTTAAAGTGCGTCCGGGATGCAGGTTCCTCCACGACCATTTTAAGCTCGCCCTTCTGCTTGAACACCACCATCACATACCTATGCATCCCCACTGGTGGTTCTGGCCCCATGTATCATACTAGCAATAGATTGAATCAACAAATCAATTTAGTTGGTCACCTAAACAATCTATCAATCAATCATAAATATTTATTATAGTATAAACAAACGATAATCATATGAAGAACTTCAAAATAGATTAATATAATAACTCAAATCTTGTTTACAACTTAGAATTCATCTTCAATCAATAGGTGTTTAGCTACTCATGGATGTAGAAACATCCATGATATACATATAAGAAAAGGTTAGAGATATCGTTACGGTTGAGAATCACTCTGAAACCCTAGCTTTCACTCCGTGTGATTTTTCTCCTCTCCAAGCTTTACAATTTCGTGACCTCTTGAAGTGATATCACTTTACATAACCTAACACCTTTTTATTTTACATTGCTTGGTATTCACGTATTTAGTTTGGTTCAAAAACCCGACCCGAAATAACGAATCCAAACGTGCCCTTAGGCTTTCCAAGGTATTAATATAATACATGTTTTCCACTTGCTAAGTTCGCGAACCAGTCCGCGAACTTCAAATTCCAACAGAAAGTTTCGTAATTAAAGTATGAAACCCGTCTGCGAACTTTATATCTAGGTTGACAACATGCGCATTAACCAGGTACAAAGATAGAAATGTGTATTTATTTTATATCTAGGTTGTTTATTCGATCTACGAATGATTTCACTGTCATCAATGGTTAGAAGACCTATATTTTATGGGTTGCTTACTTATTATTGGTGGAAATATATACCGGTATGTATTTGAATGAATTGGATACATGGGATTAGTATTTCTACGGAATTTAGTGGAGGCCCCCTACTGGATTCGCCCCTACTAGGACTAGAATTTGATGTAGAAATTTGGAGGCCAACATACCGGTATGTCTCATTTTGGGTTATTTGGGGATACTGATACGTAGGCTTATGGTGTTTGAGTTAGTTGGAGAAAACTTAAGCTACGTAAAAAATTGGTGACATACTACTACTTGGATCATTAGAAAATTAATTGATTCGAATGACGGAGTTTGAGTTTAAACCATTTAATGAATCGGAGAAAACCAGTCATAGTAAATTGATTTTACACCATTTAGAGACTACTTGAAGTATGTGCATGGACTCAAAAGCATGTTGTTCCCAGTTTGTGTAAATGCCTAACAAAATATCATTGTTTCATTAAATCTTTTGTGTGCCTGTTCATGACGGATGTTAGTTCGCTTTTTTCTTTGGTTTTATTTGTAGAACAAAGGGTACATGCTTCCACACACTTTTTTTTATTCAAAATCATCTATGCACCTTTTGATAACATATTTTAGTTCACTTCTTGCTTAGGTTTCATTTGTATAACAGGGTAGGATGCTGTCACAGGCTTTTACGAAAAACTAAGATATAACCATAATATACCCTGACATTTATTACTTTGTAAAGTTTGGTCAAGTATCCTAAGGATTTCCTATCGGCTCCCATCAATAATTTTCGAACCATGAATTATATTCTACATGGTAAAGTCAGGGTTTGGTATGTCCCAATATGTCTTGGTTCTAGCTTGCTTAGTGTTTTTTGGTATTGGAAGTGTTTTCATCACTTTGTCTTCGGGACATATATGCTTGATGGTTGATGTTACAACTGTTAGTATTGAAGGGTTCCTAATTCGACACTCCAATTTAGACGATTGAAAGATGCAGTTGCTGAACCCCTACCATTTGTCATCACTCATTTCACATTGTTGTTGATTTTCAGAAATTGAAGAATTACCGATTTATTGTTCAACCAAATATTGGTGGATTGGTTACTATTATACTCTTTACTCTATAGTTAGGGGTGTTCATTTAGGTATTTATATACCTGCTAATGTTAAAAGACGGGGGGAAGAAAATGTACCCAAACATTCATGTCGAGTCAACATCTTCTTTAGCCTCATGGTCCAGTATTTCGTTTGTTATTCCATGATTTAAGTTTGGCAAGGAAGGGACGTCATCGGACGCATAACCAAGGCCCTCGCATCGCACCTTTTTTATGATTGAAAAATTACTAAATGAAAAGGTAGAATTTAGTTGTAATAATTTTTTGCGGATTAGTTTGAAATGAGTTTTCACCACTTTGTGTCAATTGTTGACTGTGAAAATTGATTGAGTGTTGATTTCGACTGTTGACTACTACACAAAAACAACAAAATTACGGAACAAACGGAAAGGCAGGCGCATCGCGCATGCGTGTTGTACTAGTACATATAAGAAAAGGTTAGAGATATCGTTACGATTGAGAATCGCTCTGAAACCCTATCTTTCACTCCGTGTGATTTTTCTCCTCTCCAAGCTTTACAATTTCGTGACCTCTTGATGTGATATCATTTTACATAACCTAACACCTTTTTATTTTACACTGCTTGGTTTTCACGTATTTAGTTTGGTTCAAGAACCTGACCCGAAATAACGAAATAACGAATCCAAACGTGACCTTAGGCTTTACAAGGTATTAATACATGTTTTCCACTTGCTAAGTTCGTGAACCAGTCCAGGAACTTCAAATTCCAACAGAAATTTTCGTAATTAAAGTATGAAACCCATCTGCGAACTTTACTGTCTTCGGTATTCAATAAAAACTTGTTTTGGCCACAACTTCTTCATCCGAACTCGGAATGACCTCATTCTTTTTGAATTATTTTTATCTTTCAATTCTCTTCAAGATGGTGATGAGAAATCCTTTATTTGATTGAGTTAAGATCGGTCTTTGGCCCTTCTCTTGATTTTGAGCGTTTTGCTCCTTTTCGTCGCACTTCTTCAACTTCTCTTGGACTTGGGCACTTGGATACATGGAATACTTCTCTTCATAGATATTTTAAGCACTTTGTAGCTCCTTTTTTGGATGATTCACCTAACTGAGACAAATAAGAGAAAACCAAAGTAATAATACGAAAATATGCAAGAATAATAGCTAAAACAAGTATGGAACTGACACTAAAATCATATGAATTATGCACTTATCATTTTCTTCTTTTTTGTTGTAGTTTAATCAGTACCACAGGTTCTCTTCTTTTTCCCTTTTGGTGAAAAGAGGGTTCTTCAATTACTTCTCTTTCTTGTTGTAACCATCTTCTGTTGCTTAGGTTTTCTACAGAAACCAAACTAACCATTTTTCCTCTTCAACGAAAAACAGATTGGGTTTTGGTTTTGATTTTGTTTTTCGATTTTAAAATGATTATTGAATAAAGATGATGAAACATACCTAGATTTAGGAGAAGAAAAACTGACCTAGTTTTTGATTTTGAATAAAGAAGATAAATTTGACCTAGATTTTGATTTTGTTTTTCGATCTGGTTTTGTGGATTTTGTTTTCTCTGAATAAGAATGAAAAACTAAGGAAGAAGAAGAATGAAAACTGAAAATATGTCGATGAAAACAAGAAAAAACTGAATTCGCGCGTGTTTTATTCCATGTGTTTTCTGACTACGACTCTAACGCGCGTGTTGTTAGGGTTAGCTTAGTAATTTTACTCTTTTCAAATGTTTTTTTGACTAGCGATTAAATGTTTTCTGCCGCTGGACTAGAGGATAACTTGGGTCGGATTTTGTGGACCAACCAGCAAATTTCTCATGTTTATATGCCGTTTTTTAGAGAAACCGGCGTCGTGGATGGCTAGAAACCCAAGCCACGGGATGTTGTTCCGGTACTCTTGAAAACCTAAATATTTTCGCTTTTCCTTTCTTCTTTTTATCCATCAGTTAAACCCTTCGTATTTCATTCCTCTCGTCTTTCACTTCTTTTCGAAAAACCTCTGGGCCGCACTTATCTATCGACGAAACTTCTCTTAATCAATCAGTGAGTTTTGTTTTTCCCACCTTTCACTTTTAGTTGCAGAGGTTTACTGGGAAAAATCTTGTTTTATTTTTAATCTCCTTGATTAGTTGTTTCTAGTCGATTTTTTTAAATTAGGGTTTTAATTAAAACTTTGTTGTACCAGATTATGATGACAATGTTGATTCAAGAATTCCCCCTTCAACAAGAGTACTTCTTATTCTTTCACAAAAACAGAAGGGTTAATTGTTAATTGTTCACAGAAGGTACCTCAACTCACAACTGTAGATTTCCTGTTTTGGCTAGTAACAACTGCTCTAAATTATCAATATTTGCCAGTAGCGAAATTTGGTACATGAACTTTCTGATGCCTAAAACTGTAGTGTCAAAAGAACAAAGCAATGAGTTTCTTAAATGGGTTCTTGTTGTATATAAAATTCTCACATTGGTTTAAGTGGTCTTACAGTATGGATTCGAATAGTATTTAGGCTTTCTTTTACCAAGAATGAGTTATGAACGTTATTACTGATTCTCCCGTAGAAAATGATGATGTTTTTTTTTGAGATTTTCCCTGGTATTCCCTGGACATGGAGATAGTTTAGTTTCAATGTAATGGTATTCATTTCTTTCAACTCCAATATTCATTATTAGTTAAATGAAAATCAATAATAATTTCGAACAATAAAAAATAATTATTCATGATATTAAAGTCTTCGTAAATGATTATGTTAATCCTTCGTCACCAAGTGTTTCCTTCGAATTTATTTCTTTTTTCAAAATAAATCCAGATAAATTAGACAACCTTTTAGCAAGTATAAACAATGAATTAATATTATATTCATCAACTAAACATTATAATTCTAAATATTATATGTGTAATCCACTTTCCAAGACATATGTTTTGTAACCCAAACCACGTGATCTTTAAGGTTATTGTCTTCTCTGGTTTGAGTTAAGGTTATTGTCTTCTCTGATTATATCGGCTAGGAGCGGTTGGCCCAGTGGCTTTGTGGGATACCAAGGGACTTGGAGGTCATGAGGTCCATCCTCACCTCATGTTTTTGTGGAAATCCAATTATAAGAGAGGGAAATGGGCAGTTGGGCTTAGTTAGCTGGGCCCATTTCGATGTTTTCTGTCTGGGCTGCAAGCAAAGCAGGGCGAATTAATACGCCGAACTTTTATGCGGCACGAATAATACGCGTATGATTCGGGACCTTCATAGAATCCGCGTACTAGGGAAGGGGTTCAACTTATTCGGCCGTATGATTCGAATTCGGACGATTCGGATGCGTTAACGAATTATTCCCGAATAATATGCCGAATTACTAACTAGGCCCCAAACTACTTAATCATAATCATAAGGTTATTGTCGTCTTCTTAGATTTGATTTGTGCTCCGTCTTGAATAGGTTACAAAGTGATTCGTATCCCACAATTTGGCAATAACCTTATGATTAAGTAGTACTTAAGATTTGAAAGAATTGATAACCATTGTTTTGAAACTAACCTGCATTTGAAGATTAAATTTCTCACATGGGTTTTCATTGATATTACTAGTATTTAGGTTTTTAGAAATGAATGATCATGGCAGTCAGATTTTTGTTGTTATTAAGAAGGTGGGCCGTGGGTGTACTAACATCTAGGATTAAGTACCTGTGTGGGGGTGTTTCTACTTTGATCAAGTTCTTTCGAGAATGCATCTTACATTTGAAGTTGATTCAAATGCAAGCAAATTTCTGGATATGACCGAATATGGTGTTGCAGCTGTTGGTGACTCAGGGGAGAGTACATGCTCCTTTCACTGTTATCAAGAGATATTTGCTCTCCCTATCTGCCCCTTAATCTACTGAAGTTCATTCAGATCCAATCTGGGGAGTATGACTGCAGAACTTCTCTTTTGCCATTGGTGAAAGGAAGCATGATTGACAGAAAAAAGAGGCTTTTGCGTTGTCAGCTAAAGAGATTGGATACTCGGCAAGTCTTGGACCTTTGCAGTCTTCTGAATTTTTCACGACCCATCATTGAGATCAAGGTTGCATACTGAAGTTGTTTGTTTTTTTGATAAAGGCAAAGTTCAATTAAGAAAGAGTTTGCGTCGCTAAAGTTCCAGTTTCATCCTGCCATGCAATATAGGTTGGGGTTCTCCTTGCTCCTTGGTGCCCCACTAAGAGTCCATATGAATCCCAGACGAACGGATTCAAAGATGCAAGTAGTATTGACCAGAGGTGATTTCATTTTCCCTCCCTCTCCCTAATTTTCAGATGTGCAAATGCAACGGTGAAAGTTAGATTCTGTTCATAGGTGCATCCATCTCTTACAGCGAATGTCATCTCTCTACTTCCAAAGAACAAACACTACAAGAATAGACTGTCCAGTAACAGGACTGTCAACCGTGCTTGGTGGAGTTTTTTCTGGAAGCGCATGGAGTTAAAGAAGTACATGTAAAATAAATTCAAGGGCACATCCTTACAGAGCTACAGTTACGTGAATCGCTCGGAGCCAGCCATACCACGTCACTCAGTGACGGCAACTGACTTGGCCATCTTGCTTACTTCATTGTAATTCAGAGAATAACTTTTTATCATGTGCGTATTGCAAGTGAAAATCAAATTAAATCAATATCAGATTAACACACACTGTGGACATTCGACCCAACTTTTAAGTATGTGCTTTTAACTTGTAAATTGACTAACCTTCAGATGGGCTTGTACCACCTGGAACATCTAGTACAATCCTGACGAATTCGCAAGAACTGGAAGAATAGGACAATTATTTGGCAAAACTACTGTATATTGGAGGACGCTGATATTATCATAGAAAGTGGGTACCTGGGAAAGCTGTGGAAATACGGTGCAGCAAGGAGAAAGCAAGTGGGTACCTGGGAAAGCTGTGGAAATACGGTGCAGCAAGGAGAAAGCATACATATATGGCGTGATCGCAGTTTGGCGACTTATGATAAGTCGAGTGGACATATACAAGTAAATGGGCATATAGTAGGCATCCACTTGTGATGAGATGAAAGGGAGCATAAAACACAAGTTCTAAACACTATTTTCAAACCAAGGAATGAGTTCTACACACATTATTTCAAGGGCAACCAAGGATCTGGCAAAATAGCTCCCACTTACATAACAAGCAAGGTATTTACATTAAACTACTTAAGCTTACTTATTCACTAGCTAATGGCCCGCAGTGGCAGGTCATTCTTTCTGAGAGTTGAAGTAGAAAGCCGAGACAGGTATTCCAAGATCATACTGTTGAGCAAAGTTCCCAGTGTTAAAGTGTGCGCGGGACGCAGGTTCCTCCACAACCATTTTAAGCTCGCCCTTCTGCATGAACACCACCATCACATACCTATGCATCCCCACTGGTGGTTTTGGCCCCATGTATCTTACTACCTCTTTCCCTGGGCAATGTAAAAATATCAACTTGAAACACGAAAACTAAATTTGAACTGTAACAAGATATATGTGCCTAAATGAAAAAACAAGATCAGTGCTTTTAAGTTTGATGGATAGATTTAAATTGACTAACCTTCGGATGGGCTTGTACCACCTGGAACATCCACTACAATCCTGCCAATAATTCGCAAGAACTCGATAAGATGATCATTTGGCAAAATTATTGGATGACTCTAGTATTAACCCTGCTATCAGTAAGCATATTTAAGATTGCTTAGATTACCAGTGAATATACTCTCGCATGGTGGGTTCGCTTGGGCTAGGGGCATCAGGATCTACCATCACCTGCATGTACATGAAGCGCTAGTGAGTCGCAGAATAAAGATGTAGGCTATGTGGATTTCCTCAATAAGAAAGGAGCAATTAACATGTACTACCAGCGTATAGAGATGTTGAGGAGAACCAGAAATCTGAACTTTAGGAGGATCAACAGCAACGGAAGGCTTAATTTCGCAACCAATAGTGAGATGCTTAGAGCCGTAACAAACAGATATGTTTAATCTCGGTACAAACATGTCAACTACATCTCCTATCACTTTCCCAACCACTAGTGGATCAACTTGTCTTGGATCCACCCAATTGTTATTAGAATCATCAGTGCCGGCCATCATCCACAGGAGACCTACAAGAAACCTAGACTGAGAGAAACGATCCGACGGCTTGTTATTGAAAAACATAGGTGTCAAATTGCCACACGTGTTGCAACTTAAAGGAGATAATTCATCTCATCTTCATCATTGTATGACACGTACTTGTTTGTACTTGCATGGGAACTCAAAAGAGGAGGCCAGAAGCAACACTGGCACTAGGCACTATTATACCGCGCTAGGGTCAGATTACGGTCCTTCAGCAAGGAAGATCCAATTTTGGGGTAGCTAATTAATAAATAAATAAGCTACCATATGGGACTGTGTACTTTTAAGAACCGGCGTTACTATTCATTTTCCGTTAGGATTTGGTGTTGAATTTGTACAAATTCAGTACACCAAACTATAAAAAATAAAAGGTTAAGATTATCCCGCCAATCAAAATCATACAAGAATGTACAACACAAGCTTTACTCGTGAACTGGCAGAAAGATTAATTAATCGCCTAGAATACAGAGTGGTTGTCGCATGCTAAGTTCAGCTTTCAGCTTTGGAAATTGCTCTAGATCATGGGAAGCAATCAAAGTTTTCTGCAAAGAAGCCAAAACAAGGAAACAAATAAGTCCTGTTAACATTTAAACATGGATGGTCTAAGACGCAAACATGGAAGCTACAAAATGGAAAGATCAGAAAGATGTAAGAAATCATAAGTTTTAGCTATGCAGCCAAGAAAAAGAAAAAAAGTTAAATTTGGAGAAGGCAAGGGCAAATGGCCCACATATGGAATCTGATGGAAGATGCAATACAGTATAGTATATAAGAAATAAAAATGACCGAGGCACAGAGATTACCAATGCAGCAATATGTGCATCTTCAAGAATAGCTCCATCAACCTCCAACCTTGCTATAGGAAACTCTGGAAGGTGTCCTGACTGTTTCTTACCCAGCAAATCTCCTGGACCACGAAGAGCAAGGTCCATATTCGCTAAGTGAAATCCGTCAGATGATTCTGCTAAGGTCTTCAATCGGTTTATACCACTAGCCGTAGATGAAAGAAATATACACTTCGACTTCCTCGATCCTCGTCCAACTCGGCCTCTTAGTTGATGCAGCTGTGCAAATCCAAATCTCTCAGAATTCATAACAACCATCATGGATGCATCGGGAACATCAACTCCAATTTCAATCACTTGAGTCAAAAGCAGTATACGAATTTCACCAGATCTAAACTTCTGCAGAGCTTCTTCTTTCTCATCACCTTTCATTCTTCCATGTAGTAAACCACATTTGTAAACCTCAAAAAAAACACGATACAGTGTCGAAATCTGTTGCAGCTGCACGAACCTGTGGTAGCTTCTCAGATGTTTCTATTATTGGATAAACAATAAAAACCTTTCCTCCTACTTCTAATTTATCCCGTATCATCTGTTGCATACAAAGATCGGTCAGACTCTATAAAGATTCTAAAGTTCCCACCTCACTTGTTTCAGTTCATTAACAGCATATAATCAAGTAGCCAAATTAGTTAAATCACCTGATTCACATTATCATCACAAACACTGTTCCCTTGCAAAACAAATGTCTCTACTGGTATTCTCCCAGGAGGTAAATCTGTAATCTGTTATCAACAATAAAAAAGTTACCATCAGATGATTCATTATAATTTATTTATCCAGTAGATACATTTATCAATGAGGAAAGTACAATGTACTTGGGTGAGAGACATGTCTCCATATAATGCCAAAGCAAGTGATCTTGGAATGGGTGTGGCAGACATGGCTAGAACATGAGGGGCCATCTAGACTTCGTCTTTGGGTGAACAAGCCGCGTTCTCACTCATCTTTGCGTTTCCAGATCCCATATATAACTGCAGAATTTAGAAGCTTTATTTTACTCCCCAATGATGATTAAAACAGAAACCAGTCCATCCGTTTAACTTTTGACCATATACAGCCTTGTACGACTATCGACAGTCAGAAGAAATTATTTTTTAACCTCACAGCATGTGTGCCTCCATGAGAGCAAGCTACCAACATTGCCTAACTTATAATAGGCAAAGATATATAAATAGCAGAAAAGAAGTTAATCGGGTTATATTAAATTATCATGCTAAACCAAAAGGTCTCACCTTACTAGTGAAAGTTCCTCTCTGGATCACACCAAAACGGTGTTGCTCATCTACTATAGCAATACGTAAAGCTGAAAATTCCACTTTGTCGGCAAATAGACTGTGAGTCCCAATTACCAACGAGATATCTCCATTTTGGAGACCCTGTAGGAAATAAGAATTTCAGACTATGTGCGATCCACCGATAAAGAAATAAGAAACAGTACATACCTGACGAATTATCCTCGATTGTCTTGCTGTGGTAGAACCAGTTAGTAGAGCAATTGAAGGTTTAGACTGGTCCTCAATGTTCTCAAGCAACTTAAGCAAGTGCTCATGATGCTGTATTGCGAGCAGTTCAGTTGGAACCATGAAAGCTGCCTGCAGTTAGGACCAAATACATACAACTCGAACTCATTCAGTGAATCCCTTAAAAATTGGATGAAAAGTTTGCAGTAGCAAGATTGGAGATGAATGTAAAACATATTATTGTAATTATACAAAATCTTATCAATGATTGATCCATAATTCTGTAATACAGAAAGGGGTGAATGCAACAAACCTGAAAACCAGAACTAACAACCTCCATACATGCCAAAAAAGCAACCACAGTTTTCCCACATCCAACTTCTCCCTGGAATACCATGATCATTTCACATGTTATTCATCCGCTGGATAAAATATATGTCATGACAAGTTTTGTGTTATGAGCCCTCCAATAAGATCTTTTAACTTCTCTAATCTCACACTTGGCGGGTTATGGAGTTGCACAAGCCTATGTACAATTGTGCATATTCAGGCTAAGGAATTTCCAGGAGCACTAACAACTAATCTCGTATAGGATAAGTTATCTCAACATTTTAGTAAACAAAAGATACAAGAAAGGGTTGCCAGGTACCACACCTGTACAAGCCGGTTCATAGGAACTGGACGCTTCAGATCCCGAATAATTTCTGAGATTGCATTTAGCTGACTAGGTGTAAGTTTATACGGAAGAGCCTCCACAAACTTCTTGGTGAGGCTGGACCACCCTTCAGCAACAGCAGCATCAGGTCCATGTTTTCTATAACTATACAACAATTCATCTCTTTCTATCCATGATCCAAGCGGTTCGACCATTTGAAACAGTCGTCCCAACTGCAGTAAATTAATAATTACGTTAAGTAGAACTAATTACCCTTCAAGTACAACATCATTTGTTCCAATAAGTAGAAAAACTTGTACAGGAAAACAGAGTCATTGCAATTTTTATAGGATGACTGTCTAATATACGCTCATAAGCAGTTCCCCACTGTCTCATTGTTTTTTTGGGGTAAACTGAGGCAGTAAATTGATTGAAAATTTGCAAACAGCTTAATAATTGCAGCATGAAGTGCACCTGAAGATAGAAGAAGTCATCGAATATTAGCCGCTTGCGAGCTAAATCAGCTTCTTTTGAGTCCTTTGAACCATGGTAGAAGAATTTAACCAATCACGTAACTGTAAGTTTAATTATCATGCATGGTCTCTATTTTCTGCAATGGCAGTATGGTTATTTGATGTTTCCTGCAACCATAATTAGAAGGTCCCTCGGATTCACTTTTTGTGCAAACAGCATATAAAAACACACAACTCCGCTTGACTGAATTGAGAACCTGGTAATACCCACATACTTTTTAAGTTTATTGTAGATGGTTGTCATCTCCCTACCTCCACTATATCAATCTGGAAAACAGTAGATGCTACTCCAAACCTTGCTAGTTCGTAGAAAAATTTAGTTATATGTTTTACACGTGTTGGTTGACTAACTTCATTAAACTTTTTCCAATAGCTTTCATTGAGAGGGGTTAGTCCTAAATCCTAATCAATGGTCATGAACTAAGGATTTACTTTGTACAAGAACCATATAAGCTTCGAGGTTGTTGAAAATAAGAAACCGCTAACAACTTTTTTTTTTAACTAAAGTGACTATGTGTAAGATTCTAAGCCTTGTTCTCCATTTATCAGACACTTTTTTAAATTCCCCTATTTCTTGAAAAGTATTTGATAGGACAGAGTCAGTTACTATGCTAGATAAAACACTAAGAGGAGCCATTTGTGTAGTGAAAGTTACCAACTTGAATTACAAAACCATGAGCTAAAAACATGGAGCATGACCAGAAACACATTAAAACAAACTCAACAATTTAACTTACGTCATGAAGACCTAATAATGCGTACTCCTCACAGATATTTTTGGGAAGAGGATCTATATCTGTTGATAATGATTGCAAGGCTCTGGACACGTAAAAGAAATAGAAAGGTAAGGCAGACAGTTAATGGTTCGCAACAGTTCAACTATAAGAGCGTATAAAAAATGCAAAACCATGCCTTTATCACATCTTACTAAGACATCTTGAAAGAAAGGTAAGAGAAATGATGACAGTCAGAGAAAAAATACCTGCAAGTATGAAGGAACTCACCTGGAAATGGTTTCTCTAAGAAAAGTTGGAGTCAAGCCTACTTTTGATGGATATATAGGATATGGCCTTCCTTCTCCGTGAACTGATGATTCTTTCTCACTTTGAATGATGTCAATATTGTATTCTTTCAACTCATAGTGATCTTTGGCAGGCATTAACTTGACCTGGAGTACAATTATCGGAACACATGAGCCAATGTTAATAATAAAAACAATAGAAAATTCTTAAACTTGAACAGCAGATTCTGTCATCCGAGTGAAAAATAAAAGATGAGATATTCTTCGCATCCCAAAAAGCTCTTTGCATCACATCAAATGAATGTGTCACCAACAACCGCAATACCAAGATTTACAAATGACAATAATTGTTTAGCAACTTTTTAATTAAAACAAGTGTCATCTAAGAAGCTTAAGAGAAGCTACCAACAGAAGTATGTAGGTGGCTTGACTTCCTTATCTGGTTAGACTCGATAACCCTTCCCCTTTCCCCTTCACAAAAATTTGAAGTTTTTTGCCATTTTGTTTATATATTTTGGTTTCCTATACCGGAGATTTTCTGAACTATGCATGTAGGGTTTGTAAATCGGTTCTCAAAACAGCTCGAGTTAGACTCGTCTGCAGATCGCCCAAGTTCGACTTGCCGAACATAACAATAGCTTCAGAACTATGGTGTTAAGCTTGTAAAAGTCACGAACAGGTTGTATTTACCTCAACTCTTTCTAAGCTCTACTATACGTTGTATTTTTTGAAGATTTTAAGATATTATTTAGTTTCTAAAACTGATATTAAGTAAGTAGTGCAAATCCTTACAGTCTAAAGGTGTGCTTGACTTGCTAATTCATAAACATGCCAAGTCCGGCCGACCGAAGCATGTGTGACCTCGTAAAAGAAAGAGTCCACGAAGGCCAAAGTCAAAATCAGAAAAATCCAAGCCAAACTTGAGCAGAAAACTTAAGCTTGGGTGCGAACAAAGACAAAAGAAAAACAGACTGACTTCATATTGTATCCGCTTCAAAATGCAACACAGATGACAGAAAACAAAGGGAAGACCTACCTTACCAGTAACACATACGAAATCTCCCGCTTTATGCTTGGACTGAATGATATCTAGAAAATACTGGTTGGTAAATCGAGGACCACGGAAGAATTTCTTTAGATGCAAATAAACCATCTTTCTTTTTGTAGTATCACCAGAATGATCATCATCATGACCACGTCTAGATGCTAATATATCATTTCTAATTTCACAACCCACGATAACCTCTAGGAATGAGAGAAACGAACTCGCTCTAATCCCCCTGCACAAAAGAACATCTCAAGTAATCAATTTTCAAGGATTCCCAAACATAACGAAATTTTATCATCTCCCCCGAAATAATAATATCAAGATCAAACCATAACTACTAAAAAGAGCAAATTGTGCTGCCCTAACTTAAATGTAGATCAGCTCAAAAGCATCAGAAAATGGAGAATCTAATTTACCTTGAAGATATGACTTTCCCTGTGGATATCAAATAGTTACCCTCGTCAACTTCACCCTGGACATTTTGTAGATCGGCGTATGTGCGAGGAAAATGATTTAGCAACTTTCTCACCTGTAATGAAGCAAATGATAAACGTGATCATAAGCCTCGCACTTTTGATCAGTAATCACAAGCCTTCTTGCAAGGAATACATAATAAATTACTATTTGCGTAAGGTTCAGAGATATCAACCGTGTGAAAGCTAACTTTTTCAAGCTGCTGACACTGTCTGCTACTTAATCTTGGTATACTGCTCAGAGGAGTGTCAGGATTCAACTTGGGCAATGATGTATTTTGTTGAGATTCCCTGACCAAATTAATGTGAGACTCCTTTGCAGTAGCTTTATGAATCAAATTCTTTTGGGGAGGAGGAGATAAAGGAACCACATCAGTAGTTCCCTCCTCTAATGAAAAAAGTTTATCATCAGAAATGGGAAGAGCCAGAGACGACCTTTCATTCAGTCTCTCTACGTCAAGAGACTGCCCTTCAGAAAGTGCAAGAAACGCATCGGAAGATTCATCCTCTAGTGAAGATATTTTTTCATCAGAAATGGGAGGGCCCAAAGAATGCGGTTTTTGGTTCTGTCCCTCTTGATTAAGTAATTTCCCACCTGGAGAACTTGGGAAAACCTTATCACTTTGAGCTGGTAACTGATTTCCTCCCGACTTAATCTCGCCATACAATTCAATTGGTGAAGCACTACCCAAAGTGATACATGCAAATCTTTCGCAGGTCAGTAGAAACCCTAAGTCGTCTACCCCATCTTTTAGATCTACAACTGATTTTGCCAGGAAATTTTCATTTCCAAGTAAATCTTTCACACTTTTATAACCCAAACAAACGGAAATCTGTGAAACAAAGCAAGAAATAAGCAACATCATGGAATTAATTCAAAAAAAATAAAAATGGAATGCAAAATCTAGTGAAGAATAACAACGCCATTAAACTACCTCAATGAAAGAATAAGCACAATCTCAAATGTATATATCAAGAAATGAAGATAATAAGATATACTGAAGCATCGCCAGGCAAATAAGCACTTCGACTCATGATAAATTGAACATGTTCTTTCAAGATATGCAGTGCAACACCTTCAAATTCATAGTTTCTTTTATCTAGCAAGCTAGATCGCATGCGACAATCACTTACTATTTACCACTTTTCCTGGTCACTACATGAGTGACTGATAGCGAACCAATTAGAGCAAATGATTAAACTACCAATTAGTTTAAAGAACCAACTGACCAGCACAGTAGGATATGCAAAAAACAAAAACAAATACATCTGATCTTGTATTTTGATTGAATCAGTTTCATTATCAGAACTTCTCAGTTGTACATATGTGCAAATACTATGACTAAATTTGTCATGTTTTGTGCGTGTGTGGATGGTAGTTCAAATTAGCAGAAGAAACGCGATAATACGGAACTAATACCTTACTCAACAACTTCGCACGATCTGAGGTGCTTGCAGTGCCATAATGGTTCATCTCCTGCAATAGCTTTTGAGCACCCTCATTGTTTGATCGAGAACACAACTTGGATAGTTTCGAGCGAACAATACTGCTAATTCTGTGACAAGTAGTTGATCAGCATGGTGAACCAAATTCCTAATTCTCAAGCTTAAACCCATAAACAATTATGTATAACAAAGCATGACTAGCCTACCACATATTTCTACCAATTGCATTCGTGTATCCTTTCTCTGCCTCGACTGATTTTGCACTTTTAAAGTTCTTCTCATTGAAATACTGAAAATAAAACTGGTTCATTTAGGTTCTACAGAGTTGAACTGTTGATACAATATTAGAAAAAATGAAGCTATGCAAATGGAGTGGTCTTGTCACATCATTAAAATGAAATTTGACAATGGTGGCAAATCATTATGTTAAGCAGAGTAGATGCACATTGTTCAGAACGGTCTCGCATGGACAGTGATCTTAAGCCACTCCACTCTATGGCTAGTGGTTGTAAGTTGGATATCTTTACACACATCCACAAACAAACACATCCAAAATCACTAATTTTCTACCATTAAGTCAATCGACTAGCACAAGAATTTGATAGAACTACATAGGTAGGGCAGCTACCACAATCTATTAAATAGAATTGAGATTTTTTTTCAGCGTTTTACCCCCCTAAACAAACTGAATAGATCTATTTTTTACAAAATTCATAAACGTATTCAAATTGTTATAATAGTAACACTAGCATTGACAACTAAAACTATAACACCAATAAGACAAGATGAATTCACTTACCGAGCAACAACGCACAACTGATGTTGTCAGTGCCATGTAAAGGCACTGCCCACATAAATACATGGAAAATTGGGATTGAACCAGACCTGTAGAATACAAATAACCAAATGGAATTCAGAGGATATCAAAGATCCTAGAACAACATGCCCTGATGAAAAGAAGACAGTGGATTCAGAGGCCATCAAAGCATTCAATTTAACTAATAATCCAAAAAAAAAAAAATTGTATGTGAAGAAATGGAGAAGCGAAGTAAGTAGTGATGATAAAGAGTAAAGATTACCTGTTTGGATGGAAAAGAAAGATGAATTTTGGAAACCCTAGATTTGATCAAGTATTGTCTGAGTTGCTGGTAAAAGAACTCTTGTTGTTGTAGTTCTGGTTCGTCTCTCACTCTCGACGGACTCGAGGTTAAGCTTTGAGCAAATGGGTAGTGTGTAGGAATTAGGAGGGAGATAGAGGGGGGAAAATCTACAGCATCGACGGTTGCCTGGCCTCAAGGTTATAGACTGACACGTAGTTAGGGCATGATATGTCAGCCCAATGTTTGCTTCATCAACCCAATTACGACACGGATTGGATGATGAAATGAATAGATCCATCTATGGTGAGCAAGGGGGAATGGACCGGTTTTTACCTCATCCCCATCCAATCTGATTTACCATGAATTTCAAATGGGAACATTATGAGGCCCGTATAAAAATACCCCTATAAACTTTACAAATACCCCTAAACTTAATACATTACTAAAATACCCTCTTTTATATACTGTATATACAAAACTACTAACCACTATTCAAAACCACTACCTCTACTGCCCACCACTACTATCCACCGCCAACCACCACCACCACTGTCCACCGCCACCAACCACCACCGCCGCCACCTCCAACCGTCATCACTTCCCGTCACCGCCGCCAACCATCACCACTTTCCGCCACCGCCGCCAACCACCACCACTTTCCGCCGCCACCACCGACAACCACCACTACCGCCAACCACCACCAATGTCCACCACAGCCAACCGCCACTACTGTCCACCACCGCAAACCACCACCATCGCCGCTAACCAGCACCACCATTTCCTTCCACCACCAATCATCACCGCCGCCGCCAACCACCACCACCACCACCGACAACCAGCGCCACTGTCCACCACCACCGACAATCACCACCACGCGCCGCCGCCGCCAATCACCACCAGCAACCACCAATTCGACCACCACTATGTGGAGTCAGCTTGTTGAAGTAGTCTCCAAATCTGAAGGCAACTTGCTGAAGTTGTTTCCAAAAGTTGAGGCAACTACCTCAAGTTGTTTTTGAATCTCGAGCCAACTAGCTCAAGTGGTTTCCATATTTGAAAGCAACTTGTTCAAGTTGTCTTCAAAATATGGAGGCAAATATGGAGGCAACTAGCTGAAGTTGTCTTCAAATATGGAATCAACTAGCTGAAGTTGCCTCCCAATATGGAGTCAACTAGCTCAAGTTTCCTTAAATATGGAATCAACTAGCTCAAGTTGCCTCCAATCTGGAATCAAGTTGTCCCCAAAATCTAGCTCAACAAACCTGCAATATCATCTTCTCAGCCTCTTAACATCAACATCTCCAATGCAAGGCCATCAGCCACATCTCCTAACTGCAGTTGCACTATAACCTCAACAAACCCAGCAGTAGAAAGCATTCCATCATTGCACCATTACAACTGCAACCCTTATCAGTTCATCTCACAAACTCAACTTCAGTTCTACCATAACCACCATCTTAGCAGTATCATTACTATAATCACCTGCAATATCATCTCCCATAATCACCATCTAGCATTTTCATCTCCTCAACCAATTGACTTTTGCATTTCAGTTACTACCAGCAACCACAGCATCCCCAACTCCATACTGCAACACAGGATACAACATAGACAACCAACAAACCCATGGCACTCCGCCGCAACACATTCCATTTGATGACACCACAGTTTACATTATCACCAGCGTCACCGATAACACCACATGTTTTTTTCTGCCTGCCAAACAATACTATAGCAGGGTTATGTACTAACAATCACAGTAACAACCTTAACAGCACATTCCATTTGATCACCACCACAATTTACCAGTACCAGTCACTACAATTCCAGCTCATTAACTCATTCCCTGGCTTCAAACAAAATCTGGATCTTACAACAACTTCTTAACCTGCCCACTGCATCACCGATTTCAGTTCAAGATTGATTTCAGTCTTGTCAGCTCTTGTAAAGCAACAACACCTCCTACTAAATCAACATCAGTCACCATCTTCATACAACACCACATGACACAACATATATAACCACCAGAACCAACATCTAAACTCATTTCAGTACGCTCTTCTGTTGCAATCCTGTAGCAATCATGTAGCTTCATAACCAACCCATTGAATCACCTACAGAACTAGCTCTCAGCATCATTCTTACCCTGTAATCATTCATACAGGCAGTAACGATTACACCCTGCAACCAAGTGTTCCTCATCCCTTCGAACTATCAAACCCATCTCAACAACTACAGGTATATCAAAATCATCAAAAACATCTCCATCACAAGTCATCTCCTAAATCTCCAAAAACACCACTACAAACCCTTCATTCTAATCGTTTCGAGGTTTCACTACCTGCAATTCATACGTTCCAACATACACCTGCAATCTCAGAAGACCTGCACCACCATCCATCCTAGAAAAACCTCATTGTTTCCTTCTAACTCCACAAGTTCATTTCCTGCAACAGTTGCTTGCAATAACCAACAACGACAACAGCCTCGACCACTCTGCAGCTTCAAATATAACATGCACAAGCACTGTATAGCAACAACTGTTGCAACTCTACCTCCACATTCTCAGTTTCTTCTCCAATACCACCATCTCCAATTGTTAAACCAACTCCAATTTTGAGTCATCTATCTGCCAAACACAGATCCATCTCAAACCCATTTTCAAAAAATCTTGAGATTCATCTCAGAAACACCAACATCAATCTCTTCTATCAGTTGAGTTCATTCTCTTCATAAAATCATTGAAAATCAACCATGGAAACAACAGTTCCCACTCAAATCCCATGTAAACCCCATCAAATTCAACTGCAACCTGCTTCTCAACTCTTCTTAAATCTCGTCAATCCATCAACAACATCAATCGCAGCAACTTTCCCTCTCTGAAATGGATCAAAACCGTAACATCAAATTCATCAACGGTAGTCTTTTCATTCCTCCTTGTTCATCATCAGAGACAACACTAGCAACTCAGTTTCGTCCCTGTTTTGACAAAACGTAAGATCCCATCTACAATAATTCAAACATTATTAATCAGCGTCTCCATCGTCAAAATCAAATTCTATACTTACCAGAAACCGAAACCAAAATCAAAAACCTAACATTCTATCTCAATCGCTTTAATCTTCATTTGATGTTGAAATTACAGTTAAAATGGGAAGAAGAAAATCTCTTGATGATATTTATGAAGTTTCATTTCGAGATTTGGTTGAAGTCGAAAACTTAAATCTCGATTTATAGATCTGTTAAAAATCGAACGTCCAATATGTAAAAGATCTGCTGATAATAGTGGCGGTGATTGAGACGGTGACGGTGGCGGCGATGGAGATGGTGACGGTGGTGGGAGAGATGCAGATGGTGGTGGTAGGAGAGATGGAGCATTTTTCTGAGATTTGCGAGTTAACGAAGAATGATGGTGGAAGGTTAAAAAAGGAATTATATGGTTTATGGTTTCACTGAAAATTTCAATTATGCCATTAGGGGCAAATACATAAATGGATAAGAGAAATTTCTTAGTTGGTCCAGAAAATCCGGATCCGTTTAATCTGTGGTCCATCCAGAAAAAATATTTAATCGGAGGTCCAAAAAAAATCACGGTCTTGCAAAAAGACTCGAGTGCCCTTCTTAATTTGTGTGCGGATAATAGAGAAACAACTTCTCTATGTTTCTTCCATTAAAAAAACTTCTCTTTGTTACTTCCTGTCATTCTCTGCTACCTCATCATATGTAATTGATCTTCTTAATCAATCAAAACATAAGAAAATCAACGAGAAAACCCTAGATTTGATGAAATCATCACAAAGATCTATTGAAACCATCAGAAAATCAAATGAATAATCAGATCAAAACGAAAAAAAATGGTGAAAACAAGAAGAAAAAATCGTAGAAGAAGAGATTGAGGTAGTTGCTCTAATGGAGATTCGTTTGATCTGATTTTATGATTCGGTTTCCTGTTACTCCTTCACCAACAATCAAATGGAAGAGAAAACGTTGTTGCTCCTTCACCAACAACAACAAATGAATGCAAAACGTTATTACTCCTTCACTAACAAAAGGGATGAAAACAATTTCACCAAAAAGGTACAAATCTAAAATCGCTTCTAATTTCACTTTTAAAAGGTACATTTCAATATGTATTGTCTGATAGTTAGGTTAAAGTTTTTTGTATGATCTAAGAGTACATCTGTTTTGTATGTAATTTAACACAACATATCAATATGTAGGACAATTGCATATCAATATGTATGATATTTGTCTAATAGTAACACAATTTTTGAATACTACTAGTTCATATTGATTGAATAAGCACTAGTTCATATTGATATGTATTACCGGGTACATAATTTTGTGTTGATTGTAACGGTGGATATTGATATGTACATGGTAAAATCCTAGTTTATACATATGTAATGAAAAATAGGTTTTCAGTTTTTGCAAGATGTGATTTTTTTAATATTACTTTAGGAGTTTTCAGTTTTTATTTTGATTTATGTAGCTTTTGTGAATGTACTGTATAAACTCCTAATTCATGTTTGAATATGATCATACGGTACATTTAAATATGTACTTAGGGAAAGTGTGACTAGTTGATGCAATGCATAATGATATGTACTGTATAAACCTCTATCATGGTTTCTGTCCAAATATGATCCTACTGTACATATCAATATGTACTTATGGAAAAACTATTGGGACATGTCGATATGTACAGTAGTTTATGACTGACTATGATCGTACGTATAGTATATCAACATGACTTAGGGAAAAAAAATCGTTGATGTTTATGATTATTATGCACTCTTGAATACCAAAATGTAACATTCATATGTGTTAGTACAGTACATATCAGGATGTAATCTATGCTTAAATACAAGTAGACCTTGTTGCTCATAACCTGCATTAGATCCAGCAGTTTGTTCTCGTCTGAAACAGTATTTTATAATAATAGGTACATATTCTGATTGTTCCCCATTGGTTTATGGGGGTCGAGGGGGCGGAACATCCCCTCGTAATCATTCGTTTCTCAATAACTGTGAGATTATTATTCTTTGATAAATTATCATCTGTTTATTTGCATGTTGAATCCCTTTAATAACTGTTGTTATAATCCCTTAAATTGGACCTTCTGAACCAAAAAAAGAAGAAAACCTTTTGTTTTCAATTACATGTTAAATGGTAATATCTATGCTCATGTGCAGACACCCCAGTTGTGATTTCCCAGCTTATTAGTTTATGCTACTGATTTGCACTATTATATTTTTGTTAAATCAAGCAGACAATGACATGAAAAAAGCCAAAGCTGCTAATTCTGATTCGGATGAAGAATTCCCATATATAAGTATTATATTTTTCTTTTTCTTAAAACGATTTTTTTCAACCTTTCTAACTACTATTTTATGCTTATTAATTGAAATAGTGATGGACCTGACAAAGCATAATATCGGTGGTCCAACAGCTGTATGTACCTTGTAAAAACATACTGCGTATTCAAGCTGAATATTTTTCTACTTTATAACTGATGTTGGATGTTTTCTAGTTTTACTTTTTTTTTTCTTATAATACATTTATTAATGTAATTATGTCCAAGATTCAATAATAACTCTTTTAAATTCCTAATGATTAAGTATTGATTCTTGATTGCATCTTTGGAAGCTGAAGACAGGATGTGGATGGAAATAAAACAAACTATGGCGGTATACTTGCAGTTGAGGTTAAGAGACTTGCAGGCACCAAGGTTGAGAGACGGAGTGGAGGAATTATCTCATAAAATTGAATGGGTCTGATACTCTGGCTAAGTTAAATAGTTTTTGGCAGAATTTTCTTTTGCACACTAGGTTTACACTACATGGAGATATGTACTGCAAGTATTTTAGGCTTCATTCTCTTTTTTTAGTTTAGACTAGTATGTTATATTATTATGAGAAGTATTGAAATACATTCAAATTTTGTTTTGCAGATCCTTTTGTACTAATATGATCCTGAGTTTTAGTTTTTTTATCCGCGCCAAGTTTTATAGTACACGGATATATGTACTGCCAAAATATTAATATAATTAAATTAATAATATTGAACAATGATACAACACTGCAGATATAAAACTGAATGAAGACATACTGCACTTTTTTTTTGAAACAGTGTATACAAGCACCAAACTATTTTTCTTATACAATAAAATACTGCTAGTATATATCGATATTTATTAGGTACTCGCAACAAAATTAATACATAACTAAAATCTAATGTCAACTAGTTTTCAGTACACGGAGATACCTACACTTGTCTTATAGTGTTGAAAACGTCTGTGTACCAAAACATTATGAAAAACAATTCGAAAGAACTAAAATCTTAATATTAGCAAAAGTTTCTTTCAGTTCTACTAGTAGCTAGGGAAAATAAACATAGTTCTTCAACAACAACTCTAATCTTCGTTTTTCAATGATAGTTCGCAACCTTGAGACCTTCTATGGAAATGTCTGGTATAATGACAAGTATAGATCTTCTGTTGCATCTTCATCATAATTCCTCTTGCGAAACCTAGTTCTTCTTTGGATCCAAAAATTGTACTTGTAACCGGCAATGAGGGTTCCCCAGCAAGCTTCCTGGTCTTGGGAATAATATTCTCACTACCTATCCTCATTTTTATTAAAAATTATATCATGTTCATCAATTGTCCCACAACACGACATCATTCTTCACCTGAAAATGGTGGTAAAGGTGATTCTGCTCTTATAAACACATACTATAAGGGTTTATCCAGTACATATTTATAAGTATTGCATCAATATGTACTTAGTAAAAACCTAGAACATATTAGTAAAAATCTAGTACTTATCAATAGTACATATTGATATGTACACAGTGAAAATATAATACATTTCATATGTAAGGAGTGAAAACCTAGTACATATTGACATGTACCATTGGAAACTTAGCAGATATCATACATTTGATAACGAAGAAACCCAATTACTACTAATATCTCTTACACATTTGATTTTTCGCAGTACATATCAATATAACGAAGAAACCCAAATAGTACTAATATGTGCTGCAAAAAAGACCCAGTTCTGAAAACCAGCAAGTCAACGAATTCCCAGTTTTCCACATCTTCAAGAAGCTTCAATGGAAGAACCTTTTATCGATTTCAGAATCAAATTCATTCAAAACAAATAGATCCAATTCAACTAAAACAAGGTATGAATCTATGAATCACAAAAAGAAAGAAAAAAATAGATCCAATTCGATCAGAACTCATAAATAAAATAGAAATTAAGAAAAAAAACAAATCAGATTGAGATAAAACCTAACTTACCATAATAACTATTTGAAAAACCTAACAAAAATCGCCATTAATACAGAATAGATCGAGAAATCGCCATCATGAGAGAAGAGACCGAGAACTCTGTTCGTATAGAACTGAAGTATATCAATCTCTATTGGTATTATACACAGAGGGCGATTTTCGGCATTTAAGAAAAATCAGCATAACGTCTCGCACATTTTCTGGACGACCGAGTAAAGAATCTGGTCCAAAAACATGTTTTTGGACCAGTGATTAGATTTGTTTTAGTACTGGACCACACACTAAGCGGTTCTTCTAAAACTGGATTAACCAGTAATTCCTAGAATGGATAAGGGTATCTTTGAAAGATCCATGGATAGTAGGGGCTTTTATAACATTCTCACCTTTCAAATTTGGCATCCGCATCCAATTCAACATCCAATGGATGCACGGATGAACGGATAGGGTGCGGATAATCCAATGGATTGTGTTAGTTAAAATTTATAATGAAAAAATAAAACCAATATGGATGACTTCTTGTAGAACCTACAAATTCTATATACGGATATAAATATAGAAGTGCCATGGACAAACTCCAAGCAAACACCTTAAAAATTCCAGACTATCTATATATTTTCTAGAAACTATATAAATGTCCTTAATCTAACGGATATGGATGTTCAACGGATTTTCAAAGTTGCATCCGAACCCAATTCGCAATCCGTTGGATTTCAAAAATCTCATCCGCGTCCAACCCATTAGCGAACGGTCCGGGCATCCATCCGTAAAAATATGGTTGGTCCCGGTTAAATCCTTGGACTACGGATAAGAAGCTCACCCCTAGGTCCATCTTGGATTTTTTTTTAGGATAATTTCGAGTGGGATAAAAAATTGGACCATTTTCTAATGATAGAAGGGTTTTCCCAATTGTCATTGGATCTACACTGATATCTCACCCTTTCTATGGCCGTCCTTTCGAGAGTTCGGGTTGCCAGAAGCAATATGTAATGTGTGATATATCTTATTTAACAGAGTTTTTGATCAAAGGTTCTCCAACAACTAATAAGAAAGGAGATAAAAGTTACTCATGCTACCTAGTCATGATTGTTATCAATTATACTACAAAATTTGGAGGTATACGCCGTTAGCTTTGTTGGTATATCTTTAAAAGAGGTAGGATCCATTGACATGGTTATAATAAGGGTCACTTATTCTACCAAACTCAATCGGTAATGAATTTAAAACTAGTTTTTTGATGACACGTTATTCTTATAAGCCACCAAAAATGAGAACATTCGGAGATGTATAAGACCACCGAATAATGTGAGTGGGTAGTTTATCTCAATGTTCTAATTCAACTATTGGAAATGATATTATTCAACCGTTCAAACATTGATATCATTTGGAAACATTGATGTTAAAAATAGAGGATCAGAGTACTTACCACCTTCACATCTGATTACAATGATGATAACACCACTCTCACAGCATCCAGTAGAAACGTAGTTTTAAGCTCGTCTTCTTCATCTTCTTGGTCTTCGGTCTTCAACTATTGATGATAAACTCTTGAACTTCATAAAACTTTGACAATTTGTAACTCTTTCTCTTCAATTTCCTTGTAGCTTCAAATTTCTTTATAGATTTTTCTTTCCCATGGCCTTATTGAACAAATAACAACCTAAATGCAAATCTTTTTGTATTTTTTCTTTCTTCTTTTTTTTTTCTTTTTTTTTTCTTTTTGATAAAAAGATTGCAACTACAAAAATAGTAACGAAATTAAAATAACATGGTCATGAAAGAAGTACTTTACCACTTTGATCTTCACAACTTGTATCGTCTTCGTATCATAAACTTCAATAACTCTCATCGTTTGATTTTCTTCGCTCTTGTAAATAAGTCTTCATACTTAGATATAAATTACGCTCCTTATGTGTAAGTCTTCACATGTATTTAAAAATCTGCTCATTGTATGTTGCTTTACTCGGATATGAAATTTGTTCTTCCTTGTATTGTTGCTTGTAAACCTCAAACGTCTTCAACTTTCCTTGTAGATTTTGATGTCGCTCCACTTGTTGATGATGATGGTGTTTCTATGGATCTGTTGTTGGTGAGAGAGAGAATGGTGTTAACTGCAAATCAAACTACAAGAAGGGGGTTTTCATCTATAGACGTCACCCTCATGATTGACAAAATTAGCACTCAAGATATCAAAAATAGTGCTTCTATTGGTGGGAGGTTGGGTAGCTGACCATTCTACCCTGAATTAATGTATGGTGACATACACTCAAAAGAAAGCTCTTTAATCATATACAAATAAATATGGTCTGGTGCCTCAGTTGATTTTCT
The DNA here is from genome assembly GCF_003573695.1 of Papaver somniferum. Lineage (NCBI taxonomy): Eukaryota > Viridiplantae > Streptophyta > Magnoliopsida > Ranunculales > Papaveraceae > Papaver > Papaver somniferum. The sequence goes on from NC_039361.1 coordinate 52,601,763, forward strand.
GAGTGAGAAGATTAAAAACACCAGAAAATCATGATGAAAAATCCGGACTTTCAATCGCCAGAAAAGTCACCCCCACATCACCGGACACTCTCTCTCCTAAAATTATTATTGAAATTATTTTTTCTCTCCAAATTATTTAATTTATTTTTTATGAGTTTATGTTTATAGCTAATTACTTTTTTTTCTGACACTTAACTAATCTAGTTTTAATCACATGTTCATATACCGAATCGAAATCCATAAAACATCAATTTTTGTACTTGTTACCAAATTTGTTTCTCTCGTAAGACTTTATTTTCCTCCTAATAACTAGTTCTTATAATGGGTTAAAAATTCCCCTAGGTTGCCTAGACATGCTAGGCCAAACAACTCCAACCAATGTTGAGAAGACATCACTGCTTATAATACATCAAAATTAATCAGCTGGACACCTATAAACTGAAGTATAAAAAACCCATGCTTTCAAATCACCTGAACTGAGATTAAATAAACCATTCTACAAGTATTGGTATGTCTACTAAGTCAGTCTCGACTACGGTTAGATTTAGGTAGTTAAAAATCCTAAAACACCACCTTAAAGATTGAAGACCAAAGAGCACGAAGATCTTGGCTGGAACTTCATCAACAAAGGTATGTAAGGAATGACTATGTTATTTAATCATTATGCCATTTTATCTTTTGAGGCAATATCGTACGACATTAGTATGGTGAGTTACAATGAGGAAATTTCGAGTTCAATCTTGTAATTGAATAATCTCGAAACACAAACTCAAAAACCGATGTTCATAGGATTTATCGCATTTGAGGTTGAGAGTAATTTTATTTTCTAACAACAATGTTCACATTTTTTTAATATATCAAGTTGCATTAAATTTTGTGAACTGAAAATTATGGTTCGTGAACTGTACATAAACTAGATGTTACTGAACTTCAAGGTGCAACAAAGTTCACGAGTTATATACTTTTTACCATGTTCACGAACTCGTGAATTTTTACCGAGTTCCAGAACTAATTTTCCAAGTTTTTGCATTTTGGGTATAATATCTAGAGTTTGCGAACTAAGTTTTTGAAGTTCGCAAAATATACAGGATTTTGGGTGTTCCTGAACTCCAACTTTACTTGATGGTTCACAAACCACAATGGTTAACTAGTGAGCTAACTTTTTGTGCACGCTCCTTAATTGATAAGTACGCGGGTGCATGTTCCTCTTTGTATTACAATAAATACTCCTCGGATGCTTACATGGTTACCATTCGTTGGGTTAATCTCTATAGAGAACTTATTGTTTGCTTGGGATCAAAGTAATTTTTAAACATATAAACTAGTTCATAAACTTGTTTTCAGTACAAGTAATAGTTGCTTGAAATTTAAGCAACCTAGCGTTATCTTTCATCAATATAAATAGATAACTCTAAGTAACTAAGATTCTCAATCCCTGCTTGATGTATATCTTGTTGCTATAAGAGTCATCCTCCAAAAATCTAGGTTTCCACGTGAAACATAATTAGGTTATGACATTGAAGCCCGACCGACTATCTTTTACCTTACAAGTCTTTGTTATCTAGATTAATATCTTGATCATGGTAGTTCTTGTGTATTTTAAAGGTTCATGTCTTCTGCTATACAAGGATTTCTTCGTCTCTCACCTTGTAGTTTCGCAATATTGAAATCAATGCTATGATCTTCTGAGGTAGAATCGATTAGGCATCTCTATAACTTTTAAAGAAAGTAAGTTGTTATAACTGTTGAGGTTTGATTGATATCTTTACTTGGAGATCCTCCAAGAAAATAGATTTCTAATACCTTAATTGAAATATATTTGAAAGAAAACAAACAATAAAATAAATTTCTAATGCCTTAATTGATACATATCTGCAAGAAAACAACTATCTGTCATGTTGGAGGCAGGAAAACACTAGTCCTCACGAAGGACTGCGGAGTAAATACTAGGCATGTAAAGGATGTTAGCTAGGTGAATCAAGTGTGTAGCTTCTTGCAAGATCCAAGAGAACAATAGAGCACGACTTAAGCTGAACTGCTCGAAGAGTTAATTTGGTCTCAACTACATTCTATTCAGTAGGATAGCAAACTAGTATTTATAGTAGCTCAATACAATGTGGTGTTGAAGCTGGATGAGGTCCCTGAGTTTACTATTAGATTGCAAGTTTCATCATTAAAAAAATTTATGGTGTTTCTTTGTGTGTTTTCCCATCCGTTTTTTTTTTATCTGTAAAATATAAATAACATAAGTAGTACGTTAATTAACCTAGATAGCTTGATATTAAATATCTTATGAGGCTTGTTCTTGTCGAACTTATATCTTGAAATACAAATCATACAAGCATTTTTCATGTCTTGATTGAATTTGGATCTTGAAAGTTCAATTACAAACTAAGTTGACCTTGTAGATCTGTGTCTTAATTGATCATATCCAGGATTCCTCACCTTACAATCTTGAGTACATCGTATTGAACGTATAGATAATACAAGATTAGTCCATACATGACCACAAACAAAAAAAAATGATGGTGTACTAGGTACCCTGTCCTTTTCATGATTAACAATTCAGAAACTTCTTCAATTCCAAGAAGTATAACTACAAATCCTATGGATTTAGTATGGGTCTCTGGGCTTATTGATCATACTACTCACACTGTAAACAAGATTCAGTAACAAGTTTGTCTTAAGATGATGTTGTCCAGAAAAAACCCACCTTGAAAGATCCAAGGATTAGTAAAGATAAGTTGATATGGACAATAATCGTGAATCGATATTTTCAGTAAAAAATGCTTATTACACTTTATACAATATCATGCATCATATAATTAGTAACTTCCAATACCATATTTATAATATATGGAACATATATAGATGTTGAATATTCCAAGAATAAATTTACTCCTTTGGAAGCGTGTAAAAGATATTATTCCAAGTAAGAAAATATTTGCTAGAAACCTTTACAGAAATGACATATAACCTAGTAAATGCATACAACAAATGAAATATGCAAAACACATTATTCTGGATTACCCTATTGCTAGGATTGTTTGGTTCAGAGCTGAAGGATTTATAATTACAAATGCATGACGGGTTAACTTGAAGCAATGGATAATTGAGAAGAAAGAAATTAAAAGTTATAGTGAAGAAACTAAAGTCAAGTTTGTTATCATAGCCCGGTTCTTAAGGGATGTTGGACTATAGTCTTAGAGGAAAAAATATTGGTCCTAAAAGCATTATTAAGAAAAACCCCGTTTTCTTACCCGATGTTGCTACTGCTCATAATAAGACTAGAAATAATACTCTGAAATAATATTAATATAGGATGCAACAAAATTTGGGAGACTCTTGACAAAAATATCACTAAAGTAAATTGTCTCGTTTTTTTTTTGTTAAACTACAAAATTTTGAGGTATTGGACTAATAGATCGTAATTTTTCTGGTGAACATTAGTGATCTTGTTGTATATTCATCAAGCAGGAAATAGACATCGAGCATGTTGTTAGATCATTGCTCGGTTGAACCCGACAAATATTGGTTCGTCAAGGTAGTAATCATATTTTAGTATCAAAATTCAAAGTCGCTTGATTAGATTACTAGATTCAACTTGTTAGGTTAGACTAGTGTCAGAGCATTGCTCGGTCGAACTCACAAGTGTTGCTATCTCAAGCTTGTTGTCAATTTTAGTTGATCAAAACTATATCTTGATTTTTAAGCTACATTTAGTCAAGCCTCAGATTAGGATTAGAAGTGTGTAGTTCAGTATCAGACACCACTGCGTTTTACCATTTGAAGGAGAAGATCAACTAAATACATTTGAATGATTTCATCGACAAAAGGTATGTGAAGATTGAACCAACCTATTACTCAAGTTTTTACCTTTATATCTATGAGACTAAGTCGCATGACTAAGTGGATTGTACAATGGAAATTTTAAGTAAAGTTTATCTTGTTAATTATTCTCGAAATATGAATGACTAAGCTTAAGAACATTTGTTCAAAACTTGATGAATTTGGTTAAGAAAAATTTATTATTTATGACTTAAATCATGATTCAAGTTAATCATTTGAAAACATCATGGAACAATCATATGTGTCATTGATGTTATTCGGGAATGTTTCAAATCGATTATCAGAGAAATACATAACTATTGAAAATCTGGATACATGACAATACACATACCAGTACACGTACTAGCGTAACTGTTAAAGTTTCGGAGCCGTAGTACACATACTAGTGTGCATACCAGCGTAGCTATAGTTCGAAAACGACCTTGGGTACACACACTCCTATGGATACCAAAAAGTTCTATTGACTCGTGAAATCAATAAGGTACACGTACCAGTACGGATACCAAAAGTTACTGAATTTTTTTTGTCTTAAGGGTACACATACCCGTTACACGTATTATGACTGAACTGACCCACGAACTGGAAGTAAGTACATTTACCAGTATGCATACTTACCCAGTCGAATATTATCATATGCATCAGAATTATTTCTCTGAGATAATCAACACTTGAATAACTCTCTAAAAACACCTCTAGACATATTTGATCACATTATAACCTATGATTGTGACTCAAGATTAAAGTCTAAAGAATTAAATGAAAATGGTTGAGCTTATGGTTCGTCTGGCTAGTTTCGGCTAACCATACTTGAGCAAGTCATTAAACACGCTTCGGTTATAGTTCATCCTAATCAGAATGTATATTTTATTGAGTATTTCTCAAGTCGAAGATTCATCTAACGGTGGATGTTGATTTCTCGATTCCAAAGCTATTGTAGCTTAAATCTAAAGCAACCTTCGATCTTGAAAGTCTATAAAAGGAGAACCTCAAGCAACTGGGATTTTTGAATCCCTGCGACTCTTCTTGTGTGTCCTGGTTGTAAACTAGATACATCCTCTCCTTTAAACCTTTTTAGGTTTAGCGAGTGATTGCTGGATCACACTCCGATCAGGTAAGATAAATAAAAAACACAAAGTTTTTCGTCTCAAACTTCGTGATTCCGTAAGCATATTTCTCCATAACGATTCTTTGTTGAAATCAGAGTAGGTTTTACTTGTGAGGTGAATAATAATCTAGGACGCTCTTTGGGAATCGTAAGTATCGGATTCTAAGGTTTGCTAGACCAAGTCCACTGAAAACGATTTCCCATTTCACCTTGATCTAACGATCAAAACGAAATTCACATATAGGATTTTCTGTGGGAAGAATATTAGTTTAAAGTCTTTACTTAGGTTGAAGCAACTCTTACGCTGTAAAGTAACTCATCTTAGGGAATCAAGTGCGCAAAATCTTGCGAGATTCAAGAGGCGTAAGGAGCGCGACTGTAACCAAATTAATGTGACGGTGGATTCGGTCTCAACTACATTCCAGTCTGAAGTATTGATAATATGTTAGAGTCTGTAGCGACTTAATACAGTTTGGTGATCAAGTTTGGACTAGGTCCCAGGGTTTTTCTGCATTTGCAGTTTCCTCGCTAACAAATTTTTTAGTGTCCATGTTAGTATTATATTGGTTACGGACTAGTTTCTGTTTACATATTGATCGTGAGATAAAGACATATAAACTCTTGATATAATTCTTGATTGAGATTCATTAAGTTATAACTCTCGGGATTGAATTTGGGTTTAGTCCATATAGGTTGCCTACGAAAAAATTGGTGGTGTATTTTGGTATCCCCGCGTTTTCAACTAGGAAGTCTAAAAATGTTGAGGCATACAAGTATTACTCTGAAGACCTGAAGATTCTGAAGACATATCGACATCAACGAAGACATCATCCTTGTACTTGAGGTTGGTAATACAAAACTTGACTTGTAACATTTATATCCACGTTACTTTCAAGTCCTTTAGATTGAAAACATAACATGCGAAGTTATATATATATATAAAACTATAGTATTAGATACTTGATCATCTTATTATGATCAAAGTTTCAAAGAAGAATATACAAGTTGTATCACAACTTTGATATATTGAATTACGAAGTATAACGCCTATCTTTTGAACCTCGTAATAACGAAATATAAATAATCATTGTAACTTGTTACTAGATTGTGCAATGAACTTAGAATTGATTTCATGTCTAGATAACTACGTTTCGTGACATAAGTTTAAGGAAGAATACGAAACTTGTTTCGTAGTTGAAACAAATCAATGTATTGGTAGTCTGGTTCCTAAGTATCACCACAATAGCGAATGTAAGCAACTAACCAAGATAAATCATATGTATCTTTGATAATGAACATATTTTATGGTGATATACTCCCTCCGTCCTAAATTAAGAGTCCGCTTTGACTTTGTCAAGATATTAAGGAAATCCTATAAAATGTCATGACTAGCCCTTGACGAGCCTATTTAATATTAGGTTATTACCAAAATTAGTGTTAAAAATTCTAAGAATAAATAAAAGTATTAGGAATTTTGTAACTACCCATAAATACTTTTATTTAAAAAAGGAATGGTAATTAATATAAAAAAATATTGAATGGATTTTCTCCTTATATATGGTGATGATATTTATGATTTTGAATTAAGTTTGTATTAAAATGATTTTATAATTATAAAAAAGAAAGGGTATATTTGATAGTTTAAGGGAAAAGTATGTCTATAAACAGAGCAAACAGATAAAAATGGACAGATCAAAGTAGAAATTAGGACAAATAAAAATGGACAGAGGGAGTATATGACTTGAAATTGGCTTTTGGAAGATGTTTTTCGGACACATATACTGTCTCGACGAAGAATTGTTTCATGAAGATCCAGTTGCTATAAACTTCTTAAGGAATATCATCAGAAACTTTCTGAAACTGAAAGCTCTTTATTCGGTGAGAAAGTTCAAAATGACAGACTTCGTAATGAGAATAAATACTTGAAAGAAGAACTTGATTTTATTGGTGCAAGGGATTATCTCAAACAAATACGAGGTCTTAAAGAAAAAATCTCCAAAGGACGTGAACGAGAGTGGGTACTTCAAGCGAAACTAGATAATTTGGAGAACATTGAGATGAACTTATTATTTGATTCAGAACAAGAAGATTTCAAGGGTCAATTTGAATCATCCAAGAACGCTCTATTTATTGCGCTTGAAAGGATAAAAAGGTTGGAAGTAGAAAATACAAGTTTAAAAGAAAGCTTGGATAGTAATAGTAGTTCGGATAAATTAACCTCGATACTGGGAGCATGTAGAAATTATCGTGATACGTGAGGATTGGGATATGAAGGAATATATGTTCCTATAGTATTTGCAAAGAAGTAAAGTTTGTCAAAGCTAAAGATACTTCTCAACCAAAAGCTCCCACTGACGACAAAAGTGAAGTATCTCCATCACTGGCGGGTGACGGAAAGAAGAAATTCCACCAAACTCCAATGCAAGCACATACACATCCAAGTAACATAAGCATCACTTTTCTCATTCTACTAAGAATTGTGTTTATTTGGTAAATCGGGTCACTTGCGAAGGGGATGTAGATTCCTTAAAAGAGATAAAGCTAGATCCGCTTCAGTTCATAAGATGACAATATCTAATGCTTCCAACTAGAGAAATACTAAGTTGCATGATATTAGTTTTTCTAGTGTTCCCCAAGGAAGTTTCGTAATGATATTGGGGATAAAAAGAAATCTTGGGTTGTAACAAGTCACACAGACACGGGTGCCAAAGAATAACAGAAAAGCAACAAGTCATTAAGAAGAAGCTCCCAGAAAATAGTGCAACAAGGGACAACATCCTAATGAGGTACGAAAAAGTCGTTGTGAAGGTCAATTTTACAATTCACCCTATTGGGTTGTATTTGCGGACATATGCCAAGTTGATCGAACCATGTTAAACATTGCCTTCATTTGATTTTGATATGTACTCCCTCCGTCCTATTTTATAAGTCTGTTTTGACTAAGTCAAAATATTAAGGAGACCGGAAAAAATATCTTGATTACCCTTATTAATTGTTAGATTATCACTAAAATTTAAACTAACATGTGAAGCATATAAGAAACATATATTGGATATTTTAATTATTTTGGAAATTTTCGAAAGAAGATGAAAACAAATATCTAAGAAAGGTAATTTATTACTTTAATTATTTTTAAAAATTGGAATGAAAATGAGTATGATAGATATTTAGCAGTTTTGTTTTATATTAATGAAGATATCCTTTAAAAAATTTCATAATTATAAAAAGTTGAATGGTATATTTGAGAGTTTGACTAGAAAATATGACTATAAACAGAAGTTGACCAGTAAGACAGACGAAAGTTGAATAGAGGACAAAAATAGAGAGACAAAGTATTTTTTTTATGATTTCTATAGTTCATCATGATTAATTTCAATATTGTCTGCTAATCAATGATATCCATCTTAGTTTTTTCCATATCATACTATTTTATTTACTTTAGATTGGTTATTACAAGAGCAAACCTTCCTTTCCACCGGTTTTACCTCACCAAAGGTCTCTTACATTGTCAAAGCAAGCAAACTTGCATCTGTTTTTGAAGAGAGGTACTCCTGATACGAATCATCCACTTTAGGAAGAAAAAATATCTCAGACTTGAAGATGTTTATCATTTGACCTGAGGATTTACCATAACTTTTAGCTTTTAAGAGTCTCAATAAGATTATTTATTTTTTCGTTTTTTTAATCGATAAAGAATTGGTGACGACGAGTTTCGAACTCAGGTCATTGGTAACTTCATCCAGTGACTTTGTTGGAAATTAGGGTACCAGAAATGAAAGCAAAGCAAAGAAAAGAATGTTGTATCAATGACTTCAAGGGCTTGCGATTCTTTTCAGCAATTATTTCGACCATTCCCGAGAAATTGGCGAGTACGATTGTCAATGCGATATTGCTTTCAGGATACATGAAGCCCTAACAACTGTTGGATTCAAGAGTTGTACTCCCTTGACCAAACCAAGAACAGACAATATAAGATTCTGATAATACTTATAGAAAAAAGAAAACAAAGAACACACAATATACATGAAGCCCTAACAACTTTTGGATTCAAGAGTTGTACTCGCTTGACCCAACCAAGAACACACAGTATGAGATTCTGATAATACTTAGAGAAAAGAGAAAACAAAGAACACACAATATACACGAAGCCTTAACAATTGTTGGATTCAAGAGTTATACTCCCTTGACCCAACCAAGAACACATAGTATGAGATTCTGATAATACTTAGAGAAAAGAATGTTGTATTAATGACTTCAAGGGCTTGCGATTCTTTTCAGCAATTATTTTGACCCTTCCCAAGAAATTGGCGAGTATGATTGGTCAAGGAAATGTTGCTTTCATGATACATGACGCCCTAACAACTGTTGATTCAAGAGTTGTACTCCCTTGACCCAACCAAGAACACATAGTATGCGATTCTGATAATATTTAGAGAAAAGAGAAAACAAAGAACACACAGTATACATGAAGCCCTAACAACCATTGGATTCAAGAATTGTACTCCCTTGACCCAACCAAGAACACACAGTATGAGATTCTGATAATACTCAGAGAAAAGAATGTTTTATCAATGACTTCAAGGGCTTGCGATTTTTTTCAGCAATTATTTCGACCCTTCCCAAGAAATTGGCGAGTACGATTGGTCAATGAAATATTGCTTTCAGGATATATATGAAGCCCTAACAACTATTGGATTCAAGAGTTGTACTCCCTTGACCCAACCAAGAACACACAGTATGAGATTCTAATAATACTTAGAAAAAAGAGAAAACAAAGATTCAACAGACGCTTTCGAAAAGATATCAATTAACGGGAAGAGACGTGTTTGCAGAAAATTTCGGGAAAACAAGTCATAGTCGGGAGGGGCTACGGCCCGAGGACCCTTCCCGATACTGGCAAACGTTATAAAGTTATCCAACAGATTTTACCATTGTCCTCTAGTAACATCGGCTCAATAAAACTTTTACTTGGTTGATAATGGTTTTGATGAAGATGGGGCACTTATTTAAACAAATGTGGTAACTGGTGGGAGGAGTTTTAGGAGTGACTCCGAAACCGGTGGTAATGCCGTTACTTGCGCATGAGAGACAGTTCTGGAGAAGGATTCCATGCAAATGATGGATAGATAATTTGAAAGATGGTTTCCTTACCAAACGCCTCTACTGGGTTTAACGGAGTTGTTTGGAATACACGGATAGTGGGTTTAAAGGAGTTGCTCACAATGCCATTTATGAAATTCTAGAGGAAATGTTGAACCGGTACATACATTTAATGTTACCTTCCATGAAAAGAGAAAAATGAATTTTCATATAGTAATCAAGTACGTAACAGATCGGCCACTTGGGAGCTCTAATAATGAACGTCATTGTCTATACACTACAATGCCGGCCATTGATAGCTAACCCAGCACAGTACAAAATAGAAAACAAATTAATAATTCACTCCCAAAAAATGCATCACAACAAACCCAAACTAGTACTAGCCTACAGTCCTAAGCTACATTGCACATGTTAGTGGACCCTCGACTCTACCAAAATTGTCGACAATTTTCCGATCAAAAGAAAAAACAAAATTGTCGACAATTTCCCATTTCTATCACACAACCAACCCATAGTATATTACATATCCGTGACCAAAAAAAAAACAACTAAAAGAGTGAAAAAACATAAACCAAAGACATTGATACGATGATTAAAACATTAATACAAGATCTAATGGACGATGACTGATCATTCAGCTCAGCTGAATCGACGGCCAAGGGTAGCCCTTCACTTGTAACACTGCAAGATCGAGGTTCCGAATTCTCCTTATTCATCATCAAAGCTCTTAAAACTGATGTCACTGTTGGCATATACGCCGTTCGATTCTTCCCAAGCAGCCATGTTAGTCCCATCAACTCGCAACCTCTACCGTGCATTTTACTCTTATTATTATCCGTCTTGTTCACATGCTTATCTCCGTTTAGCTGCAGCGGAAAAGTAAAAAGTTTAACGGTAAAGATATATTCTGGTAAATAAGTAAAAATGACAGCTAAACATCAATGAGAAACGTGGGGCAATTATGACAATGATGAGTAATTACCCGCCAGAATTAAAAGTAGTAAAAAAGTAGGAATGGACGGTTGTTGGCATGACATGTGTCCTAGGGTTTTACTTTGGCTTGTAATCTCGAGGAATTATTCAGACATAAAAACTCTGATATTCGCTTGATTAGACTGTGAGAATGTCTAACTTCACTAGAACTAAACTAATCAACAAAAGATAAGTACAGAAGCACTTTTTATAAAACCAGAATCTCAACTAAAAGTCATCACGGAAAAACACCTGAATATATCTGAAAATGCACCTGGATGTATCATGAAATAAACCAGACCAAAAATTGAAGAAACAAAAATGGTGGTGTTAGTGTTTACCTTGTATAGACTGTTTAAGCATTCAGAACAACCAGAATGACTTGATGAAATACCAGCTCCATTGTTGTTGTTGTGGTTCAAGCAATCTTTCTCAAGCTTCTGAACACTTTTATCACCAACCAATTTAGTAACCCCATTAGTAGAAGAAGTTGAAAAGGCTTCAGTGCAGCTCAAAGGAGGTAATCTAATACCACAATAACAAAAAACCAAATCACAAGTTTGATTAGGTTTAATCAACTCAATTCCTTTACTTTTCAAAGCTTTATCTAGATTATCAACACAAGTTTCTGAATCATCAGGTAAGATAGGTAATGAATCAACTGATGTTGTTGTGGTCATTCTAGTAGCTCTAGCTAAAGCTGTATCTGAATAAGCTGAGTAAAGCCAAGCTGCTAAAACAGGACAACATTTTGATTTTGATAAGTAGTGATGATGATTATCTTTGCCTTTCACATTATTACTGTTGCAAGCTTGATTGATGCTAGTGAAGAGTTCTGCTGGTAAGTTTAATGGACACCCAGCTATGTTTGATTGTTCAGGAAATGCTGGGATTGTTGATGGTAGAGTTTGGGTTGGATGGAATGCTTGAATTGGAGCTGATGATACTGATGATGGGTCTGGTTGAGGAATTATGGGTAAAGATTTGATTAACAAGATGGATTCATGGAAAATGAGAAGGGAGATGAAGAGGATTTGGAAGGACATTTTGATTTTCTTTTCCTCTTTGGGTTTTTTTCAACAACTAACTGTGATTCTTGTGTCTGAGAGAACTGAAATGAGAGTATGATAGTGGGGGAGGGTGAGGGGTTGCTTTTGTACGCCGGAGGGTACACAGAGCCCAATAAAGGAGAGGTAGGGTCGTGATATTTTAGTAGTATTATTTATGTGCGCATTTTGGGAGTTTGAGAGTATGTTTTCTGAAAAAGAACAAAAGTAGTAGGGAATTATTAGTTTCTAAATGAGTAGAAGCTAATTAGTGTTTAATCTTTGACTAAGCTACTTATTAGTATCTCGAGTGGTAGTAGCATAGTTTGAAACTTTTTGGAGGATGATTATCTGTTAATTTGGGAATATTGCACGGAACGGGATTGAGTTAGCAAATTTTTAGTGTATGCCTGTGCTGCTATGCACAGTTCCTAATCACCTGTGAGCAAAAAATCCATCCGAACGATTATAAGTTTATGTAACTAGAATATGGAATATGTTGTCATTACTGAGTTTGTATTATCCGTACACACAAACCTGCCTGTTATTTTAAAACGGAAGGACCGTAAAAATTAGTTACATTTAGCTTTATTCTTCTCGTAAGTTGTAAGAAGTAAGCAAGTCAATGATCCAGAGTTGCTTTTGCTTTGTGCACAATCTTAGATCCAAAACCATATGGAGAAATCATCAACAGACGCCAAGAGCAACTACTCATTTATTTCTTCATTCATATCTGTGCAGTCATTAACTGTTTTAAACTAGGGCCATTTTCTCGTGAAAGAGATGAATGAATGTATACAAATTTAATTCGTATAGCTTGGGACACATCACGTGGCCATGCATGCCCCAATGCTGATCTCATTTATTGTCTTGGAATTTCCTTGTGCAAAACAAAATAGTGAAGCATTTTTCTCTGAATTATCTCAATCTTCAGTTCAATCACTCGTTCTAAACCATACAACAGTTGTGTGATTGAGACTCATCATATACCCTACTCTCCTCTGTACTATATTCCATCTGTATGTTTTTAATGTTAATCGAGTTTGATTAGTGTCAATATTGGCCAATTACTTAAAAATGTATTTCGTTCCCCTTTTGTGTTTGATGACACTTTTCTCTTGTTTGTTTTTCAATGAAAATACTCTTTGAGATTTGCTAGTGATTTCTTGATCATTTACGAATCATTTTTATAATCATGCAAAAATTTGAATTGCTTTCGGCTTTCCCACAATCCAATGTGCATATGTACACGGTATGTTAAGTTTGCAGCCGCATTATTCTTTGTCCATGGAAAGCCAAACCAGCTTTAAGTTGTAGTTTCAATGAAGGTTTAAAGATCAGCAAGAGATATCCAGGAATATGTGTATTGCATGCGAAGAACTACTGTGTTAAAGTAGAAACAAATGAAAAGTAAATAAAGTATGGAGGTATCTATCTGTTTGCCCGTCTGTAAAATCAGGGATATCCAATACAATTCATCTTTTACTGCATGACAGATATATCGTAAGAAAAAAAATATGGTTTACACTTTAATCACAAGAGTAAAAAGGAAAATATAAAGAAAAGGAAGCCAGTAAAATTGGTATTCAAGATGAGGAGAGCAAATGATCAAAAGCAAAAAAACGTGGTCGACTCAATGACTAGAACAACAAAAGTGGTAGTAAAATTTGTACGCACAAACTCTAAACGAGTAAGTTAACACTTTTATTCATAGTCTGCTTTTCGATTTTTCACATTAAAAGTAAAAAATAAAAGTTAGTTTAGATATATATTTTAGAATGATTTTTAGAAATAAAAAAGTTTGTGAAACAAATCACAAATATAAATATTTTTGTTTCTGACGTATGAGATTTGCTCATGTTTTTGGTATCCAAATGTACAACTAATGAGTTGATTTCTATCACCATCGCGTCCCATTTTATGTTTATTTTTTATTACCATTTTATGAGTCGATTATTATTTCTAGTTTTTTTTTTTCTAAAGCTGGCATATAAAAATCTAAGCGAGTAACTGGCACTGTTGATTCGTGATATATTATTATTGAGACTCGGGTTTTAGATGCTAAGCTATCCAAAATTCAGATTGCGAGAGGCATAAGGCACAAGATGTAGGCTGGGGTTTTTCATTTTAGTGCTCAATGTTCAGAGTTTAAGATCTAATGCTTGATTCTTGTGTCTCTTCGGTACATTTGAGAATTATTAGTGCCCTCTTTTTTTAGGGATAAAGAAAAGAAAACATTCCAGTGATCCCACTATGAGTATATCCCCATTATAATATGCTCTAATGGTGAACTTTAAAGTTTGTAAAGCACAAAGACTTCTTTTTTGACTATTGAGTAATCACTTATTAAGGTTCCATTTATAGTTTAAAGCTTAATAGATTCTTTACTTTTTCCATTTATCTTGATGGAAAAAGGAGGTTAACGGCACTTTTTCTTAATGGCACTTAGAAATAGATGAGAAAAAGATTTTGGTCTCAATGAATAGAGGATGATGAGGTACTTTTTTTACTTGCACGCCATTCTGGTTTAAAGCTGTAAATGTGAAGAAAAAGAAGATACAGATTATAAAAGATGAAAGAAAAAACAATTCAATTGAGGGATTCAATGTTATTAAAGTGTTTTTCACTTCATGCGTGTGAGTGTTTTAAGTATGGTTATATTGATTATTTGGATACCTCTGTCTATTTGCATTAACTTTCATGGATATTGCTGACCCAAGCATGAAGCCATTCAGAAACATGGTGAAATTTTTCATGGTTGTTTTTTCATTTACTTTTTTAATAAGTGAATCTGTATGGTAGCAAATGAAAAAATTTCTTCAAGCTCATGTTTTCTGTTATTTTCAAATAAATTTTTCTACAAAGGAAAAAATTAAAATATTAACAATATGTCTTGTGGTTGTGGCTAATGTATTCGTATAAAATCATACTTTAAAAAAAAAAAAAAAGTCATAAAATTTGGTAGAGATACCCCATCCATTTCGCCAATGCTAAAAAATTAAAGTGCTACGTGAATAATTAACCTGGCTAAATTCGGGCCTATACCAATTAATTGGGGCCTATTAAATTTTACTTCCCACACCCACCAAATTACTCTAAGCATCCAAATTTATAAGAAATACTAATTTACCCCCACATTAATTCCTAAAACTCCCTCGTATAAATTCTTTCCATTTTCAGTAATCAAAAAAACCTAAACCTAAAAAAACTTTCTATTTCCATCATAAATTTTCGAAATTCTCAAAACCCTAATCAATTTTTTTTTCATCCTCTTCTCCGACGATCTTCGATCGAACCAAGAAGAAGGTAAATCTCCATCAACCCATCTTCTTATCTTATTGATCTACATCTTTAAATCATCGTTTTTGACAAATCAAAACTCTGATTACACCCAGAATCGGTTTTTATTGACCTATCGAATAAACCGATTATGGGTTTTGTTTTCGACATGAAGAGCATGCACAGTAATCGGTTTACATAAAGATTAACATCTACTGATTCTGGCTTAGAAATGAAATATGAAAATACTTCGCCAAAATCGGTTTATATATGTAATATGTATAATCCGATTAATATTGTCTTTTCATCTTCCTTTCCACAATCGGATTTTATACATGTACCACATAATCCGATTTTTGGAGTCTCTTCAGAATCGGGCTACATATTTTTCTTTATGTACCGATTTCTTACTTGATTTTTGTTTATTTTTTGTGTAGAATGGACTTCGGACACCTACCATTTTACAATCAAGATTTAACATTGGAGGATATCCTGAGGAAACCACAAAGAGTGCCAGTGAAGAGCTTATATAAGTTTGCTTTCGGAGCTGAAACACGTCTTGAACAAGCCCTCACATTGATTGATAAGCTTTCACTTGAAGAGCTTATTGAGGTCGAGACGTTCGCCAGGATGAGGAGAAACATGATTTCAGCTCAGAAGGAGCTCCATGCATAAATGAAAGGTATGTAGGAACTAGTGGCTCAAGCACAAGCTGCTGCTCCTGATGGTGGTGATGTCGGTGATGCTGATGTTGGTGCTCCTGCTGATGGTGGTGCTGCAAATGCTCCCGGTGGTGTTGTTGTTGCTGATGTTGGTGCTCCTGCTGTTTAATTTTTTACGTTTAAGTTTTATATATTAAAAGTTTAGGTTTATAAGACTTGTGGTTATTTTAAGTTCTTAACAAGAAGCAGAAAATTTGTATTTTGGATGATATCTGTGTTGAACTTGATGCACTTGAAGTTTTAATTATAATTATGTGTTGCTCGATAATTCTAGGCTGACATGCCAACAATCGGTTTACTGGATATGTTATTATAAACAGATTGTGCAAGCCATTCTTTCTAGATGTTTTAACCCAAGCTATAATCGGACCACATATGGAAATATATAAACCGATTGGCGTCGGTGAAAATTCAAAATTTAAAATGATTCTAATCGGTTTACTTTGGTCGCAAGAAAGACCGATTCCTTGTGGCATATAAACACAATCGGATTTTATGGTCCTTCTAAAATACCGATTATTTCACGTTTTTCAAAAAAAAAATAGTCGTTTGGGACTTTCTCTATAAATAGAGACCTCACCCTTGGACCCTATTTGCCCCAAAATTGATCATTTTATTCCCCCTCACTCCATATACTCCAAAACTACTCATTTCAAACATATACATACAAGAAATGGCATCATTCGACTCCACGGAAGATTTGACAATCACGAAAGCATGGTATGCGGAAAATCGACTTAGACGTCAATCCTCCGAAATGGAGGATTCAATAACCTTTTGGATAAAGTACACAACAACATTTATCCAAGAATTTGGAAATCCTTCAACAAGTCCATGAAAGGCACCTAGTCATCGAAAATGCGATACTTGCTTTTTTATCTCTCCAACCTCCGATTTTTAGCACTCGCCCCTTCACCTTGTCCATTGCACAGTTTGTAAGTAATTTTGTGGTTCTTTTTACATACCCCATGTTGTGTTATCTTCCAATGAAACACCACTAACAAATGTAAGCTTGTTTTTGTTTTTTTGTAGCACGAAGTCGTGAAAGCGCGCTACTTGGGGGAAAATGGTGAAGCATTCGCCTTTGATGCAAGCTATCACTTCTTGGAAGATAGAATCCCGGAGGATAACCCGGACTACTTGGGTGCGGTATCGTCTTCGTCGGAGGAAGATTGATGGCTTTAGATGTTTTTGTATAGGTTTTTTGGGTAGACCTCTATGTAAACCCTCACGAGATTATAACTCGTCCACTAGGGTCGCCTGGGGGTTTAAAGGCTTGATGCATGTGCTAAATGCATCCTACAATAATAATGCGATGAACGAAAATTGGTAATGAAAGGAAATAATCAGTTTATATATGTCATAAGTAAAATCCAATTTCCAAAATAGGATTGTAAAACATGTCAAAGTTAACTGATTATGGATGCCCTCTGTTAATTCGTAAACACTAATCCAGAATCGGTTTACAAGCGAATGAACGTAAACCGATTCTGGATTGGTGTTTACGAAAAAAATAAAAATGTTGATGTTTTGATGAAATCTCTAAGATTAGTTAATCTTACATCCAAAACAAAATTAACCCCTAATACGATTAATTAGTGTTAATTAATCAGGGATAAAATAGGTAGTTTAGTAATTATATTGATAAGGGGTGGTGTGAAGTGATTTCTAGTGACCTTTTTTGTCATCTAGATCGCCCCAATTAAGTGGTATAGGTCCCAATTTATCCAGGATAATTAAATTATTAGATAAATTTTTCGTTGAGAGATGTATGTGAAGTTAAAAAGAAACAACAGATAAGCAAAAAGAGCATCTGAGGACCGTGAAAAAATGGCCCAGAAAAACCGTCCTCTCACATATTGGAGGAGTCCACTCTCATGGATTGATATGGGTGTTTTTGGGTCACATCCATGTAAGAGAACGTTTTTTCACGATTTTTTTTGGACGGTTGATCTATCTACGATCTTGTTTTACATATACCTAATAAATAAGTAAATAATGGATTAGATTTTGGTGGGCCAGCTATTCTACTTATATTGAAAAAATAGTTAATAAGATTGATTTCTTTTTATTGAAATGTTTTAGTCTGTATCTAATAATTTTTCTACATCACTGTCTCAATAATAATATTTTTTCTTCAAAATACTGATTGTTGTAATATACACGTAACTCCTGATATTATTTGTGAATCTTCCTTCAAAATTGAAACGTTAATATTTTTACAATAATATTGGAGTCTATTAGAGAGCTGTGCAATTTTATGTTTCTCCAAGTTATGTGTTATTCAAAAAACTTTCACATAAAAAATGCCACCTCATGTTATTAAATGCCTTATCCATGTCAGTCTTACACATAATGCCTGAAATATTCAGTTTAAATCTGCTACCAATGCACACATTTGTTGTTAAATTCTATAAAAAATTTAATATTTTTTTTTATGAATGCACCCTGAAAATGTCATATAGGAGCTTGCATAACTACATTCATTCTATCTGTGAAAGCTTATAAACAATCCAATAAAGTTAAATTTGTATAAGAGTGCATCACTTAATGTGAGCGCTCATGATGAAATGGAATTGCTGGCAAAGGAAATGAGACACAAAGTTAAAAAAACTTTCTATCAAATATTTGGGTCCTTTTCTTGGAGCTTCAACAACAACACTCTTTTTTTGGGAGGCACTGCTAGAGAGAATAGAGAAAAAATGGCACAATGGAAGACCAAGTTATTAACATAAGCAGGACAGATTGTATTGATAAAGAATACTTTATGCACAAATAAAATCATGAGAAGTTTTGTGGAACTAAAGAAAACAAGTTAAAAATATGTTCGATAATACTTCCAGCAAGAAGGTAATGAAAATCATGAGAAGTTTTGTGGAACTAAAGAAAACAAGTTAAAAATATGTTCGATGTCATGGGAAAAATTTGCACAAATAAAAAATAAGGTGACTTAGGCATAAGAAATCCGAAGACAACAAACCAAAACTGCAATGAAAGTAGATGTGGATATTTGCAAGAAAAAAATAAAATTTTATAAAATTAAAGCTTTATAAAGATTCAATTATATCTTGGAAAATGTGATGGTTATATATTTCTAACATGATTACATGATTATTGGAGGGGAGAATTGAAATTCAAAAATTCATTTCCGACTGCTTACAGAGAATCCGTATAAAATGGTACAAAATGAAAGATTACATTGAATGGAAATTGGGAACTCAAAATTGGCATTTTGCAAACTGAAGAGGCTCGATCTTGTTACACAATTGATGAGAATTTTTACGGCCTCCGCCAAAATTTACACAAAAACAAGACTTTGTAGCATGCTTTGGATCAGCTGAAGGAATATTACCATACGAAAAAAATGTTATGATGCCTATAACCGAATATGACAAGTTTCTCCATAGGCTGACATAACAAGTTTCATTTGGAACAAATAAAAGAATCTCCCCTCTGCCCTGTTGAGAATTTACAACATCAGCAATCGTGGAATCCTTCTCAGCCAACATATCAAACTTGTTCTTAGTAAAGATAGTAACCTCCACCAAACTAGAGCTAGCGCTCCTTGTTTTAGTCTCTCAATGGATTCCAGAATTACCTTCTCCACCACATATCCTGGAAGAGAGCTATTACCATTTCAACCTTTACATCTGAATCTTCAACAACATGACCCCTAGTTCTGTTAGATGACTATTTCACCCACGCAGCCTTCTTTGCTTCTACCTGCTACCGTTTATTAATATTTGGCATTTCCCTAGGTTCTTTAGGATGCTTAATACATTTTGCAAAAGTATGACCAAAAATTCCACAACTAACACATCTTGGAGGGTTTCCAAGGATACTCAACAGGAATATTAATATGCTTCGCCTTCATAATAAGAGGATCTTCACTTGGAAAATAATAGTGCACATTGATAAGTGCATAATTCATATGATTTTAGTGTCCATTCCATACTTGTTTTAGCTATTATTCTTGCATATTTTCGTATTATTACTTTGGTTTTCTTTTATTTGTCTCAATTAGGTGAATCATCCAAAAAGGATCTACAAAGTGATGAAAAGATCTATGAAGAGAAGTATTCCAAGTATCAAAGTGCCAAAGTCCAAGAGAAGTGGAAGAAGTGCGACGAAAAGGAGCAAAACGATCAAAATCAATAGGAGGGATAAAGATCGATCTTAACTCATTCAAATTAAGGATTTCTCATCATCATCTTGAGTAGAATTGAAAGATAAAAATAATGCAAAAAGAATGAGGTCATTCCGAGTTCGGATGAAATACCGAAGACAGTGAAGTCCGCGAACTAGGTTCGTAGGCTTATTTCCGAAAATTTCTGCTGGATTTTGAAGTTCGCGGACTGGGTTCGCGCACTTAGCAAATGGGAAACGTGTATTCACACCTTGGAAGACCTAGGGGCACGTTTGGATTCGTTATTTCGGGTCGGGTTCTTTATCTGAATTAAATACGTGAAGACCAAGCAATGTAAACCTATAAAAAAGGTGTTAGGTTATGTAAAATGATATCGTATCATTAGGTCACGAAATTGTAATCTTTGAAGAGGAGAAAAAATACATGGAGTGATTCTCAATCGTAACGTTATCTCTTTACTTTTCTTATATGTATATCATGGATGTTTCTACATCCATGAGTAACTAAATACCTATTGATTGAGGATGAATTCTAAGTTGTAAACTTGATTTGATTTAATATATGAATCTATTTTGATTTCTTCAAATGATTATCGTTTGTGTTTACTATTAAAATATTTATGATTGATTGATAGATTGTTTAGGTGGCCAACCAAATATATTTGTTAGTCTAATCTATTGCTAGTAAGGGTTAGGATATCCGTAATTGTTGAATAATTCCTCACACAAGTAGAGAACGCGAGACCTTGCAGAAGGATTCTGTAAAGCAATCGTGTGTAGACACAACCCTAGCAAGTAGACCGAGCGTACTGAGTCTAACTACTAGGATCAAACCTTAATTCACAAATACTAAAGCATTCGATTGAATTACATCTTGTAAGCGTACCTCAAGGTGGTTCAGACGAATAGGATCTAATAACTAAGCTTACCTGTTATCCAGTGATATTAGGAATTTTGGGAATAGCTAAGATAATCTATGATTAATGACGAATAGATGAATATATTAACTCACTGAAAGTTTATTAACGAAGAAGGATTCCTCGATCATATCTCTCTCTATTGATTACAATACAATTTTATTTGCTTTGATTATTTATTTTGTTCACAATCTAAAATAACCACCCCCCCCCCCTTTGTGACGCTTTGACAACTAAAAATCACTTCTCTTCGTGGGAACGATCCTTACTTCCATTATATTATCAGTTAATTGTGTGGAAATAAGATTATTAATTTGTTGAGGCTACGACACCCATCAAATTTTGGCGTCGCTGCCGGGGAGCAGTCGGTAGCTTTAGTTGTTATTTGTTTTAGTTTTATTATTGTTTTTAGAATTTATTTGTAGTTTTTAATTTCGTTTTCTAGATTTTTTTTGTTTTCAGGTGCTTAATCTCTGGCACCTAAAGATTGGGATTGTTTGAGGTGCGATATTCAAATTCGCAAAGGAACGGTACTACAAACACGTCAGCACTTGCAACAAGAACCTTCAACAGAAGAGATGGTTAACACATACGACGAGATAGACCCTCAACCACCTCCTCCGAGGAGGAGGACGCTCAAAGATCTAACATCTCCATTGTTTGATCAACAAAAGTTTTGTATTGACTTAGATAATTCTACTAAACTCAAATCTCAGTTGATACATTGGTTGTCGAAGTTTAAACGGCTACATGGAGATGATCCGAATAAACACTTACTATTCTTCCAACATAGGTTGACAAGTTTGAAGCCAACTTGGAATGACAAAGACAGAGTTTTACTTACAACTTTTCCATTTTCTTTGACAGATTATGCGGAAGAATGGTTTTACAGCCTTCCACAAGGAAGTGTTACATCATGGAATGACATGCAGAAAGCGTTTTTAGAAAAGTACTTTCCCGCTTCCAAAGCAGTAACTATTCGTAAAGCAATAAGTGGAATTGAGCAAATTGTTGGTGAAACTCTTTACGATTACTGGGAACGGTACAAGAAGTTACTGTCTAGCTGTCCACACCACCAAATCAGTGAGAAACTCATAGTGAAATATTTTTATGATGGGATGTTTCAATCGGAGAGAAATCTCATAGATGCTACCAGCGGTGGTGCATTAACCAACAAAACCATTGATGAAGCCACGGAACTGATCGAGAACATGATGCAAACATGCAGAAATTTAATGCAAGAGGTGCATCGATGTCTAGGAGGGTGAACGAAGTTAGTTCTTCTTCACACTTAGAGAATAGAATGGATAATATGGAGAAGATGATACAACAAATGGCAGCCGTGCTCATTCCTTCTTATGAAGAAGAGGTCGAACAGGTGAACATTGTGTTTCCAAATCAGAGGCAAGGGTATGATCCCTACTCTAATACTTATAATCCAGGTTGGAAGGATCATCCTAATTTCAGTTATGCAAACAAGCAAGCTGCAACTCCTAATCCATATGCGAGACAAAGTGGTTTTCAACAACAATTTCAGTCACAACCTCAGCAACAGAATCAAAGCTCTAGTTTGGAAGAGATGATGAAAACTATGATGCTAAAGTTTGATGAAACGTCCAAAGATCAAAAGGTGATATATCAACAAAACCTATTATATCAACAAAAAAACGATGCTGCTGTCAAAGATCTACAACTACAAATGGGGAAAATGGCAACCGATATGAATCAAATGAAGGAAAAAGCGTCCACAACACTCCCATCACAACCGTTTGTGAACCCAAGAGAGCACGTCAATGCAATGACGTTGAGAAGTGGAAGACAAGTGGAGGAGCCGCAACAACAAGGTTCTAATCTGGATACAGGAGCAGTACGCGTACCTAGTGACAATACTGAAAAGGAATTAGAGGCGGAAACCGTACCAAAGGAAAAGCCAACCTCAACCGGCCAACCTAAGGACATGGTTCCCACTTTTACCATACCACCTTATTTGTCCAAGTCGTTTTTCCAAATCCAAGAAAGAATCCCAAGACAAAGAGATCATGGATATTTTCAGCAAGATACACATCAACATTCCATTTAATGAGGCCATCAGAATTGTATCCAGATATGCCAAGGTTTTGAAGGATTTGTGTACAAAGAAGGATAGGTTGATTGCTAATCAGATTATTCAAGTGAGCGAAAGTGCTACAACAATGTTACTGAAGAAGATGCCTACGAATTGTGAAGATCCTGGTGGGTTCACAGTTCCCGTTACCATTGGTAACCGACGATTCGAGCGTGCTTTGCTTGATTTGGGTGCTTCCATAAGTGTTATGTCAGCCGATGTTTATGATTCTTTGAATCTCGTACCTTTAAAAGAGGCAAATATCACTATTCAATTGTCTAAAAAGTCCAATATATATCCTAAGGTAGTTGTTGAGGACGTGTTAGTTCAAGTGAATCAGTTAATCTTTCCGGCTGATTTCTACATTGTGGATATGCACAATGGAGATAATTGTTCATCTACTTCATTACTTCTTGGGAGACCGTTCATGAAGACTGCAAAGACGAAGTTTGATGTTGATAGTGGTGCACTCACTATGGAATTTGATAAGGAGATCATACGGTTCAATATTTTTGAAGCCATGCGCTATCCTAGTGATGTTCACTCAGCTTTCTCTATTGATGTTATTGGTTCATTAGCACAACAAATGTTTGATTTGAATTCTGGAGATGAACTTGGAGTTGTGTTACAAAATAACATTGATTTATACGTTCATGAGCAGTCGAACCTGGACGTTGACTTAGCCAAAGAGTTAGTGGAGATGTGTGGTTCTTTAACAACATTACAATGAGCTAAAACGGGTAACATTTCTTATATTTCTTTACCCGTAACTAATGAGGTTCCTTTACCTACCATTGTGCATGCACCAAAACTAGAATTGAAGCCGTTTCCGGACCACTTAAAGTACGCGTACTTGGGTGATAAAGAAGAACTTCCGGTGATTATTGTAAAGAACCTCACCTCAATACAAGAAGAACGTCTACTTAGTGTTCTGAAAGAGCACAAAATGGATATTGGTTGGATAATTGCTGATATCAAAGGCATTAGTCCATCCATGTGCATGCATAGAATCCTAATGGAAGATGATTTCAAGCCAGTACGTGATGCTCAGCGTAGGCTTAACCCCCCAATGATGGAGGTCGTGAAGAAAGAGATCCTCAAATTACTAAGTGTGGGGGTGATTTATCCAATTTCTGACAGCAAATGGGTTAGCCCGGTTCAAGTGATGCCTAAGAAATCAGGTGTCACAGTTGTTAGAAATCAAGATGATGAACTTGTGCTTACAAGAGTCCAAACAAGATGGAGAGTGTGCATAGACTACAGAAAGCTTAATACAACAACCCGAAAGGATCACTTTCCTTTGCCTTTCATTGATCAGATGTTAGAGAGGTTAGCGGGACATTCACATTACTGCTTTTTGGATGGTTATTCGGGGTACAATCAGATTGTTATTGCACCGGAGGATCTGGAGAAGACTACTTTTACTTGTCCTTTTGGTACGTTTGCGTATAGGCGAATGTCGTTTGGTCTTTGCAATGCGCCTGCCACTTTTCAGAGGTGTATGGTCAGTATATTTTCTGACTATGTGGAATGCATCATTGAGGTATTTATGAATGATTTTAGTGTTTATGGTGATTCATTTGATATTTGTTTACAAAATCTTGAACTTGTGCTTAAAAGATGCATAGACACTAACCTTGTTCTTAATTGGGAGAAATGCCACTTTATGGTAAACTATGGAATAGTGCTCGGTAATATCGTGTCCTCTAAAGGGCTCGAAGTTGACAAAGAAAATATAGATCTAACAAGAAACTTACAATATCCCACTTCGGTGAGGGAAATTCGTTCTTTTCTTGGTCATGTAGGTTTTTTCAGGCGGTTTATCAAGGATTTCTCCAAAATCTCAATGCCGATGTGCAAATTATTGCAAAAGGAGGTTATTTTTGACTTCAACAAGGAGTGCAAGGATGCCTTTGATAATTTGAAAGAATTGTTGACAACTGCACCAATTATCAAGTCACCAGATTGGAGTTTACCATTTGAATTAATGTGCGATGCAAGTGACTATGCAATTGGAGCCGTTTTTGGTCAAAGAGTAGACAAGTTGTCTCATGTGATTTATTATGCATCTAGGACCCTAAACGATGCACAAATCAACTATTCTACCACCGAGAAAGAATTTCTGGCTATAATGTTTGCACTAGAAAAATTTAGATCCTATTTGATGGGTACAAAAGTGATTGTATATTCTGATCATGCAGCACTTCGGTACCTATTAAATAAGAAAGAAGCTAAGCCAAGACTTATACGGTGGATACTACTATTGCAAGAATTTGATTATGAAATCAAGGATAAGAGAGGTGTTGAAGATACTGTTGTTGATCATCTTAGTAGACTTGTTGTTCGTCTGGAAAACGATCTTGTAAAAGAATTTCTTCTTCGGAAACAACAAAGAATTGAAAGATTATTAGGAACTACTTGGTAATTACAAGACAAGTACCTAGTACAATGTCTAATTTTAAAAAGCTTAAGCTCAAGAAAATAGCCAAGCAGTATGTGTGGGATGAGTCCTACTTGTGGAAAGACGGTTCTGATCATATCATCCGCAGGTGCGTACCTAATTATGAATTTCAATAAATTCTTACTTTTTGTCATACTTATGCATGTGGTGGTCACTTTGGTTCTAAACGTACCGCTTTCAAAGTACTTGAAAGTGGATTTTATTAGCCTACCCTATTTGAGGATGCATATATTTTGTAAATCTTGTGATAGATGTCAACGAACTGGCAATTCTAGGAGCTCGAAATCAAATGTCACTCAATCCTATTCTCATTGTAGAGATTTTTGATGTGTGGGGTATAGATTTTATGGGTCCTTTTGTTAATTCTAACGGGAAATTTTATATACTTTTTGCTGTGGATTATGTTTCGAAATGGGTGGAAGCTAAAGCCACTCCTACTAATGATTCTCAAGTTGTTTGTGAGTTTGTGAAGGAATATATTTTCTCTAGGCATGGCACACCAAGAGTGGTTATCAGTGATGGAGGCTCGCATTTTCAGTGATCCTTCCATGCTCTACTCAAGAAGTACAACATAACACAGAAGGTTGGTACGCCATATCACCCAAAAACTAGTGGACAAGCCGAAATCTCAAACCGTGAGATTAAATCCATTCTTGAGAAAACCGTTAACAGTACACGAAAAGATTGGAGTTATAGGCTTAATGATGCGCTTTGGGCGTATAGAACAGTGTATAAAACACCGATTGGTATGTCTCCATATCGGTTGTTTTATGGCAAAGCTTATTATCTTTCGATTGAACTTGAACACAAGGCTTATTGGGCGATAAAGATGTGCAACATGGATTATGACAATGCGGGGAAACAAAGGAAGTTACAACTTAACGAGCTAGAGGAGATATGTAATGATGCGTACGAGAATTATCGTATGTACAAGGAGAAGACAAAACTTTTCCATGACAAGATGATTTCTCGAAAGAGTTTTGTTGTGGGTCAAAAAGTTCTTTTATTTAATACTCGACTTCGATTATTTCCTGGGAAGCTAAGGTCCAGATGGATAGGACCGTATGTTATTACTAATGTTTTTCCTTATGGTGCAGTTGAGGTTACTAGTACGAAAATTGGAACAACTTTCAAAGTCAACGGCCATAGATTAAAGCCTTATTATGAAAAATTCTCTACGGAGAATGTAGAGGTGATGAGACTTGAAGATTTACTCCCTCTGGAGGAGTAGCATAATTGGAATGCCAAGTCGGGCTGAGGACATTAAACTAAGCGCTAAACGGGAGGCAACCCATCGGTTTTGTATCTTTATCCATTTTATTTTTAGTTTTCTTAGTATTACATATCATATTTTGCATTCTCATCTTAGATTTTACAAAGTCCTATATCTATAATGAAAGATTTTATGAATTCTCGTCAGAAAATTCTGATTGCGCACTTGTTACGAAAATAGCTCTCGAGACTTCATATGGAGTCCGATTTGAATGGTTGACCCCAACTTTTAAAGAGGACAGATTCATGTTTCTTATACAAAAAGAAAAACTGAATTCGGAGTCTGTTAATTTGGAGCGATAGGCCTGGACATTTGAGTTTCGGTATTTTTGCCAGAACTATTTCAGATTGCAAGTCAGTCATTCCGGAGGCCATAAAAGTCAGACCTTTTATCAAAACAATGTGCCTTTTGACACCTTATAGAAAAGACGTAGGCGAACAACTTTCGTTTAGGATGTTTTTCCTATTTCTCTACCCATTGGTACAGTTTTTTAGTTTAACTTGCTGCTATGTCAGAAATCAGAATTATCGGTTTTGAACATTGAGGACAATGTTGAGTTTAAGTGGGGGGAGCATTTAGTATCATTATATATACACAAAAATAATCATACTCTTTGATTTGTTGCATTCTTGATACTTCATCTTTTGGAGTTAAATATTGAGCTATTTAAGATGACAATCTAAACCTTTTAAGGTTGAAACAGTTCTTACAGTTGTAGATTAAGTTCCATTTATTTCAATCCTTAAATTTATACGTTCATAATTGAATGCGAAACTAAGCTATGGTAGTCGTTTGAAAGATTCATCCTCGCAATTAATCATTACTGAATCACATTCTTTTTATTTTGCAGTTTTGTGTTTTTCTAAAGTGATTTGGTGGGATCCTGATACTGCCATGTATGTTGTAGCA
Organism: Papaver somniferum; assembly: GCF_003573695.1. NCBI lineage: Eukaryota > Viridiplantae > Streptophyta > Magnoliopsida > Ranunculales > Papaveraceae > Papaver > Papaver somniferum. The sequence goes on from NC_039361.1 coordinate 52,629,646, forward strand.
AGGTAATCATTAGTTGAGCACATAAAGCCCCATAGACAATTGTCTTACACTCTTAAAGAGTAAAGAGTGAGCTGATTAAAAAAAAAGACTCCTCTTCTTTTATCGACACTAATAAGTGATAGGTCCGGAATTTCGGACTAATCATAGTCGGTGAAAACAAAAACCATATCATCATTATATAGCAAGTCAAAAGACTATTGATGGGGTTCTTGACACTTGGATAGAAGTATATGTGAAACGTTGTCCATGTCTCCGTCGCCTAAGTAAGCGTGGAACGCAGGATCCAAGACAACTATCATGTACTTGCTGAAAACGAACATGCGCTTAGAGTATCTAATCATGTGGTCGAGTTAAATGGGTGCTTCTCTCAATTATTGTGCTATAAATAAGGATCCTTTGAAGAAATTCATACAAGTATTGTGGGAATACATCTTTCACTTTAGTTAACATTTGCACACTTCACTTTTCTATTTCCATTATCTTATCTATCCATGTGATTTTAGTGTGCGAGTGTTGTGACAAACGTTGCAACAAGTACAATGACTATCTTAGTAAAGTTTTGAAATCTGACTGAATGACATACATAAGTAATTGCTTATATGTGATGATTGGAATGTATGTGGGATGTTTGCAGCTTAAGAACATATGCAAGCTAATTATTTGGCTTTCTACTTTGTGTCTATTCTTAGTGGTTCTCCCAAGGCAAGAAATTGGAGTAGGTTTTGTGGGAATACCTCTTGTAAGCCCTCACGAGACTATAACTCGTCCACTAGGGACACCTAGGGGTTTTAAGGCATGTTATTCATGCTAAGAGCAACCGTATTATCCACGAGATGGAGTTGTTTTATTTAGGATTAGTTTTATTTATATGATTTTAGTGTCCATTCCATACTTGTTTTAGCTATTATTCTTGCATATTTTCGTATTATTACTTTGGTTTTCTTTTATTTATCTCAATTAGGTGAATCATCCAAAAATGAGCTACAAAGTTATGAAAATATCTATGAAGAGAAGTATTCCAAGTATCCAAGTGCCAAAGTCCAAGAGAAGTGGAAGAAGTGCGATGAAAAGGAGCAAAATGCTCAAAATCAAGAGGAGGGACAAATACCGATCTTAACTCATTCAAATTAAGGATTTCTCATCATAATCTTGAAGATAATTGAAAGATAAAAATAATTCAAAAATAATGAGGTCTTTCCGAGAGTGAAGTCCACGAACTAAGTTCGCATACTTAACTCCGAAAATTTCTGCTGGATTTTGAAGTTCGCGGTCTGGGTTCGCGCATTTAGCAAATGGGAAACGTGTATTCACACCTTGGAAGACCTAACGTCACGTTTGGATTCGTTATTTCGTTATTTTGGGTCGGGTTCTTTAACCGAATTAAATACGTGAAGACCAAGCAATGTAAACCTATAAAAAAGGTGTTAGGTTATGTAAAATGATATTACATCATTACGTCACTAAATTGTAAGCTTTGGAGAGGAGAAACAACACAAGGAATGATTCTCAATCGTAACGTTATCTCTTTACTTTTCTTATATGTATATCATGGATGTTTCTACATCCATGAGTAGCTAAATACCTATTGATTGAGGATGAATTCTAAGTTGTAAACTTGATTTGATTTAATATATAAATATATTTTGATTTCTTCATGTGATTATCGTTTGTGTTCACTATGAAAATATTTATGATTGATTGATAGACTGTTTAGGTGGCCAACTAAATATATTTGTTAGTCTAATATATTGCTAGTAAGGGTTAGGATATCCATAAGTGTTGAATAATTCCCCACACAAGTAGAGAACGCGAGACCTTGCAGAGGGATTCCTTAAAGCAATCGCGTGTAAACACAACCCTAGCAAGTATACCGCGTACTGAGTCTAACTACTAGGATCAAACATAAATTCACAAACCCTAAAGCATTCGATTGAATTATATCTTGTAAGCGTACCTCAAGGTGGTTAAGACGAATAGAATCTGGTAACTAAGCGTACCTGTTATCCAGTGATATAAGGAATTTTGGGAATAACTAAGCGTACCTGTTATTCTGCGGTTGGTTATAATCTATGATTAATGACGAATAGATGAATATATTAACTCATTGACAGTTTATTAACGAAGAAGGATTCCTCGATCATATCTCTCTTTATTGATTACAATACAATTTTATTTGCTTTGATTATTTATTTTGTTCACAATCTAAACCCCCCTCCCCTTTGTGACGCTTTGACAACTAAAACTCACTACTCTTCGTGGGAACGATCCTTACTTCCATTATATTACCAGTTAATTGTGTGGAAATAAGATTATTAATTTGTTGAGTCTACGACACCTATCACACATCAATCCCAACACATACCCGAGAATAACTCATGCTTTTCTTAGATAAAGTTTGCTAATTATCAGTTATAAAAATATTACAGGAATTCACCCAAACTGAAAAAGTTCTAAATTTTCAATCTCCTTCTCTAAAAGAGGAGACCATGCTTTTACTATGAATAATTGGTTGGAAATAAAGTAAGCGTCATGCTACAAAGGAGTAGTTCTATCTTCAATATCATCAAAGACTGAATTACCATGGAGTGTCATTTGAAAATTACCTTTTAATTTTCACACCCGCTTCATAGTTCTCCGAACCGCTATAAAAGGAAGACGATTACCAGTAAAACACCCAATAACCAATTTTTCACAATTCTTGACATTTGGGGAAAAAAATTCATCATTAACTACCATATACCCTTTCACCATTAACAATATAAGATTCACGAAGGTCCATCTCATAAAGAGCCATATGCTCCAACTACTTCTTTGCAAACAAATAATCCCAATTATCACATCCAGAATGCACACCACCTTTATCCTTCATCCTACGATTTGAACCTATAAAAACCTTACTCAAACCTTGAGAACCATCAAGAGCATCATCAAAACCAGAACACTCAAAAGACATAGATCTAGTACTAGAAATCACATAGAAAAAGAAAATAAAATCAGAGGAAACATCCATGGTCGCATTACCGTAATATCACAAAACATTTTGCACTCCAAACTTGTTATCTAGCAAAATCATAAATGTGATTAAATAACCCCAAAGATAAGTCTTTCATTATATCAGCTTATTGTACAACGGAGAAAACGAGTAAAAAGGAAAAAAGAATCAACTCGGAATTGTAACGATTAATGATGATTGAATATACTAGTATCTAAAGCATATAAGGGCAAGGATAATCAACTTTCAACATATTCTCCCCTGGAGGAAAGTGTTGAGAAAAAAATATAGGTATTTGTTTGATTCGCATTATATACTGGTATCCGAAGCATATGTATAAGGTTCTGGTTTCAAATAACTATACCATATGCAGGTGTCGAACCCATAACTGCATGGTTGAACCGAAGTGCTCTGCCATTTTAGCAAAGACAACAAGAAAAAAATGTACCTAACGGCCTGCTTTATATACACACACATAAAATCCTAGCATTATGATATTAAGCCTATACTTTTTTTCCCTTTCCGAACCTTCATCATCCTGTCTGCATCCATCCTAAACTCATATTACACATTGATATCATATACAACAAACCATTCAGCTGCTAGACTGGTTTTAACAAAACCGTAACCACTTTTGTGTATCAGAATTATTTATGGGATTATAGGTGGTTATCTTAGACAACTGTCACACAATATCAGATCAAGAAACATCGATCATCGAAAGTAGCAGAGAACCTACGAATCCTTGAATACAAGAACAAGAATATAAAAAATCGAGAAAATCAAACCTTTAACTTAAGTCAATACTGCTAGAAAATCGTGCTCTCTCACTAGAGACTTAATTTAGCCATTTAATTTTTATATTTTTTACTCGTTCTTTTTTAATTAGGATGGTGGCTTTTCTTAATTCCTAGGATTTATGCAGTTTTTTTAGTGGGAAATTTACTAGTGGGACATTCAGGGATGTTCAACACACTGCACCGTGAAACCAAGCATTATAAACTTCAAGTGACTAGCTGCACAATAGTGGGTTTCTATGGTATGACTAAAATCTCTACCATGTGGCCTGAACATGATCGTTGAAGCTTCAGAGAAACAAGGAGGTCTCCCTTTCAGTAAGAATGATAACACATACTATTATAATATTCTTCAAATAGCGTGGCTTTTTGATCTAGATTTTTCTGGATGCGAACTTACTTGTAATAACCATAGGAAAAGTTCAACAAACATACAAGAAAGATTAGATAGAGCAGTCACTAATGTAGATTGGAATCTTCAATTTCCCAGGACTAAACTAACACACTTAGTAGTTGTGGCAAGCTTTTAAAAACAAAATTAGGAGACTATAGGGGACCAAGTAGTGGATGGACAATCAACCAATTCTCCCACCCACGTGGAACTAGTTTAACCATGATTTGCCACTTCCTCACTCTTTCACTCCTCGGCAACCGTCACACTTACTGGAGATCAATGTGTTTACTATTTCTGTAATATAAATAAGTTCATCACTACATGATTAAAAAATAAGAACTCAATCGATCAGAACTTATCTTATCTGAACTCAACGGTTCACTAAACTTGCAAAAGTCTCCAACACATCCACAATCCTTTAATCATCATTGATCTCACACACTTCTCAGCTTCCCTCCTATGGATCGACCCTCATCCCTCTTTGTGACCGAATTGACTCTGGAACGGTCATTTTCTTAGTTTAGGCCGGAGTCCTACAGATTGATCCCTCAAACTCAATGCACTCTCGTGCAGTGCATCTGTTTGTTAATGGTTTAGGAAATTTACTCCATCGAGGAACCCCTCGTGTCTCCACTTTTCCTCAAAAGCCAGCAAATCGTTTTCACCCATCAATAAAACCATTTTTGGATAAAATCGTATCTCACTTACAAGCTGCTTTTTTATCTTCTAGACAAATTTCAGACAACACCACCATAACTCATGGGATTATTCATACTTTCAAAAAGGAAAAAGCTAGAACTGGAGGTTTGGGAGTGAAAATAGACATGCCCAAAACTTTTGACTGGGTTAATTGGGACTTTCTTCTCAAAGCCATGCAATCTTTTCGCTTCAATAATCAATTATGTAATTTAATCAGACAATGCATCTCCATTACCTATATAGTTGTTCTTCTGAATGGCTCACCTGGTGAATTTTTCAATCCCTCAAGGAGTTTATCCTCTTATGTTTTCATCATCTGCATGGAATTTTTTTCTCGTATGCTCCTAAATCAAGAATATAACAAACTTCTTCATGGAGTGAAACTTTCCCCAAAAAGTAAACTCATCTCACACCTTTGCTATAGGCTTTGTTACTAGAACTTCCTATAGGCTATCGGATATTGCTAACTTGGACAACATCCATCGCTTTAAAAATTTCAGTAGATAAATATAATGTTAGGAATGATTCTCCAGCTCCCACATTAGATGGCTCTACTTATTGTACCACAGGTTACTAACACCTTAAGTTAGTTCTTGGAATGAATCAACAATTTACAATAAATAAATAAAAAAGAATGCCATCGTCCTCGAGATATACAACTGGAGATTTAAAATAAACGTTACGAATATAACTTATATAACCTAGCATTTTTAGGGGGCACTCAAAAGGAATTGGGGGCCACCTTTTCATTCTCATCCATTGAAGGGGTTAAGGGGTGTCTTAAAAATAAAAATTGTCTATATTGTCCTTCACCTTTATACTAAATCTAAACCTATATCCTTTATTTTCATATTATTCTTCTTCTCTTTTCCATTCATCAATTTTTTTTTTCATCATTTTAATTTTGGTTGAAACCAAAGATGGTCGATGAAACCAATTTTATGATTGATTCTTTAAAATTAAAATCCAAAATTCATTAACGTTAAAGTTGAAACTTAGAACATCAAAAAAGAAAATTCGAGTTAAATAAACAAAACGGATAGATGATAGTAGTTGTGATCCAAAATTAGGATTTGATTGCTTGAAATCAAAAATTTGATCGGAAATTTTTCTAAGATTTGCAGTAGCAGGAACATAATCGGTAGATAACAATCAATTTTACCTGCCGATTATGGTTGATGTTCTTTAGAAATGAAGAACATCAATCATAATCGGTAGGTAAATTAATTATTATCTACCGATTATGTTCCTGCTACTGCATAAATGAAGAACATCAACCATAATCAGTAGATAATTTGATTGTTATCTACAGATTATGTTCGTGCTACTGCTTTGAATTTTCTGTACTAAAAATTAAACACAATCAGTAGTTTATGAACATAATTTACTACCGATTATAGTAGTACCAAAATTCAAAGTTTGAAGGATTTTGGCAAAAACTCATTTTTGAGCCATTATATATTCGGAAGTTAAAATGAACACAATTTACTACCGATATTGGTAGCACCAAACTTCGAAAAAATTAAAGGATTTTGGCAAAATCTCATTTTGGGACCAATATACGTTCGGAAGCTAAATTTACTACCGATTATGGTAGTACCACAAATTCAAAAATTGAATATATTCGGAGGTTAAAGTAACCTGGCGAGATTGGGGTATACCCAGATTAATTGGGGTATACCTAATGAGACAAAACCCGGATCATTTTGAAGTAAAACAGGACACCCCTTAACTGTGTATTTTCTAAATGGCTAATATACCCTTGTTTAATTAACACTAAAAAATCTGGTTAGGTTAATTAATTGAGTTTAAATTAATTAATAGAGTAGATTAAAACTTCTGAAATTATGAATTTAAGTTATGAAATTTTGTTTTTGATTGAACTTATGTAGGAAGATTTTTAATGAAAGAATTTTGTTTTGAGAATATCTTTTGCAACGGAAATGAAAGAACACTACCCAAACATTTCTAGAAAGGAGATTGCAAATCTGTTGAATGAAATCATACTCAAAATTAAAGAAGAAATCAACACTTTCAGTTCTGAAATTATGAAAAGTCGGCAAGGTCGACGAATGAAGAAGATGCTGACTTACTTTGGTCGGCATGCTTATTTCTAAAAAACAATGCTGACTTTATTATTTTTAACGTACAGTGGACTGTTGTAAATGCTTCATTAGTCGGCATCATATTGATTTCTTAGCCGGCAAGGTCGACAAAAAATCCCCTGCTGACTATAGGATTTTTGATATACAGAGGAAGGTGTTACAAATGCATGATTAATGTGCAAGATATTAATTCCATAACCTGCCGACCAAACTATAGTCGGCAAGGTATAAGGATGAATACCATGACGACCCTGTAAATGCTAATTTCAGAGATGAAAAACCATCATGGTATTCAACCTCAAAATGGGTATACCCCAATTAATCTGGGTATACCCAATCTCGCCAGGTAAAGTAACACAATTTACTACCGATTATAGTAGTACCAAAGTTTGAAAATTATACAATTTTGGCAAAATCTCATTTTAGGGCCAATATACATTCGTAAGTTAAATTTACTTCCGATTATGATAGTACTAAAATTCGGAGGTTAAAGTAACACAACTTACTACCGATTATAGTAGTACCAAAGTTCAAACATTACAAAATTTTGGCAAAATTTCATTTTGGGGCCAATATATATTCGGAAGTTAATTTTCTACCGATTATGATAGTACTAAAATTCGAAAATTGAATATATTCGGAGGTTAAAATAATACAATTTGCTACTGATTATAGTTAAACTACCGATTGTGGTATTAACTACTGATTCTAAAAAGGTAATTTTGCTATTATGAAATACACAAGATAAGGGCTAGCTTCAATTTAGGTTTGGGTGACCATATTTTGTCTTATTAGTGGCCCCTAGTTCCTTTTGAGTGGCCCCTAAAAATGTAAGGTTATATAACTCCCAGACAAAACATAAAAGTACCGAAAAGAGGAGCTAAATGATAGAAGAATGAAGGGAACTTCTCAAACATGAATAGGTATATCAGCTTGATAACCGAAAACATAGCTCAGGAAATGTAAGAAGGGAACAGATGTTCCATATTCCGACCTCTATATCTCTTAAGTCACCCAGACTTCAATGTACAAAAAGAAAATAAAGAAAATAAACCTCTAAATTATCTAGTTAGATGAGGAAGGAAAAGATTACCAAAATTCAAAAGATCATAAATCAGAGACTTGGAAGATGATAATTTGGATTGAACCGTTGTTTGTTGCTCCCAATAACAAGTTCCAAAATCTCTGATGATGCTTTTTCTTTCTCAAGGGAACTTGCGTCAGCAAAACTATCTCTTGTGTTTCACATCCACGGCCTGATGAAGCAATATGGAAAGAGAGCCATGAATCCAGCAGCCCGAACTACACTCGTTTAACAAGATTGAAAAGAAATGCAATATGCTACTGCAAATAGACAACCTTTACAGTTTATTACCTAATTTGAAATATGTACCAACACTAATACTCCCAGAGTCAATCCCAAATATTGACTGCAGAATTAAGCAATCTAAGAACATCACCTGTGCAAGAAAAACACAAAAACAGTGACGATGTTGATTTTTGAAGGGGAACGTAAGCAACAACGAAATCTGAAAGAAATGATTAGAGATTACTCTTCTGGGCTAATACCATACAACAATATAACTTGAAATAAATTTGAATATCCATTTGCCAATGTTGAGCAAGCAACATTTGCTGATTATGCACCATATCACCACTACAATTTTATGAGAGAACTAATGTGAGAGACTTAAAACCTTGAACTCCACAAACTGCAAACCATCAGGAGAGACAACACAACACTATCGCCTTTATGTAGATACTGATTGTTAAGTTATGACCAAGAAAAATTAGAGACTACCATAAAACAAAATTTATCTATAATTTTGACCTAAAAGCATTATGTCCGTATAGATAGCCAGTCTAAATCAACTAGAAAAAAATGGTCATATTAGTTAAGAGTCTACATGACGAGCTGAAGATAAAACTAAAATTCATGAAAGTAGACCTGACCTGGCTATACCATGCTACTTCAGCTGAGTAAGTATACTCTTCAATACAAACATGTACCATCAGGCAACAAAGTGATTAACATACCTTTTCTTATACTTTTCTTATATGGAGTATGACATTTGAAGTAACCCTCATAGTTGCCTTAGAAATCCCAATATAGCATCGACTTACATCACTACTTTACAGTATATGCACCACCCTTTTGGTGAATATGATGCAAATTTCACTATAACAGAAAACTATATCAAGAAAGCTTCAGCCATACTGCAATTTAGAACACGATTATCCAGTCATATGCATAAACCAGTGACGATGTTGATCTGAGACCTCCAACCAATTAGGTTCGATCCAACTGCAGTTTAATTTCTCCTTCGAATCCCGATAAGTCTTTAGCAGAATGTCTGCTCCCAAGACAGTGAAACATGCTTGTATCAAGAGAAAAATACAAAATTCCTTCGTTGTGCAACCTCGGAAAATAGATTCTGTTCTCCATTTGACCAGTTGGAGCGATTGCTGAGATACAAGATGTATTGCTAATGAACAACGTATGCCGTCCCAAATGCTTGACTTCAACCCAAACCATATCAGTGTCGTTCAATCTAAAAATACGAACCCATTTTCCTAAATGGCCTAATAACACAGATAAAAGTTTCCCTTCACATTCCGCCAAGAAAGTCTTATAAATAAACTCACACTTAGGCCGGGTCACAATGGCCAATATTTCCCAACTAATGCCATGCTCTATTGTAGAAACTCCTAAAGTTCCATTGTTGTCTAAGCAATAGAAAGCTCCGCGATAAAAAACTGGGTTGTTAAAATCCACCTCGAATTCCGTCAGTTTCCTGTTGAGAAGTAAATAACTGCAACCGAAGGAATCCTTTGTCCAATGATCATCTCCTCGTTTAATGAAGAACATGAGAACATCATTCCCCACTAATTGGCTGATGCCAAAAACTACGCAATCTGAAGAAGTTGGCAGGGACGAGAATGATATACCTGAGAACTTAAAGCAATGATCATTTGATAATTCTGGAAGTTCGATAGTTGATCTGGTGAAAGGATTGTAGAAGAACAATGTTTTGCCTTTTGACATGAGCAACCACCCACCTTTCGAAAAGCGGAATCTAGAACCTTCAAACAACTCGGGGATATTCATGAGGTAGCTCTCATGATTATGCATTGGATTCACGAAATTGTAAACGGCTCGATCACAGTCAGGAAAAACCAGCCATGGGGATATATCTGTGGAGTTTAAAGCCCTAGTAGAAAAGGATCTTCTCAGGTTTATTAACGATCGATAGTTTTTACTCACTGCACGTAAATGTATGTAATCCACTGGATGAAGATAATCTGATATAAACCGTATGATATCATCGTAAAGCATGGTGCACGAACTCACTTCTTCAATATCCTCTTTCTCGTTATCCTTAGCCACATTTACTCTGTATTCCGCTGCCTTAATAACTTTATCCGTGTCTGCATCCTTATCTAAAATAAGGTCTGCAGTTCTTCTATCATCGACCCTCTGAGTTGTAGTAATCATAAGCCATTCAGCAGCAATCCATGGCGATTTTATATCAGGACATGGTACAGTTAACAAAATACTGTTGTCTTCCAAAGTATATCTGTACAACCCCATTTCCTTATCTTGTGCATAATACACACAACCCTTTGAAAACCCCAACTCTGAGGCCAAGCAAGACAGTTTCTGAAAATCACTTGGAAAGAAGACATAGCCATCCAAACTTTTAATCTCCTCCCAAGCCATTGAAGAGAAATCCAATTTTGATATTATTATTTGGGTTGAACAATTCTGATAAACACCTCTTGGAATGTAATATTTTTCAATTCTAAAAAATTCACCAAAAGACTCCATCCAAGATTGTTCAACATTGCGATATTCCAACCATCCTGCCACTGATTCACGTTGAAAATTGTCATGGACGCGAATAAAATCACTTACACATAGTGTTTCCTTTTCAGAATCATGGTGGATTTCTATCTCTAAGTGAACATTATCGGTGGAACACATTACAAACAATTTACCATTGAAATAAAGCATTGACGGAAGAGTACTTGGAGAGACACCAACAAACTCATGTTTTCTCCATTCTTTTTCACCAGGGTGACAATATAAAAGTATGTCAGGATTTTCATCTCCATTCAAAAGGACATAAACCATCCAATTACTAAAACTGCAAATAGGCTATGGCTACTGCAGCTGCTGCCCTCAACTCCATCCCCAGCACCGCCGAAACTTAAAACACAATCCCTGATATAATGTGAACCAAAGAAGGACTCCTGATGTACACCTCGAAGTATATTAGGTAACATGATAATTTCTAGTGATACAGGATTCCATAGAAAACAATTTCCATAGTTGTCTTTTGTTTCTGTATCATCATCACAAACAATGACTAAACATCCTTGACTAGAATTTTTTTGATAAAAAGTTCTGTTACTCAACTCTGGTATAATTCTCTTTTTGTAAGATTTATTCACAGGATCACACAAATTATAAAAAGTTTGAAACTTACGATCTTTTCCATGTCGGCAGACAAGCCAAGGTGCTACCTTCGGTGGTGGTGGTAGTTTACGGCTACCTCTCTGATGATCCCGTAGTTCTGATGCCATGGAAGCTGAAAAGATTGAGCTGAAGAGATTGAGAATCGTTGATACCGAGGATTATTGGGGTTCGATTCAAATCTAAATGGTCCTTTTTTCACATTGATCTTGGTCTCTCTAGTCAATTTAAGTTTACCTAATAGTTTTTAGACTTGGGTTTGTGATTTTTATCAGTCTATCCTTGTCTTCCTCTCTTCTATTTCGATTTAGGTTTTTTAGTTTAAACTACTATTTTCCTATTTTAATCTAGCGTTTGGCCGTTTGGGAAGTTTCGGTTGAGTTTTAAACTGAAAATGCGTTATACCCCACTTTTTCTTCCCAAAAAGTTTCCCGATGATGTGTCGTTTCTCTACTGGTACATAACATTCAATCCAGGATCCATCTCTACTGGTACATAACATTCAATCCAGGATCCACGACAGGTCCCAAAGGGTTCGAGGCCTCCATATTTGGGTTTAGATACAGGACACTCCTTGAAAAAAAAATTGGGAAAAATTGGGGTATGTAACAACATCGGTTTTAAATATTGCAATTGTTTGTTGTTTAAGTGGTGTTTTCCTGAGTAGGGTTGAAATCTTCATCAAGTTCTTTAAGTTATTATTAAGATTTTCAATTCAGTAGCACATATTCTTCACAACAAAGAAAGATTCAACATTTTTCAACAAATATCACACCAGCAAACAACAATAAGGTTTCCATCAACAACATTTTCAGGCTCCATGATTTCGACATTGGTTACACACCTGTAACAACAAGATTTTCAAAGATACAAACGCAAACCACTACAAAGACACAAAAGGCACCAGCAACCGAAAGTTTCAGAAGACCGATTCAATTCGATGAAAGCCAAGTTGAGTTATACCAGTTACCTTTGTTATTATTACAAAAAAAAAGTATCGACAATATGTCAGTCGTTTCTATATGATTCTGTAAGAAAAAACATTAAGAAATGGTAGGATTTTTGGATCCTAACACTTTTAGTTTTCTTATATGGTTTTCATATGTCATTTTTGATCCAACCAGGATCATTTAAACTATTCATGTTACTTTAGAATCAATTAGTAACAATAAGATATATTTTTCATATTTGGTCATGTAATTGTGGTGTTAAGTGCTACGAATATTTTTGTTGTCTGGTTGAGATCTCTATAATGGTTGGAAAATTCCAAGTCAGTCATGTAATCGTTACCGACATCGAATCGGCGTATTATGATCAATATAGTTGAGGCTTGCCTATTTTTCAAGGAAAAAAAGGAGGAGGTATTCATAGCCATTTCTTGACTAGAACATCGCTACCACGGTGGGGAGGACCGACCGAAAAAAATCAAACACCGTCCTAATGGATAGAAATTTTCATACCAAACAAACCACGGTGATGAAGGCTCAACATAATATTGAGTTATACATGGTGTTCTAGCAGATAGCTCGTGTCATAATGGCTCAACATTGTTGTGGTGGCCGCAACAACGGTTGAAGGGGTTGAAATTATGCACGCACCTGGGTTGCACAGACGCGACGACACGACTCGGACACGGACACTACAAAATTCTCAGAAAACTAGGACGCGGACACTATATACATATTTTATTTATATATGCTATCATGTATTTATACAGCAAAGTCAAGTTTTCGATCCTAAAAATTAGAAAATGATGTTACATGTGTATAAATTTTAAAATAAAAAAAAGATATCGTTTGTTTATACACGCCGAAGGTCAAGCAATCAATCACTATTAAACACACGGCACAATCAAAATGCATTCTTAGAACAACACATGCCCAACTAAGGGTATACGTGATGTCATTTCCAATCACATAACCCTAATAAAGACCTAAATGATTGATCTAAATGTTTGTCTTTTTTCATTTAGTTAAACAATAATAAAAATAAAAGAAGAAGTTTAAATGAAAATGAAAATGTGTCAAACCCGAATCATCGGTGCGTCCAAACCAAAGATATGTCAGACACGCGTCCTGTCAGCGTCCAACGCGCGTCCCGCGTCGGACGCGGACACGGCTCTAAAAATGGAGCGTCCGTGCAACCCAGGCACGCGCAGATGGATTCAACGGGGTTGGGCTAATTTATGTATGGGTAGTTGGGTACCCTTCGAGCGTGTATAATATGAGATATCTATCAAATTTGATGTACTACTTCAGTTTGGTTTCCACGAGTCTTAGAAAGCAGATGCATGAGTGACGCGTGTATCCTAAGCCAATGTGTATATGAAAAATGGAGTAAACCTAATTGTCCGCAGTCCGCCTTTCTTCTTCCTCATCTCTTTTCTAAACTAAAAGTACCACTGTTGACATTTTTCAGATTTAAATGAGTAATTGAAAACTCCATGAATAAATTTGATCTCATGTGCTTTGTTCTTCATTTCTTTTGTATTTTTTCTTTATCTTTGTTTGATCAATTTCTTAAAATTAAAACGATTGAATGGATGATTTGATTAACTTTAAAGTGCAATTGTGCTTGTATAATGTAATCGAATAAAATTGTTGAACAATTTTTTCCCTTATTTTTTAATTAGAAGGTTAAATTTATTAAAAGAAAAATAGCTTCAGCCATGGGCAAAACCCAAACTCGAAATACAGTTCTGCTAATGGTGTTGCTGGTGTGGCGTTGGTGGTGGATATTTTGATTAGATTAATTGTAATTGTTTCTTGTTAGTTTGGGTATGATTGATTGAAGTGGAATTAGTTGAAGGGAGGGTCAAACAATATTCAATTTAAAGAGTTAAGGTGGTGCTGATGTTGTTCTTGGTTACGGTAGTAGTGGGTTGTGGTGAGGGTTATGGCGGTGGTGCATCTCATGTTCTTGTTTTCTGATTGATTTTGTAATTAATCTCTCGTAAAGTTAGTGTTAGTATTGTTATCATTTGCATCAAATAAAGAAGAAATAATTTAGTTAAAGAGGTTATGCCGGTGACGGTGGTGTTGCTGCCGGTTACGGTGGCTGAACTGATGAAAAAAGAGGTTATGTGATAGAGGCGAATGTAGAGGAGTGTTAAGATATGGTCGAGATATCATATATCTTGACATTTATTTGGTTGTAACTTATATCTTGACATTTATTTGGTTGTAACTGCGTATATATTCTCTTGACATTTATTTGGTTGTAACTGTATATATATTCTGGTTGTATCTTTTATTTGTCTTATCTAGTTGTGTAAAGTTGTATAAATCGGGCCAGCTTATCAATGAATACATTTAGAATTATTCTCACAACTATATTAGAATCTCTATGCTCATGTTTATCATGGCATCAGAGTTAGGAAAGATCTGGGAACCAGTTTTCGCTGCAATACAACCCAAAGAAAACATAGTAATCATGTCAAGAGAAGATTCTCAACCTATCACTGTTCGTTTTGATGGAACTAACTACAATCACTGGTTATTCCGCCGCACGAGGAGTTTTCTTAAAGGAAAGAATATGTGGAAGTATGTCGATGATACAGAAAAAGATGTAGGTTATTCCGCATGGGGAGTTTTCTTAAAGGAAAGAGTATGTGGAAGTATGTCGATGGTACAGAAAAAGCCCCTACATCAAGCAGTTCTAAAGACAAAGGAAAAGAAGTACAAACAAAGGATCTAAAAGAAGAATGGGAGATTAACAATAACAATATTCTCACTTGGATTGGAAACACAGTTATTCTTTCTATAAGCATGCAACTCACCAGTTTTGAGGTAGCCAAAGATGCATGGGATTTTCTTTCAAAAAGGTACACTCAAGTCAACTTTGCTCAGAGATATAAATTTGAACAAGATATTAGATATATGAAGCAACCACATGATCGGACTGTTTCTGTTTTTCATTCTGAGATGTCTACAGTCTGGAATCAATTAACACTTATGGAACCAAAATGGACTGTAGATTTGGAACTATGGCAGAAATATAGAGAGGAAACACGTTTAGTTCAACTTCTAATGGCTTTACGTGATGAGTTTGAGTCTGTTAGAGCATCTATTCTTCATCGATCACCTCTTCCAACTGTGGAAGCTTCTTTGTCTGAACTTATTGCAGAAGAAACGAGAAAAAGAATCACACCAGAGATATTAGGAGTGTTTGCTGTGCCTACACGTTCAAGTTCAAATAACTTTTCAAGAAACTCAAGTGCTTCAGTGCAGCGTGACATGTCTCAAGTACAATGTCACAATTGCAAGACTTTTGGGCACTTTGCAAGGAATTGCAATATTCCATCAGCAAATTCCTCACCTTCTCCAATAATGCCTGACACACCCACAACACAGTGTGGGTACTGTAAGGTACTTGGTCATTCATCCAGATTTTGCACCTCACCAACTTCAAGAAACATGAGAAGAATTAATGCTAATGGGAAACAAATCCAGTGCACCAACCAGATTTATGGCAGCCCCAGTCTCACCTGCATCAACATCAAACTCATCTGCATTAGATGTACCTGGTGGTAGTTCTGCACAAAATCTTGCCGATATTCAATAGATGATTAAACAAGCACTCTCAATTGGTAACAATCCTACAACTGCATCTGCCTTCTCTATCTCCTCAGGTATTTATTCAACTGAATGGTTTCTCGACTCAGGAGCATCAAACCATATGACTTTTAATCAATTTTTTTTTTTGAAAGTCTTCATCCTGTCATCACCCCTGAGATTCATACTGCTGATGGATCAACAGTAACTGCAAGTCCTATAGGCTTGGTCATCAATTCAAATAACTTTTATGTACCAGATGTGCTTCTTGTACCAAATATTACAATGAATCTTATTTCAGTTGGTCAACTGTGTGATCAAGGTTATAACACATATTATTTTCCTTTTGGTTGTGCTATACAAGATCTCAAAACCGGGAAGCTAGTTGGGATAAGCGTAGAAGTTGGTTGTATCTCCTTCAATCTCTTGTTCTCTCAGCGGAATCTAAAAGTCATGTCGTAGCTGCTACTCCCACTGCACATGTGTCAATATCTCCCTTCATGTATTGGCATTCTAGGTTAGGTCATGTTTCCTTTTCTTGTCTTTCATATATGATCAATAAGGGTTTACTAGGAGATACTCAGTTAGATAAAGAACCAAATTGCATCTCTTGTAAACTGGAAAAACTTCTTTTAATCTTAGCACTTCTATCTCAACTGAACCTTTTGCTCTTATACATTCTGATGTCTGGGGTAAATCTCCAATTATGTCAAAGGGAGGTGCTTTGTATTATGTCAGTTTAATTGATGATTATTCGAGTTATACATGGGTATATCTATTCATCTCTAGAGCATATTTTCTTAAGTTATATGTTGATTTCTCAACCATGATAAAAACTCAGTTTGGTAAAGTGATCAAAATTTTCCGCGCTGATCAGGGTGGGGAATATATTTCCAATCCATTCAAATAATTTCTTAAAACCCAAGGCACCATTCTTCAACTGTCATGTACTGAAACTCCAGAACAAAATGGAGTTGCAGAACTTAAACACCGTCATATTATAGAGACAGCTAGAACTCAGTTAATTTCTGGCTCAGTTCCTTCAAATTTCTGGGAGAATCAGTCCTTACTGCAGTCTACACCATCAATAGAGTCCCAACAACTGTCATAGGAGGAATGTCACCTTATGAGCGTCTCTATGGTAAGAAACCAAACTATTCTGAGCTTCGAGTCTTTGGTTCAACTTGTTTTGTACTCCTTCCAGAACGTGAACGTCATAAACTTGGTCAAAAGAATGTCTTGTGTGTCTTCCTTGGTTATGGTATTGAAAAAAAGGGTACCGTTGTTATGATCCAGTTAATAGAAAGCTTCGTGTCTCTCGTCATGTCACATTCTGGGAGAAAGTTCCATTCTGGTCACTTCCAAGCAGCAATCATCATCTTTTGAGTCTTTCACTTATTCTGATCCATTTCCTAGTGAATCCAATCCTAGCACTTTTCTATATCTACTCCTGAAAGTCCATCTCCTCTAGTTGTTGATCCACCAAATACGGATGACCAAGACCACTCTACGACTCAACCTAACAGTGCAACTCAGGAACGAGATCCTGATTCTGAAGAAAATTCTTTGCCACCTCGCAATCGAAGACCACCAGCTAAGTATGCAGACTATCACTGTTCCTTGTCTTCTATTTTGTCATTTTATGAACCAAAAACATACAGAGAAGCTGCAGCCATTCCAGAATGGCAAGATTCAATGGATGATGAATTGGAAGCACATGCAGAGGCAGGCACATGGGAAATGGTGGACCTTCCTCCTGGAAAATCAGTTGTTGGAAGCAGATGGGTCTATAAAGTTAAGACCAAGTCAGATGGTGAGTTTGAACGATGTAAATCACGAGTTGTTGCAAAAGGTTATACACAAGAGTATGGTGTTGACTATGAAGAAACATTTGCACCAGTGGCCAGAATGGTTACAGTTCGTACATTACTTGTTGTTGCTGCAGCACGACAATGGGGGCTTCATCAAATGGACGTGAAAAACGCGTTTCTTCATGGTGAGTTACAAGAAGAGGTTTACATGCAACCTCCTCCTGATTTGCCTCATGAACCTAATCAAGTATGTAGGCTTCGACGGGCATTATATGGACTCAAACAAGCACCTCGTGCTTGGTTTGAGAAGTTTAGAAATGCAATTATACAATATGGATTTACACAAAGCTTCTTTAATTCATCTATGTTCGTCAGATCTTCATAAAAAAGAATTGTCATTCTTCTCTTGTATGTTGACGACATGGTTATTACTGGCAGTGACCTACAAGGTATTACTGAACTCAAATTATACCTTAGTGATTGTTTTAAGATGAAATATCTTGGATCTTTAAGTTACTTTCTTGGCATTTAAGTTGGCATGTCACCCACTGGTTATTTCATATCACAAGTCAAATATGCATCTGAGATCCTACAACGTGCAGGGCTGTCTGACAATAAGGTAACTAACACACCTTTTGAATTGAATGTAAAATACAGTCCTACAGATGGGACTCTATTGTCTAATCCAACACTGTATCGTCAACTAGTACGAAGTCTAAATTTACTTGACCATTACGAGACCAGACACAAGTCATGCAGTTCACATAGTCATTCAGTTTATGTCTGCTCTAAGGTCTACTAATTATGCAGCTGTTCTCAGAATTCTAAGATATATCAAGGGGTCTCTTCATCAAGGTCTGTGTTTCTCATCCAAGTCTGATCTCACTCTTCAAGATTACTCAGATTCCGATTGGGTTGGGGATATTACAGACATAAAATCTATTACAGGCTACTGTGTGTTTTTGGGAGACTCGTTGATTTCATGGAGAAGTAAGAAGCAAAGTGTGGTTTCTTGTTCAAGTGATGAAGCAGAGTATAGAGCTCTTGCTCACACCACATCTGAACTCATTTGGTTAAGGTAGATTCTTTGTGATATAAGAGTTCTAATTTCTGCTCATACACCACTGTATTGTGATAACAAGGCTGCTATTCAAATTTCACACAATGATGTCTTCCATGAACGTACAAAACATATCGAGATAGATTGTCATTTTACTCGTCATCATTTTAAGAAAGGTATAATCACTCTTCCGCATGTCAAATCAGAATTTCAAGTGGCTGATCTTTTCACCAAAACTCACTTTGCAGCTCGTCTTCAATTCTTAATTTCCAGACTTAAGATGTGTACTCCACCACTTTGAGTCTGGGTGGTGGGGAGGGGGTGAGGGGGGGTGGTGGTGTTAAGATATGGTCAAGATATCATATATCTTGACATTATTGTGTTGTTATTTGGTTGTAACTTCATATATATTCTTGCTTTATATATCCTAGATATTGTTAGGTGTATCTTTTATTTGCCTTATCTAGTTGTGTAAAGTTGTATAAATCAGGCCATTGCCTATCAATGAAAACACATAGAATTATTCTCACAACTACATTAGAATCTATATGCTCATGTTTATGAAGGAGAATGTCTTTTTATTGGTGGTGAAAGTATTGATGGTGGTGCTGTTGATGGAAGTGGAGGTGGTGATATTGATGGAAGTGGAGGTGGTGGCGATGGAATATAGAAATGGTTTTTAAAATGTTTTTTTTGTTGGTTACGGTTGAGGTGGTTTGTTGGAGAAAAGGGAACTGAAAAAGTCTACAATGTTACTGTGATATAGGTGTGATGCCGGTAATGATGGTGGCAGAGGTGGTTTTGTAGTGCTGGTGGTAGAGGCGGCATTGTTGGTGCTATGGTGGTTCTGGTTATGGCGGAGGTTGTGGCAATTATGGTGGTGGTAGGTGAAGAACATGGCGGAGGTGTTGGTATAAGTGACGTTTTGTCTAGGTGAGGTGGAGGTGGTGCTGTGGTTGGGGTGTTGGTGGAGATGTTGTGTGGCGGTGGTAGCAGTTAGCGAAGGTGGTGGTGGTGTCGGTGATGATAAATAATTATAGTACATGGTGACGGTGAGTAATTGGTATGGAGCTCGTTATGGTGGTGCCGAATATAATGTCGAACGACTGGGTGAGATAGGATATAGTGGTCTTTTTATTTGCATATTGAGGGATATTTACGTCCAATGAAAAAGTAACTAAAAATTTGGACACGGAAAATCTAATCCTTTTGTGAATTGCAAATTTTCGTTACCCTTCATTTGACTAATAAGTGGCCATAAAAGGGACTCCCTCCTTCCGGGCCCTCCGGTCGGTCGTCCCAAATATAACGCATGCTTTTATTAACAATAACTCGTTTGACTTTATTCAGTAGCAATTAACTATAATCTAAAGTTGAATTTTTTTGTTATTATTTGTAACCCACAAACTAAGTTAGTGAATCACTAAGTCACGATACGTTGGCAAATTAGCAACTCGGTAGCTCGATAAATATATGTTTGTTAGTATATAAGAATATTTCTCGATCATCATGGCAGGAAATCTTCGCTTAGCAATCTGTATGGACAAACTCCAGTATACTTTAAGAGAATCAACTAGACAGTCAGACTCAATCTTATAAAAAGTATATTAAGGAGTTATATCTCAATTTCTCAATTCAATACTTACTCAAGCAAATAGGAATCTGCGAGTCTAACTGAACACAAGAGAAATTAACTTGAACGGTACCAAAGACCAATGTTCAAGTATCAATCAACTTCAAACAACAACCAAAGGTTGGATTTACTAATTGATCGATTCAACGCACAACCTGTGATATTTCAATTATATAACAAAATATAATACGGAAAAGAAATAACACAGACACCAGAAGTTTTGTTAACAAGGAAACCGCAAATGCAGAAAAACCCCGGGACCTAGTCCAGATTGAACACACACTGTATTAAGCCGCTACAGACACTATCCTACTACAAACTAACTTCGGTCTGACTGTAGTTGAACCCCAATCAATCTCACACTGATCCAAGGTACAATTGCGCTCCTTACGTCTTTGATCACAGCAGGATACTACGCACTTGATTCCCTTAGATGGTCTCATCCACAACTAAGAGTTGCTACGACCCAAATTCGAAGACTTTAGTAAAAAAATCTGTATCACATAGAAAAGTCTACGGGAATAGATAAATCTGTCTCCCACAGAAATACCTACGAGTTTTGTCCCGTCTTTTGATAAATCAAGGTGAACAGGAACCAATCGATAACCCGGACTTATTGTGATCCCCCAAATCTTAAAACTGCTTAGCTAATAGGATTACAAACTAATTGAAGCATCGAAACTAGATTACCGATTTTAAGAATCCTAATTACATAAAGTGCTAAAAATCAAACCCAAATTCTCTGAATATTGTATAGATGAAAATCTCTCCAGTGATATAAATATGTTAATGTGTTGTTTACAAAATAAGAAAGAATACATGTAGTAAAACAACAACACTAGATTCGATAAAGCTCTAAGCTACGAAACAGATATCTTCAAACGCTCCATTTCTTCTGATTACTGAAAACTGAAGTGCGAACAAGTGAGCACATCATCCCAAAGGGGTTCCCAATGGAAACAAATAACTCTCAAGTAATCAGTAACATGCTTTACAGTTCCAAATGAATATAAATTGAAAGAAACAAGAAGAACCTAATCATTCATCTATTTATGCATCATGAAGCAAGTGTTACTCTAACCTCGCCAAACTCATTGGAGAAGACGACGCGAGAGCAAACCTAATCAATAATAATAACATCGTCCACACAGAGTGCCCATACAAACCATGATTCAGAATATTACTACCACGATCAGAAAGTTAGACAAACAAGTATAATATGCACACGAGTGATTTCCCCAAAATAAAATAGTATATATAATAACGAAACGGGGAAGAAGCCGCCCTACTATATATTATTTATATACTATTGAAACGGGGAAGAAGCCTCCCTACTAATATGTTGAAACTGGGAAGAAGCCGCCTACTAAGTAATATTAAAACGGGGAAGAAACCACCATACTTAACCAGTGTAGTCAATATCGGCCGATATGGCCGATATATCGCCGATATTTCGGATATCGGTCTAGCACGATATGATATGAAGGATATCGGGGATACGATATTTACCCGATAAAATCGGCCGATACGGACGAAACGAGATTTTCCAAAATTAGCCGGTACCGGTCATTTTGTGTAAAGTGTAAGGGTAATCTTGGTTTTTCAGTTCCGGTATACGTTAAATCCCTAAAATTTCATTCGATTGTTTTCAGTCGAACTGTGGAAGAGAAAAGAAGAGGAGATGAAGTGAAAAACGGATCGTGTTCTTCAAATACCTGATTCATCAAGTCGTGTTCTTCAAATATCATCATTGAGAATCCAATCTAAGGAAGGAACTTTTGATTAGCTGATGTTCTTCATCTAAAAATCTCAGAGACTATTGATTAATTGAAGGTTAGGGTTTTGAACCTTTTGATAATTAGTCTTTTTTTTTTGCTTTGATTAATTAAATTCGTCAACATCTTCAAAACCCACTTATTTTTGAGGGTTCATTCTTATTAATAACTTGTACCCACAAATTTCATCTTCAAAACCTATATCAGAAAGAAAAAAAACCCAGTTTTTTCTTCATCAATTAAAGAATTTGAGGTAATAGACCTTCCTAATAGACAATGGAAATTGACAGTTAATGGTCAAATATGGTAATAGACCTTCTTTATTATTGTTTTTTTTTTTTTTTGGTTGATTGATGGTATCTATTATATTTTATCCGTAAATGTGTGGAGAAAATGTTTAATATAAAAGTATAGTCTCTAAATTTAGAACCGATATTTCAACGATAATATCCCCGATATAAAATCGTACCAGTGTATCGGTCGCGGCCGAGATGAACCGATATCCGATATTAAATACATTGTACTTAACTTAGCAAAGATCCGTGGGGAATCACAGACACTCCTTACGAGGAAATCATACAACACATATTACACGCACATCAAGACACATACAAGCATTTACATAGATAGTAAAACACACAAACATGCAAAAAGTAATAAAGACTCATCATGCTCGCAATAGGAAGAATGTTCAATGATTACAAGAAGGTTACAGATTTTATAACTGATTTGATGATTAGCCACGCCTACCTTGTATTCCTCAATCCACTGGTTCATCATTTGAATCGATCGTTGGTAATAAAGATCAACTGTTAATCATACAAGCACTCTAGGAGCTTAGCCAAAAGGGATCATACAAGGTTCATAACATAATATCATACAAATATCCGGTTATGGGCTAAATCAAATAACTAACAATTCTAATTTTATTAATGGTTCTATAACATGGTATTTCGTGTTCTAGACATAAATCAATATCTACTTATCCAAATGGGGTCAAATTAGGTGTAATCGGAAAGCTCTCGAAAAACTCTACAACCTTGCAGGAGGAACCAAAAGCTAAATCGGACCATAAAGGGTCCAGAACATCAAATTAAGATTTCTGGCCCTAACCCTAGACTATGGGCCAACCCTAGCTTTCCCAACCAGCACAGACCTATGCCTAATAGATTTGGTGTGACTCACGAGTCAGCTAATTTGACTCACCGATTCAACGAGTTGACTCGGTCATTTTCTGAAACACTTCATAGACATTTTCAGATTTCACATCTTTTGCACAACACAAGTACCTAATTTGGAGGTCTCTATATTTCTTAATTTTGATTCAAAAGAACTTGTTAAAGACTCATTAAAAGGATGACAGTCTCCTCAACAACTTTGTAGTTATCACCGGAAGCCAATTCCGATCCAAAAATACCTAGAAAAGTCCATTTACTGGCTTGATCACTGCTGTTTCCAGAAATTCAGTTCCAACAGCTAAACTTTGAAAATTCATAATTAATTCTAGGATTATCCAAATCGGGTAAACTCAAGTTCTATAAAAAGAACAGAGAATCGTATGTAAGTTTTGTGTTTTATCTAGGGACTAATTCTCACGTTAAAGCTATCAATTTCATGCAACAAAGAGAGCAGACACATGAGTTCACATAAAATCATAAATACCATACTATGAAGAACTTGATTATTTCTCGTCCATTTTAGTATTTAAGAAACACCCAATCCCTTATTTATTCTAATATCAGTTTAAAGATTAACTGAGGTGTGTATGTACATGACAAAAAAAAGACCACTTAAGTTCCAAAGACGTGGTCATACGCGTAGCTATTGTGTATTAGGGCGAAAAGTCGCGCGATGCTGACTTAGTCAAAATCAAAAATTTCTTCAATTTTGCTCTAAATTCTGTTACTAATCTCAGTTTTTGGATTTAAATTCATGTTCTCCTTGTGATTTTACGCGGTTTTCCTATGTTTAATTTCTTCTCTGGTTAATGTTTTTATAAAAAGGAATTTCTGTTTATAACCTAATTTTCTAGGTTTCAATTTCAACTCGTCTGCTAGTTTTTAATTTGAAATCATGATTTCAGAATTACCGATTTGATTATAGCTTCTCCGGTATAATTTATATTTTGTATTCACTTGTGGTGTTTTATTAATCTCCTCCTTTTTCGTTTTTTATTCTAGGTCATGAGTTAATGGAGATGCAGCCATAGAGTTATCGGAACATCATCATGAGGTTTGTAAAGCAACATTGATTTTTGGGTTGTCAGGCTTCAGTATCGATTGGGTATGGTTCAAGGAATTGATTTCTCTCTCAATCTCTTTGGTTCTGATCTATTGATTGATTGTTCAACATAAATGAATAAATATGATAAGACAAAACAGTTGAAGATTCCCTGTAAGTTTATGAGATCATACCTAGTGTAGGGATTAGATGTTATAATTGGAAAGGAAATAGTTTGTATGTTTTTCCTTTTGATGTTATTGTGAATGAACTTTCATTTCTGAGTGAGGATTTTTAGCCTCATGATAAGTAGCTTAGTGATAATATTAGTGTAAGGGTGATGTTTTATCTCTCCAAAGGATTACTTCAATACATAAAAGTTGTGTTAATCTTTTTAATTGCTATTTTAAATCTTATTAGTGGAATCTTAATTTTAAAAATAGTGGTAAGAGATTATGGATTAACTTAAAGAAACTGTCCTCTTGGGTGGCTATCTCAGAAGTTTACCAACACTTGGCAATTACTCTTCTCCAGTCTGAGTCATTTGATCTGCTGTTCTTGGGGATAAAGAATATTGCTCAGTTTTAAACCTGACATTTATTGTTAGTTTCTTAAAGAATGTGCTGTCAATCCATTACTGCAAGCATGCTACTCAATTACTCACAATCCTTATTTGATTATCAGAGAGAAGTGCCTTGTCTATTTAGTATTCTCATCCTCTTTCTCTTATCTATCAACTCCTTATTTATGTCTTGTATGTTACATTACTGCAATGCTGCATGCTTGAGATTCTCTATAATTGGTTTGTTTATTCAGCACAGTCTCTATTTATACCTCTTCATAATCCTTCACTCTTATCTCTGCATTCCTGCAAATCATATTGTAACTGCTTTTTACTTATTAGTTAGTGCTTCTGTAATGGCTATTCCTGCTGATCAAGTGAGAGTTATATATTTTGATGAGGATGTTGAGGAGTTCCCCTTTAGGTTTGCTGCTTTACTGTGTGATGACAGTCGTAGTTATCTCAAAAATTCTGTCAAACATCATCTCAATAGGGCTTGGCCAATAGAGTCCAATGATTTTCAGCTGGCCAAGGCTTATGTTCAGTGTTTGGGTATTCAGAATCTGTTTGTGGTGATGTTCAGGAAGAGTCAGGATAGAGACATTGCTTTTAATGCCAGGCCAACTTTGCTGTTTGGCCAACTCTTTGTTGTGCAACCTTTAGGTGATTTGGAATC
The DNA here is from genome assembly GCF_003573695.1 of Papaver somniferum. Lineage (NCBI taxonomy): Eukaryota > Viridiplantae > Streptophyta > Magnoliopsida > Ranunculales > Papaveraceae > Papaver > Papaver somniferum. The sequence continues at coordinate 52,655,400 of NC_039361.1, forward strand.
TATTTTCGATCTTGTTTGGGAGGTCACTCTTATGCCTGTGCAGATTCCTATTCAATCTGATCTTGTTAATGCTGGGATGGTTCGAAAAGTATTTGATCAACTAGGAAAATTTGTGGCAGCTGTCTCTCCAGCAGGTAATTGGTTTGAAGCTAAGTTGGTGGTACCTTTGAGGACTCCTCTTACAAGGAAAGTGGTCTTTATAACAAAAAGAGACCCTACTACATGACAACTTTTTACCCTAAGTTACCTTTCAGAGCTTGTAAGAAATGCTTTGTTCTGTACCATAACGATGAAAAATGCAGGGAAACTCAGTCGAGGATTTTTGTCAGGGCTCTGCCTGCTCCTACTCGTCGTGCTTCTCATGTTGTTTTAACCAATGTGAAGTCTCAGATTGTGGCCGGAGAATGCTTCAACTCTGGTGGACTGGTAAATGAATCTTCTTTCATGGATCATTCGAAGCCTTCTGCATTCTCGGTTTATCTGCAACCTGCGGGGAGTATTGGTAAAAAAGTTTCAACTTTCTCTCCTCTTACTTCTTCAAATGCATTGCCTGCTGTATCTGTATTGACCATTAGAGAGTCGTTGATCCCTCCAGTACCTTCTGTGAATCCACCTAATTCTACTAAAACTGCTCCCTACTTTGTGTCACCTTTTGATAATCTTACTCTTGGTATCAATGAGAATGTGCATGTTAGAAAAGGAAAAAGACCAAGGAATGTCTTTGAATCAGTTTCTTTGGAGGCTAGTTCCTATTCTTAACCTTCTTCTGGAATACAGTCGCCTAACTGGCCTTCACTTTCTTCAGGCCCTCCTTTTTCGCCTCCAACTTCTGCTGCTTTCAATTTGGAGAGTGTTGGAATATCTGCTAGCCTAAGCTCATCTGTGAGCAATGTTTTTTGGGCCACGTCATGTTCTTCTTTCTCGCAATCTGTGGTCACGACATCAAGTTTCCAATGTAGTTCAGTTGCTGACCTGAATTTCTCTGCTGAGGGTTTTATGCCCCATCCTTTTGAACAAGATTTGAGTGCTCCTCCTCGATATGACGAATCCAAATAGTGTATTATATTGGTACCATTTCCTCTAGCCTTTCTTCCACCGGAACCAGTTATCACTGATGAAGAGTTTGAAAAGGAAGTTGATCTCATGATGATGGATGATGATTCTATAGCCGACGTTACCTCCTCGGCTCATGACCTTGTAAGTTATAAACAACCCTAGTTTATCCCTTTTGTCTGTTTCAGTTTTTTTTTTATATATTTTTGAACCTGTTTTCTATCCTTTCTTGCGTTTTCGCTGCTTGCTTTATTGTTGTTTGTCTTCCTCTTCTGTTAAGATTTCCATTAGTATTAGAGATGAAGTTTTTATGTTGGAACATTAATGGTTGGTGCTCTGACAAAAAATGGAGACACTTATATAGCTTGGTTAGAAAATACAAATTGGATGATGTTTGTCTGCTTGAGACTATGGTTGATACGGAAATAGTGAAAAAATATACTCATAATTTGCCTTTTGATGCTTGGACTTTTCTTCCGTCGGTTGGTAAATCGGGTGGTCTTGCTTTAGGTTATTTTGAAAATTCGAATATTGAAGTGCAAGGTTGCTCTCTTAACATGATACATATTCTGTGTGACATTTCTCCTGCAATTAAACAATGTGTTGTTTCTTTTATATATGGTTCTTTAACTTTGTGTGGCAAGAGAAATCAGTGGAATTTTTTTAAATGACATGCTAACAAACAATAACAACCCCTGGTTATTAGTTGGAGATTTTAACTTCATTTTACATAGCTCTGAAAAACAAGGAGGCAATGCTGATGGTTTTTTTCCTCCTAATTTTGTTAGAGAATACTTACTTAAGATAAATATGAATGAAGTGTTTTCGTATGGCAACCCTTTTACTTGGTGTAATAGAAGATTCAAAAACCCAGCTGAGTTAATTTTTGAAAAGTTGGATCGCAGTTTTATGAATGATAAATGGGTTTCGGCTCTCCCCCAAACTAGAGTCACTAATCTAGGTAGAATTTATTCTGATCTCATCCCCATTATGATAAAATGTTTTCATTATGACAGGAATGTCAAAATTCCCTACAAGTTTTTTAAATGTTGGCAACTTAACCCAGAATTTAAAGAAGTTCTGAATAATTCTTGGTCTCAAGGAGTCAATGGTTCTCCCTCTTATGTTGTTGTTAATAAGCTCAGTCATGTGAAAAATGTTTTAGTTAAGTGGAATGTTAACTCTTTTGGTCACATCAAAACAACTATAGGAAGGTTAAATACTGAGATAGAAAAACTTCAGGCTTTGCTTTACTCTCCTCATATTGGTGGTTATATTTTGAACTATTCTAATCAGCTTGATTATTGGTATGAAATTGAGCATTGTTTCTACAAGCAAAAATCCAGAATTAATTACTTCATGCATTATGATAAGAACACGAGCTTTTTTCATAACACTGTTAAAATGAGGAATATGTACAATACCATCCATACTATTAGAGATGATCAGGGTAATTGGTTAGAAAATAAAGATCAAGTAGCTGATTTGCTTTCTAGGCATTTTAAGAAAACGTATACTTCCTCCAACCCTTGTGATCTGGACATTGAAGAATGGTTAAAGTTTATTTCTCCAATAATTAATGAGGATATTAATAACTCCTTAACTGCCATCCCCTCGTATCAAGAAATTTGGGATACGGTTAATATGTTGGCTCCTTGGAGTTCTCCAGGCCCGGATGGCTTCCCTCCTGGATTCTTCAAGGACAACTGAGAGATTGTTAATGTGGAGGTTGTCACTCATGTGCAGAGTTTTTTCAGGAATAAATTCCTTCTTAAACAAGCCAACTTCTCCTACATAACCTTAATTCCTAAATTCAAAAACCCTGCTTCTCCTCATGATTTTAGACCTATTAGTCTAGCTAAGTGTGTGTACAAAATTATTTCTAAAATTCTAACTAATAGGTTGAAGCCTCATTTAGATTCTCTGATCTCTCCATATCAATCTGTATTTGTTGTTAATCGTCAGATTCGTGACAATATAGTGATCATGCATGAAATTCTGCATTCTTTTAAAATAAAAAAGAAAAAGTCGAAAAATAAGCATATGGCAATTAAGCTTGATCTTTCAAAAGCTTTTGATAGACTCGAGTGACCTTTTATCATTGCTGTTTTTAAAAAGTTGGGTTTCTCTGAAGATTGGTGTCATTTGATTTATCAGTGTATCAGCACAGTGTCTTACTTAGTTCTGGTGAATGGTTCCCCAAGTGAGATTTTATGCCTTCTAGGGGTATTAGGCAGGGGGACTGTCTTTCCCCTTATATCTTCATTCTTTGTATGGAGGTTTTGTCCCATCTGCTCTCTAAAGCTGAGGAGGACAAACTGATTCAGGGATTCAGATTCAGAAAAATTAGTTCCTCTATTTCTCATCTGTTTTTTGCAGATGATTGTATGATGTATTGTAAAGCTTCTGTCACTTATGCAAAGAATATCATTAAAGTTATTAGAGTTTTTGCGAAGGCATTAGGTCAGGAAATTAACTTTGATAAATATGGTTTCATAACTAGTGAAAATATGCATCATAGACACACTAAGATCTTATCTAAGACCCTTAACATGAAGTTTCTTAGTAGTTCTGAAAAATATTTAGGTACTCCTTTGTTTATTGGAAAAGACAAGACTAAATCATTTAGCTTCCTTATTGATAATTTCTATGCTATACTGAATTCGTCGAAGAAATCCAATTTGAATGTTGCTGGTAGAATTGTGGTAACTAAGAATGTGTTATCTAGCTTGTCTATTCATCATATGGCCTGTTTTCCTCTTCCAAAAACAGTCACTAGTAAAATTGATTCGATACAAAGAACTTTCTGATGGGCTAAAAAGAATCCTAAGCATGCGGCTTATTTTCGCTCTTGGGGTAATATTGGAAAATCTAAACTAAATGGTGGACTAGGTATTAGGAATACCCATGCTACTAATAGGGTGTTCATTTGTAAACTGGGTTGGAGAATTTTGAAGAATCAAAATAGCTTACTTTTTACTTTTCTTAAGGATAAGTATTTCCCTAATCAGAACCTGTTAGAAATTGATAAGGCTGCTGATTCCTCTTCTTGGATGTGGAAAGGCATTATTAAGGGTCTGAAATTCTTTAATGCTAATATACTGGTTAAAATAAATAATGGGGCTATCACACCTATTTGGAATGCAGCTTGGATTCCAGGGAATTCTTCTCCCCCTATTCCTTTGAATCCCATTTGTAATAATTATGTTTATGTGTCTGAACTTATTGATTATCAGCATCACTGTTGGAATGTATCTCTTATGAATCTCTTATTCTCTCCTGATGAAGTTACTAGGATTATGTGAATAAATATATCGCAGTCGGACTCTCTTATGCGGGCTCATACCAGGAATGGCAAGTTCACTATTAAATCAGCTTATAAAATCTATATTAATGATATTCCTTCGTCTGAAGACTCCTTTTTCTGGAGGAAAGTTTGGGATATTAATTGTTTGCCGAAAATTAAGTTTTTTATGTGGAAAATCTTTGCACAGATGCTTCCTGTTAACTCTCTTATGCAGCTTTATAACCCGCATGTGGATGTTATTTGTCCTTTCTGTCATATTCATGAAGAAACTGTTATGCATCTTTTTGTAAACTGTCCTGTAGTATCGCGTATTTGGTTTGGTCTATCCCTTCAGCACCTAGTTACTACTTATTATGAATGGATTGATGATATATTCCTTTATTGGCATGACACAAGTCTGGGTATGTCTCCCTTTAAAGTTGGTTGGCCTAGTGTTGGTGCTATTGTTATGTGGTGTGTCTGGAAATTGAGGTGTGATATAATCTTCAAGAATGCTTCTCTGGATATGAACAAGATCATTGTGGATATCAGGAGAATGTTAAATTCTTCCATTTCTCCGCAGTATAGTGTAGTGAATTGTGTTCGTGATGTCAGAACTCCACAGTCTCAAGTGGAGCATTTTATGTTTCTAGATGGCTCTTTCAAAGATTTTAAATTAGGTATTGGTATTATTTGGTGTGATGTTACAGGAAATGTAAGAAAGGCGCGTTCGGACTTTGGGTTGATTCAAGATGCAGTGGGAGCTGAAGCTGTTGCTCTTATTTTGGCTATCTCTTGGGCAGAAGAGATGAAACTTCCCAAAGTGGTGTTTGTTAGTGATTGTCTCCAATTGGTTAATTGTTTAAATGGCTGCAACTCTTCAGTGGATTGGAAAAGCTTGGACCTGTTGGAACTTTGTCGGAGTTTGCTTTCTAGTATTGTTTCTTTTAAAGTTGTGTATATAAAGCGGTTGAATAAATCGCTAGCAGACAGGCTTGCTCGTAGGGTTAGGAAAAACAATCTTAACGGTTTATGGGTTTCTCTTCCAAATTTTCTAAATGCTCTGTTTAGGAAGATAAACCTTAATATAATTTGTAACTCTCTTCTTTCTTAATGAATGGGTGTGTTTCTTAGCAAAAAAAAGTTTACAAATTACCTTGAGTAGTTGATCAAGTTTCAATCACCACCATCAATAATACATCTTTATTGTCATGTTTTCATCATCAACTTCTTCAACAACAACTTCATACATATAAACACCCTCTAATTTCAATATTTAGGCTAACCCCTATGGGCTAGATTGAGCTGTTAGATTGGCCAAAAAGTGTTGTAATTCAAAAAAAAAAGTGTGGTCTAAAAGTTAACACTAGTGCTTGCTAGTTCTCTCCTAACATGTGCTCGCAGTTCAACTAGCAGCGAGATTGAAACGTTGAATGATTCGGCGTTCAAAAAATGAAAATTACGTTGAACGGTTCAGCGCTGGAGAAATATTCTAAGAGATCCGGGCAGAAACGCTGAACCATACAGCGACAACATTTTACCTTGTAAAAATTTTGTGCTGTCACTTCACTTCTCTTCTCTCCTATCTAAAAATGGTGCTGTCAGCCTGTCACTTTTCTTTCACCTATAAAGAAATGCTATGTAAAACTAAATTAAGTGTCGTCTTGTCAATTAATGCATGTCATGTCCTCTAATGAGAGTAAAAAAAAATTGTTGGATGGAGAGAAATGATGAAACGTGTAGGGAAGGGGTGGATTCTGGAATTTTATGTCTTTCTTTTTATAATTTTATACCATCTGTGCAATAATATCTCGACACATTTCTACAAGTTTTAGGGTAAATTTTTGAGCGTTGCTTGGTGCAGCTGTTCTATTCAGCGACTATCAACTAGATCGGCCATTCCATAAAATTTAGGAGATTTTCCTAGCTGACGTGAACTGCCAATTTAACTGCTAGATTAGAAGATTATGGGACTTAGCCTTATTCTCTCGAAGCTTTCGTCAAATTCCAAAACAGTCAATCAGTAATCTTTCTAAACTAAGAATGATTCCTTTTTATTATCAATCTTACTTTACACTCCATCATCACCATACGTAGACTCCCTAAGTTTCCTATACATGCAAAATATATTCTCTACTAATAACTCAATGTAATTCATCTCACTCTCTCATGGTTTGGCACCTCCTGTTTTGACTCTCTTATAACACAACACCACCAGCTCGTTATGCATGAGAAGATAAACATTACATATTTAATTTGAAGATATTTTGTGACAAGTAAATAATTTCATTTACACCTTAGTTACACTCCAAGACGTGGACCTAGGTATAGAAAGGTATATATTGGGCTGGAAATGTAGCGTAACTAAAAGAAATGGTCAAACCATAAGTCAACACATTTTGACTAAAGTCCAGCCTATTGAAAACAAGCCTTACTATTATTGTATCTTCCTCTTCCGATGTCCGAACTACGCGTTCTTGTAGTCCATTTCGCATAAATTTTCGAGACTTATCTAATGGTACTAGTTTCATATTCAAATTATTGTTTTATTAATTTATATTAATTATTATTCCTATTTAATTAATTGAGTCATTAGCGACTAAATCGTCTCTCGATCGGTCAATTAGTGTTGACTAGCTTGTGAATCCTTACACTTATATTCCCGAAGAACATCCTAGAATTATCAATCATCTCACAATAATCTTAATCGACTAGCGAAACAAGATATTGCGGAATCACAAACGTTGAGACGAAGAGTTTGTGACTACTTTTCTATCTTGCCTATCGGAGAAATCAATCTCAAGCCAATATTACGATTGTAGTCAAACACGATATAAACAACAAGATCAGATCACACAACTACAGAGAAGATAGTTGGGTCTGGCTTCACAATCCCAATGAAGTCTGCAAGTCGTTAACCTACAGGGTCTCGATAGAAACCTAAGGTTAAAGGAGAATCGACTCTAACTTATACAACTAGTATTACAAAGGAGGTGTGGGGATTAGGTTTCGTAGTTGCTAGAGTTCTCCTTTATATAGTCTTCAAATCAGGGTTTGCAATCAATGCTACCTTGGTAACAAAGCATTCAATATTCACCGTTAGATGAAAACCTGATTAGATTCAAGCTAATATCTTTCAACCGTTAGATCGAATCTTAGCTTGTTATACACACATGAAATGTAACTTCATTTAGGTTTGAGTAACCGTACCTAAACATGTACAAGTCGTTGGTTCAAGGGTATTTAACCATAGGTTAGCCATATGAGCACTTTCATATCAACCTTATTCTTCTTTACCACAACTAGTTCAAATGACTCAAATGAACTAGTTAGAGAGTTGTTCAATTGCTTAGATATCATAGAAGTATACAAGACACAATCGAAACAAAAACAGTTTTGATTCACTAGAATCGATTCATGAACGTTATAGCCACGGTTTGCAAAGATTACATTCCTTAAAATATAAATGTCTTAGTTCATGAATTAAACTGTTTTTAGAAAATAACCTACTTAAGTACGCATACTGGTACGCGGACTTAAGTATCCGGATAATTTTTTTTTTTTCAGTTTACAAGCTCCAGCAGAAATTCACGGGATGTGAACTTCCGGAAGTACGCATAGTGGTACGCGGATTTCAGTTCCGGTTATCCTGAGCATCAAAGTACGCATACTTTGGTTCAAGGATATTGGACTTACACACATATGAGTTGTCTCACAATGTTTATATCCAACCATGGTTATGTATTCTAAACTCTCATTTCAATCATTGAAACATTCTTGGAGGACGTTATATAGTTGTTGTTCACAAACTATTTTTCATCAAAGTGATTTTCAAGTAATTGAAACTAATATGACTTTCATCACTAGTAAATATGAACTTGGCCAAAGCGAAAGCTTACAACACATATTTCGATAAAAAGATAAGCGAGACAAACTCAGGTCGAAATAGTACATGTGTATAATCATAGTCTATATAGCAATACGACTTTTGTCTCAAGATAGGAGATAAAGTAGACTTTTGAGTGATAGATAAGTTCAAGTCTCCACATACCTTTTTGTCAATGAAGTTCCACCAGTTCCTTGAGTAGTTTTTCGTCTTTGCGTGATGAACACCGTGGAGTCTAGAGCTCAACCACGCTTTCTGTCCTAGTCCGAGACTAAGCTATTAGTAGACTAGAAATCAAGACTTATAGTTTTGGAAACTAAACTTGAAAAACAAGCTTGAGATAGCAACGCTTGCGAATTCGACCGAGCAGTGCTCTAACAATCTCCCCCTTTGTCAATTTTAGTGACAAAACTATCAATACATATGGAATACAAAATAAATAAACTTTGCAGCTTCTCTTCCACATGCATGATCCTCTTGGTTCTTCAACATTACTTGAAATCTTCGTCACTTCCAAGTAATCCAATGATTCCAAAGGTTGTAAGTTCAGTATCATCGTTGTGGAAAATCTGTAGCCATAACAATGAGAAAACAAAATCTCTCAATCATTGTTACACAATGTCATAGTATTATTACACAACATCAAAGTTCAATTGTATCACAACTTTGACAACAATACTATGGTAATATGTATCACTCCCCCTTATTCAATACTCCATCTCACATGGACACTACTTCCCCTTACATAATGATCCGAAAACCATATGTAATTGTAGTGTGAACTACACATTAATTCTCCCCCTTTTTGTCAATAAAATTGGCAAAGGTATGAAAACTAGTGGGATCCTCATGAAATTTCCATAGAGACACTTCATGACCAAAAGAAAGTACATATAAACTTTTTAGATGCAATCATATAGCCGAAGCTAAATGCATTCATCAAGGAGTTTATAGATATACAAGATAACCCCTATAATATTCCACATCCGCAATCCTCACAAAGATTTGGCAATTAAGTACAAGTTCAATTAAAAACTCTCCCCCATAAAATGTCATTCCCGAAAGAACAACAAGAGCGACCTTACTTCCACAAGAAAAGAAGGATTTCCTTGGACAACACGAATCATATAAGAATATGAATTTGTATCCAAAATACTCAATTAAATTAACCACCAGAGAACCCCTGATTAATTAAATCGGAAATGCTCAACATAAGAGAACTTAGAGAGCCACACAATATATATATAAAAAATATGGATCAGGGAAGATCAATACTGCGGAATAAACAAAGATTCATTCTATCTTTCATCACTATTTGCACAATGACATATAATAGACTTAACTTTGTAAACAAAAGCTCATCCTTTCTTTCTTCAATATTTGCATAATGACATAAAAGGCTTAACTTTTTATTGTCAAAAGTTCATTCAATCTTTTATCAATACTTGCATATCAACATATGAAAGACTTAACTTTTGACCAAGTATGGGACAATCATAGTTCACAGACGCAAACATACATATCCCATAAAAAATTGCAATATATAAAACCATAAAGATTAATACTGCAAAAATCATCTTCCAAACAAACTTTAGAATTTAAACAAATAAATCTAAAAACATTGAAGATGAAAATCGTTGGACATAGCTATGTGTAATCACAATAATGGCTATTCCAAACTCTAGTTATTCTTCCTAAAACACAAGAATAAAATTATCATAAGAAGATTTCTTAGAGAACATGATTCGAAAAAGAAACATTAAACATAGCCAACAACCAGAGATTGAACATGGACGAGCTCATCAATTGCTTTTTTCAGTTCGTTTTTCAGAAATTCAAGATTCCTTGTTGCAATTCCAAGTTGTTTACGTACGACCTCAAAATCTCTAAGAAAATTTCCTACCAGTTGTGTTGACATATGAACTGGTAGTTTTTTTTCATGATCAACAATATGATAGCAGTTTATGAAAACAGGGTTTTTCGTGAAACTCGATAGTCTTTCCCTTCACAACATTGTCTTCCTTGTTGCATCCATCCATTGTGCACACAGAAATCAGGTCAACCTTTTGACATTACAGAATGTGTATGTTCCAAAACATAGCATGATATATATATATATATATATATATATATATATATATATATATATATGAGTGTTTCATAGGAAATTCTAGAGATACTCGTATACGTTCTGCGTGGGTCAGGTGTACGTGCACTTATGGTTACGACCTTGGTACGAGACCAAGAGAATAATGGAGCTAATTTTAGAAAAAGTCTTGAAAAACTCAAGAATCATTGTAAACAAAGGATGGCATCCTTAGTTCAAAGGAACATAAGAGAATTGTTGAAAATCAAGGTAATCAACAAGGAATTATTCTCAAGAGTAAACGATGAAAAAAAAATTTACATCATGTAAGGTACGGGAGCAAGGCTCAATAATTTTATGATCATCGTTTCATAGAAAAAAATGAAATATAACAACAACTACTTTCTCAAGACACAAAGGCTTCTTGAGAATTATGAGCATCCTTCCTCATTACAAGAAGGATGCTACATTGAGTAGCCATGTTATATTTTGATGAGCTTTTTGCTCATCAAAAATATTGACTTCTTCTCTCTTTCCTTATTGAAGATTTTCAGAAAAATCACTAGGATTAGTTGAAAGAGATTTAACCAGAGAGGAACAAAGAATACCTGAACCTACTGCTTTCCTTGCCTTTTTGATGCTCCGTTTGAGTCTGTTTATGCTGATCTTGAGCTCCGAGACTCGATTATTGATATGAATGAAATATGGAGCAGACACCTCAGGTTCACTGTCTTCTTTAGAAGGAGATAAGGAATTTGGCTTTTCTTTCTTTCTCCTATGCCTTTTTCTCTTCTCAGAGTAATTTAAAGAGTCAGTTGTGAAAAAACGGGGGTCTAACAACCACACCCAATATTTCGTTTGGCAATCTGAATATACAAACTCCAATATACAATCTAGAGAATCAACTAGACAGTCAGACTCAATCTAGATAAAAGTATATCAAAGAGTTTTATATCTTTATCTCTTAATTCAATCCGCAATCATCAAATAGGAATTTGCGAGCCCGATTGAATATAAGAGGATTAACTTAAATGGTACTAAAGACCAATGTTCAAGTGTCAATCAATTCACTCAACAACCCAAAGGCCGGATACAAGAACTGATTGATCTTAACGCACAACCTGTGATATTTCTGTTATATAAAAAAAACATAATGCGGAAAATAAATAACACAGACATCAGATTTTTGTTAACGAGGAAACCGCAAATGCAGAAAAACCCCGAGACCTAGTCCAGAATAAACACACATTGATTAAAAGCTGTTACACCAATTTCCTACTACCTATTCAGACTAGATGTAATACCCGCTTTAGCACTTATCGAACTCCTAGCAGAATACCGACTCTCTTTAGGAACTCTTCACACAAATCTTCTAGAAGAATCCAAAGTTCTCTTTAGAAGATACACCAACACGATTGATACGATTTGATATTTTGTTTGCACAAAACACCGGTTTGATTTCCCTTTAGATGTGAATCAAGGTTTTGTAAATCTTGTGTTGATTTGATAAAAACAATTACTAGGTAAAAGTAATATCAAAACAAACTTGTAGATTAGGGTTTTAACTTACAATCAGTATACGTACACACAAGGAGTCCGTGAACCTGATTTCTGTAAGTAAACTTGGGTGATTCCAAAGATCAATTTCCAAGTTAAGAAAACCCTAATAATTCTACAACAAGAACAACTAGAATAAATCCAGATATATCTTGTTTAAAACTTCTTAAGGATTTTTAAGAGATGCCTTAATCGAAGTTTTCTTTATAGCTTCCGATTTCGACTAACAAGTGTTGGTATACGATCAGAAACTGAAATCTATCAAAACCTAGGGTTTATGATCAACAACTCTTGAATGGTTTTATACCAGAAGAGAAAACCTTAGAATAGACAAGAGGTGAAAAACCTAGATTACAAGTTGTATGATCAATCACGAAGATTAAATCCAACTTGGCTTTGTGATCCCCAATTGTAGATGGGGAAAAGCGATTTGCTGGTTGTTACAGAATTGAGGAGACGACTGTGCGGAGGAGACTCCTTGAACTGAGGGAAATGCTTAAACTCACACAAATGCACTGTAATAAGGGAGTGCTTTAAGATCTAGAGATCAATCTGTAGGACTCCGGCCTAAACCAAGACAATGGTCGTTCCACAGTCAATTCGGTCACAAGAGAGGATGTGTCGATCTGTAGGAAGGAAGCTAAGAAATGTGTGAGATCAATGGTGATCGAGATTTTAGGTATGTTGTTGTGTATTCTACGTAAGAAGGTTTTGAATGATTGAATTTACTCAGTTGAGAGTGATTGCTCAGACGATGAGTTCGTGTAGACGAAAGATTGTCTGTGTGAACTTGTCGAGAAATTCTTGTCCGCTTCAATCAGGATTCAGAGGCATTTTTATATTACTGAATTGTAAACACCTTGATCCCATGAAGTGTGACAGTTGCTGGAGTCAAAGAGTAGGGAAGTGGGAAATCGTGTCAAAGCCAGTTGCTCATCGTGCGGAGACTTGGTTTATTTTCCATCCACTTCTTTGCTAACTCCTCCAACTGATTGCACGACTTGCTCACATTCTCATCGTGTGCATGAACACACGTGCCATAGATCGCCAGACCAAAACCCTAGTTAATATCCCCCATGTGATACGATTGACATCTCCTTGTTGTGGAGTCAGTTGCTGACTTCATGGGACGATGAGTCCTTGTATTGCTGAGTCGAACGTGATTTGCAAATGTTCTGAGACTCATGAATTGAACATGTCTGTTGAGACAAAGGTATCATTGCCGAATAAAAATTGATAACCTGAGCAAACTGTGTTGCTGAATCGTTGAATATTGATAGTTGAACTAATATTCCTTAGTCTGAGCAAATATTGCTGGTCTGAGCAAATATTGCTCATCTGAGCGACTGTTGCTCGTCTGATGAATTGTCGGTGGCAGGACCAAATAAAATATTAATTTAAGATACTGACTGCTAGGCCGAGTATAATAATGAAAGTGTTGATCATGGTATCAACATAAAATTATTAGTATTTGAATCTACTCAGAATTACGTTTTTGCAAAGCTCTTGATTAAAAACCCTAATTTTGATCAATTGCTGATCAATTGATGATTTATTGAAAATCAACCACGGAGTGAAGGAGGGACCGGCTACATGTGGGGATGAGTCGACAATGTAATGCCCAAAAGCTCAAGTGAGAAAAAAATACCAAAGTCTCTTGAAGACCGGTTGGTGAAAAGATGATTAAATGCTGGTTTAATCATTTTTTTAAAATAATGCTCGTGTGAGCGTTAGGTAATAAAACCTAATTATGGAGAGATGAGGGACCGACCAAGAGGGCATCATACCGGCCCTTGGTGGTTGTGGGACCAGCTGATGGTCATCTGAGCAAACTCCTAGTTGTTTGAGAAGAGTTTGGACCCAATATGAGCAATTGAGCAAATTAGGTCAAAATTATTAAAACATGTGGGACCGGATATTTGCAAACCTTAGGGCCAGACTTGGTCGGTCAAGGAGACATGCCCGCGTCACCATAATGTTCGTGTCTCAGTCCTGAAAATTTCGATATTTTCCGATGCGCGTTTGAGCAACATTTTGAGAAAATATGAAGGATTCAGGGTTTTCCTAAAACTGGGGAATCTTCATGAGATGATGAAAAATAATTAATAAAATAGGGGATTTGCAAGGCGTGGGACCAGCCTCGGCTAGGGCATGACCATCCAGCTAGCAAGCTCGGTCTCGCAGCACCTTTCCCAATTTTATGTATTTTCCCTGATGTGAGGGAAATATCATGAAACGGAGGAATTTCATGAAGTTAAGGAATTTCCATGAGATTATGGAAATAATAATAATAAAATAGGGAGTCATGAAGTGTGGGATCGGCTATGGCCAAGGCATGGCCGGCCGGCCAAAGAGCCCGTCTCAAGGCACTTTTCCCAATTTTATAATATTTTTTTCATGATTTTAGAAAATATCATAAAATCAAGAGGTTTGTTGAAACCAAGGAATTTGTTGAAATCAGGGAGTTTCCATGAGATGAGGGGAAAATTAAAAAAAATAATAAAAAAATAAGGGGCGTGTGGGACCGGCTAGGGCATGACCGGCCGGCTAGGGCCCGGTCCCACGAGTTTCCCTAATTTTACATTATTTTCACGACTTGAGGGAAATTTCATGAATTCAAGGATTTTCATGGGATGAGGGAAATAATAATAAAATAATAAGGAGTCGTGAGGTGTGGGACCGGCCACGACTAGGCCACGACCGACCGACTAGTGGGTCCGGTCCCACGACAGCTTTCTTAAGTATTATTATTTCTTTGATATGAGGAAACACCATGAGACTAGGGAGTTTCCTTGAGACGAAGAAGATTTGCTCAAATGAAGGGATCTTCATGAGACCAGGGAAAATAATAAAAATATGATAAAATATAAAATTGGGCGTGGGACTGGCCACGACACGACCGACCGGCCTGTGGGCCCAGTCTCCCAGCGCCTCTATTAATATTTTATTATTTGTTATTTTCTTCCTATTTTGCATAGGTTCATCATTCCTTCGTGTTTTGGAATGCTCGTTTGTGCATTCAGGTGCTCGTTTGTGCATTATTGCTGAGTACACTTGCACCATTTTGGTCGGGGCTTACTCGAGAGCTGCTCAGATGCCCGTTCGTTGAACATTTATCACTAACCCGTGAAATTCTGCTGGGAAGAACCACGAATTGAAGTGACGAAATATTACGAAGAATCGTAGAATATTGCTGAATATTCAATAACGGTTAGAGATAATTAATTGATGGATCTATACTAGAAGGCATGCTGTCTAGGAGCCGTCCAATCATTCGATTCTACATAGAAGTAATTACTGAAATTGTTCAGTATTCATGAGTTGTGTCGTTGCCTCATATACTCTGAGAGACAGTATTCTCAGTCAGAGATTTCATGGCACGAGCTTTCATGCTTCAATGAGAGACATGAGCCTCAATACTCATCCGATTGCTGGATCAGGAGCATGTATAATTATGGTTTTACGATTTTAACCCTTGTCGAAAATCCACCATCTACATTAAGTCCTCTGCTTAGTGAGGGACAGTCATGTTCCTCATTCAACACTGGATGGTTATTTTCTAGTTACGGATGAAATAAGTAATTGAACTTAGTCGTAAGATAGAATGTTACTGGATTTTCGATTGCATGAACGAACCATGGCTTCAACGAAGATCCCAGTAGCATGATAGAGCATCGAGCGCAAATTGGTGTAGCACTGCTGATTTGGTGATCGAACCTTGGTTGATTTAGGATTCATGGGTCCGGGCCCAAGAAAAGAAATCCTTATTTTAGGAACAGACGCTCGTTCGTTTGTTAGTTTAAGGAACAAACAAAAATAGACCTCAGTCTGATGATATGAAATTTTGTCTATGAGCTTTCACGAAAACCAAATTTATTTTTATTTTTATTTTTATTTTTAAATATGTGATATTTCACAAAGTGGAATGAACTCTCATTTCAAAGGTGGATGCTCGTACGAGAGAAAAGTTTTTTTTTAATAGACATGCGTCTGTTAGTAATAAAATTTTATTTATGAGCTTTCATGAAATTTTTTATCTTCGAGCTTTCAGAAATCTTTACAAATATACTCTCGCTTCAAAGACAGATGCTCGTGCGAGGGATCAAAAATATATAGATATATTTTTCAAATTTACGTGAGTTTCATGTTAAATATATATATTTTTGTAAAACCAATGTTTTGATTTTGAACAACTTTTGAAAGTAGACAATTATACATGGTGAAAATAATGTCTGCATGTAAGTTTTCACAATTGTAGATGGACGTATGTCCAATTTTTAAAAAACCAGTGGATGTAAAAATTCACGTGGGTTGTTCATGGTTTTATGAAAATCAAGTCATGATTTTGAATTTTGCTCGTCTTTGCAGGTTTAAGGGAACGAGCAAGTTTTCGAAATTCTGACGTTATAATCACTACATCTAGTGAAATTGTAAATAAGTAAGAGTTGGATTGCTACAATTTTGTTACGCGTTTGTTATTGGTATATCCATGACTCCATGTCTTTCGTCTCAGATAGTGGTGACTTCTGGTTACAACCACTCTTCTGGCCCTTCCGAGGAACGCTCCAGAAATATCAAGTCAAAGATGAAGACTTCTGCAGATGTTTATGCCAGGGTGAATCAACCTTTCAGAGACGCTGGAAAGCTGATGCAGTGTATGTATCTCGATCATTTGGGAATCGTCCATGGTGGAATCAATGCTTTCTTAGCCTTAGCGGATGCAGAAGAAAAGCAGGGACGAGATGAGTTATTACTGAAAAGGAAAGCTGAAGATGAAAGGCTTGCAACTTATCATCAAAACGCCGCCGTCTTCAGCAAATGAGACTAGCGGCTGAAGATGAAGTATGATCTCGCACGGAAGGCGTAGCTTCTGATTCAGATGTAGATGAATGAAGAATTTCGTCATAATTCGTCATCAGAAAATTCAGAAGTCCGGTCTTCATTGAAAGTGTTGTAGAATCTTCGTCCGATGTCGGATTTTCGTGATCTACCCATGTTTCTTCATCCTCAGAAAATTTCCAAGCTTTGGGAAAGAATATTTTTCGGATTTTGAGCACGTTTAAGGGCCGAAATTGATGAAATAGCAAACGTCCAGGAGGTTTTCAGAAAATTTTCAGTTGTTATGTAGTCCAAAGTTTTAGCCACATCTTTTTGCTCGTTTCTCCAATTTCTGTGAATTTTGGATATGTTGTAGAGGAAATCCATATGAAGAGAATGGTATATGAATATACCCATCCCTAGATTCTTCACTAATTTCTCCCAGCTTGCTGCTTTGTGCAGAACAGTGTACAATTATCTTAGACAAGCTTGTTGTAAAACACTCATGTTGTGTCTTTAGACCATTCGCTTGTGTCTTGAACGGTCGGTGAAGGATTTTAATGTTATCGAGTCATTTGAGATCAGGAACCCTTGATTGATACATGAGCATGGTGATTGCAGTGCCATCTTGCTTCTGTCAGTCGTAGAAACATTACTTCTGAAACCCTGGTCACGGGACCATAACTGAGGTTTCACTGAAGAGGGTATGATGTAATGACTATGGTTGCATGTCCCGGTAGTACTTCCTTTTAAGATGAATGATTAGCACTGGAGAGACCGGCGCCACGAGTCTTGGACTGTGAAATTGATAGTCATGATCACTGGACCGTCAGTCCCCAGTATTTTTTTAAATCTCTCCTTTTCGTTTTCCCTTCTTCTGGCAAGACCTAGATAGAGGACCCGGGTAGAAAATTGATGTAAAGACCCAGGTGGTAGAAGTTGGAGGTACCTTGATGATGGACTTGCGAAAATTTCTGGTGGACATCGATCGACTGTAGAGGTTATGAATCCCGTCCATGAATTTCTGTTTGCATGTTGTATACTCTGGAAGCTGTAGGAACCTCATACGAAGTCGGAATTTGGTGCTTGACCCAAACTTTTGAAGCTAAGAGACTGAGTTATCATATGAGAAAAGAATCACTTAATTTGGAATTATGTAGGTCACCCAAACAAGCATGCACATTTGTAATTTGTAATCCCGTACAGAATTTTCAGATTTCATAGACCTGACAATAAAGGTCATATCTTTCAGCTCGTATGTCCGGTTGATGCGCCCTTTTGGTATGTTATATAAGAAACATATACGAACATCTTTCGTTGAGGAAGTATTGTCCATTCCTCACCCGTTGATACTTTTTTGCAAACCCATGGCCTGAAATGTGTTGTATCTCCTTTGTAGAGGCGATGAGAACATCTTGTACAAGACTTTGGCTTGTGTCCGTATGTCGTGCAAGCTTTGGGAAGACGTTCATGTTAACATGTTTTCATGTATACACATCTTGACATGAATCGTTTGGGCTTGAAGTAATACGATCCATCGAGTAACGCTTCAGATAGATAGTTCATGAAGCGGGATATTGCTCATAAAACCGTTATAGATGCTGAGATCACGAATGATTACGCTCCAGAGATCCTTGTCGATGCTGAGACCATGGATGGTGTTCCTATAGAGATTATTGTTGATGCCGATACCATGGTTGAAGTTGCTCCAAAACCAAAAAGGCTAGAACCATGATTATAGATATAATCTTTGCTCCTCCATCCAGTGATCCATGAACTGGCTTCGTCAGTGAGTCGACGTTGTTGCAGTAGATAGCAGCAGCAATTTTCATACTGGATGTGATTCGTGAAGAGTGGAAGTTCCTCAATCAGGGTCTTGTGATGTAGAGAAATCTCGTTGATGAAGTTTCACGGAATCACCTCAGGTTACCTAGTGTATGTCGAAGTAGTTAGCGCCATCCATGTATGAATGATGTTGCATCTGTTTCATAAGTCTTATCATGGGATAATAAAGACTTATCGATTGTAGTTTAGTTACACTTTGATCGTGCTGGTGTTGAATCAATATTTCATCTTCGAGATTTTTATGTCGAAGTTAGAGGCGCAAGGTGTACTCTTTGATTGGGAGTACAATTTGAAGGCTTCTTAGATTCTTGAGCGTTGAAGCGTCATATCCCTATAGTTTTGAATATCTTAGGCTTGATTTTCTCGATTCCGAGTATCTTCTGTTGATCCGGCATTCCTTTTGGGGTAGGATTCCACACTCATGCAAACATCAAAGCTTTCTTATGTTGTGGAACACATGGACACTCCTGCAAGGCTGTGGAGAAATCCCAAAGTGTTCTTTTCCATGCTTGTATATCATCTCAGTAATGAATGTCTCAGTGAGATGCTCGATTCGGATATGTGGTGGAGCTATCCATTCATAACGTATTGCAGAGTTGCGAGCAGAATTGAGTCCCCATGCTAGGATAACATATGAGGAAATAAATGACACAGACATGGAAGGAATGAGACTTGCCTGAGTGCGAAACCTCTTAATGAATGTTTATGCATCTTTTTGCAGGTTCTTGCTTCAACCTCGTCAAAGTTCGAAATTCCTCCAAGTGCTCTGATGATGGAATGTCCGTCAAATCTTCCAGATCAGAACTTTCTTCATTGGAGAGATGTACAATCAAATGCGCTTTGTCAGTAGCCATCTTCTCAGCATGGATCCATGCTCGTCTGAAGAACATGTCATATCCTGGATCTTCCTGATTATGTGAAACTTGGTTTCTGTCCAGGTTGAACTTATGTTTGAGAGTGATGTAGCCATAAGTGTTTCCGAGAGTTCCTTCAAGGTCTCTGATAGATATGGGATCACGAGTAACTTCTTGTCGAGTGACGCCTGCGGATCTGAGAGTTTTCAGTGGAATGATGTTGATGGTGGCGTCAGCATCGATCAAAATTCTTCTGAATTCATTTCCTTTGATATGGACTGTGGTAAGTAGTCCCCAGTCGTGCATCTCCTTGTCTATGGATGAAGGTTCAAGGAGTATTTCTGGGATGGAAAGGTGTGTGACACAATGTAATTCAGTTTTGAACATGTCTTTCCTTTGTACCTTATACAGATAGCGCAATTCATAGATATGCTCGATCAACGATTGAACTGCTTCTTTGACTGGTTGTTTGGAGAGTGTAAAGGTTCTGATTTGGAGAGTATTCTTGTGTACTCCTTCAGTCCCCAATTAAAGCTACTATGGATCAACCTTATCTTTGAAGATGTGCTTCAAAATATTGCAATTACTTGTCGGATGATTGATGAATTGATGTGATTTGTAGATAGTGGTAAAAGTGGTTCGATTCTCAGACTTGTGAAGGATATTAATTAGACTTAAATTCTAATATTAAAATAGAAAACTCACTAAAAATTATAGCAAACTCAATCAAAGATAATATCAATACTAAAAGAAACACTGAGGCTAAGATTCCACTATTTTACAAGTTCAAAGTGATTAAACCAATACTTATATTTATGCAATTTTCTTGTTTAATTTGATTCTAAAATATTGCAACAAGTAGATTTTCAAAAGTAATAATTGTAAATACCAAGTATGAAGCATCAAAAGTCTTAAAACTAAGCATACTCCATCAAAATAGATCACAATCACTCAAATAAAAATCATATTCAATAATAGTTTAAGGCAAATAATCATATAAATATTGCAAATAAAAAGATAAAATAGAATATACCACTTTTTGTTGGAAAAATAGCTTCCTCTATCGCCTCAGCAATGGGGTTTAGCTCCTCATATTAATCATGATCTCAAAATATGTGTTTGTTGCTCAAAAGAGTGAAAACTAGTAACACAGACTGTTTGCAACAGTGTATTGGTGTTGCAAAACAGCTGTTACAATGGAACTGTTATAGAAAAAACTGTTACTTTGTCGCTGATTTTAAGACCCTAAAATAAGACTTCCCTGAACAGCTTAATGTTCTTCAGATGTTAAACAACGACACTGTTCTGCGACTGTTTACCGAGCGTCAATGTTCTTCGCGTTCTTCTTCTTCTTCAGCAGCAGCAGCAGCAGAAACAGAGTTTGGTAAAGCTTTGATTTCTTCTTCTCTGGCTCTCCTTAGGTTCCCAAACTCTCGACACCTCTTCTATATGATCAAAGACATCTATTTATATCAAAAATACCGATTAAATCTCTCCCAAATCTTCCAAAATCTCTTTCCTTCTCTTCACGGCCAAGTTGCGGCAATTTTTTGTTTTAGGATTTCTACGCGTTTCTGAGCTTTCCTTTTTATTCTAAACTCTTCCTTAGATAGATACAAATCTTTGGGAAGGTTTGCATCGTTTGAATCTCTCTAAAATTCCCTAAAACAGGTCACACACGTGACTTTCCATATTTTCTATTGTGAGAAAAATCCGTCGATTGAGCCCAGTCTAATCGATTTAAACACCCATATCAGATTCCTAGACCCATAAGGAGCCTATCCTATGAAAATCAGAGGTTTAATCGACCTCAAACTCCTCCAAATCACGATTGCCAAAACTGTTCTTTAACTGCACTTTTTTCCCGCCAAAATCCTGTTTTTTGAATGTTGAAGATGGTTGCCCCTTATCCAGAGTAGGGGTGCGATTAGCAACTGCCTGGAAATGGGATGCCCCTTAGTAATTAGGTTACCCCTTATCCAAAGTGAGAGTCCAGATAGCAAATGTCCTCCGGGTGCTTTCCGACAACTTTTCGAGCCAATTTTTTCCAAAAATGTTTATTAGCCAAAAATGCATACAAATAAATAAAACACCATAATAAGTACAAAAATGAGCCCTAACAATATATAAAATCGAGACAAATCGGACACAAAAATGTGTCTATCATATACCTCCAAACCTATTATTTGCTAGTCCTCGAGCAAAAATAAAATATAAATAAAATCCTAACTCACTGTCGCAGGCATCGTCGATTGCATTTAGCGTATGCAATAGTCCTTTAAACCCCTAGGTGTCCCTAGTTGCGGAGTGTTGTCTCCGGAGGGCTTACCAGAGGTATACCCACAAAACCTTTATACTCCATACCCTAGCTATCTACACAGAACCTTGGAAGGCACTAAAGAATCTCCTTGGTTGGCATACTTATTGACTACAGGAGGAAGTACCCTGATGCGAAATTCCAATTGTTGTACACGAGTTTGCACTCAAGCATACTAAAATTCATATGAAGTGACAGAGCTCTACTCAGATAGTCGCACTATGGACATCAATATCCGGAGTCAAAACTAATCACATGGATAGATCAAGAAGATGGATATATAAAAACATAGATGGTTTTGATGTTTACTAGGTGAACGGTGTTTCTCATATCTGTCTGAAGGCCTCCACCAAAATGAACCTATCCTAATGAACTGAGATACTAGTCTGACTAATATCAACACACTGGCATATACAAGGGAACCAGTGATTGATAATCCTAACTCTAGGTCAACACAACTGGCATATACAAGGGTTCCAGTGGTCGACTTTATTGAATTTATTCCAGTTGGTCTGATGGTCTGTTTTTTTTTTTTTTTTGTATCTCAATCACTCTAATTCACCCTAGCATTGGTAACAACTTGAATCGTGAGCCCCACCTAATCACTTAGAGAAACATAGTTTAAAAACAAAACAAAATAAAAACAGAAGTGAAAAGGACTCAACGAGATATGGTGAAACTATCATGTTATTTCTAACACCTGAGCTCTGTGCTTTTATGAATAGACTCTTTAGATGTTGCCATCTAGTCAGATTGGTTCCTCAACTCCTACAACCAAAATGCTTCCATCCACTTAGATTGGTTAGTGCCATCCTTAATAGGGATAAATTTCTAGGCTCTGGAGTTTATTTATTGCAACGAAAAGGTAACAAAAAGTTCTACCCCACCCCCAAACTTAAATCTAACATTGTCCTCAATGTTTCTAATCAAAGAACAGTACCAAAAATATAAGTAACATGAGGAAATAGTAAAGAGAGAAGTCGGAAAGATAGTACCTGGGTGAAGTGTAACCAAAAACCTACAAAAATATTATACAACATACAAAATCGCCTCGATGGTCAATCAAGGTAAACAGGGTCCTCCAGAGGGACCTCCTCAACATCACCTGTAGGAAAAGGCTCTAAAAAGGGCTTCAATCGCTGACCGTTAACCTTCGAAGAACTACTACCATCTGGTGTCTCAATCTCAACAGCGCCATGAGGAAAAACAGTACGGACCACAAAAGGACCGGTCCACCGAGAGCGCAACTTCCCGGGGAATAGATGCAAACGAGTGTCATACAGAAGAACTTTTTGACCTGGAGAAAATGACTTTCGTAAAATATTCCTATCATGCACAAGTTTCATTTTGTTCTTATACTCCTTAGCACTATCGTATGCATCTCTACGAATCTCGTCCAACTCATTGAGCTGGAGCTTTCTTTGAGCTCCTGCCTTGTCAAGTGAAAAGTTTAAGTTCTTAATAGCCCAATAGGCTCGATGCTCTAACTCAACAGGCAGGTGACATGCCTTCCAAACACTAAACGATAAGGTGACATTCCAATGGGTGTCTTAAACGCAGTACGGTAAGCCCATAAGGCATCAGTAAGCCTCGACGACCAGTCTTTCCTATTTGGATTAACTGTTTTCTCTAGAATACGTTTAATTTCCCTATTGGAAACCTCTACCTGACCACTAGTCTGAGGGTGATATGGGGTTGCTACTTTATGGGTAATACCGTATTGTTTCATTAAAAGAGAAAACGGTCTATTACAAAAGTGTGAACCTCCATCACTAATTATAGCTCGCGGCGTACCAAAACGTGTAAGTATATTCTCTTTCAAAAACTGGACTACGACCCTGTGGTCATTCGTTCTACACGGAACCGCCTCAACCCACTTAGACACATAGTCTACACGACAAGTATGTAAAGATAACCAAACGAAATAGGAAATGGACCCATAAAATCAATGCCCCACACATCAAAGACCTCAATCACTAAAATAGGGTTCAAAGGCATCATATTTCTACGGGAAATGGTTCCTAACTTCTGGCAACGCTCACAAGAAACACAATGACTATGGGAATCTTTAAACAACGAAGGCCAGTAAAATCCACACTGCAAAATCTTAGCAGCAGTCTTCTTAGCACTAAAATGACCCCCACATGCATGTTCATGACAAAAGGAGATAATACTAGACTGGTCACTCTCAGATACACATCTCCTAATAATCTGGTCCGGACAATACTTAAACAGATAAGGATCGTCCCAAAAGAAATGCTTAACCTCGGCTAAAAACCTAGAACGATCTTGCTTACCCCAATGTTGAGGGGTTCGACCAGTAACAAGATAATTCACTATATTTGCATACCAAGGTGATTGGGAAACAGAGAACAATTGTTCATCAGGAAAGCTATCCCTTATAGGAAGGGAATCACTAGGGGAACTAACAACTAGCCTAGACAAGTGATCTGCTACTACATTTTCTGCACCCTTTTTGTCTCTAATGTCTGGGGAAAATTCCTGTAACAATAGGATCCATCTAATCAATCTAGGTTTGGTATCCTTCTTAGATAAAAGGTATTTCAAAGCAGCATGATCTGTATAGATTATGATCTTAGAACCTAATAGGTAGGACCTAAACTTATCCAAGGCAAACACGATGGCTAAAAGTTCCTTCTCGGTAGTTGTGTAGTTCATTTGGGCATCATTCAGAGTTTTGCTAGCATAATAAATCACATGAAGTAATTTGTTTTCTCGTTGTCCTAAAACGACGCCTATAGCATAATCTGAAGAATCACACATAATCTCAAAGGGTAGGTTCCAGTTAGGTGCCTGGACTATCGGGGCAGTAGTGAGTAAAGTTTTAAGCTTCTCAAAAGCCTCTAAACAAGCATCATCAAAGACAAACTTAACATCTTTTGCAAGCAAATTGCAAAGAGGTCTAGAAATCAAGCTAAAATCCTTAATGAATCGACGGTAAAAACCTGCATGCCCTAGGAATGACCTAATATCTTTTACGGTTTTTGGGACCTGTAAAGTCTTAATAAGGTCAACTTTGGCTTTGTCTACCTCTATACCCTTTGAAGAGACGATGTGCCCTAATACAATTCCTGATTTAACCATGAAATGGCATTTTTCCCAATTAAGCACTAAATTTTTTTCCTTACACCTAGTCAACACTAATGTCAAATGATGCAAGCACTCATCGAAAGATGAACCAAACACTGAAAAATCATCCATAAAGACCTCTAAGAACCGTTCTACCATATCAGAAAATATGCTCATCATACAACGCTGAAAAGTTGCAGGGCATTACATAGGCCGAAAGGCATGCGTCTATACGCGAAGGTACCAAAGGGACAAGTAAAAGTGGTTTTCTCTTGGTCTTCTGGGGAAATAACGATCTGATTATAACCGGAGTAGCCATCTAAGAAGCAATAGTGACTATGTCCATCTAATCGCTCTAGCATTTGGTCAATAAAAGGAAGGGTAAAGTGATCCTTCCTTGTGACCTTGTTCAATTTCTTATAGTCAATACACACACGCCATCCCGTGGTCACTCGGGTTGGGATTAATTCATTATTGTCATTCTGGACTACAGTGATACCTGATTTCTTGGGGACAACCTGAACAGGGCTGACCCACTTACTGTCTGAAATTGGGTAAATAATACCCGCATCTAACAACTTAAGCACCTCTTTTCGAACTACCTCTTTCATGTTAGGGTTCAGTCGACGTTGCATCTCCCTAGAAGGTTTGGAGTCTTCCTCTAAATGAATCTGATGCATACACACAGTAGGACTGATACCCTTAATGTCTGCTATAGTCCACCCTAAAGCTTCCTTATTGTCTTGAAGTACATTTACTAGCCTACTTTCCTGATCACTATCCAAATTGGAAGCCACAATCACAGGTAAAGTCTCAGAAGGGTCTAAAAACACATACTTTAGAGTATCAGGTAGCGGTTTAAGGTCCAACTTTGGGGGCTCTTCTAAAGAAGGAATTAGGGTAGTCTCAGAAACTGGTAACAGTTCGAACCTAGCTTTCCATCTATCAGTGTCTAACACAGGGGTAGAATCTAATAGAGCATTCACCTGTTCAATAGTGCTATCGTCGTCAAAATCTAAACCAAAATGGGATAGACAACTTTCTAATGGGTCTTCAGACAAGATGTTTGGTAATGACTCCTGAACTAAGGCTTCTATCATGTTCACCTCCTCCACACATGTGTCATCTAGCTCATGAGGTTGCTTACTGACATTAAAAATGTTCATCTCCATAGTCATATTGACAAAAGATAAACTCATCACACCATTTCGACAGTTAATGATCGCATTAGACGTAGTTAAAAATGGGCGACCTAAAATCACAGGTATCTGGTTCTCTGGGTCAGGGACAGGTTGGGTATCTAGGACCACGAAATCCACTGGATAAATAAACTTGTCGGCCTCAATAAGAACATCCTCGATAACACCTCGAGGATTTTAACAGACCTATCAGCTAACTGCAGTGTCATCTTAGTAGGTTTCATTTCACCAAGTCCTAGCTGTAAGTATACATGGAATGGCATTAAGTTCACATTGCCTCCTAAGTCAAGTAAAGCCTTTTCTACCGGAAGTTACCTATTGTGCAAGCAATGGTAGGAGAACCTGGGATTTGTACTTTGGAGTTATGGTGTTCTAAATGATTGAACTTACGTGACTAGCTAAAAAGGCTTTCTTATGGACGCTAAGTTTTCACTTTCATGCACACATATCCTTAAAGAACTTGGCATAAGCAGGAATTTGCCTAATTGCATCCAATAAGGGAAGATTTATGGTAACTTGCTTAAAAACCTCCACTATGTCATTAAATTTCGATTCCTTCTTTGTTGGTACTAATAGCTGAGGAAATGGGGCTCTATGCCTAAAATCAGACTTTTCAGGAACCGAATTCACATCATCAGAAACTTTATCAGTCTCTTCAGCTACTGGTCCTGAGAGGTGAGATCCTGAGGGGTGAACTACAGTATGTTCACTATCGGGCATGGTTACCTTATTGTCTACAACTCTACCACTTCTAAGGTTTCTAACAGCATTCAATTGATTCGATGGTTTTGCACCTAATTCATGAACTCCTCTAGGTTTGGGTTGTGTTACTAGCTTGTAGACTCTGTTCTACGGATAACTGGAATTTTGCAGTTTGCTAAGTTAACAAGGCGAGAGATTCCTCTAAAGTTAGGATTTTCTTATCTGACTGATTCTGAAACTGAGCTAGTCCTGAAGGATTCTTAGTATAGCCAAAACCTGAGGTAGCATTAGAATTACTAAACTGACCTTGACTTTGTCCCTTAGACCACGAAAGGTTCGGATGGTTTCTCCAACCAGGATTATAGGTTTCTGAATATGGGTCAATCTTTTGACGGTTATCAAATCTAGTGTTATTATAAAGAGCATTGGCCTTCTCTTCAATATTCTGGCCTTCCCAAAAAGGCTCCATTCTACCACTAGTCTGGCTCACTTCTAAGGCTTCTAACCTTTTTGCTATAGCAGCAATTTTGGCATCTGATTCATAGCCTCCTTCTACCCTATTAACGTTTCCTCTACTTAAAAGAATTATTTTCTGGGGTGCCCTACTATTTTCCCATTGCTGGTTTTTTCGGCGATTTCATTAAAAAATTCCATCGTCGCATCATCAGTTTGGTTTTCAAATCCACCAGTGCATAGAGACTCAACCATGGTCGTTGTGGAATAATCTAAACCCTCATAAAGGATTTGAACTAGCCTAACCTTTTCTAAACCATGATGAGGACACTGGGATAATAAATCATTGAACCTTTCCAAATACCTATATAAAGATTCTCCCTCTTGTTGTGAAAATGTGCATATTTGCGTCCTAATAGACGATGTTTTGTGCCTAGGGAAGAACTTATTGAAAAAGGCAGATGTAAGTTGTTCATATGTCTCAATTGACTCGGAGTCCAAACTATACATCCACGACTTGGCCTTATCTTTCAGGGAAAATGGGAATAACCTAAGTTTCAAGGCATCATCATTTAAGCCTCTAATTCTTAGAGTACTACAAATTTCCTCAAAATCCCTAACATGGTAATAAGGGTTTTCATTTTCTTTCCCTAAAAAGATTGGGAGCATTTGTAAGGTCCCAGGTTTCAGTTCATAGGGTGCCTCCGTTTCAGCTAACTTAATACACGAAGGACGGGTAGTCCTAGTTGGATTCAAAAAAGCTTTCAAAGTTACCATTTCTGGCGCTATCGGAGCAACATGGATTCTCTCCTCAGTCAAAGAATGTTCAAAAACAGACTCTTCAAAAGCCGTACTTTCTAGATTAAGGTAATCGAGACGCTTCGAACTACTAGGGTTCTCTTTAACAAATCTACCTAGTGCGTCTCTTTTACGTTCAGGCATACAATAGAATTTTCTAAATTGGAAGGGTAAGCAAACACAGATCAAGGCCGACTCAACCAAATCAAACCTATTGATTTCTAGCAAACAAAAAGCATGATGGATCCACTTAGATTGTTTCTAGACCAGCTTCTAATCCTTCGAACGGGAATTCGTTACAATTTAAGAAAACCCTCTGGAATCAATCCGAGTTAACGTAATTTGAATAGAGGCGAGGGAAGCTTGGTGGAGCTTTGATACCGAAGGACTCACGGGTATTACAAGGCGGCGCAGTCACGCATTCAACTTACAGAAACCGTCAAGAACTTCGAAGTATGCTTAAAAGAGTAACCAATATTTTTCGAATGACTTTTCTGTTAAGCTCGTTACCCTATCGGTCTCGTTCTAGTCAAAATTTTAGGCTTAGGTTCGCGTAGGTTACGTGTTCCTAAAGCGGGCAAGAAGAGAACGGTGATGAAATCCGAACCCTTATCTTGTATGGCTAGGCCTTGCCCTTTCCTAGAAAAATAAATGTCTGTATTCAGTCCTCAACATATATGCATACGAAGGAGTCCAGTAACTCGCTGACAGGGGATTCGCGAGTTTTAGAATCTTACCTCCCATTCCAGACGGGGGATAAATCGGTTGTAGTCGACTCGGGCCACTGACTCCGATGTCTAGTGTACGAACCCAAGGTGCAGAGACAATATCGTAATTGTCCTCCTTATCTGCAAACAATTTATATTTAAAGTACCCTTCCGTAGGGTAATAAAAAATAATAATGTCCCAAAGTCCAAAAGTCCAAAAAAATAAAGAAAAATTACAAAAATAATAAACCCTAATACAATTTTTTTTTTAAATAAAATAAACAAACCCTAAACTAAAATTGTCTAAAATAAAATTGTCTTCTTTTCTGTTCTTTTTGCTTTAATCTTTAGCTCCAAGTCTTTATAAAATAACCAAACTCCTTGGCTCAATTTTCTTTATGATCCAGAACCTGAAGACACAAGATAAATACCCAAAAATATAAAAAAGGACAAAAATAATAAAATAAATAATAAAATAAATAAATCTAAAACCCTAAAAACAAGTTCGCGTCGGCGGCGCCAAAAATTGATGGGATTTGTAGATAGTGGTAAAAGTGGTTCGATTCTCAGACTTGTGAAGGATATTAATTAGACTTAAATTCTAATATTAAAATATAAAACTCACTAAAAATTATAGCAAACTCAATCAAAGATGATATCAATACTAAAAGAAACACCGAGGCTAAGATTCCACTATTTTCCAAGTTCAAAGTGATTAAACCAATACTTATATTTATGCAATTTTCTTGTTTAATTTGATTCTAAAATATTGCAACAAGTAGATTTTCAAAAGTAATAATTGTAAATACCAAGTATGAAGCATCAAAAGTCTTAAAACTAAGCATACTCCATCAAAATAGATCACAATCACTCAAATAAAAATCATATTCAATAATAGTTCAAGGCAAATAATCATATAATTATTGCAAATAAAAAGATAAAATAGAATATACCACTTTTTGTTGGAAAAATAGCTTCCTCTATCGCCTCAGCAATGGGGTTTAGCTCCTCATATTAATCATGATCTCAAAATATGTGTTGCTCAAAAGATGATCAAAAGAGTGAAAAGTAATAACACAGACTGTTTGCAACAGTGTATTGGTGTTGCAAAACAGCTGTTACAATGGAACTGTTGTAGAAAAACTGTTGCTTTGTCGCTGATTTTAGGACCCTAAAATAAGACTTCCCTGAACAGCTTAATGTTCTTCAGCTGTTAAACAACGACACTGTTCTGCGATTGTTTACCGAGCGTCAATGTTCTTCGCGTTCTTCTTCTTCAGCAGCAGCAGCAGCAGAAACAGAGTTTGGTAAAGCTCTGATTTCTTCTTCTCTAGCTCTCCTTAGGTTCCCAAACTCTCGACACCTCTTCTATATGACCCAAGACATCTATTTATATCAAAAATACCGATTAAATCTCTCCCAAATCTTCCAAAATCTCTTTCCTTCTCTTCACGGCCAAGTTGTGGCAATTTCTTGTTTTAGGATTTCTACGCGTTTCTGAGCTTTCCTTTTTATTCTAAAATCTTCCTTAGATAGATACAAATCCTTGGGAAGGTTTGCATCGTTTTAATCTCTCTAAAATTCCCTAAAACAGGTCACACACGTGACTTTCCATATTTTCTATTGTGAGAAAAATCCGTCGATTGAGCCCAGTCTAATCGATTTAAACACCCATATCAGATTCCTAGACCCATAAGGAGTCTATCCTATGAAAATTAGAGGTTTAATCGACCTAAAACTCCTCCAAATCACGATGGCCAAAACTGTTCTTTAACTGCACTTTTTTCCCGCCAAAATCCTGTTTTTTGAATGTTGAAGATGGTTGCCCCTTATCCAGCGTAGGGGTGCGATTAGCAACTGTATGGAAATGAGATGCCCCTTAGTAATTAGGTTACCCCTTATCCAAAGTGAGAGTCCGAATAACAAATGTCCTCCAGGTGCTTTCCGACAACTTTTCGAGCCAATTTTTTCCAAAAATGTTTATTAGCCAAAAATACCTACAAATAAATAAAACACCATAATAAGTACAAAAATGAGCCCTAACAATATAAAGAATCGAGACAAAAATGAGCCCTGACATATGGAAACTTGATTGCACCATCCTGGATCCAGACTTCTAACAATTTGATCACCTCTTCAATGGGAAAAGGGAGGTCAACTTCTGCTTGATCAGCTTCCGTGTTGGGTTGGAGCTTGTGCATTCCGAGTTTGATTATCCTTCCTTTGTGCTTTTGAAGGAGCTGAGGAAGTATGCTTGCATTGTGGCTCGAATTTTCATTTGCTCCGTTCTGCAACAATGTCTGTGGAAGGTTGGAGGCTGTACTGTTTGTTGATCAAACGTCTGCTACCTTGAGTTTCTCGTGGTTCTTAAGCTTTTGTAACTTTAGCTCTCTCCAGTAAAGCAAGTGCGGTAGTCGCTGATATCTTAGCTGCTTCATGAAGTTCTGAAAAGGTCTGGAACCGGAGATTTTCCAGTAAATCTCTGTAGACCGGGATCATTTCATTGATGCACGAGTCTACAAGTTGCTGCTCTGTGACATTTGGATCATGACAGTCCAGGGCTTGAACTCTGAACCTTTTCACATAATCATTAGGATGTTCATTGTTCCTCTGAAACATTCTTCCAAGATCAGAGAGAGTAACTTGCTCTGACACAAAGAAGTACTTTCTGTAGAAAGCATTAATCATTTCTCCCCAATTGTTGATAGTTCCCGGTGCGATGTTTTTATACCAGGTGTATGCCCTTCCTTTCAAGGATTTTGAAAATTCTTTGAGGCGAACAACATGGTTATGCTCATGTTTGCCCAAGGCTTCCAGGAACCGAGAAACATGCTCCCCGAGCATTGCCTGTTCCGTCATATAAAGTGAAGGTTGGAGAGGTATAACCTTTTGGAAGAGGAATCTTTTGCGTAGGAGCAGGGTATGGAGGTTGGTGACGATGGATATGTGACGTCTTGTTTTTTCCATGGTTTTCCACGAGGCGTTCCAAATCATCCCGAGTAATGAAATTTGATAATTCCTTCGCTGATGGATCGTCTGCAGCTTTACGGATTTCGTTGTCATCCACTGTATGAATTGGAACTACTTCAGGATCAGCATCTGAGGATGTTTCCTTTTATTTTCCTTTTCCTTGAGTATTCTCTGACATCCTATCAGTGAGAGTCTTGAGATAATTGAATAGATCCTTCTGTGTTGCATCCATGTCAGTTTGATTCTTTGCAAGATTCTCTTGCACCTTGATGAGATCAGCCATGGTAGGTGGTGGATTCCCCCTGACTTCCTCAGGGTGTCGGCCGAACAGGGGGTGACCTTCCATGTTAGCATGAGGAGGAATAACATCACTGTCAGTGTTAGAGGCCGGAATGGTTTCCGGGATATCCTCATTGTTATTGTTGCTAGTGCTAGCGTCGTTTGTGTTGTAACCTGTAACTACCCCAGACCTAAGACCAGCCATCTTTGTGAATACTGAGATTGCAACCGAGATAATGATCTCCCACTGTGGTCGCCAATCTGTAGATGGGGAAAAACGATTTGTTGGTTTTATGGAATTGAGGAGACGACCGTGCGGAGGAAACTTCTTGAACCGAGCAAAATGCTTAACCTCACACAGATGCACTGCAAGAAGGGAGTGCTTTAAGTTCGAGAGATCAATATATAGGATTCCGGCCTAAACCAAGACAATGGACGTTCCAGAATCAATTCGGTCACAAGAGAGGATGGATCGATCTGTAGGAGGGAAGCTGAGAAATGTGTGAGATCAATGGTGATCGAGATTGTAGGTGTGTTGTTGTGTATTCTGCGCAAGAAGGTTCTGAATGATTGAATTTACTCAGTTGAGAGTGATTGCTCAGACGATGAGTTCGTGTAGACGAAAGATTATCTGTGTGAACTTGTTGAGAAATTCTTGTCCGCTTCAATCAGGATTCAGAGGCCTTTTTATATTGCTGAATTGTAAACACCTCGATCCCATGAAGTGTGACAGTTGCTGGAGTCAAAGAGTGGGGAAGTGGGAAATCGTGTCAAAACCAGTTGCTCATTGTGCGGAGACTTGGTTGATTTTCCATCCACTTCTTTCCTAACTCCTCCAACTGATTGCACGACTTGCTCACATTCTCATCGTGTGCATGAACACACGTGTCGTAGACTTCCAGACCAAAACCCTAGTTAATATCCCCCATGTGACACGATTGACATCCCGTGGTTGTGGAGTCAGTTGCTGACTTCATGGGACGATGAGTCCTTGTATTGCTGAGTCGAACATGATTTGCAAATGTTCTGAGACTCATGAATTGAACATGTCTATTGAGACAAAGTTATCATTGCCAAATAAAAGTTGATAACCTGAGCAAACTGTACCGCTGAATCGTTGAATATTGATAGTTGAACAAATATTCCTTAGTCTGAGCAAATATTGCTCATCTGAGCGACTGTTGCTCGTCTGATGAATTGTTGGTGGCATGATCAAACAAAATATTAATTTCAGATACTGACTGCTAGGCCGAGTTTAATAATGTAAGTGTTGATCATGGGATCAACGTAAAATTATTAGTATTTGAATCTACTCATAATTACGTTTTTGCAGAGCTCTGGATTCAAAACCCTAATTTTGATCAATTGCTGATCAATTGATGATTTATTGAAAATCAACCACGGAGTGGAGGGACCAGCTACATGGGGTGATGAGTCGACCATGTAACGCCCAGATGCTCAAGTGAGTAAAAATACCAAAGTCTCTTGAAGGCCAGTTGGTGAAAAGATAATTAAATGCTGGTTTAATCATTTTTTAAAATAATGCTCGTGTGAGCGTTAGGTAATAAAACCTAATTATGGAGATATGAGGGAACAACCAAGAGGGAATGATATCGGCCCTTGGTGGTTGTGGGACCAGCTGATGGTCATTTGAGCAAACTCCTAGTTGTTTGAGAAGAGTTTGGACCCAATATGAGCAATTGAGAAAATTAGGTCAAAATTATTAAAACATGTGGGACAGGCTATTTGCAGACCTTAGGGGCCAGCCTTGGTCATTCAAGGAGACATGCCTGCGTCACCATGATGTCCGTGTCTCAGTCCTGAGAATTTCGATATTTTCCGATGCGCGTTTGAGCAACATTTTGAGAAAATATGAAGGATTCAGGGTTTTGCTGAAACTGGGGAATCTTCATGAGATGATGAAAAATAATTAATAAAATAGGGGATTTGCAAGGTGTGGGACCGGACACGGATAGGGAATGACCGACCATCTAGCAAGCTCGGTCCCGCAACACCTTTCCCAATTTTATGTATTTTCCCTGATGTGAGGGAAATATCATGAAACTGAGAAATTTCATGAAATTAAGGAATTTCCATGAGATTGCGGAAATAATAATAATAAAATAGGGAGTCACGAAGTGTGGGACCGGATATGGCCAAGGCATGGCCGGCCGGCCAAAGAGCCCGTCCCAAGGCACTTTTCCCAATTTTATAATATTTTTCACGAATTTAGGGAAATATCATAAAATCAAGAGGTTTATTGAAACCAAGGAATTTATCGAAATCAGGGAGTTTCCATGAGATGGGGGAAACATAAAAAATAATAATAATAAAATAAGGAGCGTGTGGGACCGGCTAGGGCATGACCGGCCGGCTAAAGCCTGGTCCCACGAGTTTCCCTAATTTTATATTATTTTCATGACTTGAGGGAAATTTCATGAATTCGAGGAATTTTCATGGGATGAGGGAAATAAAGGAGTCGTGAGGTGTGGAACCGGCCACGGCTAGGGCATCCCGGCCGGCTAGTGAGTCTGGTCCCACGACATCTTTCCCAAGTATTATTATTTCTTTGATACGAGGAAACGCCATGAGACTGGGGAGTTTCCTTGAGACGAAGGAGATTTGCTCAAATGAAGGGATTTTCATGAGATCAGGGAAAATAATAAAAATATGATAAAATATAGGGGGATTTTGTGTTTCCCCCTCAAAAAATATACCTAATTTTCACTACCCCCTTTATAAATCACTAATAGGCCAAACCCCCTCTACGTTAACTTTTCCGTCATCACCTAGTTAAGTAAGCACTGTAGTGCAGGCGTATGTTATAATAAAATATTAAATATGAGAGACCCCAAAATACCCTGTAGTGAACTCTCTTCCTCGTTTGGTCTTCTTCTTCATCTAATTTCTCTGTAATAAGAACTCGAAATCATTGTCAAAAATCCAAGTAGAGAAGGTGCTGCTAGTGTCGTCCATATTGAAGATTAAAGGAGGCTGATTGAGAGATATTTCAAAGTTCTAAAGGATAAGAACCATTGGGTTTGATTTGGGTTTGAATTTGGCAGCAAGGGTATCAAATTTGTGGGGGTTCCGTTTGGATCTGGGTTTGAATTTGTGGGGGTTCCGTTGTGTGCGTGCAACTGGTAACCAAGAGATAGCCCATCTCTTGTTAGATTAGCTTTTCCACACCCTGCAAATTAGAGAAACGGAAACCCATTGTCCTAAATCTTCTCAAACACTCAAAACTTTCATAAATAACAGTCATTTTATCTATATAAACCAACGACATCAACTCATTTCCAAATACAGACCCGAGTTCCTATTAAATCTGCCTGTACTCATGAAAAGAAGTCAATGACATAAAGCAATTTTCAATCCTTGCTTCTCTGCTTAACAACTTGACCAACTCCTCTAACAGATCGATATGTTTACCCACCTCCCTTGATGCCATTATCACTCGAAAATATGGTCTGAAAATTCCACCTCCATTGATTTTGTTTATACCCACTTTAATTTTGTGGTTAACACAAAGGTTAATTTGTCTCTCTTATTCTATTCCTCTATAGATCTACAATATCATTAATTTGTGGCTTCATCTAATTGCTATAATTACAAAACAGTATATGTATTGTGATGTTCTCTAATGACGGCGCTGTATTGGATGTATGAGGACTGAGGAGGAAAAATGGAGAAGAAGGAGGGATAATAACGATGAGTCCCGTTCAATTGATTTTTGTTCTTTATTTAATATGCACGAGCCACTTTTGGAGGGCATAGATGTCTAACCAGGGAAAATTACACACATCCATGTCACATGTGCCAAGTTAACTAGGTGATGACGGAGAAGTGAACGTAAAGGGGGTTTTACCCATTAGTGGTTTGTAAAGTGGGTAACGCAAATTAGGTATCTTTTTTGAGGGGGAAACACAAAATTCCCCTAAAATATAAAATTGGGTATGGGACTGGCCATGGTACGACCGGTCGGACGGTGAGCCCAGTCTCCCAGCACCTCGATTAATATTTTATTATTTATTATTTTCTTCCTATTTTGCATAGGTTCATCATTCCTTCGTGTTTTAGAATGCTCGTTTGTGCATTCAGGTGCTCGTTTGTGCATTATTGCTGAGTACACTTGCACCATTTTGGTCGGGGCTTACTCGAGAGCTGCTCAGATGCCTGTTCATTGCACATTTATCACTAACTCGTGGAATTCTGCTGGGAAGAACCACGAATTAAAGTGACGAAATATTACGAAGAATCGTAGAATATTGTTGAATAATCAGTTAACGATTAGAGATAATTAATTGATGGCTCTATACTAGCAGGCATGCTGTCTAGGAGCATTAATTATCTGAGAATTGAGAAATATGAGCTTGTTGAAACGTCATATCTCCTTTATATAGTCAGGGAAAACCTTGTTGCATCCTGAAGACGTTATTGCTCTATACTAACAGGCAAGCTGTCTAGGAGCCGTCCAATCTTTCGATTCTATATAGAAGTAATTACTGAAATTTCTCAGTATTCATGAGATGTGCCGTTGCCTCGGCTGAGAGACTACACATCTACATATACTCTGAGAGACAGTATTCTCAGTCAGAGATTTCATGGAACGAGCTTTCATTCATTAATGAGAGACATGAGCCTCAATACTCATCTGATTGTTGGATCAGGAGCAAGTATAATTATGGTTTTACGATTTTAACCCTTGTCGAAAATCCACCATCTACACCAATACAAAGATTTCTATCTCACTCTTGTTCATGAAGAACATAATACATGGAAACAACCTGCAAAGCTTACGCCAATTTTCCAAAAGGGGATGAAAAACGTGTAAACTCATGAACCATTTATTTATAGTGAACAATAGCTTGGAAGCTAAGCAAAGCTATTTTCCTTTTTAAAGACTCTCCTAATTATGGGAGTCTTTAAATTATAAATATTATGCATAAATAATTAAATAAATAATTAATTAGCAAATATTTATTTATGTGAATAAATCACATTTTAACTTAGGCAGGAATTAAAAGTTATCACAAACACTTTAATATGGTAATCAAATATGTTTGGATTAATAGCCATCTTGCCTAGACAAGGAAACGTCACCAATTTGACAAAAAATGCCTTTTAGTCACGTAATTGGGCTCAAGTCCGTGAACTGTTACAAACAGTCCATAGATTGTTTCCTACTAACGAACTGTAACAATTACAGCAGCACTTATAATTGTTAATTTAATAAATCACTCATAACTTCATCGTTATAACTCGGAATTGAGTGATTCTTGGCTCGTTGGATTCGTAAGGTCATTCACTATAACATGAGATTCTTTATAAGAATAAAGGTTATTGTATCCAAGGTCATGAATCAAATAACCTCAAGTATATATACATAAATGTACATTTACCGTCATTGGAATTGTTCCATAGAGTGAAAATTTATCTTGATAGATTAGAAAGGTAGAATTGAACAAGAATCCAAATGAAATCAATCACATACCTTTGTTGATGAAGTACTTGTTGATGTCTTCTTGTAGTCTTCAATCTTCAATCTTCATCCTTTAAGGATAACTTCGATTCAACTTCTTAGACCTAATCTAGTCCGAAACTATCTTTAGTATGCTAAATCAAGAATGCATTTTGGCAACTTAAATTGACAACTAACTTGACATACCAACGCTAGTGGGTTCAACCGAGCAGTGCTCTAACAATCTCCCCTTTTGTCAATTTTAGTGACAAAACCATTTTACATATGGCTTGTACTTGTTAAAAGAAAAATCGACAAGCTTGATTTCCTTGGTTCTTTAACTCTTCATGTGTTCATCCTGTACTTGTTGAAGATCCATCATAGTATTATTACACAACATCAAAGTTTCATTGTATCACAACTTTGACAATAATATTATGGTGATATGTATCACTCCCCCTTAGTCAATACTCCATCTCACATGGAAACCACTCCCCCTTACATAATGATCCGAAAACCATATGTATTTGTAGTGTGAACTACATATTAATTCTCCCCCTTTTTGTCAATAAAAATTGGCAAAGGTACAAGAACGGGATCATAATGAAATTTTTGAAAGAGACATTTCATGACTAAAATAAAAAATACATACCAACTAATTTAGATGCAATCATAAAGCCGAAGCTAAATGCATTCATCAAGGAGTTTAAAGATACAAGATAACCCCTTAAAATTCCACAGCCGCACACCCCTCAAGATATGACCATTAAGCACAAGTTCAAAAGAACTCTCCCCCATTTGATATCATTCCCGAAAGAAAAACAAGAGTGACCTTACTCCAGAGATAAGGATTTATATATTGGATTTTAGAAAACCCACAAGGAGATGCGAACTAAGAACCAATCATTGAAATTCTCTCATGAGATCAAGTTACTGAACAATAGAACTATCTCATGGTAATAATACACAATATGTAATCATGAATATCAAATATTGTGATCATCTTTTCTAAGATATAAACTTGTATAAACAAGAATTGATATGCTTAGAAGGAAGAATAATCTTTTCCATAAGGATTTACACCAAGAATGGTTACCATAAGAGTATGAAAAAGATTCTTTGACAATAAAAAACCAACATCCATGGCTTTGATTATTGCTTCTAACCTGTTATATTTAAGAATTCCAATCAAAAATTAAGTTAGGTAATTAAGACTCATACACGTGGTATCTAACCATATTTATCTTAACCATAACTAGTTCAAATGACTCAAATGAACTAGTTAGAGAGTTGTTCAATTGCAAGGAAATATTATGTAACTACACAAGACACAATTGAAGCAAAGACGATTTGATTCACTTGAATCGGTTCATGAACTTTATATCCACGGTTTGCAAAATGTATTCCTTAGTTTATATAAGTATAAGTTCACAAACAATCGTCTTTAGATATAACCTAACTCAAGTTCGCAGACTAGGTTCGCGGACTTAAGTTACCGGGAAGAGTTTACAAACTCGAGCAGAAATTATCGGGTATGAGAACTTCGCCGGTCCGCAGACTCAGTTCGCGGACTTAGCTTCACGCAAGTAGTTTGTCAACTCCAGCAGAAATTCTCGGGTTTGAGAACTTCGGCAGTTTGCGGACTGAGTTCGCGGAATTGGCTCACGCCATTCTTCCGATTCTCTTGATCAACAAAGTTCGCAAACTTTGGTTCAAGGAATAGGACTTATACATAAATGTGTTTCCACAACAATGCTTATGTCTACCATTGGTTATGTAATCTAAACTCTTATTTCAATCATTGAAGCATTCTTAGAGGACGTTATACAGTTGTTACACCATTTCTCGTTAAAGCAATTTTCAAAGTGATTGAAACATATCATGACTTTCGTCACTAGGTAAAGATAAACTTGGTTGAAGAGAAAAGATTATCAACACATATTTTGAGAAATATGTAAGCGAGTTAGACTCAGCTCAAAACAATAAATTGTTCCACGTATCCAGAAATTACCCAACACAATATGTGCGCCCCCAATTCTTTTGCAATCCTCACCGCATTTGATAGGGATTCATGGTGAGGATGCACTTGATTGTGTTGAGGTGAGCAAAATCTTGCTCACGACAGGTATTCGAAACAAAATCAAACATGGAATCTAAGAATTTAACAACTTCCTTGAAACTTTCAATAACTGTTCCATACCTTTTTAAGATGTTATCCCTTGTCGAACTCTTGTTTGGGAGATCCTTCTTAATAGTACTCGTTGCTTTATTGGTCTTCTTTGGTACCTATTTCTGAGCATCTTTTGGAGCAACGTATTTCTTTCTCCCCAATATAATTATAGAACTTCTTAGGGGGAATACTGAAAAAACTGATATTATGAGACTCGGTTTTTCTCCAGTTTGGAACATCAGATCTTGT
Organism: Papaver somniferum; assembly: GCF_003573695.1. Lineage (NCBI taxonomy): Eukaryota > Viridiplantae > Streptophyta > Magnoliopsida > Ranunculales > Papaveraceae > Papaver > Papaver somniferum. Next base: position 52,695,180 of record NC_039361.1, read on the forward strand.
CATCTTAACAGAATAAGATCTGGTTTTATCTCGTTTAATAAATATGCAATTCCTTTGCAAGTGATATGGTTTTCCACAATAAAAAAAATGTTTAGTAGAATGGAAAAAGTTATGTTTAGTGTTACCTGAATGTGTATGTGCTTTCTTTGGAACTTGACATGATTTTCTCTTTTCGTTATCAGCAGTTGATAGAGATACTTTATTTTTGTGAACCGTGGAAGGTTTTGGTTGAGAAGAATCTTTAGCTTTGACAAATTTTACCTCTTTGCAAAAACTAGGAGCGTCTATTCCTTCATAGCCCAATCCTCGTGTATCACGATGAATTCTACATGCTCCCAATATCGAGGTTAATTTATCTGAGCTGCTATTTCTAGACAAGCTCTCTTTTAAGATCGAGTTTTCTTCTTCCAAACTTTTGAATTTTTCAAGCGCAATAACTAGATCATTCTTGGAAGATTTACATTGAACTTTGAGATTTTCTCGTTCCGAATTAAATAACAAGTTCATCTCAATGTTCTCCAAGTTATCTAGCTTTTCTTGAAGAATAATTTCCCGATCACGACCTTCGGCAATTTCTTCTTTAATCTTTCGTATTTCGTTGAGATAATCTCTTGCATCACTAGAATCAAGTTGGTCTTGCAAGTCTTTATTCCGACTACGAAGTCTGTCATATTTAACTTTCTCACTGAAAAAGGTATTATCAGCTTCCGAAAGTTTACGATGACATTCTTTAAGAAGATTATTAGCAACTGGATCAACATGGAACACTTCTTCGTCAGAATCATAATCAGTATCCGAAAGAATTTTTCCAGAAGCTAATGCAACCTCCCCTACGAGCTCTTGAGGATTATAATATTCAGTTCCATCATCAAGAGTAGGCAAATCTGCTGCATATGCCGATTGTGTACGGCTCCAGCTAGGACATACTGAAGACAAGTGCCCGAAACCACGACAGTTATAGCATTGTACATTATCCTTAAGAGATGTTACACTTTTAGAAAAACTCTTTTTCCTGTCTCTCAAGAATTTCCTAAATTGTCGTGGAGTAACATCCTTAGTATCTGGCAAACCAGATTTATACTTAGAGGATTCAGAATTGTTTGCAGCTTTGAGAGAAATCACCTCTTTTCTTGCGTGTTCATTATCAAAGATTTTTAACTTTCCAACAAGAGTATTTTTGGAGAGTGTAGAAAGATCATTTCCTTCTTCAATGACATGTTTCTTAGACTCGTATATTGATGGTAGAGACCTGAGAATTTTGCACACAATATCTTTCTCCGGAATAGTTCTTCCTAACGCAAATGAGGAGTTAACTATTTGAGAAAGTCTTTGGTTAAACTCATCAAAGGTTTCATCATCAGACATGAGAAGGTTTTCCCAGTCAGAAGCTATATTTTGAAGCCTTGCTTCTTTCTCTGCGGCATTGCCTTCGAATACGGTTTCTAAGATATCCCAAGCATCTTTAGACTTATTACACGTAGTAACATGGTGATGAAGATCTGCGGTAATGGCGTGGATGATCGCGTTTAATCCTTCATAATTTTGCTTTGCAACAAGAATCTCAAGATCATTGTAATCACCAATATTCTTTTCAACAGTTACACCGTCTACTGTAACTGATGGAGGATCATGGCCATTAACAATACGAACCCATGATTGAAAATCTCGCGCTTGAATGAAAGAACGCATAGCAATTTTCCACCATAAATAGTTCGTGCCATCGAAGACTGGCGGTACGTTTATAGAGATAACACCTCTGTCCGTAGAATCAGATTGATACAAACACAAACTTATGAGGTCTTAGTGTGTTTGCCTGCTCTGATACCAATTGAAAAATCGTGGGTCTAACAACCACACCCAATATTTAATTTGGCAATCTGGATAGACAAACTCCAATATACTTTCTAGAGAATCAACTATACAGTCAGACTCAATCTAGATAAAAGTATATCAAAGAGTTTTATATCTCTATCTCTTGATTCAATCCGCAATCAACAAATAGGAATTTGCGAGCCCGATTGAATATAAGAGGATTAACTTCAATGGTACCAAAGACCAATGTTCAAATGTCAATCAATTCACTCAACAACCCAAAGGCCGGATACAAGAACTGATTGATCTTAACGCACAACCTATGATATTTCTATTATATAAATAAAATATAATGCGGAAAAGAAATAACACATACACCAAAATTTTGTTAATGAGGAAACCGCAAATGTAGAAAAACCCTGGGACCTAGTCCAGAATAAACACACACTGATTAAAAGCTGTTACACCAATTTCCTACTACCTATTCAGACTAGATGTAATACCTGCGTCAGCACTTATCGAACTCCTAGCATAATACCGACTCTCTTTAAGAACTCTTCACACAAATCTTCTAGCAGAACCCAAAGTTCTCTTTAGAAGATACACCAACACGATTGATACGATTTGATATTTTGTTTACACAAAACACCGGTTTGATTACCCTTTAGATGTGAATCAAGATTTTGGAAATCTTGTGTATATTTTGATAAAAACAATTACTAGGTAAAAGTAATATCAAAACAAACTTGTAGATTAGGGTTTTAACTTACAATCAGTATACGTACACACAAGGAGTACTTGAACCTGATTTCCGTAAGTAAACTTGGGTGATTCCAAAGATCAATTTCCAAGTTAAGAAAACCCTAATAATTCTACAACAATAACAACTAGAATAAATCTATAGATATCTTGTTTAAAACTTCTTAAGGATTTTTAAGAGATACCTTAATCTAAGTTTTCTTTCTAGCTTCCGATTTCGACTAACAAGTGTTGGTATACGATCAGAAACTGAAATCTATCAAAACCTAGGGTTTATGATCAACAACTCTTGAATGGTTTTATATCAGAAGAGAAAACCTTAGAATAGACAAGAGGTGAAAAACCTAGATTACAAGTTGTATGATCAGTCACGAAGATTAAATCCAACTTGGCTTTGTGATCCCCAATACAAAGACTTTTATCTCACTCTTGTTCACGAAGAACAGAAGACATGGAAACAACCTGCAAAGCTTACGCCAATTTTCCAAAAGGGGATGAAAAACGTGTAAACTCACAACCCTTTATTTATAGTGAACAATAGCTTGGAAGCTAAGCAAAGCTATTTTCTTTTTTCAAGACTCTCCTAATTATGGGAGTCTTTCCTAAGTTATAAATATTATGCATAAATAATTAAATAAATAATTAATTAGCAAATATTTATTTATGTGAATAAATCACATTTTAACTTAGGCAGGAATTAAAAGTTATCAAAAACACTTTAATATGGTAATCAAATATGTTTGGATTAATAGCCATCTTGACAAGGAAACATCACCAATTTGACCAAAAATGCCTTTTAGTCACGTAATTGGGCTCAAGTCCGTGAACTGTTACAAACAGTCCATGGATTGTTTCCTACAAACGAACTGTAACAATTACAGCAACACTTATAATTGTTACTTTAATAAATCACTCATAACTTCATCGTTATAACTCGAAATTGAGTGATTCTTGGCTCGTTGGATTCGTAAGCTCATTCACTATAACATGAGATTATTTATAAGAATAAAGGTTATTGTATCCAAGGTCATGAATCAAATAACCTCAAGTATATATACATAAATGTACATTTACCGTCATTGGTATTGTTCCATAGAGAGAGCATTTATCTTGATAGATTAGAAAGGTAGAATTGAACAAGAATCCAAATGAAATCAATCACATACCTTTGTTGATGAAGTACTTGTTGATGTCTTCTTGTAGTCTTCAATCTTCAATCTTCATCCTTTAAGGATAGCTTCGATTCAACTTCTTAGACTTAATCTAGTCCGAAACTATCTTTAGTATGCTAAATCAAGAATGCATTTTGGCAACTAAAATTGATAACTAACTTGACATACCAATGCTAGTGGTTTAAACCGAGCAGTGTTCTAACAAGTTGTCCACCTGACATTCTTCCTTGTGTAAAATCATAATCTAGAAATGACTCATTACAGCATTTCTCTTGATTGCAGACACTGCCTTTTACTCCAACAATATGAGAGACAAGTTTAATTACTTCTTTATACATACATGCAAGAAAGTTGTGAAGTTTCTCATTCCTCAGTGGAAAACGACATCTTCGTTCAAAATGTCCTTTATTTCCGCAATAATAGCAGTTAAAGAATTTGTTCTTGACTGTTCTCATGCGAGTTAAATTTCAAGGAGTGCAATCCATGTTTCCAAAACCGTCGGCTGCTGGTAAGGTTTTTTTACATGGAGAGTTGACATTAGCTTGAACAAATTGATCTTATCAGTACTTGGAGCGTTTATTCCCTTATAGCCCAGACCACATGTATCACAATGTTCTTTACATGCTCCAAGCATATAAGATAATTTTTTAGATCTAGAATTGAATCTTTTCAGATTCTCCTTCAGTGATTTTACCTTATTAAGGGAAGCAGCGAGATCGGTCTCCACATATATTTTTTTGGCGAGGAGACTGAGTTCTCTTTCATTAAAACATTTTTGTTGAGAGTCATATCTTGCTTCAGAATCTGCAAGTCTTTATTTCAACACAAAGATATTTCGAAGGAGATGATCACATTCAGACCTTTTTGAGCGTAAGTCTTCTTATCGATCTTTAACGGTAGATTGTAAAAGTTTATATCCACAATCATAACCTTTAAAGAGTTTTCTCATCTTTCTGTTTTCTTGACAGAGAGGTGCCAAATATTTTCTCAAGCAATCTGTTGACTTATTTTCTTTCAAGGCATGGTCAAAGAGCTTGATATATTGAGATACTTCCTTATCAATACTTTGTCCTTCTTCTGAAAGATCGTCCAACTGTTCACCAAGACACTTTTCCCAGTTGATGGCAGATTCAGACACAAAGGTAGGTACAGAAGGCTTCATAGATGTCTCATAATTTTGAAATATCTTAGAGGAACTCTGATCTGGTGTTGCGTTATCAGAGAGATTATTGTCGTTTATATAGTCAGATCGCTACAAACACAGATTTATGAGGTCTTTAAATGTGTTTGCCTGCTCTGATACCAATTGAAAAAGTGGGGGTCTAACAACGACACCCAATATTTCGCTTAGCAATCTGTATGGACAAACTCCAATATACTTTTAAGAGAACCAACTAGATAGTCAGACTCAATATTATAAAACGTATATCAAAGAGTTATATCTCAATTTCTCAATTCAATACTTACTCAAGCAAATAAAAATCTGCGAGTCTAATTGAACATAAGAGAAATTAACTTGGACGGTACCAACGACCAACGTTCAAGTATCAATCAATTCCAAACAACAACCAAAGGTTGGATTTACCAATTGATCGATTCAACGCACAACCTGTGATATTTCAATTATATAAAAAAAATATAATGCGGAAAATAAATAACACAGACATCAGAAGTTTTGTTAACGAGGAACCGCAAATGAAGAAAAAACCTAGGACCTAGTCCATATTGAACACACACTGTATTAAGCCTCTACAGACACTAGCCTACTACAAACTAACTTCGGTCTGGACTATAGAACCCCAATCAATCTCACACTGATCCAAGGTACAGCTGCGCTCTTTAAGTCTCTGATCCCAGCAGGATACTACGCACTTGATTCCCTTAGTTGATCTCACCCACAACTAAGAGTTGCTATGACCCAAAGTCGAAGAATTTAATAAACAAATCTGTATCACACAAAAAATTCAACAGGAATAGATAAATCTGTCTTCCACAGAAATACCTACGAGTTTTGTTCCGTCTTTTGATTAATCAAGGTGAACAGGAACCAATCGATAACCCAGACTTATATTCCCTAAGAACAACCTAGAATTATCAATCACCTCACAATAATCTTAATCGACTAGCGAAACAAGATATTGCGGAATCACAAACGATGAGACGAAGAGTTTGTGACTACTTTTATATCTTGCCTATCGGAGAAATCAATCTCAAGCCAATCTTACGATTGTACTCAAATACGATAGAAACAACACGATCAGATCAAGCAACTATAGAGAAAATAGTTGGGTCTGGATTCACAATCCTGATGAAGTCTTCAAGTCGTTAACCTACAGGGTCTCGATAGAAACCTAAGGTTAAAGGAGAATCAACTCTAGATTATACAACTAGTATCACATAGGAGGTGTGAGGATTAGGTTTCCCAGTTTCTAGAGTTCTCCTTTATATAGTCTTCAAATCAGGGTTTGCAATCAATGCTACCTTGGTACAAAGCATTCAATATTCACCGTTAGATGAAAACCTGATTAGATTCAAGCTAATATCTTTCAACCGTTATATCGAATCTTAGATTTTTATACACACATGAAATGTAAATTCATTTAGGTTTGAGTAATCGTACCTAAACGTGTACAAGTCGTTGGTTCAACGGTAGTTAACCATAGGTTAGCCATATGAGCACTTTCATATCAACCTTATTCTTCTTTACCACAACTAGTTCAAATGAATCAAATGAACTAGTTAGAGAGTTGTTCAATTGCTTAAATCTCATAGAAGTATACAAGAAACAATCAAAATAAAAACAGTTTTGATTCACTCAAATCGATTCATGAACATTATAGCCACGGTTTGCAAAAATTGCATTCCTTAAAATATAAATGTCTTAGTTCACAAATTAAACTATTTTTAGAAAATAACCTACTTAAGTACGCATACTGGTACGCGGACTTAAGTACCTGGATTAAGTTTTTTTCAGTTCACAAACTTCAGCAAAAATTCACGGGATGTGAATTTCCGGCAGTACGCGTACTGGTACGCAGACTTTAGTTCCGGTTATCCTGAGCAGCAAAGTACACATACTTTGGTTCAAGGATTTTGGACTTACACACATATGATTTGTCTCACAATGTTTATATCCAACCATGGTTATGTATTCTAAACTCTCATTTCAATCATTGAAACATTCTTAGAGGACGTTATATAGTTGTTGTTCACAAACTATTTTTTGTCAAAGCGATTTTCAAGTAATTGAAACTAATATGACTTTCATCACTAGTAAAGATGAACTTGGCCAAAGCGAAAGCTTACCAACACATATTTCGAGAAAAAGATAAGCGAGATAAACTCAGCTCGAAATAGTACATGTGTATAATCATAGTCTATATAGCAATACGACTTTTGTCTCAAGATAGGAGATAAAGAAGACTTTTAAGTGATAGATAAGTTCAAGTATCCACATACCTTTTTGTCGATGAAGTTCCACCAGTTCTTTGAGTAGTCTTCGTCTTTGCATGATGAACACCGCGGAGTATAGAGATCAACTACACTTTCTATCCTAGTCCGAGACTTAGCTATTAGTAGACTAGAAATCAAGACTTATCATTTTGGAAACTAAACTTGACAAACAAGCTTGAGATAGCAACGCTTGCGAGTTCGACCGAGCAGTGCTCTGATAATCCCCCCTTTGTCAATTTTAGTGACAAAACTATCTATACATATGGAATACAAAATAAATAAACTTTGCAGCTTCTCTTCCACATGCATGATCCTCTTGGTTCTTCAACATTACTCAAAATATTTGTCACTTCCGAGTACTCCAATGATTCCAAAGGTTGTAAGTTCAGCATCATCGTCGTTGAAAATCCGTAGCCATAACAATGAGAAAACAAAAGCTTTCAATCATTGATACACAGTGTCATAATATTATTACACAACATCAAATTTCAATTGTATCATAACTTTGACAACAATAATATGGTGATATGTATCACTCCCCCTTAGTCAATACTCCATCTCATATGGAAACCACTCCCCCTTACATAATGATCCGAAAACCATATGTATTTGTAGTGTGAACTACACATTAATTCTCCCCCTTTTTGTCAATAAAATTGGCAAAGGCACGAAAACTAGTGGGATCCTCATGAAATTTCCATAAAGACACTTCATGACCAAAAGAAAGTACATATCAACTTTTTAGATGCAATTATATAGCCGAAGCTAAATGCATTCATCAAGGAGTTTATAAAGATAACCCCTATAGTATTCCACAACCGCACTCCCCACAAAGATTTGGCAATTAAGCACAAGTTCCATTAATAACTCTCCCCCATAAAATGTCATTCCCGAAAGAACAACAAGAGCGACCTTACTTCCACAAGAAAATAAGGATTTCTTTGGATAACACAAATCACATAAGAATATGAATTTGTATCCAAAATACTCAATTAAATTAACCACAAGAGAACCCATGATTAATTTAATCAGAAATGCTCAATATAAGAGAACTTACGGAGCCACACAGTACATACATAAAAAATATGGATCAGGGAAGATGAATACTGCGGAATAAACAAAGATTCATTCTATCTTTCATCACTATTTTCACAATGCATAACATTGATGGAAGAAAGGATGAACTTTTTTTTACAAAGATTAAGTCTATTGTATGTTATTGTGCAAATGGTAATGAAAGATAGAATGAATCTTTGTTTACTCTGCAGTATTGATCTTCCCTGATCCATATTTTATGTATATATTATGCGGCTCCGTAAGTTCTCTTATGTTGAGCATTTTCGATTAAATTAATCATGGGTTCTCTTGTGGTTAATTTAATTGATTTTTTTGGATACAAATTAGTATTCTTATGTGATTTGTTGTTGTCCAAATAAATCCTTCTTTTCTTGTGAAAGTAAGGTCGCTCTTGTTTTTCTTTCGGGAATGACATTTTATGGGGGAGAGTTCTTAATTGAACTTGTGCTTAATTGCTAAATCTTTGTGGAGAGTGCGGCTGTGGAATATTGTAGGGGTTATCTTGTATCTTTATAAAATCCTTGATTAATGTATTTAGTTTCGGCTATATAATTGCATCTAAAAAGTTGATATATGCTTTCTTTTGGCCATGAAATGTCTCTATGGAAATTTCATTAGGATCCCACTAGTTTTCGTACCTTTGCCAATTTTATTGACAAAAAGGGGGAGAATTGATGTGTAGTTCAAACTACAAATACATATGGTTTTCAGATCATTATGTGTGTGTGTGTGTGGGGGGGGGGGGGGGGGGATTCCATGTGAGATGGAGTATTGACTAAGGGGGAGTGATACATATTACCATAGTATTGTTGTCGAAGTTGTGATACAATTGAACTTTGATGTTGTGTAATAATACTATGACAATGTGTAACAATGATTGAGAGCTTTTGTTTTCTCATTTTTATGGCTACGGATCTTCAACAATGATGATGCTGCATTGAATATCTTTGGAATCATTGGAGTACTTGGAAGTAACGAAGATTTCGAGTAATGTTGAAGAACCAAGAAGATCATGCATGTGGAAGAGAAGTTGCAAAGTTTATTTATTTTGTATTTCATATATATTTATAGCTTTGTCACTAAAATTGACAAAGGGGGAGATTGTTAGAGCACTGCTCGGTCGAACTCGCAAGCGTTACTATCTCAAGCTTGTTTGTCAAGTTTAGTTGCCAAAACTATAAGTCTTGATTTCTAGTCTACTTATAGCTAAGTCTCGGACTAGGATAGAAAGTGTAGTTGATCTCTAGACTCCACGGTGTTCATCATGCAAAGACGAAGAACTACTCAAGGAACTGGTGGAAATTCATCAACTAAAAGGTATGTGGAGACTTGAACTTATCTATCACTCAAAAGTCTACCTACTTTATCTCCTATCTTGAGACAAAAGTCGTATTGCTATATAGACTTCGATTATACACATTTTCTATTTCGAGCTGAGTTTATCTCGATTATCTATTTCTCGAAATATGTGTTGGTAAGCTTTCGCTTTGGCCGAGTTCATCTTTACTCGTGACGAAAGTCATGTTGATTGTTTCAATCTCTTTAAAATCGCTTTGATGAAAAATGCAGTGTGAATAACCTCTATATAACATCCTCTAAGAATGTTTAAATGATTTAAATTAGAGTATAGAATATGTAACCATCTTTGGATATAAGGATATAGTCTTTTCGCACATTAGTGTATAAGTCCAAAATCGGGAACCAAATGTATGCATACTTGTGTGTGTACTAAATGGTTAATGGAGACTGGGTATGTATGCGTACCTGTACGCATACTGGAAGAAGTTCACGATCGTGAATTTCTGCTGAGTTTGGAAATCAAAACCAACTCAATTGGTTACCTAAGTATGTGTACCCGGACGCATACTGGCGGAAAGTTCATGTCCGTGAATTTCTGCTGAGTTTGAAAACCAAAACAAACTCAAATCTGATTACTTGAGTACGCATACCCGTACGCAAACATAAGTGTGTTACTTTCTAAAATTAGTTTGTTGATGAACTAAAACATTTTTATAATAAGGAATGCAATTTGCAAACCGTGGCTATAATGTTCTTGAATCGATTCGAGTGAATCAAAACCGATTTTGCTTCGATTGTGTCTTGTATACTTCTATAAGATCTAAGCAATTGAACAACTCTCTAACTAGTTCTTTTGAGTCATTTGAACTAGTTGTGGTAAATAAGAATAAGGTTGATATGAAAGTGCTCATATGGCTAACCTATGGTTAACTACCATTGAACCAACGACTTGTACACGTTTAGGTACGGTTACTCAAACCTAAATGAATTTACATTTCATGTGTGTATAAAAATCTAAGATTCAATATAACGGTTGAAAGATATTAGCTTGAATCTAATCAGGTTTTCATCTAACGGTGAATATTGAATGCTTTGTACCAAGGTAGCATTGATTACAAACCCTGATTTGAAGACTATATAAAGGAGCTCTAGAAACTGGGAAACCTAATCCCCACACCTCTTGTGTGATAGTAGTTGTATAATCTAGAGTCGATTCTCCTTTAACCTTAGGTTTCTATGGAGACCCTGTAGGTTAACGACTTGAAGACTTCATTGGGATTGTGAAGCCAGACCCAACTATTTTCTTTGTAGTTGCGTGATATGATCTTGTTGATTCTATCGTATTGATTACAATTGTAAAATTGGCTCGAGATTAATTTCTCCGATAGGCAAGATAGAAAAGTAGTCACAAACATCTTCGTCTCATCATTTGTGATTCCGCAATATCTTGTTTCGCTAGTCCATTAAGATTATTGTGAGGTGATTGATATTTCTAGGCTGTTCTTCGAGAATATAAGTCCGGTATATCAATTGGTTCCTGTTCACCTTGATTTATCAAAAGGCAGAATAAAACTCGTAGGTATTTCTGTGGGAGACAGATTTATCTATTCATGTAGACTTTTCTGTGTGATACATATTTTTTTATTAAAGTCTTCGACTTTGGTTCGTAGAAACTCTTAGTTGTGGGTGAGATCATCTAAGGGAATCAAGTGCGTAGTATCCTGCTAGGATCAGAGACGTAAGGAGCGGGTTAATACAGTATGTGTTCAATTTGGACTAGGTCCGGGGTTTTCTACATTTGCGGTTTCCTCGTCAACAAAACTTCTGGTGTCTATGTTATTTCTTTTCCCCATTATATTTTGATATATAATTGAAATATCACAGGTTGTGCGTTGAATCGATCAATTGGTAAATCCAACCTTCGGTTGTTGATTGAAATTGATTGATACTTGAACATTGGTCTTTGATACCGTTCAAGTTAATTTCTCTTGTATTCAATTAGACTCGCAGATTTTTATTTGCTTGAGTAAGTATTGAATTGAGAAATTGATATATAACTCCTTGATATACTTTTTATTAAGATTGAGTCTCACTGTCTAGTTGATTCTCTTAAAACTATATTGGAGTTAGTCCATACAGATTGCTAAGAGAATTATTCGGTGAGGTTGTTTGACCCCCACTTTTTCAGTATTGTTGAGACCAAGCAACTAAACCTATAGTTCACCTAGTTCCCTCAGTATTCATGTGCCTCCAACTTGTAATAAGTCACGCACTTGGAACAATTCCTTTGGTTCGTATTCCAAATAGTAAGGGAATGCTAAATCTATTCGGTAACAACTCTTTTCAAACAACGTGATATGAGTTTGACAAAAGGCTCTTCTGTTTATCCCAATAAACTCCTTTGTCAGGTTCTTAGATCAATCTATTCAACAACTACCAAAGTAATTGTTTAGACTATGCAATCAATACTATTAATCACAAAGAAATGTATTGATGTCGATCTACTCAAATAATCAATCAAGGTTATCACAAAGATAAACCGATTATAGTTGGATCCCCAGCCGATCAAGTTTTTTGCACACCAAATATTATGAACTCAAATAAGAAATCTTCTTTGTCTTCAAATCTTCTTAGATCTTCAATAAAAACATGCACACAAACAACTTGAATCTCTTGTGATCAATCACACACAGAACGAAGTCTGTTAACGATGGATTATCACAATACGTCTTTAGATATACAAAAAGTTATAAAGATCCCCGTAGAAACTTCGATCTAATTTGAGTGAATCTTATATCAGAAGAGAAGATTCTCAAGCATAACAAACTAAGTGCAATCAAAGTTCAACAACCGTTAGTCAATCAAATCAATCGAAAACTAATAATAAACTGCAATTATCTAGTTTCCCACCAGCGGTACTCGTAGAGCTTCCCAATCCTAAAGAAGTCTTTAAAACGAGCGGTCGTAAGAGATTTCACCTAGGTAGTTTTGCTGGCTCTACCAGTAACAACACAACTAGGTAGTTTTGCTGGCTCTGAGGATTAATTTGCTCGAAATGCAAACTTCAATATTTATAGACCAAGGAAGTTTGGACAACAAGGAATTTCCAAAATCGAATATTCTCAAAGATATGCAATAAAGCCAAAAACTGTTATCATAATTCCTGGAAATGCACTGTCCAAATATTGACTGAAATCTCAGTAGAAAATCTCCAATTAGTAAATGCACATTACCAATTTTTATTTTCTAAGTATATGCATTTAATTGCTGGAAATTAAAAGCATATAAAACTAAAAACCTTAATTAAAAGATTCTCAATTTATTTCGATCCGGGTTTCTCCTTTAGTTATTAAGGAATATCTTTGAACAATAAAAGATAAGAATTACTGCACATGTTCAAAGTATGTCCACATCTTTACTTTGTAAATCCTTTTTCATATTTACAATCTTGGAACCGATTTACCACACTTCCAAACGAGTTTCGAATTGGTTCATCTGACTTCCAAAAACTATGTGATTGATTATCCTATCAAATCGCCATTAATGGGTTTCATGGTTCTATCAAAACAAAGTTTCGGTTGTACCTCCATGTGGGTACTAGGATCGGTCACACTAGCTTTACAAAAATTGGCTGACTAAGTACTAGGATCGATTACCACATACTTATGGTAATTTACTTGTGATCGGTTGCACAAGTCATAGGATCAGTTACCAATTAATAAGACTTGTTGTATCTCTTACAAGGATCGATTCCACATACTTGTGATCGGTTGCACCTCTTACTAGGATCAGTTCCCCAATGTCTAGAGTTGGTCATACCAGTTACAATATATCGATCATACCATCTCAGGTGATTACTTAAGATCGGTTTCACTAATAAAAGTTATACCAATACAAAAGTCAGGCATTGTGAATAGTTTTACCAAGATACATAAACAAGTTATGAGCGGTTATACTAAACACACATATTGGTAATACAAAAATTTGCAATGAATAACAATACCAATAAGCCTAGCAATTACCCTTTCGATTCACAAAACAAGTTTATGAATTGTAGTTCCTTTAAACGAATGTAAAACATTGTTTCCTAGGACGAAATCTTCACCCATACCCATACATAATCACAATAGAATTCATACGATTATGTCGATGTCTTATATATGAAGTTCAAAAGATAGACGTTATACTTCGTATTGTAATTCCTTAATACTATGTCTAACTAGAGTATAATCATTCACAGCTTCGCAGTTATGTTTTCAATATGCACGACTTGAAAGATACATTAGGAATGAAACAGTTCAAGTCAACTATTACTAACCTCAAGAGGAAGGATGATGTCGTTGATAGGTGTCTAAAACACCTTAATATTTATCTATTGTTTATGCTTTCTTCGCTAAGTTTTCTTGTAAATTATGTATCTTATGTTTAATTTTGATTTTTAGGTACTTTGGAGCAAAAGAAGGAGAAACGTCGCTTAAAATAGCTAAAGTGTCATTTCATGTGCAACCACTGTTCGAAGCGAATTATTTCTCATTATTTTCTTTTATTTCTTCATATCTATCTGAAAAGCATGTCGACTTTAGTGATGCAAGTTATATCTGAAAAGCAAGACAGCTTTAGTGATGAAAAGAAATTGAAGAAAAGAAGTGGATCTAAGAGGTAAGAGGCGGCTGTTGTTGGTGGAAAAATTCGAAAAGTGGTGTTTGAACCTCCGGAGAAATGTGTTAAAGACACCCATAGGATTTTTTGCTATTTAAAGCCCAAAATTACTTCTTGTAGCCTACATTTTACTATTCGTACCCCAAAAATCGCTATTTATACCCAAAATTGCTAAAGGGACACCTCTGTCGGATAAGGGGAGATCATCTTCTCCATTTGAATTTCAAATTTTGGCGGGAAATCAGATTTTAATGGCTGCAAAATTAGGGTTCTCCATTTGAATGGGTTGTGATGAGACCAAAGTTCTGAAACTAAATGGGTTTGTTCCTAATGACTAAACAGGGATGGTAATGGTCTTTGTTTTGACCATAATTGGCTGGATAATCACCGGTGATGAAAACAGAGTCGGCAATGCACTCGGGGTTCTGTTGAGAAGATTTGGACCTTTGCACTGAGATTCAACCGGTCAAATGGATTCCAGTTATCATGTTACGAATTAACAGGGATGGTACCTGTGTTGGAATCGACTGGATTGGGCTACAACGTCGGATTGGATTAAACATGGGAAGAAGTATCCACGGGTCTCTGTTGGTTCGAGTTTGGAAAGTTTGGGAGATTTTCAAGGGATTGTTCTTGCGAATGTATTGCTAACAGGACGAGTGACGTGTTTGGTACCTAAAAAGAGAAAGCAAATCTTTGTATATTTGCGAATCAACATAAACAGGTTTGCTCGGTGTACTGTTGATTCTACATTTGGGAATTTCGTGAGAATCATATTTTGAGAGATTTTGTTAATAGTTTGGACAAATAAGAAGCCGTGTAGAGAAATTCTCGTTACTTCCGGTGAAGAAAGTCCGAGACTTGGGAGGAAAGGAAGGAGAGATTTAATAGAGAAACTTAGGGTTCTGTGGTGTATATATAGCCCTGGATTGAGCCCGAGTCGGCATATGGATAGCCTATGAGTGTTTTAGCTGTAGTAACTCTTCCGCAACTGAACTATTGCAACACTTTTGTGGCTGAATACCTTTAGCGACTAAAAATCGTTGTAAGCAGAATTTCATTATTTTTAATACAATGATTAATCCAGTATTCTCCAATCTTCGATTCATGAGTAACTAAATTTCTTTTCTAGGGTTTTGGAGGAAGTTATTTTCGATGCTTAAATTTTAGTAGTTAATTTTCTATTCTTTACATGCTTCATATTAATGGTTTTGGGTAGTTTAGCTATCGATCTTTTATAAGCGAAGGAAAGTTAAGCCTTAGAATATAGATGGGAGTCATAAAAAAAGAGCTTGTAACGTTATATCTTCCAAAGCATGAGATTGGGTTCGAAACTGTTTTGAGTAAAATAGGAGTAATTTGTCAAAGAAACTATTATTGAGTTTACAAATATTGGAATTGAAATCCAAAACCCTAGAATCTTCTCTCCTTGGTGAACCAAAAATCAAAGTTTGTTAGTTTTTCTTAGTATTTTCTCTTTTTAGTCTTAAAAATAAATATTCATAAAAGTCCGAGAATCGAATCTTTCTTACCACTTGTAAAAACTACATCAGTCGTCGATGTAGCTCTTTACTTCTTCACATTCTTCAAGTCTTCACATAATACTTGCTAGTCTCATATCCTAGTAACTTTCTAGCTAACCTATAATAAGTTGACTCTAGTAAATAATCAAGCAACTCTTTAAATGAGTTTTGGTTCACTAAAATATGACAACCAAACTTGGCATCCCAACGCTTGGTGGGTTCAACCGAGTTATGCTCTAACAATCTCCCCCTTTGTCAATTTTAGTGAAAAAACTCTTACATCATATGGATAAACAAACTACAAGAATTCATTACACATACGCTTTATTCCAAGTTTCAACAACACAATAACCTGTATACATTCAATCCATAAATGCCTCTGTTGACATTATAATAACAAAGCTAATACTCCCCCTAAAGGTAAGATAGGTAGATTTTCAATTAGCATGTCTTTGTTATTCCTTTTGTAGTTAAGATAACCACAAGTATCTATATGATATGTTACTCCCCCTTAGTCTATGCTTTACTCTTTCGTTAGATATAACGTTTAAGCACCATTGTCCTTTCCTTAGTGATACCAAATCACTTGTTTACTCCATATATTTCTCCCCCTTTTTGTCACAAAATGACAAAGGTACGAGAAAATAAAATACAAACCGAAAGGATCTTACAAATCTTAAAAGACTTGCATAACCTATAAGAGTTAAGCACAAGGGTTCCACACACCATTTTAGATAACCAATATCAAAACCGAAACTAGAAAGTAATCTTGTTTTGATATGTTACCAAGGAAACAATTGCCCGAAGCAATTTTCCCTAATAGTTTAGCAAATCAAAAATTGACTAAGCACCTTAGTTCTTTTACTAAACCGATTATACAAATACAATCGCTTGTTCGATAAGACCAAAATAAAGATCAGAATTAACTCTATTTTTCTCATCAAGTTCTAATTATTCAATTAATAACTTAGACCTTTCACTTTTAAACAAGACAAATACTAGGTTAGTTAAATAGCATTTCTTGTTAAGGCATTCTATTAGACTTGAATAACCGAATCCTCCACTTTGATAAGTCTAACTAAGATTAGAATTAACTTAGTTTCTCTTATCCGAAATCGAATTGGACTAAACAATTGATCCCGAAAACCTTTTTGTTAAGCCATAAACAATTCATACAAACCAGATGAATCAACTTGCATAATTATTTACCTCAAGCGGAAGAAATTGAAACAAACATAGACATTATAGTACCACAATTGCACCGAAATTTCGTAAGCCTCAAATTCCGCATCATATTCTCCATTTCTTCGCATTTTGCCGAGAAGGAATATCACCGTGTTGTCATCCTCTTGTAAGACAAAAGAACAACAACAAACACCAACCTTTACCAGAGAAAGGTTGAAAATAGGTTTTAACTAATGCGAGGCAAAAGTTGAAGCCCTGAAACACATATGTTTTTATGCTAAACCAGACGATTTAACATATTGTGACTTTTTCACACATGAGTTTCAATCGGAACCCCTTATGATACTTTGGTAAAGCCTACCAACATGGGCTAGAACTTAATTACGCTAAGCCAAAAAGTCACCCAAACCATAAGGGTTCACATAATATGAGA
Organism: Papaver somniferum; assembly: GCF_003573695.1. NCBI lineage: Eukaryota > Viridiplantae > Streptophyta > Magnoliopsida > Ranunculales > Papaveraceae > Papaver > Papaver somniferum. Next base: position 52,712,552 of record NC_039361.1, read on the forward strand.
TCGAATATTAAGGTTATAAAAACCGAAATCAGACATCCCATAAACTCAAATGAAATACACCATAAATATTCAACAGAAAATCAAGTATTGTAATTACCTCAATCTTGTAGGAAATTGAATTACGAAACTAACGCAAAAATAATGAGGTTATTCCGAGTTCGTACGAAGAAGTTATGAGAAAAAAAGTTTTGCACTCCTTCGTATGAATCAATCACACCAATCACTAGGATCGGTTACAGTAGTTACTTGTGATGGATCACAACACCAAACTGTTTTTGACATAACTTTTTCATACAATGTCCGAATTTAGTGATTTTTGGCTCGTTTCAACCGTAAAAACAAGAGCTACACATATATGATCAGTAGATATCAACATCATAAACTCAAAATTACCGTTTCTATAAAAATCTCAAATATATATAGATAAGGTATGGGTATAGAAGAAAAGCAATCTACCTAAAGATGTTAATTAGTCATATAATAACCGAGAGATTATGTGATAAGTTTTTCATGTGCTCTTTCAAAAGATTGAGCACCAAGGTGAGCATACACATTCTAACACAACTAGGTTTTGTTGAGTTGAACCTTGTCTTGTACGTCACGAGTGACTAAGACAGAATCATCATTCTTGACCTCTTGCTTAGTTTGTTTTCTCTTATTCCATCTCTTGTTTTTCTTATTTGACTTGTGATGAGGAGTGTCATTATCACAATGTTCACTAGTACAAGAGATTTCTGACAGATGTCTCTCTTTAATATTTTAAGAAAACTCTTGTAATTATTGTCACCAACAATTAACAGCTGAGAGTCATTCTAATGACTAAATTTTGGGCCCTTCTTGGCTATGGATGACTTTGGGACCCATTTAGAGTTGGGTTTCGCAGGAGCAGCTTTCTCTTTCATACCATTAGAACCATTGTCCTTTTGAATATTTTGCGAAACAACTTTTCTCCAATTTGGAACATCAGATCTTGTCTTAGCATTTACAAAGTCATCACTCTTTTTATATTCGGGTCTTTTATAAGATGACCTTGTTGAGCGATAGGCAAAATTTGAACTGTCATTATAACATTTCTTTTGCCTAAACTTTGGACAATATCGATCCTAGTTCCTTTGGGAGCAATCTTAGCCAATTCTTTTGATACAAAAGAAAGTGCATCTTGCATCTTACGAATTTTGCATCCCCATTGCAAGTGCCCTTTATTACGACAATAATAACAATTCTTAGTATAAACATACGAAGTATTAGTTTTAGTGTTACCTTTTTGTGGATCCTCTTGCATTGGAGATCGACGATTTTTCTTCTTGTTCTTCTTCTTATCCTTGTTCAATGTTGTTGCTTTCTTGACATTAACAGAAATGCTCTGATTGCTGCTGGTTGAATACAATTCTTAGGCTTGACTGGCTTTACTTCTTTACAAGAAATAGTATCATTTTTTACAACAGTGGAAGCCTCTGGTTGAGAAGAATTAATATCTTTAACAAATTTTACCTTTTGGTAATATTTGAAGCATCTATTCCCTTATAGACAAATCCTCGTGATAAGCACGAAAGTGCGATGCTTTTTCACCCATAATTACATTAGCTAGGCCTCATTTTATTGTTAATAAACTTGTTTTAAGTCTTTTGAAGGGAATAAGCTCTTGTGGAGAAAGTTGCTCGAAAAGTGTTATTTGGTCCCAGAAAAGTACTAAAGACACACAAATCTTGGATAAGAGCACCCCCAGAAAAGTGATAAAGGCACCTGGAGGAGTTGATAAAGGCACCCCAGGAGTTTTCACTATTTACATCCCAAAATTACTCTTTGTACCCCATAAATTACTATTTGCACCCCAGGAATTGCTATTTATACCCCAAATTGCTAAAGGGACACCGTAACTGGATCAGGGGAGGTCATCTTCAACCTTTTGAATTTATGTTTTTGGCGGGAAAAATTGGTGAAAGAACATCAGAATTAGGGTTTTGAAATTGGGCATGTTTTATGGAGACTAAAGGGCTGAAATTAAATGGTTGTGTCCTAATGGACCTAACAGGACTGGTAATGGGTTCTGTTTCGATTAGAATTGGATAGATTGGTGGATTTGAAGTAAACCATTTCCGGAAAAATTAGGGTTCGTGTTCTGGGCGTGTTTTAAGAAGATTCAATGACTGAAATTGTTAGGGATGACTTGAATCATATTTGCGTGGTATGATCTTCAGAATCAACTGGATTTGGCTGGTTAGTCGTGTGGAAGCAAAACAGGGAGCTTTAAAAATCCAAGACTGCTGATGGATTTTTTTGGAAGAGTTACAGTGAGATTCAATAACTGATTTCGATTGGGATGAACCTGAAAGGCCCAAACAATGCTGGTATGGCTGTTCGAACGAGACTAATTGGGCTGGATAATGGTATGGAGGAAAAACAGAGGGAAGAAACTCGGGTTCTTCTGAATTCGAGTCCTGAGGATTTGCTTAGTGTTTTTAGGGATTTTTTCGTCCATGTTGATTGTGTTGGCCCTGTTTCATCTAAACATGGAAGGTATGTGGATTAGTTTAGAGAAAAAAAAGGAATCAAACGTGCGATAATGAGAAAACAGATTGGAAGAGATACACGGGGTTCTGTTGGGATTGGCTTGGAAAGTTTTGAGCGTGTTTACAACGTGTTGACTCACTTTTGACCGTTTACCGAGTATATTGGAGTGTGTCTGCAGCAATTGAACGCATGAAGGAGGCAAGAAAGGGAAGAAAATATCTCGAGGGTGTATTCTTTTACTGCCAAGTAATGGAAGAATTTTTGGAGTGATTGAGCGATATTTCTTGGTGTTGCTGGTTATATAAAGGATGCTGGTATTGCAGATAAGGGTATCGAGTGATTGGGGGGAAGCTACAGAGAAGAATAGGAAGCTGCAGAGCAGATTTTTCTGTTGTTATAGAGAAGAAGAACCTGAAGAACATATTATATTCAACAGTATTGTAACGGTATGTTTGCAACACCTATCTTCAGTTTGTGACATTTATTGTAACAGTGATTTCTGTAACGCCGAATTAGCGTTTCAAATTTCCCGAGTTATATAAATTCTTCTTTGTAAATACCATTTGAGCTATGAGTTATCTTTCTGAGTGTGTTTTCACCATGTGAAGCTAGACCCCATTACTGGGACGACGGAGGAATCCGAATTTCATACATGGGTAAAATTATTTTATTCTCTATATGACTTTTGCACTAATTAAAATAGAATTATGATTTTGATTAATTAGTTGTCATTTCATTTGATGGGTTATGCTTGCTTAAATGCTTTGATGTCCCATACTTGGGATTTACAACTAATATTTTGAGAATCTACATTGGCAAAAATAAGAGTCCATGTTTTTATTATTGAGCTATAATTTCTGAAGAATAAATAATTGAACCTTATGATATGAATTCGGTGAAATCCTAGTCCTAGTAACTCTCGCTTTTGTTTATATTATTTTTTATTTTCCTATATTAATTCTCAAAATCAATCTCATCAAGTCTGAGTGAACGACAACCTATTTACCACTATCTAAAATTAGATCACCTCGTGTATCACGATAATTTCTACTTGCTTCTAACATTGAGGTTAAATTGTTTGAGATGACATTGAACTTTTTAAGGTCCAAAATTTCTTCTTCCAATGTCTTGATTTATCAAGAGCACCATCTAGATCAGCCTTAAGATGTTTTTTTTTGTGAGAGATATACACCTTTTTTATCTTCAAAACTCTTTAGTTGAGAATTAACCCTTGCTTCAGATTCAACAAGTTTTTTTTTCGACAAAAAGATATCTCTTCGAAGATTTTCACATTCTAATTTCTTAGAATTTAGATCGTCTATACGATCTTTAAGAAAATAATCACCGAATTGTTAACCAATATAATATCCTTGAAAAACCTTCTTCAATTTCTTGTTCTCACGACAAAGAGGAGTCATAAGACAAACGAAATCTGAAGATCTCAATTTTTTATTTTTCAAAGGATTCAGTTTAGAGTATTCTGAGATGCCCTCTTCTACTTCTTGTTGAAAATATGAGTCATCATCATCTGAAATTTCATCCATCATTTCTTCTAGACAAATTTTCCAGTTGTCACCGGTTTTTACATCATTAACAAGATCAACTTGTCTAGTAGAATCTCTGGTGATGAATTCATGATTGTTTTCAGATATTGATTCGTAGATGCTATCATCAAGTGTTAATTAAAAACTCTTGATATCTTGCTTTACGTTAACTGAATCATTCTCGGGTTCCATGAAAACCATTTTTAGATTCCATTCTTATAGGTTGGATCGCACCAAACACAGAATGTTAGATCTTTTTGTGTTAGCATGCTCTAATACCAATTGAAAAGACGAGGGTACCCAAATATACCTCAATCTAAAACTTTTCCACCTGTAAGTCCTTTCTCCGAAAATGATTGTGTATGGACTGAGTCGAGAAAACATAACTAATCGGTTCACACTTCATGTGATCGTCTATGTATACAAGATCAAGACAATACAATAACGAAGTATGATTACTTGACAATAGGTTCGGACTTAACCAAACACAATAGGATTGCTATCAAGTAAATAAGAATTAACGTTTGTGTATTTTACTTATGATTATAATAAAAACAATTATAATTGCGGAAATATAAAAGTAAAAGACACAACAAGATTTTATTAACGAAGAAACCGCAAATGCAAAAAAAAACCCGGGACCTTGTCCAGAATTGAATATTCTCAGAATTAAGCCGCTATACAAAATCTAAACCAACTTCGTATAGTTGAGACCAAGAAACTAAACCTATAGTTCACCTAGTTCCTTCAGTATCCCTGCGCCTCCAACTTGTAATAAGTCACGCACTTGGAACAATTCCTTTGGTTCGTATTCCAAATAGTAAAGGAACAACAAATCTGTTCGGTAACAAATATTTTCAAATAACGTGATATGAGTTTGACAAAAGGCTGTTCCATTTATCCCAATAAACTCCTTTGTCAGGTTCTTAGATCAATCTATTCAACAACTACCAAAGTAATTGTTTAGACTATGCAATCAATACTATTAGTCACAAAGAAATGTATTGATGTCGATCTACTCAACTAATCAATCAAGGTTATCACAAAGATAAACCGATTATAGTTGGATCCCCATCCGATCAATTTTTGTGCACACCAAATATTATGAACTCAAATAAGAAATCTTCTTTGTCTTCAAATCTTCTTAGAGCTTCAATAAACACCTGCACACAAACAACTTGAATCTCTTGTGATAAATCACACACAGAACGGAGTCTGTTAACGATGGATTATCACCAGACGTCTTTAGATCTACAAACAGTTCTAAATATCCCCATCGACACTTCGATCTAGTTTGAGTGAATCTTATACCAGAAGAGAAGATTCTCAAGCATAAACAAACTAGGTGCAATCAAAGTTCAACAACCCACTACACCGTTTTAAGGGATTCGCAACCCAGATTTGCAACGGCACTAGTGCCGTTGTGAAATTTTTGTTGCTAATCCCCGTTGCTAATTTTTCACAACGTCTAGAATCTGTTGCGAATTTTGCAACCTCACAGGTAAGGTTGCAAATTGCAACCGCGCTGGGTTCAAGTGTGTGAGGTATGTGTGTGGTCGGGAATACTAGGACTGATAAACACCCCCCAGTCAAACTTTGGTCAAGCCTTCTTTTTTTTTCCACCCTTAATCCCAATCTAGCTATGTCCTGCCTTTAATCTATTTCGGTCTTTATTCTTTCTCCGCCACAAGCACAGACTCACTCTCTCTTCTCCTTTATATCTTCATCTCCATCTCCATCTCGATCTGCTCAGCTGAGCTCTTTATTCTCTTCTCAATATTTATCATCAGTACCGTGTTCTTACTAACAATACCGTGTTCTTACTATTGTTAGGTTTTGATTTTTTTTTTTCTGATTCATATTGTTTGTTTGAAGTGACGAATAAAACCTAAACCCAGAACACGGTATCTCTTCAAACATCATCATAAATAAATGACGATGATCAAGATGATATGGGTGATATTGGGTAAATCTCTATTTTTTATTCTTTTTTATCGATTAATTTTCTCCAAAGTTTTCAATTACGGTTTCCAATTTTCTGTAATTTTGATATTTTCGAATTGTTTTTTGAACTCACAAATACAAGGATGAACCAGTTGAGGACGTTATGGTAAGTAGATCGATCGGTGTTTTTTTTTTTGTATAATTTTTTTTGATTTTTTTGATTGTGATTGCAATTTTATTTGTGATATTTGTAGGAAGGTGGTGAAGTGGATGTTGAAAATAACAATGAAGATGATGCTTCTGATAGTGTGGTTGTAGAAGGTGTAAAGAAAAGGGTATAAATCTTATCTTTGATCTCTTGATCAATTCTGTTAATCTTTTCAATTAGGGTTTGTGGTTGTTCTGCTGGTGGAATTAAAGGATTAGTTGTTGTTGTTTGTTCAATTTGAAGTTATGAAGAGAATTACAAGCTATGTTCGGTCTAATTTGCCATTTTTTAGGGTTTCGATCAGATTCAGGCACTGAGATGAACAAAAAAGGTTTAGGAAATGGAATTGAATCCGTTGTGATTGATAGAGATAGTCAGGGAGAACTGAAGTGGACCTAGTGGTACAAGAGATGCTATGTGAGATACAGGGAATGTCTGTAATATGATGCAGAGAAGAACCAAGATGCTATTGTTAATTCGAACAAGGATCTGAAAATGGTGATACTGAGAATGGTTTTGTTGGAAGAGATTGGGAACAATGGTGGTGTTACACTGCAGTTAGTTAGAGATGGTGTTACCGGAATCTGTTGCGACCCCAATCAGCAACGGCCAGGGGCCGTCGCTAATCCCTAAAAATGGTGTAGTGACCGTTAGTCAATCAAATCAATCAAAAACTAATAATAAACTGCAATTATCTAGTTTCCCACCAACGGTACTCGTAGAGCTTCCTAATCCCAAAGAAGTCTTTTAAACGAGCGGTCGTAAGAGATTTCGCCTAATTAGATTACTTTCCTATCTGAATAGACGGTTCCACCAGTAACAACACAACTAGGTAGGTTTGCTGGCTCTGAGGATTAGTTTTCTCGAAATGCAAACTTCAATATTTATAGACCAAGGAAGTTCCAAAACCGAATATTCTCAAAGATATGCAATAAAGCCAAAAAAAGTTTTCATAATTCCTGGAAATGCACTGTCCAAATATTGACCGAAATCTCAGTAGAAAATCTCCAATTAGTAAAAGCATATTACCAATTTTTATTTTCTAAAGATATGCATTTAATTGCTGGAAATTAAAAGCATATAAAACTAAAAACCTTAATTAAAAGATTCTCAATTTATTTCGATCCGGGATTCTCCTCTAGTTATTAAGGAATATCTTTGAACAATAAAAGATAAGAATTACTGCACATGTTCAAAGTATTTCCACATCTTTACTTTGTAAATCCTTTTTCATATTTACAATCTTGGAACCGATTTGCCACACTTTTAAACGAGTTTAGAATTGGTTCATCTGACTTCCAAGAACTATGTGATTGATTATCCTATCTGGTGTAGTATTCATGGAAACAAAATATGCTTGCATATTTTTATTATTTGTTTACTTATTTTAATTATCTAGCAATATATTATATAATTAATTAAGTTATTTTCAGTTATTAAGTATATTTTAAAAATATAATTATTTATTTAGGGATTTTATTAGTTTAGAAATATCTGTTATTTTAGGTAATAAGTATTTACATAGTTTAGGAAATATTTAAGGTAGAGTTATCTATATAAGGAGCTATATGTATTATTATTAAAAAAATTTGGATGAATAAAGAGTATTGAATTTCTTGAGTGTTATCTTAGAAATGTATGAGGTTTGGATTTAGTTCTGTTCAACGCTTTCGCCCTGCATAAGTTGGTTCAGAGACTGGCAACGCTCCTGCATCATGTTTCAAGGAAGAGATTATGGTGTTGTTCGAAGATCCGCTCTTAATGATGAGAAAGAGCAAGTGGTAATAGATGATCTAGAACGGAAGGTTAAGGCGCTCACCTTCCAATTGGATGAAATGCATCATCAGCAAGAGCCCTATCATGGTCCTAGCCTACAACGAGTGGAGGAAGTGACCGGTGATGAACAAAAAAACCTCGTTGGCGACAATGAGGAAGGATTTCAAGGAGTTGCACATAATCCGCGAGATTCTTGGGAGTCCAGATTAAAGCTTGGAATCCAAAGGGTTGATGATATTTTTTATTTTTCTGGAACTGAAAAATATCAAGTTATAGTGGATTGGAATTCACCACCAGTCTACGATGATTACCCTGATGATGAGATCATGTTATGTTCTAGTTATGTTGTTCCATATTCTCTTGAAGCAGTATGTAATCAGGTGGATCAACGACATCAACTTCACTATTTCGATGCGCAAATATTTTTCGATCCGATAGTAATTATGCCAAGATTATTTAAATTGAAGGACTATAAGGATTTTCATCGAAGAATTATTTATACAAGAACACATACCAGAAAAATTCGAGGACGAATTTTTTCTGAGAATGAGAGAATGGTGGAGTATTCATGGAAACAAAATATGCTTGCATATTTTTATTATTCGTTTACTTATTTTAATTATCTAGCAATATATTATATAATTAATTAAGTTATTTTCAATTAATAAGAATATTTTAGAAATATAATTATTTATTTAGGGATTTTATTAGTTTAGAAATATCTATTATTTTAGGTAATAAGTATTTACATAGTTTAGGAAATATTTAAGGTAGAGTTATCCATATAAGGAGCTCCATGTATTATTATTAAACAGTTTTGGATGAATAAAGAGTATTTGAGTTTTTTGAGTGTTATCTCAGAAATGTATGAGTTTTGGATTTAGTTCTGTTCAACGCTTCCGCCTTGCATCACTATCAAATTACCATTAATGGGTTTCACGGTTCTACCAAAACAAAGCTTCGGTTCTACCTCCATGTGGGTACTAGGATCGGCCACACTAGCTTTCCAAAAATTGGTTGACTAGGTACTAGGATCGGTTACCACATAATTGTGGTATTTTACTTGTGATCGGTTACACAAGTCATAGGATCAGTTACCAATTACTAAGACTTGTTGTACCTCTTACAAGGATCGATTCCACATACTTGTGATCGGTTGCACCTCTTACTAGGATCGGTTCCCCAATGTCTAGAGTTGGTCATATCAATTATTATATATCGATCATACCATCTCAGGTGATCACTTAAGATCGATTTCACTAATAAAAGTCACACCAATACAAAAGTTAGGCATTGTGAATAGTTTTACCAAGATACATAAACAAGTTATGAGCGGTTATACTAAACACACATATTGGTAATCCAAAGATTTGTAATAAATAACAATACCAATAAGCCTAGCGATTTCCCTTTCGATTCACAAAACAAGTTTATGAATTGTACTTCCTTTAAACAAATGTAAAACATTATTTCTTAGGACGAAATCTTCACCCATACCCATACATAATCACAATAGCATTCATATTATTATGTCGATGTCTTATATACGAAGTTCAAAAGACAGACGTTATACTTCGTATTGTAATTCCTTAATACTATGTCTAACTAGAGTATAATCATTCACAGCTTCGCAGCTATGTTTTCAATATGCACGACTTGAAAGATACGTTAGGAACGAAACAATTCAAGTCAAATATTACTAACCTCAAGAGGAATGATGATGTCGTCGATGTAGCTCTTTACTTCTTCACATTCTTCAAGTCTTCACGTAATACTTGTAAGTCTCATATCCTAGTAACTTTCTAGTTAACCTATACGAAGTTGACTCTAGTAATAATCAAGCGACTCTTTAAATGAGTTTTGGTTCACTAAAATATGACAACCAAACTTGACATACCAACGCTTGGTGGGTTCAACCGAGCTACGCTCTAACATACTCACATATGTATTGAGAAATTCAATATATTTATATATAAAAATTATCCAGAATGGTGCGTCATCAGTAATCCCAAATATTTCATAAATTTTATCTCCCGCCTTCATTCCTCACTAATGCATGGCCTATCAAGTACTTATTCTATGCCATGTTCCCTAGCCGAACTCTTAATGTTGACATGACATGACAATTAATGTTCACTCGCAGCTGAGTAGCATGAATTTCCCGAAGTGTCAGGATTAAGATGTGCATGAAAGTACTTAATTAGATTCACGGAAAAGTTATGTTCTCCTCTGAGACATAATTAGTGATTTTATAAGACCGCACAAAATTGATTAATTTTGTGTCAGCCCATAAAATTCAATCTTTCTAATCTAATTTTATTAAAAATTAGGTCTTTTGTCGCCTGCACAATATCTCGAACCATATTGGTCGAGACCAAACCTAGGCAAACTAGGAAATTGATTCACCATGGAGCTAGTAGGAGCAAACCCTACCAAAATAGGAAATAAGAAGAAAAGAGAAAACCGAGGAGCCGTGGCAGAAAGGACTTGGCCGCGCCACTTGGCCGACCAATTTTCCCTAACTCAAACTACTTTGGGCGGCGCTCCTTCTTCTATTTTGTTGGCTGCTGGCCCCTATTTCTCACTGACCAATCAGATCACTTTAAATGCGCAACACATACTTATGGTTAAAAATTGAAGTTGGTTAGTCGAAACGCTGAATTCCTTAAGGAATTGAACATAGGCTACCCATGTCAGTCTCAAAAAGATCACGACCATCCGTTTTGGCCAGCCAATTAGACGAGCCTGGCCTTCTCCCAGCGCGGCCAGACAAGCTCCATGATACTCACTAGCGGGCCCACTGTTATTCTAACCAATCAGAATTCTTATAGCGCGCCGTCAACAACCCTAACCTCAATCCAAACATAGGCCATCCGCGCGGTTGAAAAATGTTTCAAGGGAATTAAGACTGCATATGGCGGTCTTAAATCAATCGTGGCCGTCCAACTTTGCCGGCCGAACTGACCGACCTAGATTTAATTCCGATCAACGGGCAAGGTATGGATATGTTCACCAGCGTCCCGGCTATATCCATGGCCGATCGAACTGCTCCCAGCCCGCAGCTAACACTTAAAATCGTTATCTCAAAAATAGGTTGGCCACACGGCCATAACATCCTTATTACGACCAACGACAGTATGTAACTGCCACAAAGCAATCTCGGACGTCCAATTTTGCTAGCCAAATTGAACGGACAGGATCTGATTTCAAGCAACTGGAAAGGCGCGGTCATATTCACAAGCGGCTCAACAATGTCCCCGACCAATCGTATTGCTCCAAATACGCCAGCAATGTCACAAACCGATCAGTCAAAGTGCGCCGACCACACGGCTTAAAAAACCCTGAATTGAATCAACGGCAGCATGCAACTGCCGAAAATCATATCAGTCATCCAACTGGGTTAGCCAAATTGACCGACTTAGATTTAATACATGGCGACCAATAAGGTGCCATCGTCCTCACTGGCCGCCGCTCTTCCATGAAAGACGATCGACTTTCTCCTTGACCTGCTCGAGCGGCTCCTGACAGCTGCTCAAAGATGGCTGGATGCGCTCCTATAAGACATTAAGTTTCGCGACTAACCAAGACAGCCTTTATTCAACGATGCTTCATGAGCATCGATTATTTTGAGCCGCTTGCTTAAAAACGATGCTTTACATGCATCGACTGCAAGCGATATCCAATAAATATCGATTTCATGAATAACTTATTTATTCAACTTAAGAGAATTACATAATATTTCTTGCGGCAAGTCTCACAACTCGTCTTGTCACATATGACTGCCCGCTGCCTAGCTTGCCCGTGATTGGTCAGAATAATTAGGTCTTGCAGGAAAGACCCAGTCAGCAATGTGCTGCACTTTTCTACAAAATACTCGAGACATCAAACATGTCACAAACTGGGGGATGTTCATCAGGGTATTGGTTTGGCGGTTTACAGCGTGCGGCGTGCAACACGCCTATTATAGAAAATGTCAGGAAAGGCGAATAGTTAGTGATATCAGAGAAGTAGTGGATGTAACCGACCATTGTTCCCCTCATAGTAGGAACATGGTTTTCAAAATTTTACACGATCCCCACTTCTCCATCACTCAACTACTTCCACTTCCTATGAGATCAGGGTGCGTCCAACTATGACTTGTATAAATAGGTTTTCAACCTATTTCAACTGACAATAGTAACGGCTATCAACACAAGTATTCAGAAAAACTCCAAGAACTTATAGCTTACATTCCGCAAGAAAGTTCCAAATTCTGATACAAGTCATAAAACCTTCAGAGTTAATCATTCTGATATCAACACCTTCTTTACTTCCCTCCCTAAGATCAACCATTCTCATTCATTTTGTAACTGAAGCAAAGCTGGAACGACCATTTCTTGATTTAGGCCAGAATTGTACAGATTGATCTCTCGAATCTAAAGTACTCCCGTGCAGTGCATTTGTTTAGGGTTTAGATTCGTTTCTTGGCGGCACACCCAAATTTACCATTTACAGCAGAATACGTTTTTACCCCAAAACAATAGGATGAACTTTTGATTACAAAGATTAAATCTATGATATCATTATGCAAATATTGATAAAAATTTAAGAATCTTTGAATATTACGCAGTATTGATCTTTCCCTGATCCACTTCTATGTGAAAGTATTGTGCGGCTCCGTAAGATATCTTATGTTGGGCATTTTCGATTAAATTAATCATGGGTTCACTTGTGGTTAATTTAATTGAGTATTTTGGATACAAATTCATGTTTCACGTGATTTGTTAATGTCCAAAGAAATCCTTATTTTCTTGTGAAAGTAAGGTCGCTCTTGTTGTTCTTTCGGGAATGACATTTTATGGGGGAGAGTTCTTAATTGAACTTGTGCTTAATTTTCAAATCTTTGTGGGGAGTGCGGCTGTGGAATATGATAGGAGTTTTATTGTATCTCTATAAACAACTTGATGAATACACTAGTCTCGGCTGTGTGAAATCATCGAAACAAAGTTGATATGTTCTCTTTTGGTCATGAAGTATCTCTATGGAAATTTCATTAGGATCCCACTAATTTTCGTACCTTTGCCAATTTGTATTGAAAAAAATGGGGAGAATTAACGTGTAGTTCACACTACAAATACATATGGTTTACGGATCATTATGTAAGGGGGAGTGGTTTTCATGTGAGATGGAGTATTGACTAAGGGGGAGTGATACATATCACCATAGTATTGTTGTCAAAGTTGTGATACAATTGGAATTTGATGTTGTGTAATAATACTATGACACTATATGACAATGATTGAGAGCAACTGTTTTCTCATTGTTATAGCTACGGATCTTCAACAACGATGATGCTGAGTTTAACACGTTCAGAATCACAAGAGTACTTGGAAGTGACGAAGATTTCGAGTAATGTTGAAGAACCAAAGAAATCAAAAATTTGGATTGAAAGCTACAAAGTTTATTTGTTTTGTATTCCATATGTATTGATAGTTTTGTCACTAAAATTGACAAAGGGGGAGATTGTTAGAGCACTGCTCGGTCGAACTCGCAATCGTTGCTATCTTAAGTTTGTTTGTCAAGTTTATTTTCCAAAACTATAAGTCTTGATTTCTAGTCTACTTATAGCTAAGTCTCGGATTAGTATAGAAAGTGTAGTTGAGCATTATACTTCATGGCGCTCATCGCTTGAATATGAAGAACTACTAAGGGGAGCTTGTGGAACTTCATCAACAAAAGGTATGTGGAGACTTGAACTCATCTATCACTCAAAATTATATCTACTCTATATGATATTTGAGAGAAAAGTTGTATAGCTATATAGACTTCAATTATGCACATTTGATATTTCGAGCTGAGTTTAACTCGCTTACATATTTCTCGAAATATGTGTTGGTAAGCTTTCGCTTTAACCAAGTTCATCTTATATTCTTGACGAAAGTTAAAAGATGATCATGTGGAAATCGCCTTGTAACATCTTACATGATTTGGGTGAGACAGTCATTTGATGTAGACTCGGAATTTTTCGTATTGATCATTCGATCACTTAAAAATTGCTTTGAAGCTAATAGTTTGTGTGAGACAGCTATTGTCGTCTTCCGAGAATGTTTCAATGATTTAAATGGAGTTTAGAACAATTGGATATAAGCATAGTATGCGTACTTGGATATATGTAATCCAAGTCTGGGAACCATAGTATGCATACCCGTATGCGTACTGGTTGGTTTAGTGAAAGTCCGGGAACCTTGTACGCATACAGGTAAGCGTACTAGCGTGAGGTTCAGGTTCAGGTCCGGGAATTTCTGCTGAGTTTGGAAGGTATGCGTACCTATTCGCATACTGGCGAACCCAAAATTAGTCCGGGTACTTAAGGTATGCGTGCCCGTATGCATACCTGAGTAACTTAAGTTCTAAAATCGATTTATTCATGAACTAATACATTTATATAATAAGGAATGCAATATTTTGCAAACTGTGGCTATAATGTTCATGACTTGATTCGAGTGAATCAAAATCGATTTTGCTTCAATTGTGTCTTGTATACTTCTATGAGAATATAAACAATTGAACAACTCTAGAACTAGTTTTATTTGAGTAATTTGAACTAGTTATGGTTAAGAAGAATGTGGTTGATATGAAAGTTTTCATATGGCTAACTTCGGTTAATTATTGTTGAGCCAACAAAGGTGTACACGTTTAGGTGCGGTTAATCATATATAAATGAAGTCACTTTTCATTTGTGTGTAACAAGCTAAGTTCGATCTAACGTTTGAAAGATATTAGCTTGAGTCTGATCAGGTTTTCATCTAACGGTGAATATTGAATGTTTTGTTACCAAGGTAGCATTGATTGCAAACTCTAATTTGAAGATTATATAAAGGAGAACTCTAGCAACAGGGAAACCTAATCCCCATACCTCCTGTGTGATAGTATTTGCGACTAGATTCGATTCTCCTTTAATCTTAGGTTTTTCATGAAATCATGTAGGTTAACGACTTGAAGACTTCATTGGAATTGTGAAGCCAGACCCAACTATTTTCTCTGTAGTTGTGTATTCTGATCTTGTTGTTCTCTATCTTGATTGAGTATTATCTTCTCTAAGATTTTCTCGAGATTCAATCTCCGATATGCAAGATAAAAAGTAGTCACAAACATCTTCGTCTCATCGTTTGTGATTCCACAATATCTTGTTTCGCTACCATGCGATTAAGATTATTGTGAGGTGATTGATATTTCTAGGCTGTTCTTCGGGAATATAAGTCCGGTATATTAATTGTTTCATGTTCACCTTGATTTATCAAAAGACGGAAAAGATTATTTTATCTATTCAATAGACTTTTCAGTGTGAGACAGATTGGTTTATCAAGTCTTCGACTTTGGGTCGTAGAAACTCTTAGTTGTGGGTGAGATCAGCTAAGTGAATCAAGTGCGCCGAATCTGGCGTGGTTCTAGAGGCGTAAGTAATGTGACTGTACCTTGATTAATGTGAGATTGGTTAGGGCTCAACTATATCCCAGTCCGAAGTTAACTTGGAGTAGGCTAGTGTCTGTAGCGGCTTAATACAGTGTGGTGTTCAAACCTGGATTAGGTCCCTTGGGTTTTTTTTCATTTGCGTTTTCCTCGTTAACAAAACTTCTGGTGTCTGTGTTATTTCTTTTCCGTATTATATTTGTTTATATAATTGAAATTTCACAGATTGTGCGTAAGTTCAATCAATTGCGAATCCAACCTTTGGTTGTTGATTAAATTGATTGACACTTGGATATTGGTTTTTGATACCATCCAAGTTATTTCTTTTATTCAATCGGGCTCGCAAATTCCTATTTGTTTGATTGCGGATTGAATTGAGAAATAGAGATATAACTCTTTGATATACTTTTCTTAAGATTGAGTCTGACTGTCTAGTTGATACAGATTACCCCGCTTTTTCAGTTGGTCAGATGAAATAACTGGTGATCCATCTTATGTCTTTATGCAAAAGTTTAAAAAATTGAAACAATTCTTGTATGACTGGAATTGGAATGTGTTTGGTAATGTTCAAGTGAAAACTAAATAAGTTGAAGTAAAAGTTAAAGATCAAATATCTGATGATAATCCTTTTGATGAAGCAGATCCTAGTACTCTAGTGAAAGCTCAAAATGAATACTGCAGTAGGGAGGTTCAAGCAAATGTTCTCCGGAGACAAAAATCAAAAATCATACATATGGGAAATAGAAGGTGCAGCTAATACTAATTTCTTTTATATAAACTTAAAGATCAGACAAGAAAATAATTAAATATGTGAACTTGAGGATACAGAGGGTAATATTATTTCTGATCAAACCAAAATAGTAGATGAATTGGTTAATTTTTTGAAAAAGAGGTTTGAGTTCAAGGAAGTGAATGTTGTAGATAACTTATTGAATGTCATTCCTCAAGTAATTACTACATAAGATCAAGAAATGTTGGAGGTATTCCTAATGCAGAAGAAATCAAAAGAGTGGTATTTAATATTGTAATGACCCTACCTTCCACTATACTGTCCCCACTTAGACATTGTGGTTATCCGGCAGTGTGGGATTTTCATCGGGCATCGCTGCGTTCAGAAACTTCCCGGGAGGTCACCATTCCTGGATTACTCCCGCCTGAGCACACTTAACTGCAGAGTTTTCTGCCAACTATGAAACTAATTTTGCTGAAAAGGCCTCGATGTTGGAAAGGACAAACCATCCGGCGAACCCTACCTGTCGAATCGGGTATTATGATACCACCACCTTAAATTGGAGTCGTCCTCGGCTCCAAAATATATTCAATCCCAGATCTTAGACGTTCCTTGTCACTCATGAGACCAGTACCTGATACAACCCATCCAGCGTACTCTCCCACCCTCGACGGGTGACACGTCGTCGGCTCTGATACCATTTGTAATGACCCGGCCCTCCACCAATACTTCCCCCACTTAGCCACTACGGTTATCTGGTACTGCGGGGTTTTAAATAGGGACCGCTGCAGTAATCTGGCAACAACCTCTCGGGAGGTCACCCATCATTGGGATTACTCCCGCCCGAGCACACTGAACTGTAGAGTTTTCTGCCAACTTTGGAGCCAATTTTGCTGAAAATACCTCGGTATCAGGAAAGGATAAACCATTACCTATATTTTATTCAGTGAACCCTACCTGCCGAATCAGGGTATTATAGATATGGATCCACAAAGTTCTCGTGGACCTGATAAATTTTCAGGGATATTTTACATCATTGTTGGGATATCATTCAGAAAGATCTAGTTGCTGCAGTTCAATTCTGCTGAAAGGAAAAAATATTCCTAAGGGATTGAATTCTAATTCTTAGTTCTATTACTAAAAACTCATGGAGGAAAAACGGTTAACCAATTCAGACCTATTGTGCAAAGCAATGTAAGTTTTAAAATCTTCACCAAGATAATTACCACAAGGATGGGAAATCTTATGAGAAAACTTATATCTCCACAACAAGCTGCATATGTAAAAGGTAGAAGAATTCATGAACAAGCCATTTTGCTTCTGAGACGGTGAATGAAATGAAAAAGAAAAGAAGAGCAGGAAATGTAGATCTCAAGTTAGACGTTTCTCAAGCCTATTATTCAATTAGTCGAGATTTCTAAATAAAGTGATGATTAAATATGGATTTTATTTATTCATGGACTAAATGGATACTAACTTTACTTCAGTCAGTTAAAATCTCTGTAATGATGAATCATGTGGTTTTTTCTTAGTTTGGAGGGGTTTAAACCAAGGTGACCCTTTATCACCTTTGTTATTTGTTCTAATTGAGGATGTTCTAAGCAGAAATATCACTCAATTGGTTTAAGAAGGTAAACTGATTCCAATGGTAATTAAAAGGGGAATTCATCCAGCATATTTGTTCTTTACAAATGATGTGTTTATTTTTTTGTAATGGAGCAAAAAAGAGTCTAGAAGTTTAATGTCTCTTCTTGATGAGTATCAATCCAGATCGGGGCAAATAATTAATAAAGTTAAAAGCAAATGTTTTGTGGATGGAGTTACTTCTAGCAGAAAGCAACAAATTGTGAGAGGATAAATATGGATGTTACAAGATTTCCTGATAGATATCTTGGTTCCATTCTTGCTCCAGGTAGAGTTACAACATCTATGGTGTGGCCTATGGTGGAAATGATTCAAAATAAGTTAATTGCATGGAAAGAAAATTTATTATCACTACAAGTAGCCTGCTTATGTGTCTGTGAAAAAATAATAAGAAACTGCTTATGGTCTAGAGGTAATGGGGTGAGGAAATTCAAAACTTTATCATGGAAAAAAGTCTGCACTCCTTTATGTGAAGGAGGTGTTGGTATCAGAAGATTAGAAATTGTCAATAAATCTCTTTTAATGAAGATGATGTGGAGTATAATAAATTCTAAGGAGGAATGGGCATTGTTTTTATTAGAAAAATTTACAGACGGTAATGGACAATGGTATCCTAATTGGAAATAATCCGCAATGTGGTATGGTTCAAAATAGGCTTAGAACTCTCTTAAAGATGATATAAGGTGGTGATTGGAGATGGTTCTAAAATATCAGTTCGGTTTGATATATGGTTTGGTGAATATCCAATCATCAATGATATTGGATTCACTGATTTTGTCAAAAGTGATATAAACATGAGGTGAAAGAGCTTTTAAAATGGAAAGAAATAGGAATATCTCGGATGAACTGCAACAATGAGTGGTGGATTTGACATTATGTTATAGAGTGGGGATACAAAAGGTATATTTTTAACTTCTGTTGTTGTTGAAAAAATCAGAATAAGAGAACCTAAAGTAATTTGGGATTCTTTCATTTGGAAACATTTTCTACATCTAATTATTGCTAGCAACATATGGAAATTTCATCATCGTCCAATGTTGATGATGAAATGATGAGACATAATGGTTTTGAAATTGTATCCAGATGTTGTATCTGTGTTGCAGATCAAGATAGTATGGAGCATACTCTATGGAAATGCAATTTTAGTGTATCCATATGGTCATGGTTATGTTCTATCTTTGATTTTATCAAACCAAACTCTTTTGATGATATTTGTACAGCAGCTCAGCAGAAAAGTCTACTTATACAAGAAATGTAGATAACAGCTGCTTGTGCAACCATGAAAGGATTGTGATTCCACAACAAAAAAAGACTATTTGAAGAGATACCTCCTCATTATAATAATCTTAAGAGAAAAATCTTCCAGTTTGTGCATGAAGGAGATTATAGAATGAAAAGCACAAGATGAAGGAAAAATTATGATGAACAGATAATTGATTTTTTCAGAATGGGAATTAGATATACAAAATACATCTGCATCAAAGAATTTTCTTGGAACCCTCCAGAGAAATATTATGTATTATTTTGTTAGGATGGAGCTTCATTTGGTAATCCAGGTGTTGATGGTGGTTTTTAGGTTAGGGAGAAAACTGAAAAATCGATATTACTGCTCCAATATTCAAAATATTATGCTTTTATGTATCCGCATCCTGTAAGGAATTTAAGAGATATACTAGAAATCTGGGGAGTGCCTATTCCTCTATATATATATATATATATATATATATATATATATATATATATATATATATATGCGGTTGTATTTGCAAGCTTCAGTAAATATACATATATGATATTATTAGAAAGTTGTTGGTGCATATTGCAATAATCCTGAGTGTTTTAACATTTTATCATGAAAACTCAAGCTCCTAGATGAATTGGTCACTAGTGTAGAGCCTGATGAGTATTTATTTAATGTTATGTTTTCATCTGAACTCTTAATATTGACATCCATGTTCATTTTTAGATTAGTAACATGGATTCATTGAAGTGTTTAAACTAAAATATGCATAAAAGGCACCTGAGTGCCGCAAGCTGTGCCAGCCATAATTGAAATTAGATCTCATTGTGGATGTTGGCTTTGGATGGCATGGCGTAGCCGAATATGGCATTATGGTTTGGCACTCCATGGCCTAAAATAGCGCTAGTGTTATCCTGGAAAGTTGTGGTTTTATAGTAGCTTAGCATGTTTCGTCTTAGGTGCAACATCTGAGAAGGAAATGATGGGTCCATAACTTAATCATGGGCTAAATAAGTCAAGACACGGTATAGTGGAGATGTTATGGCGTATCTTGGACCTAAGGTGGCGTGTGGCATGTCGTGGACTTAAGTTGGCACTAAGAATTATCTTAGCAAGCCGCGACCTTAAAAGTGGTGTAACATGCTCAAGGCTACCCACGGTGATTGAGACCGAAACAGTCGGATATCATCTTAGCCATAGACGTTTATGGAACATGTACAACGTTGTAGCATGTTAGTATCCATCCATAGTAGTTGGGCCAATGTATATTTTTCGATGTCTCGGTGTTGGCTGATTATCGCATAGGAATGATGCGGCCATAGCCGAGAATTAGGGGTTGGCCTCAATTTGTCTACGGCTATTGGGATGGGATTTCTATTTCAACTAGGATAGCTAAATTTAAATTGTATGGAGCTAAGCTAAAATTAGTGTAGCTAACCTGAGATCAAATCCCTTTTAAGTCGTTGGTTGGTTGTGGCCCCTAATAGCCTATTAGGGTTTTGGTAAACTTGGCCATAACGTGTTTATGATCTGTGGGGGTAATATTGACTATGTTATGGACTTGACCATAACTGAAAAAGGTCCCACAAGCCAATAGCCACACCATGAACTTGGTCGTGGATGACCAAGGTCCCACAAGACAATAGACACACCATGAACTTGGTTGTGGCTGGCCAAGGTCCCAAAATTATGATATGCACTTGGATGTGACTGTACAAGGGCCCATGTACCGATAACATGGTTGGATAAGATCCAAGATGCCATACGGAGTCTTCCAGTGGAGCTGGCTTCAGCTGGCCAAGACGATTTGGGCGTAGCAGATGAGCTACGGACTTGGCCACGATCTGGCCAAGTTGTACAGGATTGGCTAGATGACCAAGGTGGGATTAATGTAGCAAGATGTGCTACGAACTTTCCCAAGGTCTGGACAAGTTATCTTGAGCGTGGAAAGCTGTGACACAGACTCGACCAATGGTACACTTTAGCGTTTGCAACTTGTCCGCAACTCTCGGCTTGTAGGCGCGATAGTAGCTATGCCATAATTTCGTTCGTAGCTTGCCAAGTTGTGATTGACAATGCCATGGACTTGGCCGATTTCTTTGGGGTGATTCCAACTGTGTCATTAGTGTACTCTTATCTTAGTTGGAACGTTATGAGTTGTAGCGGTTGTGTTGTGACCTTGGACGTAGTTGATCAAGGTGCCATAGGAGATGCGATACATGCTACAGACTTGGCCATAGATGGCCAAGGTGTCATGATCTCTATGCTACTGATTATGACCTAATCATTGTGTGGATATAGCTTAGGGTTTGATTCGTGGCAATATGCCATACCCAAACCTGGAGTGCAATGTTATTCTAGCATGAATTTGAATACGATAGCGCCAATATAGCAGGTTCAAGCAACTCGGTCGTGGGAGTTTGCGACTTGAGACAATATGGCTATGTATTAAATCAGTAGCATATATATATATATATATTGTACAGGGAGCGACCATCTGAAGGGTAGTTGTTTGATGGCTATCGTAAGTGCAATCAAATTAATAATCTTATTTCCACACAATTAACTGGTAATATAATGGAAGTAAGGATCGTTCCCATGAAGAGCAGTGAGTTTTAGTTGTCAAAGTGTCACAAAGAGGGGTTTTGTTTTAGATTTTAAACAAAATAAATAATCAAAGCAAATAAAGTTGAATTGTAATCAATAGAGAGAGATATGATCGAGGAATCCTTCTTCGTTAATAAACCGTCAATGAGTTATTATAATTGTCTACTCGTCATTAATCATAGATAATCACCAACCGTGGAATAACAGCTAGCTCAGTGTCCCTAAATTCCTTTTATCACTGAGTACGGAAGCTCTCCAATACCAGATTCTATTCTTCTAAACCACCTATTAGTAGCTCACTCAAGGTGTAATTTGGTCGAATGCTTTATCTTTTGTGAATTTATAGATTGATCCTAGTAGTTAGACTCTTAGCTCAAGGTCCACTTTCTAGTGTTTTCTATACCCAAAATCGCTCCACAGAATCCCTTTGTAAGGTCTTGTGTTCTCTACTTGTGTAAAGGTTATTCGACGATTACTTATATCCTAACTCAATACTAGCAGTAGATTGAATCAACAAATCAATTTAGTTGGCCACCTAAACGATCTATCAATCAATCATAAATATTCATTATAGTAGAAACAAACGATAATCATATGAAGAACTTCAAAGTAGACTTCAAACGATAATCTTGTGTAAGTGCATTCATGGCATACATATGAAAAAAGTAAAGAGATAACGTTACGAAAGAGGAATCGCTCTGAAACCCTAGCTTTCGCTCCGCGTGATGTTTCTTCTCTCCAAGACTTATAATTTCGTGATCCCTTGATGTGATCTCATTTTACATAACCTAATAACTTTTTATAGGTTTACATTGCTTGGTCTTCACGTATTTAGTCCGGTTCTAGAACCCGACCCGAAATAAAGAAATAACGACCCCAAACGTGACCTTAGGCCTTCACAAGTATTTATACCCGTTTTCATACTTGTTAAGTATGCGTACCTCAAATTCCAGCAGAAATTTTTGGAACTAACGTTTGCATACTTTATTGTCTTCGGTATTCGATAAAAAGCTTGTTTTGCCACTACTTCTTCTTCCGAACTCGGAATGACCTTATTATTTTTGAATTCTTTTTATATTTCAATTCTATTCAAGATGGTGATGATAAATCCTTAATTTGAATGAGTTAAGATCGGTCTTTGGCCCTTCTCTTGATTTTGAGCGTCTTTCTCCTTTTCGTCGCACTTCTTCCACTTCTCTTGGACTTGGGCACTTGGATACTTGGAATACTTCTCTTCTTAGATCTTTATAACACTTTGTATCTCCTTTTTGGATGATTCACATAATAAAGTCAAATAAGAGAAAACAAGAGTAATAATACGAAAATATGCAAGAATAATAGCTAAAATAAGTAAGAAATGAATACTAAAATCATATGAATTATGCACTTATTAAACCCCCCAACACTTAGCTTTTTCTAGTCTCGAGCAAACTAAATAAAACTAATCATAAATACAACAACTCCAACTCGTTGAGAAAACGGTTACACTCAGCATGTATAACAATCCTTTAAACCCCTAGGTGTCCCTATTGGACGAGTTTTACGCTCGTGAGGGTTTACAAGAGGTATACCCATAAAACCTACTCCAACTTCTCACCTTAGAAGAACCACTAAGGATAGACACAAAGTAGAAAGCCAAATAATTAGTTTGCATAAGTTCTTTAGCTGCAAAAATCCCACGTACATTCCAATCATCACACACAAGCAATAACTTACGTGTGACATTCAACCTGATTGCAAAACTCTACTAAGATAGTCATTGTACTTGTTGTAACATTTATCAAAACACTCGCATACTGAAATCACATGGATAGATAATAAAATGGAAATAGAAAAGTGAAGTGTGCGAATGTTAACTAAAGTGAAAGATGTTACCCACAATACTTGTATGAATGTCGTCAAAGGATTCTTATTTATAGCGCAATAGTTGAGAGAAGCACCCATTTAACTTGACCACATGATTAGATACTCTAAGTGCATATTCCTTTTCAGCAAGTATGTGATAGTTTCCTTGGATCCTGCGTTCCACGCTTGTTTAGGCGACGGAGACAGGGACAACGTTTCACACATACTGCCACCCAAGTGTCAAGAACCTCGTCAATAGTCTTTTTGACTTGCTATAATGATGATAGGTTTTTATTTTTATCGACTACATGATTAGATACTCTAAGAGCATGTTCCTTTTCAGCAAATACGTGATAGTTGCCTTGGATCCTACGTTCCACACTTGTTTAGGCGACGGAGACAGGGACAACGTTTCAGACGTATTGCTATCCAAGTGTTGATAAATGAAGAGGAGCCTTATATATATGTTTTTTTTTTCCGGCTCAATCTTTATGAGTGTAAGACAATTCTCTATGGAGCTTTTATATACTCAACCAATGATTACATTGCTACAACATCCATGGCAGTATCAGGATCCCACCAAATCACTTTAGAGAAACATATAACTGCAAAAATAAAAATAAACTGATTCAGTAATGATTGATTGCGAGGATGAATCTTTCAAACGACTACCATAGATGCGTTTCACATTCAATTATGAACATATATATTCAAGGATTTTAGAACGATAAAGTGGAACTCAATCTATAGCCATAAGAACTGTTTCAACCTTAAAAAGATTTAGAGTGTCATCCTAAATAGATCATAATTAACTCCAAAAGATGAAGTCTCAAGAATTCACGAAATCAAAGAGTATTATTTATTTATTTATTTATGCAAGACAAACATGCTTAACTACTCCCCCACACTTATACTCAACATTATCCTCAATGTTCAAAACCAAAAATTCTGCTTTCTGACATAACAACCCTGAAAAACTCAAAATCTGTACAAATGGGTAGGGAACTAGCACTTCTAAACAAAAGTTGTTCACCTACGTATTTTCTATAACTTGTCAAAAGGGCACAATTTTTCGATAAACGGTCTGACTTTTATGGCCTCCGGACTGAAAGACATGCAGTCTGAAAAAGTTCTAGAAAAATATCGAAACTCAAAAGTCCAGGCCTATCGCTCCAACTTAACAGACTCTGAATTCATATTTTCTTTTTTGAAAAGAAAGGCGAGTCTTTCCTCTTTAAATGTTGGGGTCAACCACTTAAATCGGACTCTATATGAATTCTCAAAAACTGACAAGTGCGCACTCAGAATTTTCTGATGAGAATTCGTCAAAACTTTCATTATAGATATAGGACTTTGTAAAATCTAAGATGGGAATTCAAGATATGATATGAAAAAATAAGAAAATTAAAAACAAAAGGGATAGAGATACAAAATCGATGGGTTGCCTCCTATTTAGCGCTTTGTTTAACGTCCTCAACCCGGCAATGCATTCCAATCATGCTACTCCTCCAGAGGGAGTAGATCACGAAGCTCAATTTCATCCATGTTTACATAAGCAACGTTTTCATAATATGGTTTCAATCTATGGCCGTTCACTTTTGAAGTTGTCCCATCTCTAAGACTAGAAATTTCAACTGCACCATAAGAGAAAACATTAGTAACAACAAACGGTCCAACCTTAGCTTCCTAGGAAATAGTTTAAGACGAGAATTAAATAAAATAAATTTTTGTTCCACAACAAAATTCTTTCGAGAAATCATCTTGTCATGGAAAAGCTTCGTCTTTTCCTTGTATATACGAGAACTCTCGTAAGCATCATTACGTATCTCCTCTAGCTCATTGAGTTGTAGCTTCCTTTATTTCCCTGCATTGTCATAATCCATGTTTCACATCTTTATCGCCCAATATACCTTGTGCTCAAGTTCAACCGGAAGATGAAAAGCTTTGCTATAAACCAATCGATATGGAGACATACCAATCGGTGTTTTGTATGCAGTTCTATACGACCAAAGCACATCGTTAAGCCTATAACTCCAATCTTTCCGTGTAGTGTTTACGATTTTCTCAAGAATTGACTTAATCTCACGGTTTGAGATTTCGGCTTGCCAACTAGTTCGTGGGTGATACGGCGTACCAATCTTGTGTGTTATTTTGTACTTCTTGAGTATAGCATGGAAGGAATACTGAAAATGTGAGCCTCCGTCACTGATAACCACTCTTGGTGTACCATGTCTAGAAAAAATATATTCCTTCAGAAACTCACAAACAACTTGAGAATCATTAGTAGGGGTGGCTTTAGATTCCACCCATTTTGAAACATAATCCACAACAAGAAGTATATAAAATTTTCCATTAGAATTGACAAAAGGACCCATAAAATTTATACCCCACACATCAAAAATCTCTACAGTGAGAATATGATTGAGTGGAATTTGATTTCGAGCACCTAGATTTCCCGTTCTTTGACATCTATCACAAGATTTGCAAAAAAATATATGCATCTTCAAATAGGGAAGGCCAATAAAATCCACTTTCAAGTACTTTAGAAGTGGTACGTTTAGAACCAAAGTGACCACCACATGCATAAGTATGACAAAAAGTAAGAATTCATTGAAATTCAGAATTAGGTACGCACCTGCGGATGATTTGATCAGAACCGTATCTCCACAAGTAGGGCTCATCCCACATATACTGCTTGGCTATTTTCTTAAGCTTAAGCTTTTTAATATTAGACAAAGTACTAGGTACTTGTCTTGTAACCAAGTAGTTCACTATATCCGCGTACCAAGGTGTTGAATCTTCAATTGAGAAAAGTTGCTAGTCCGGGAAACGATCTTGTAAAGGAAGTTCTTCTTCGGAAACAACAAGTCTACTAAGATGATCCGCAACAGTATTTTCAACGCCTCTTTTATCCTTAATTTCATAATCAAATTCTTGCAATAGTAGTATCCATCGTATAAGTGTTGTCTTAGCTTCTTTCTTCTTTAATAGGCACCTAAGTGCCGCGTGATCAGAATACACAACCACTTTTGAACCCACCAAGTATGATTTAAATTTTTCTAGTGCAAATACTATAGTCAAAAATTCTTTATCGGTGGTAGAATAGTTGATTTGTGCATCGTTTAGGGTCCTAGATGCATAATAAATCACATGATATAGATTCTCTACTCTTTGACCCAAAACGTCTCCAACTGCATAGTCACTCGCATCACACATCAATTCAAATGGGAAACACCAATCCAGTGACTTGATAATTGGTGCGGTTGTCAACAATTCTTTTAATAATTTGCACATCATCATTGAGATTTTGGAGAAATCCTTGATAAGCCGCCTGTAAAAACCTGCATGAACAAGAAACAAGCAAATTTCCCTCACCGATGTGGGATATTGTAAGTTTCTTATTAAGTCTATCTTTGCTTTGTCAACTTGGAGCCCTCGAGATGACACAATGTGACCAAGCACTATGCCATGATTTACCAAAAAGTGGCATTTCTCCCAATTAAGAATAAGATTAGTGTCTACGCATCTTTTAAGCACAAGTTTAAGATTTTTTAAACAAATATCAAATGAATCACCATAAATACTAAAGTCATCCATAAATACCTCAATGATGTGTTCCACTTAGTCAGAAAATATACAGACTATACATCTCTGAAAAGTGGAAGTTGCATTGCAAAGAGCAAACGACATCCGTCTATAGGCAAACATACCAAAAGGACAAGTAAAGGTAGTCTTCTCCTGATCCTCCGGTGCAATAACAATATGATTGTACCCCGAATAACCGTCCCAAAAGAAATAATTTAAATGTCCCGCTAACCTCTCTAACATATGAGCAATGAAAGGCAAAGGAAAGTTATCCTTTCGGGTTGCTGCATTAAGCTTTTTGTAGTCTATGCATACTCTCCATCCTGTTTGAATTCTTGTAGGAACAAGTTCATCATCTTGATTTCTAACAACAGTGACACCTGCTTTCTTAGGTACCACCTGTACCGGGATGACCCATTTGCTGTCAGAAATTGGGTAAATTACCCCCACACTTAGTTTTGAGGATCTCTTTTTTCACGACCTCCATCATTGGAGGGTTAAGCCTACGCTGAGTATCATGTACAGGCTTAAAATCATCTTCCATTAAGATTCTATGCATGCACATGGATGGACTAATGCCTTTGATATCAGCAATTGTCCAACCAATAGCCGTTTTGTGCTCTTTCAGAATCCTAAGTAGACGCTCTTCTTGTATTGGGGGTGAGGTGCTTTGTAACAATCACCGGAAGTTCTTATTTATCATCCAAGTACGCGTACTTTAGGTGGTATGGAAGCGGCTTCAGTTCCAGTTTCGGTGCCTGCAAAATAGAAGGTAAAGGAACCTCATTAGTTATGGGTAACGAAATATAAGAAATATTACCCGTTTTTGCTTCTTGTAGTGTTGTTAAGGCACCACACATCTCCACCAGTTTTTTGGCTAAGTCAACGTCCAGGTTCGGCTGTTCGTGAACATCTAAATCAATATTGTTCCGTAGCACAACTCCAAGTTCATCTTTAGCATTCAAATCAAATATTTGTTGCGCTAATGAACCAATAACATCAATAGAGAAAGCGGAGTGAACATCACTAGGATAAAGCATGGTTTCAAATATATTGAACCGTATGATCTCCTTATCAAATTCCATAGTGAGTGCACCACTATAAACATCAATCTTCGTCTTTGAAGTCTTCATAAACGGTCTCTCAAGAAGTAATGAAGTAGACGAACAATTATCTCCATTGTGCATATCCACAATGTAGAAATCAACTGGAAAGATTAAATGATTCACATGAACTAACACGTCCTCCAAGACTCTCTTAGGATATATATTGGACTTGTTAGCCAGTTGAATAATGATCTTTGCCTCTTTTAAAGGTCCGAGATTCAAAGAATCATAAACATCGGCTGACATAACACTTATGGGTGTTCCCAAATCAAGCAAAGCACGCTCAAATCGTCGATTACCAATGGTAATGGGAGTTGTGAATCAACTTATCCTTAAGTAACATAGTTGTAGCACTTTCGCCCACTTGAGTGATCTCATTAGCAATCAACCTATCCTTCCTTGTACACAAATCCTTCAAAACCTTAGCATACCTGGGTACAGTTCTGATGGCCTCAATAAATGAAATGTTGATGTGTATCTTGCTGAAAATATCCATGATCTCCTTGTCTTGAGATTCTTTCTTGGATTTGTCTAAACGACTAGGAAAATGAGGTGGTATGGTAAAAGTCGGAACCGTGTCCTTAGGTTGTATTTTCCTTTGGTACGTATTCCGCCTCTATTTATTTATCAATATCGTTACTAGGTACGCATATTGTCCCTGTATCCAGATTAGAATCTCGTTGTTGCAGCTCCTCAACTTGTCTTCCACTTCTTAATGTTACTGCATTGGCGTGCTCTCTTGGGTTCACAAACGGTTGTGATGGGAATGTTGTCGACGTTTTTGACTTCATTAGATTCAAATCTGTAGCCAACTGCCCAATCTGAGTATGCAAATCTTTAATGGCAGCATCGTTCTTTTGTTGATTTTTCAGTACTGTTTCCTTAAGACCCTCTGTAGAAGAAGCAAAACTCTGCATAGTTTGCAAGATGCTATTGAGCTTATCGTCTATATATGGATCTTTATTTTGTGCTTGATGTTGTTGTGGTTGCTGAAACTGTTGTTGAAAACCACCCTGTCTTGCATATGGATTAGGAGTTGCAGCTTGCTTGTTAGCATAACTAAAATTTGGATGATCTTTCCAACCATGATTATAAGTATTCGAGTATGGATCATACTTTGGCCTCTGATTAAGAAATATAGCATTTACCTAGGCTTCGTCTTCGTATGATGGAATGATCAATGTTGTCATCCTTTGTACTACCTTCTCTATGTTGTTCATTCGTTTCTCTGATTGTGAAGTTTTTTCCATATTTCTAACTCTTCTGACATTTGAGTTATTTCTGGTGTAAAATTTTTGAGAATTCGAAGCCATACTCTCAATCAAACTAGTTGCCTGCAAGATTGTCTTTTCAATAAGTGAACCACCAACAGCCGCATCAATCAAATTCCGTTGCTCTGGAAGTAATCCTTCGTAGAAATATTGAATGATGAGTGTTGGAGATATGTTTTGGTGAGAACAACATGCCACCAATATTTTGTACCTATCCCAATATTCATAAAGAGACTCCCCAGTAATTTGGAGAATACCACTAATCTCTTTACGAACGGATTCTTCCTTAGAAGCAGGAAAATACTTCTCTAAAAATAGCTTTTTCATTTCAGTCCATGTTGTAATACTCCCTGGAGGAAGGTAATACAACCATTCTTCCGCTGAATATATTAAAGAGAATGGGAAAGCTTGCAGACTTGTTATCTTTTGTTGAAATTTTCGAAGATGACGATTCGGATCTTCACCTGGAAGTCCCTCGAACTTTGGTATATGATGAAGTATATTCAACTTCAGCACCACTGGGTTAGTGATTGTAATACACAGTGGTTGCGAATCTAAGCATGGATATGTCAACTCTCGTAGCTTCCTCTCCACAGGTGGAGGTGGTGGAGGATTTGTGTCGTCTACCATCTCTTCTGTAAAGGGTTCCGGTTGTGGTTGTTGATGTGCTTGTAGTAGCGTTCCCTTATGAGTTTGAATACCATACCTCTAATAATCCCAATCTTTCGGTGCTAGAGATTAAGTACGTGAAACCACAAATCTAGAAAACAAAATTAAAAACTAACAAGAAATTCTAAAAACAATAATAAAACTAAAGAATTAACAACTAAAGCAACCGACTGATCCCCGGCAACGGCGCCAAAATTTGATGGCCGTCGTAAGTGCAATCAAATTAATAATCTTATTTCCACACAATTAACTGGTAATATAATGGAAGTAAGGATCGTTCCCACGAAGAGCAGTGAGTTTTAGTTGTCAAAGTATCACAAAGGGGGGTTTTGTTTTAGATTTTAAACAAAATAAATAATCAAAGCAAATAAAGTTGAATTGTAATCAATAGAGAGAGATATAATCGAGGAATCCTTCTTCGTTAATAAACCGTCAATGAGTTATTATAAGCCTACTCGTCGTTAATCACAGATTATCACCAACCATGGAATAATAGATAGCTCAGTGTTGTTCCCTTATATAAACTTATCAACCTCAATCAGAACATCCTCTATGACACCACGAGGGACTTTGACAAACTTATCAGCTAATTGTAGTGTCATTTTAGTCGGTTTCAACTTACTAAGACCTAGATGGGTGTATACATGATACGGGAGTAAGTTAACACTAGCTCCTAAGTCAAGTAAAGCTTTATCGACCATGTGATTACCAATTTCACAAGATATGGTGGGGAATCCAGGATCCTTATACTTAGGGGGTGTTTGGTTCAGAAGAATGGAACTTACCTGACCAGCTAAAAAAGCTTTCTTATGGACATTAAGCTTACGCTTTCGTGTACAAAGATCTTTAAGGAACTTGGCATAAGCAGGCATCTGCCTAATTTCTTCTAATAGCAGAATGTTGATGTTCACCTGCTTAAATGTTTCCATTATCTCGTTGAAAGTCGACTCCTTCTTTGTTGGGGCTAACAAATGTGGATATGGGGCTCTAGGCACAAAGGTATACCTATCAAGAATTTCTTGGGAATCCTTAGAGACTGTTTCAGTTTCCTCGTCTACGGGCTCCTCTTGGGAAGTAGAAGGTGGAACAACAGTATGTCCACTAGGCATGGCTACCTTATTGTCTACCACTTTACCACTCCTAAGGGTTGTTATCGAGTTCACATGGTTTGATGATTTCTCACCAGTTAAAGATATTTGATGGACTCCCCTAGGGTTGGGTTGTGGTTGACTAGGAAACTTTCCTTTTTCTCTCAGTGTCTCATTTATCTGACTAACCTGGGTTTTCAACTCGGAAATAGCCTGAGAGTTAGCTTGTACCATCTTTTTATTTTCATCTAATCCTTGTGCAACCGATTGATGAAATTCTAAAGTGTTCCGAGTTAACAAGGCAAGAGACTCTTCTAAACTCATGATTTTCTTATCTGAAGGGATCTGAAACTGTGCCGGAGCTGAAGGATTCTTAGTATATCCAAAACCTGGGGGAATCTGAGCATTACTAGACTGACCTTGATTCTGGACCTTGGACCAAGAAAGGTTTGGATGGTTTCTCCAGCCAGGGTTATAGGTTTCTGAATATGGGTCAAACTTCAGCCGGTTATCAAACCTAGTGTTGTTATAAAGAGCATTGGCTTGCTCTTCAACAGCATGGCCTTCCCAAAAAGGCTCATTTCTACCACTACTACCACTAGAATGACCTAATTCTAAGGCTTCTAACCTTTTGGTTATAGCTGCTATTTTGGCATCTAACTCATAAGATCCTTCTACCCTATTAACATTTCCTCTACTTAGAAGAATTGTTTTCTGGGGTTCCCTACTATTTTCCCATTGTTGGGGCTTATCGGCGATTTCATTCAAAAATGTCATCGCTTCATCAACAGTTTTATTCTCAAACCCACCTGTGCATAAGGACTCAACCATGGTTGTTGTTGAATAATCTAAACCCTCGTAGAGGATCTGAACTAACCTAGCCTTCTCCAAACCATGATGAGGACATTGAGATATCAAGTCATTGAACCTTTCTAAGTACCTATATAAAGATTCCCCCTCTTGTTGGGCAAAAGTACATATTTGTGTCCTAATAGACGATGTTTTATGCCTTGGGAAAAACTTATGTATAAAGGCAGAAGTAAGTTGGTCATAGGTTTCAATTGACTCAGAGTCCAAACTATACAGCCAAGATTTGGCTTTATCTTTTAAGGAAAAGGGGAATAACCTAAGTTTCAACGCATCATCACTTAGGTTTTTAATTTTCAGAGTACTACAAACTTCCTCAAATTCCCTAACATGAAAATAGGGGTTCTCATTCTCCTTCCCTAAAAACATTGGGAGCATCTGTAAAATCCCAGGTTTCAGTTCATAATTTACCTCGGTTTCAGTTAACTTGATACAAGACGGACGAGAGGTCCTAGTTGGGTTTAGCAAAGCTCTCAAAGTTGTCATTTCTGGCACTACCAAAGGACTAGGAGTACTAGGGGTACTTTCCTCACGAAGAGACAGATTCTCAAAACTGAAATTTCCAAAAATGGGGCTCTCAAAAGAAGAGTCTTCGAGCTCTCCGCCTTCACAAGAAGAACTACTAGTTTTTCACTAATCAAACGACCTAGAGTGTTTCAAGCCCGTTTAAAAACTTCGGGCATACACTAGGAAAACAAAATTAAAAAGAAAAGCCCTAAAAAGGAAGGGATGTTCTATGCAAATACAAACAAGGCTGACTCCACCACAGCAAACCTACTGATTTCTAGCAAACAAAAAGCATGATGACTCCACTTAGATTGTTTCTAGACCAGCTTCTAATCCTTCGAACGGGAGTTCGTTACAATTTAAGCAAACCCCTCTGGAATCAATCCGAGTTAAAGTAAGTTGAATAGAGGCGAGGGAATCTCGGTGGAGCTTTGATACCCAAGGACTCACCGGTATTACAAGGCGGCGCAGTCACGCATTCAACTTACAGAAACCGTCAAGAACTTCGAAGTATGCTTAAAAGAGTAACCAATATTTTTCGAATGACTTTCCTGTTAAGCTCGTTACCCTATCGGTCTCGTTCTAGTCAAAATTTTAGGCTTAGGTTCGCGTTTGGTGTCATTTTCCTAAGGCGGGAAAGAATAGAATGGTGATGAAATCCGAACCCTTATCCTGTATGGCCAGTCCTTGCCCTTTACTAGGAAATTAAAGTAGTCGTTTTCAAGTCCTCAACATATATGCATACGAAGGAAGACAGTAACTCGCTGACAAGGGATTCGCGAGTGTTTCGACAAACTTACCTCCCGTACCAGACGGGGGATGAACCTTTGTAGTCGACTCGGGCCACGACTCCTATGTCATGTACGAACCCGAGGGGACGAGGTGATATCGTAATCATCGTCCTTCTCTGCAAACTGTTTATATTTAAACTACCCTTCCGTAGGGTTTAAAAATAATGTCCCAAAATCTAAAGTCTAAATTCCAAAAATATAAAGTGCAAAAGAAAAAGAAAGTCTAAAAAAAATAAAAATAAAAAATTCTTTAATTTTTTTATTTTTTATTCACACAGAGCTATTGGTTGGAAACCTAGCAACAAGTTGGGCACCAACCCCCCTCTGAATAGCAATGCCTACTCTATGAAAAACAAAACTACCATAACCACTACTAGCGTCATTATTAACAAGACAATTCTTTAGACGCTTAAAAAAACATAAAGTATCTTCGCCGAGCTCACCCAAAGTAGAGAATGCCAAGACCCCCAGACCATAACCGAGTGAAGTGCACTTGTCCAGATATTTAGCACGCTTCCTTGAAAAATAAAAATGTCTCTCATTTTTTTTCTCTTTTTTATAAAAAAAAATCTTCTTCTTTCGCTCCTTTCGCTTTGCCTTTACTCCAGTCTTTAAGTATTCACCAAAAGCTTTGGCAAAATTTTCTTTCGCTCCAAATTCCAAAATCTGAAAGAAAAAGACAAAAACCCAAAAACGTAAAGAAGAAAAAATAAAAATAAAAACCTAAAAATAATATCTAAAAACTCTAGCTTAAAGACAAGTCCGCGTCAGCGGCGCCAAAAATTTGATGGGGTTTCAAAGTTGTTGTAGTAAAAAGGTTTGTTGAGACTTGTGAAGGAAGATTTTTTTAGACTTAATTTTTATAAATAAAAAAAATATAACAAACTCGAATAAAAAGTGTTGTGAGAATTATGGAGAGACTGGGGCTAGGATTCTGCTATTTACCAATTCCAAAGTGATACTAATTATAATCATGCAATTTCACACGCTCAAATTGATTCTCAACTATTGCAAAAGTAGATTTTTAGAAACAACAAATGTTAATCCAAAGCATGAGACATCAAAACCCTAGGCTAAGCATGTTCCATCAAAAAAAAAACCAATCGTTTAACAAAAACCATAAAATCTATTTTCAATCTAGGCAAATAATCATAAATAAAAATTGCACAAATTAAATAATTTAGAATTACCACTTTTTCATTGGAAAGATAGCATCCTCCGTCGCCCCAAGGATTGGGTTTAGCTCATCATTGTGGAAACGCGCTCAAAAGTTAATTTCATTGTTCAAAGTGTTTACAAATGATGAATTGGAGAAAAACTATTAAAAATCGGGTGTTTGCAACGTTTTTAATTGTTGCAAAACACTGTTACATAAAATGATAAAAGCCAACTGTCGTTGTTCAGCTTCTACGACCCCCGCCTCTGTGTCGTTATCACTATTGATAAACGACTGTCTTCGTGAGTCTGTTCTTCGTGTTCTTCAGTTCTGCAGCAGCAGAAATAGTGTTCTCTGCAACTCGATTTTTCGGCTCTGTGATGCTCTGTAACTCTCCCAAACTCTCTATATCCCTTCTACGCCCCCAAAGTTGTATTTATAATCAACAGGTCCAAGGATAACTCCTCATTACTCCACGAAATCTCCCATTACTCGACAGTGAATAAAAATATTCTCGGAATATTTTCTTCCCTGATTTTCCTTCTCACGCTTCTACAGCTTCCTAACTCCATTCAACACGCTGAATATTGAAAATAAAATGATCCGTACACACTCTATGCTCGTGCCAACCATAAAATAACTCGGGAAAGAGAATATCAACCCTCGTGAAAGTAAGAATACCAAAGTTTTCCCTCACTCGTGTTTTGCTTCCACACGATTCTTCGGCCAAATCTAATCGATTCCAAGGACCTTACCAGCACTGTTTAGTCCCTAGCAACAAACCCATTTGATTTCAGCCATTGAATCTCCCTAAAACGCCTTCAAATCACGAACCCTAATTTTGGTGTTTTGATAATAGTTTTCCCGCCAAATTCCAAATTCAAATAGAGAAGATGACCTCCCCCTAATCTTGTACGGGTGTCCCTTTAGCACTTGCCTTATGAGGTGTGAATAGTGAGGAAGGTGCCCCTTATACGTTGAGGTTCCCCTTATCTAACAGTGCGAGTCCGAATAACATGTGTCCTCCGGGTGCTTTAGACAACTTTTCGAGCCGATTTTTCCAATAATGTTTATTTCCCAAAAATGCCTACAAACACATAAAATACCATAATAAGTACAAAAATCGAGTACCAACAATACATGAAATTAAGGACAATGTAGACACAAAAATGTGTCTAACAAATACCCCCAAACTTATTATTTTCTAGTCCTCGAGCAAATCTAATCTAGAAAAATAAAATGAGTACACTTAGCACGTGCAACAAGCCGTTAAACCGCTAGGTGGCCCTAGCGGCGGAGTGTTGTCTCCGGAGGGTTTACCAGAGGTGTACCCACAAAACCTTTACTACAGACCCTAGCTATCTACGAAGAACCTTGGAAGGCACTAAAGAATCTCTTTGGTTGGCATACAATCATTGACTATAGGAGGAAGTACCCTGATGCGAAATTCCAATTGATCTACACGAGTTTGCACTCAGCATACTAAAATTCATATATAAGTGACAAAGCTCTACTCAGATAGTTTCTGGACATCATAACCGGAGTCAACCAATCACATGGAAAGATTAAGAAGATGGATAAAGAAAAAGATGGTTTAAAGTGAACGGTGATTCCCATATCTGTCTGAAGGCCTCTGCCAGGATGAACCTATCCTAATGGACTGAGATACCAGTCTGACTAATATCAACACAACTGGGATATACAAGGGGACCAGTGGTCGATAAACCTAACTCTAGGTCAACACAACTGGCATATACAAGGGCACCAGTGGTCGACTTTATTGAATTTATTCCTGTTGGTCTAATGGTCTGGTATCTTTTTCTTTTCTTTTTTATGTTGGTATCCCAATCACTCTATTCCACCCTAGCAAAGGTTACAACTTGAATCGTGTGCCTCACCAAATCACTTCAAAAATAAAAACAGGAGGATTAGGATTCAATGAGATATGGCGAAACTACCATGTTTTTTTTTAATTCTAACACCTGAGCTCTGTGCTTTTATGAATAGACTCTTTAGATGTTTCCATCTAATCAGATTGGTTCCTCAACTCCTACAACCAAGATGTTCCCATCCATTTAGATTGGATAGTGCCAACCTTAATAAGCATAAATTTCTAGGCTCTGGAGTCTATTTGTTGTAGCTAAGAGCTAACAAAAAGTTTCTTCCCCACTCCCAAACTTAAATCTAACATTGTCCTCAATGTTCTAAAGATGAAATTAAAAGCATGAACAATAAGAAACTGTTACCACTTGATGGATGGAAAAAGAAATAAGGAAGGATATTACCGTAAGCATGAATACCTCCCAGGAAATGCTAAATTTAAAGTCTTTAGCTAGACATCAAATACCTCAAAAAGGATTGTCACCTTCCAAAGTCATATATCAATAGTCGAAACAATTGTGGGTCCATAAGACCAAATAGAGCTGACACCAGTATGAGACAACTGCACTGATTCAGAAAAATGAAAAGAAGGAGCACGTCCTCATCTAAGGTTTCTGTCAAGACAACTGGGTTTATCTGCGGCGCGTAATTGAACTTCATATGTGTGTCTCGATAAATAGATTCATCCGAAAAACGGGTCTCTAATACCTGGGATACCTCCTAGACAGTATCAGGAGGATCGAGTTGCGGAGTCTGAAAAGACTCAAGTAATATCTCAAATGTACAAGGCTCGAGTCCCAAGTTAGGGACTCTAATTAGGGATACGATACAATCACAAGAACCATCACTACCCTCGAACTTAGGGTTCACAGACAAACCTCTAACTATTGCCTGAATTTCTGGGTCCATAGAATCTTTAAAATACTCAAGATCTTCTTCTAAAGATTGATCACATATCTGATCTAAGAGAATGGTTTCCTCAAAATCATCTAAAGAATCTACCAGTAAAGTGTCAATCCAATTATCCTGAACCAAATCCTGAACTAAAGTGCTAATCATATTCACTTCTTCTAAATCATCGTTCTCAGAAGGTTGTCTAGTAACATTAAAGACATTTAGTTCAATGGTCATATTACCAAAGGATATTTTCATAAGCCCGGTCCTACAGTTGATGACAGCGTTAGATGTGGCTAAAAATGGGAGACCTAAAATCACTGGGATTTGACGACTTGGGTCCTGAACAGGCTGGGTGTCTAGAACAACGAAATCCACATGATAAATAAACTTATCAACCTCAATCAGAACATCCTCTATGACACCACGAGGGACTTTGACAGACATATCAGCTAATTATAGTGTCATTTTAGTCGGTTTCAACTTACCAAGACCTAGATGGGTGAATACA
This sequence comes from Papaver somniferum, assembly GCF_003573695.1. Taxonomy (NCBI): domain Eukaryota; kingdom Viridiplantae; phylum Streptophyta; class Magnoliopsida; order Ranunculales; family Papaveraceae; genus Papaver; species Papaver somniferum. Next base: position 52,750,376 of record NC_039361.1, read on the forward strand.
TGATACGTGAGCAAGTTAACACTAGCTCCTAAGTCAATTAAATATTTATCGACCATGTAATTACCAATCGCACAAGATATGGTGGGGCATCCAGGATCCTTATACTTAGGGGGTGTTTGGTTCAGAAGAATGGAACTTACCTGGCTAGCTAAAAAAGCTTTCTTATGGACATTAAGCTTACGCTTTCGTGTACAAAGATCTTTAAGGAACTTGGCATAAGCAGGCATCTGCCTAATTGCTTCTAATAGCAGAATGTCGATGTTCACCTGCTTAAATGTTTAGGCTTCTAATAGCAGAATGTCGATGTTCACCTGCTTAAATGTTTCCATTATCTCGTTGAAATTCGACTCCTTCTTTGTTGGGGTAACAAATGTGGATATGGGGCTCTAGGCACAAAGGTAGACCTATCAGGAATTTCTTGGGAATCCTTAGAGACTGTTTCAGTTTCCTCGTCTACGGGATCCTCTTGGGAAGTAGAAGGTGGAACTACAGTATGTCCACTAGGCATGGCTACCTTATTGTCTAGAGTTTTACCACTCCTAAGGGTTGTTATCGAGTTCACATGGTTTGATGATTTCTCACCAGCTAAAGATATTTGATGGACTCCCCTAGGGTTAGGTTGTGTTTGACTAGGAAACTTTCTTTTTTCTCTCAATGTCTCATTTATCTGACTAACCTGGGTTTTCAACTCGGAAATAGCCTGAGAGTTAGCTTGTACCATCTTTTTATTTTCATCTAATACTTGTGCAACCAATTGCTGAAATTCTAAAGTGTTCCGAGTTAACAAGGCAAGAGACTCTTCTAAACTCATGATTTTCTTATCTGTAGGGATCTGAAACTATGCCAGAGCTGAAGGATTCTTAGTGTAGCCAAAACCTAGGGGAACCTGAGCATTACTAGACTGACCTTGATTCTGGCCCTTGGACCAAGAAAGGTTTGGATGGTTTCTCCAGCCAGGGTTATAGGTTTCTGAATATAGGTCAAACTTCTGTCGGTTATCAAACCTAGTGTTGTTATAAAGAGCATTGGCTTGCTCTTCAACGACATGGCCTTCCCAAAAAGGCTCATTTCTACCACTACTACCACTAGAATGACCTAATTCTAAGGCTATAACCTTTTGGTTATAGCTGCTATTTTGGCATCTGACTCATAAGATCCTTCTACCCTATTAACATTTCCTCTACTTAGAAGAATTGTTTTCTGCGGTTCCCTACTATTTTCCTATTGTTGGGTCTTATCGGCGATTTCATTCAAAAATGTCATCGCTTCATCAACAGTTTTATTCTCAAACCCACCTGTGCATAAGGACTCAACCATGGTTGTTGTTGAATAATCTAAACCCTCGTAGAGGATCTGAACTAACCTAACCTTCTCCAAACCATGATGAGGACATTGAGATATCAAGTCATTGAACCTTTTTAAGTACCTATATAAAGATTCCCCCTCTTGTTGGGAAAAAGTACATATTTGTGTCCTAATAGACGATGTGTTATGCCTTGGGAAAAACTTATGTATAAAGGCAGAAGTAAGTTGGTCATAGGTTTCAATTGACTCAGAATCCAAACTATACAACCAAGATTTGGCTTTATCTTTTAAGGAAAAGGGGAATAACCTAAGTTTCAACGCATCATCACTTAGGTTTTTAATTTTCAGAGTACTACAAACTTATTCAAATTCCCTAACATGAAAATAGGGGTTCTCATTCTCCTTCCCTAAAAACATTGGGAGCATCTGTAAAATCCCAGGTTTCAGTTCATAATTTTCCTCGGTTTCAGCTAACTTGATACAAGACGGACGAGAGGTCCTAGTTGGGTTTAGCAAAGCTTTCAAAGTTGTCATTTCTGGCACTACCAAAGGACTAGGAGTACTAGGGGTACTTTCCTCACGAAGAGACAGATTCTCAAAACTGAAGTTTCCAGAAACGGGGCTCTCAAAAGAAGAGTCCCCGCCTTCACAAGAAGAACTATTAGGTTTTTCACTAATCAAACGACCTAGAGTGTTTCTTTTCCAAGCCCATTTAAAAACTTCGGGCATACACTAAAAAAACAAAATCAAAAAGAAAAGCCCTAAAAATGAAGGGATGTTCTATGCAAACACAAACAAGGCTGACTCCACCACAGCAAACCTACTGATTTCTAGCAAACAAAAAGCATGATGGCTCCACTTAGATTGTTTCTAGACCAGCTTCTAATCCTTCGAATGGGAATTCGTTATAATTTAAGCAAACCCCTCTGGAATCAATCCGAGTTAAAGTAAGTTGAATAGAGGCGAGGAAAGATCGGTGGAGCTTTGATAACCAAGGCCTCACCGGTATTACAAGGCGGCGCAGTCACGCATTCAACTTACAAAAACCGTCAAGAACTTCGAAGTATGCTTAAAAGAGTAACCAATATTTTTCGAATGACTTTCCTGTTAAGCTCGTTACCCTATCGGTCTCGTTCTAGTCAAAATTTTAGGCTTAGGTTCGCGTTTGGTGTCGTTTTCCTAAGGCGGGAAAGAAGAGAACGGTGATGAAATCCGAACCCTTATCTTGTATGGCCAGTCCTTGCCCTTTACTAGGAAATTAGAGCAGCCTTTTTCAAGTCCTCAACATATATGCATACGAAGGAAGACAGTAACTCGCTGATAGGGGATTCGCGAGTGTTTCGACAAACTTACCTCCCGTACCAGACGGGGGATGAACCTTTGTAGTCGACTCGGGCCACGACCCCTATGTCATGTACGAACCCGAGGGGCCGAGGTGATATCGTAATCACCGTCCTTCTCTGCAAACAATTTATATTTAAACTACCCTTCCATAGGATTAAAAAGAATGTCCCAAAATTTAAAGTCCAAAGTCCAAAAATATAAAGTGCAAAAGAAAAAGAAAGTCTAAAAAAAATAAAAATCTACCAAAATAAAAATGTCTCTCTTTTTTTTTTCTCTTTTTTATAAAAAAAATAATCTTCTTCTTTCGCTCCTTTCGCTTTGCCTTTTACTCCAGTCTTTAAGTATTCACCAAAAGCTTTGGAAAAAATTTCTTTCGCTCCAAATTCCAAAATCTGAAAGAAAAAGACAAAAACCCAAAAACTTAAAGAAGAACAAATAAAAATAAAAACCTAAAAAAAAATATCTAAAAACTCTAGCCTAGAGACAAGTCCGCGTCGGCGACGCCAAAAATTTGATAGGGTTTCAAAGTTGTTGTAGTAAAAAGGTTCGTTGAGACTTGTGAAGGAATATTTTTTTAGACTTAATTTTTATAAATAAAAAAAATATAACAAACTCGAATAAAAAGTGTTGTGAGAATTATGGAGAGACTGGGGCTAGGATTCTGCTATTTACCAATTCCAAAGTGATACTAATTATAATCATGCAATTTCACACGCTCAAATTGATTCTCAACTATTGCAAAAGTAGATTTTTAGAAACAACAAATGTTAATCCAAAGCATGAGACATCAAAACCCTAGGCTAAGCATGTTCCATCAAAAAAAAAACCAATCGTTTAACAAAAACCATAAAATCTATTTTCAATCTAGGCAAATAATCATAAATAAAAATTGCACAAATTAAATAATTTAGAATTACCACTTTTTCATTGGAAAGATAGCATCCTCCGTCGCCCCAAGGATTGGGTTTAGCTCATCATTGTGGAAACGCGCTCAAAAGTTAATTTCATTGTTCAAAGTGTTTACAAATGATGAATTGGAGAAAAACTATTAAAAATCGGGTGTTTGCAACGTTTTTAATTGTTGCAAAACACTGTTACATAAAATGATAAAAGCCAACTGTCGTTGTTCAGCTTCTACGACCCCCGCCTCTGTGTCATTATCACTGTTGATAAACGACTGTCTTCGTGAGTCTGTTCTTCGTGTTCTTCAGTTCTGCAGCAGCAGAAATAGTGTTCTCTGCAACTCGATTTTTCGGCTCTGTGATGCTCTGTAACTCTCCCAAACTATCTATATCCCTTCTACGCCCCCAAAGTTGTATTTATAATCAACAGGTCCAAGGATAACTCCTCATTACTCCACGAAATCTCCCATTACTCGACAGTGAATAAAAATATTCTCGGAATATTTTCTTCCCTGATTTTCCTTCTCACGCTTCTACAGCTTCCTAACTCCATTCAACACGCTGAATATTGAAAATAAAATGATCCGTACACACTCTATGCTCGTGCCAACCATAAAATAACTCGGGAAAGAGAATATCAACCCTCGTGAAAGTAAGAATACCAAAGTTTTCCCTCACTCGTGTTTTGCTTCCACACGATTCTTCGGCCAAATCTAATCGATTCCAAGGACCTTACCAGCCCTGTTTAGTCCCTAGCAACAAACCCATTTGATTTCAGCCATTGAATCTCCCTAAAACGCCTTCAAATCACGAACCCTAATTTTGGTGTTTTGATAATAGTTTTCCCGCCAAATTCCAAATTCAAATGGAGAAGATGACCTCCCCCTAATCTTGTACGGGTGTCCCTTTAGCACTTGCCTTATGAGGTGTGAATAGTGAGGAAGGTGCCCCTTATACGTTGAGGTTCCCCTTATCTAACAGTGCGAGTCCGAATAACATGTGTCCTTCGGGTGCTTTAGACAACTTTTCGAGCCGATTTTTCCAATAATGTTTATTTCCCAAAAATGCCTACAAACACATAAAATACCATAATAAGTACAAAAATCGAGTACCAACAATACATGAAATTAAGGACAACGTAGACACAAAAATGTGTCTAACAAATACCCCCAAACTTATTATTTTCTAGTCCTCGAGCAAATCTAATCTAGAAAAATAAAATGAGTACACTTAGCACGTGCAACAAGCCGTTAAACCGCTAGGTGGCCCTAGCGGCGGAGTGTTGTCTCCGGAGGGTTTACCAGAGGTGTACCCACAAAACGTTTACTACAAACCCTAGCTATCTGCGCAGAACCTTGGAAGGCACTAAAGAATCTCCTTGGTTGGCATACAATCATTGACTATATGAGGAAGTACCCTGATGCGAAATTCAAATTGTTGTACACGATTTTGCACCCAGCATACTAAAATTCATATATAAGTGATAGAGCTCTACTCAGATAGTTTCTGGACATCATAACCGGAGTCAACCAATCACATGGAAAGATTAAGAAGATGGATAAAGAAAAAGATGGTTTAAAGTGAGCGGTGTTTCCCATATCTGTCTGAAGGCCTCTGCCAGGATGAACCTATCCTAATGGACTAAGATATCGGTCTGACTAATATCAACACAACTGGCATATACAAGGGGACCAGTGGTCGATAAACCTAACTCTAGGTCAACACAACTGGCATATACAAGGGCACCAGTAGTCGACTTTATTGAATTTATTCTGGTTGGTCTAATGGTCTGGTCTCTTTTTTCTTTTCTTTTTTTTTTATGTTGGTATCTCAATAACTCTATTCCAGCCTAGCAAAGATAACAACTTGAATCGTGTGCCCCACCAAATCACTTAAAAAGTAAAAACAGAAGGATTAGGATTCAACGAGATATGGCGAAACTACCATGTTTTTTTTTAATTCTAACACCTGAGCTTTGTGCTTTTATGAATAGACTCTTTAGATGTTTTTATCTAATCAGATTGGTTCCTCAACTCCTACAACCAAGATGTTCCCATCCACTTAGATTGGTTAGTGCCAACCTTAATAAACATAAATTTCTAGGCTCTGGAGTCTATTTGTTGTAGCTAAGAGCTAACAAAAAGTTTCTTCCCCACCCCCAAACTTAAATCTAACATTGTCCTCAATGTTCTAAAGATGAAATTAAAAGCATGAACAATAAGAAACTGTTACCACTTGATGGATGGAAAAAGAAATAAGGAAGGATATTACCGTAAGCATGAGTACCTCCCAGGAAATGCTAAATTTAAAGTCTTTAGCTAGACATCAAATACCTCAAAAAGGATTGTCACCTTCCAAAGTCATATATCAATAGTCGAAACAATTGTGGGTCCATAAGACCAAATAGAGCTGACACTAGTATGATACAACTGCACTGATTCAGAAAAATGAAAAGAAGGAGCACGTCCTCATCTAAGGTTTCTGTCAAGACAACTGGGTTTATCTGCGGCGCGTAATTGAACTTCATATGTGTATCTCGATAAATAGATTCATCCGAAAAACGTGTCTCTAATACCTGGGTTACCTCTTGGACAGTATCAGGAGGATCGGGTTGCGGAGTCTGAAAAGACTCAAGTAATATCTCAAATGTACAAGGCTCGAGTCCCAAGTTAGGGACTCTAATTTGGGATACGATACAATCACAAGAACCATCACTACCCCCGAACATAGGGTTCACAAACAAACCTCTAACTATTGCCTGAATTTCTGGGTCCATAGAATCTTTAAAATACTCAAGAGCTTCTTCTAAAGATTGATCACATATCTGATCTAAGAGAATGGTTTCCTCAAAATCATCTAAAGAATCTACCAGTAAAGTGTCAAGCCAATTATCCTGAACCAAATCCTGAACTAAAGTGCTAATCATATTCACTTCTTTTAAATCATCGTTCTCAGAAGGTTGTCTAGTAACATTAAAGACATTTAGTTCAGTGGTCATATTACCAAAGGATATGTTCATAAGCCCAGTCCTACAGTTGATGACAGCGTTAGCTGTGGATAAAAATGGGCGACCTAAAATCACTGTGATTTGACGACTTGGGTCCTGAACAGGTTGGGTGTCTAGAACAACGAAATCCACAGGATAAATAAACTTATCAACCTCAATCAGAAAATCCTCTATGACACCACGAGGGACTTTGACAGACCTATCAACTAATTGTAGTGTCATTTTAGTCGGTTTCAACTTACTAAGACCTAGATGGGTGTATACATGATACGGGAGTAAGTTAACACTATCTCCTAAGTCAAGTAAAGCTTTATCGACCATGTGATTGCCAATCGCACAAGATATGGTGGGGCATCCAGGATCCTTATACTTAGGGGGTGTTTGGTTCAGAAGAATGGAACTTACCTGACCAGCTAAAAAAGCTTTCTTATGGACATTAAGCTTACGCTTTCGTGTACAAAGATCTTTAAGGAACTTGGCATTAGCAGGCATCTGCCTAATTGCTTCTAATAGCAGAATGTTGATGTTCACCTGCTTAAATGTTTCCATTATCTCGTTGAAAGTCGACTCCTTCTTTGTTGGGGTAACAAATGTGGATATGGGGTTCTAGGCACAAAGGTAGACCTATCAGGAATTTCTTGGGAATCCTTGGAGACTGTTTCAGTTTCCTCGTCTACGGGCTCCTCTTGGGAAGTAGAAAGTGGAACTACAGTATGTCCACTAGGCATGGCTACCTTATTGTTTACCGTTTTACCACTCCTAAGGGTTGTTATCGAGTTCACATGGTTTGATGATTTCTCACCAGCTAAAGATATTTGATGGACTCCCCTAGGGTTAGTTTGTGGTTGACAAGGAAACTTTCTTTTTTCTCTCAATGTCTCATTTATCTGACTGACCTGGGTTTTCAACTAGGAAATAGCCTGAGAGTTAGCTTGTACCATCTTTTTATTTTCATCTAATCCTTGTGCAACCGATTGCTGAAATTCTAAAGTGTTCCGAGTTCACAAGGCAAGAGACTCTTCTAAACTCATGATTTTCTTATCTGAAGGGATCTGAAACTGTGCCGGAGCTGAAGGATTCTTAGTATATCCAAAACCTGGGGGAATCTGAGCATTACTAGACTGACCTTGATTCTGGACCTTGGACCAAGAAAGGTTTGGATGGTTTCTCCAGCCAGGGTTATAGGTTTCTGAATATGGGTCAAACTTCAGCCGGTTATCAAACCTAGTGTTGTTATAAAGAGCATTGGCTTGCTCTTCAACAGCATGGCCTTCCCAAAAAGGCTCATTTCTACCACTACTACCACTAGAATGACCTAATTCTAAGGCTTCTAACCTTTTGGTTATAGCTGCTATTTTGGCATCTAACTCATAAGATCCTTCTACCCTATTAACATTTCCTCTACTTAGAAGAATTGTTTTCTGGGGTTCCCTACTATTTTCCCATTGTTGGGGCTTATCGGCGATTTCATTCAAAAATGTCATCGCTTCATCAACAGTTTTATTCTCAAACCCACCTGTGCATAAGGACTCAACCATGGTTGTTGTTGAATAATCTAAACCCTCGTAGAGGATCTGAACTAACCTAGCCTTCTCCAAACCATGATGAGGACATTGAGATATCAAGTCATTGAACCTTTCTAAGTACCTATATAAAGATTCCCCCTCTTGTTGGGCAAAAGTACATATTTGTGTCCTAATAGACGATGTTTTATGCCTTGGGAAAAACTTATGTATAAAGGCAGAAGTAAGTTGGTCATAGGTTTCAATTGACTCAGAGTCCAAACTATACAGCCAAGATTTGGCTTTATCTTTTAAGGAAAAGGGGAATAACCTAAGTTTCAACGCATCATCACTTAGGTTTTTAATTTTCAGAGTACTACAAACTTCCTCAAATTCCCTAACATGAAAATAGGGGTTCTCATTCTCCTTCCCTAAAAACATTGGGAGCATCTGTAAAATCCCAGGTTTCAGTTCATAATTTACCTCGGTTTCAGTTAACTTGATACAAGACGGACGAGAGGTCCTAGTTGGGTTTAGCAAAGCTCTCAAAGTTGTCATTTCTGGCACTACCAAAGGACTAGGAGTACTAGGGGTACTTTCCTCACGAAGAGACAGATTCTCAAAACTGACCAAAAACAGGGCTCTCAAAAAAAGAGTCTTCGAGCTCCCCGCCTTCACAAGAAGAACTATTAGGTTTTTCACTAATCAAACGACCTAGAGTGTTTCTTTTCCAAGCCCGTTTAAAAACTTCGGGCATACACTAGAAAAATAAAATCAAAAATAAAATCCCTAAAAAGGAAGGGATGTTCTATGCAAACACAAACAAGGCTGACTCCACCACAACAAACCTACTGATTTCTAGCAAACAAAAATCATGATGGCTCCACTTAGATTGTTTCTAGACCAGCTTATAATCCTTCGAACGGGAATTCGTTAAAATTTAAGCAAACCCCTATGGAATCAATCAGAGTTAAAGTAAGTTGAATAGAGGCGAGGGAAGCTCGGTGGAGCTTTGGTACCCAAGGCCTCACCGGTATTACAAGGCGGCGCAGTCACACATTCCACTTACAGAAACCGTCAAGAACTTCGAAGTATGCTTAAAAGAGTAATATATTTTTCGAATGACTTTCCTGTTAAGATCGTTACCCTATTGGTTTCGTTCTAGTCAAAATTTTAGGTTTAGGTTCGCGTTTGGTGTCGTTTTCCTAAGGCGGGCAAGAAGAGAATGGTGATGAAATCCGAACCCTTATCTTGTATGGCCAGTCCTTGCCCTTTACTAGGAAATTAAAGCATCCGTTTTCAATTCCTCAACATATATGCATACGAAGGAAGACGGTAACTCGCTGATAGGGGATTCGCGAGTGTTTCGACAAACTTACCTCCCGTACCAGACGGGGGATGAACCTTTGTAGTCGACTCGGGCCACGACTCCTATGTCATGTACGAACCCGAGGGGACGAGGTGATATCGTAATCACCGTCCTTCTCTGCAAACTGTTTATATTTAAACTACCCTTCCGTAGGGTTTAAAAATAATGTCCCAAAATTTAAAGTCCAAAGTCCAAAAATATAAAGTGCAAAAGAAAAAGAAAGTCTAAAAAAAATAAAAATCTACCAAAATAAAAATGTCTCTCTTTTTTTTCTTCTTTTTTTTTATAAAAAAAAATCTTCTTCTTTCGCTCCTTTCGCTTTGCCTTTTACTCCAGTCTTTAAGTATTCACCAAAAGCTTTGGCAAAATTTCTTTCGCTCCACATTCCAAAATATGAAAGAAAAAGACAAAAATCCAAAAATTTAAAGAAGAACAAATAAAAATAAAAACCTAAAAAAAAATCTAAAAACTCTAGCTTAAAGACAAGTCCGCGTCGGCGGCGCCAAAAATTTGATGGGGTTTCAAAGTTGTTGTAGTAAAAAGGTTTGTTGAGACTTGTGAAGGAAGATTTTTTTAGACTTAATTTTTATAAATAAAAAAAATATAACAAACTCGAATAAAAAGTGTTGTGAGAATTATGGAGAGACTGGGGCTAGGATTCCGCTATTTACCAATTCTAAAGTGATACTAATTATAATCATGCAATTTCACACGTTCAAATTGATTCTCAACTATTGCAAAAGTAGATTTTTAGAAACAACAAATGTTAATCCAAATCATGAGACATCAAAACCCTAGGCTAAGCATGTTCCATCAAAAGAAAATACAATTGTTTAACAAAAACCATAAAATCTATTTTCAATCTAGGCAAATAATCATAAATAAAAATTGCACAAATTAAATAATTAAGAATTACCACTTTTTCATTGGAAAGATAGCATCCTCCGTCGCCCCAAGGATTGGGTTTAGCTCATCATTGTGGAAACGCGCTCAAAAGTTGATTTCATTGCTCAAAGTGTTTACAAATGATGAATTGGAGAAAAAATATTAAAAATCGGGTGTTTGCAACGTTTTTAATTGTTGCAAAACACTGTTACATAAATTGATAAAAGCCAACTGTCGTTGTTCAGCTTCTACGACCCCAGCCTCTGTGTCGTTATCACTGTTGATAAACGACTGTCTTCGTGAGTCTGTTCTTCGTGTTCTTCAGTTCTGCAGCAGTAGAAATAGTGTTCTCTGCAACTCGATTTTCAGCTCTCTGATGCTCTGTAACTCTTCCAAACTCTCTATATCCCTTCTACGCTACCCCAGAGTTGTATTTATAATCAACAGTGCCAAGGATAACTCCTCATTACTCCACGAAATCTCCCATTACTCGACAGTGAAGAAAAATATTCTCGGAATATTTTCTTCCCTGATTTTCCTTCTCACGCGTCTGCAGCTTCCTAACTCCATTCAACATGCTGAATATTGAAAATAAAATGATCCATACACACTCCAGGCTCGTGCCAACCATAGAATAACTCGGGAAAGAGAATATCAACCCTCGTGAAAGTAAGAATATCAAAGTTTTCCCTCACTTGTGTTTTGCTTCCACACGATTCTTCGGCCAAATCTAATCGATTCCAAGGACCTTACCAGCCCTGTTTAGTCCCTAGCAACAAACCCATTTGATTTCAGCCATTGAATCTCCCTAAAACGCCTTCAAATCACGAACCCTAATTTTGGTGTTTTGATAATAGCTTTTCCCGCCAAATTCCAAATTCAAATGGAGAAGATGACCTCCCCCTAATCTTGTACGGGTGTCCCTTTAGCACTTGGCTTATGGGGCGTAAATAGTAAGGAAGGTTCCCCTTATCCGTTGAGGTGCCCCTTATCCGTTGAGGTGCCCCTTATCTAACAGTGCGAGTCCGAATAACATGTGTCCTCCGGGTGCTTTAGACAACTTTTCGAGCCGATTTTTCCAATAATGTTTATTTCCCAAAAATGCCTACAAACACATAAAATACCATAATAAGTACAAAAATCGAGTACCAACAATACATGAAATTAAGGACAACGTAGACACAAAAATGTGTCTATCAAATACCCCCAAACTTATTATTTTCTAGTCCTCGAGCAAATCTAATCTAGAAAAATAAAATGACTACACTTAGCACGTGCAGCAAGCCGTTAAACCGCTAGGTGGCCCTAGCGGCGGAGTGTTGTCTCCGGAGGGTTTACCAGAGGTGTACCCACAAAACCTTTACTACAGACCCTAGCTATCTACGAAGAACCTTGGAAGGCACTAAAGAATCTCTTTGGTTGGCATACAATCATTGACTATAGGAGGAAGTACCCTGATGCGAAATTCCAATTGATCTACACGAGTTTGCACTCAGCATACTAAAATTCATATATAAGTGACAAAGCTCTACTCAGATAGTTTCTGGACATCATAACCGGAGTCAACCAATCACATGGAAAGATTAAGAAGATGGATAAAGAAAAAGATGGTTTAAAGTGAACGGTGATTCCCATATATGTCTGAAGGCCTCTGCCAGGATGAACCTATCCTAATGGACTGAGATACCAGTCTGACTAATATCAACACAACTGGGATATACAAGGGGACCAGTGGTCGATAAACCTAACTCTAGGTCAACACAACTGGCATATACAAGGGCACCAGTGGTCGACTTTATTGAATTTATTCCTGTTGGTCTAATGGTCTGGTATCTTTTTCTTTTCTTTTTTATGTTGGTATCCCAATCACTCTATTCCACCCTAGCAAAGGTTACAACTTGAATCGTGTGCCTCACCAAATCACTTCAAAAATAAAAACAGGAGGATTAGGATTCAATGAGATATGGCGAAACTACCATGTTTTTTTTTAATTCTAACACATGAGCTCTGTGCTTTTATGAATAGACTCTTTAGATGTTTCCATCTAATCAGATTGGTTCCTCAACTCCTACAACCAAGATGTTCCCATCCATTTAGATTGGATAGTGCCAACCTTAATAAGCATAAATTTCTAGGCTCTGGAGTCTATTTGTTGTAGCTAAGAGCTAACAAAAAGTTTCTTCCCCACTCCCAAACTTAAATCTAACATTGTCCTCAATGTTCTAAAGATGAAATTAAAAGCATGAACAATAAGAAACTGTTACCACTTGATGGATGGAAAAAGAAATAAGGAAGGATATTACCGTAAGCATGAATACCTCCCAGGAAATGCTAAATTTAAAGTCTTTAGCTAGACATCAAATACCTCAAAAAGGATTGTCACCTTCCAAAGTCATATATCAATAGTCGAAACAATTGTGGGTCCATAAGACCAAATAGAGCTGACACCAGTATGAGACAACTGCACTGATTCAGAAAAATGAAAAGAAGGAGCACGTCCTCATCTAAGGTTTCTGTCAAGACAACTGGGTTTATCTACGGCGCGTAATTGAACTTCATATGTGTGTCTCGATAAATAGATTTATCCGAAAAACGGGTCTCTAATACCTGGGTTACCTCCTAGACTGTATCAGGAGGATCGGGTTGCGGAGTCTGAAAAGACTCAAGTAATATCTCAGATGTACAAGGCTCGAGTCCCAAATTAGGGACTCTAATTAGGGATACGATACAATCACAAGAACCATCACTACCCCCTAACTTAGGGTTCACAGACAAACCTATGACTATTGCCTGAATTTCTGGTTCCATAGAATCTTTAAAATACTCAAGAGATTCTTCTAAAGATTGATCACATATCTGATCTAAGAGAATGGTTTCCTCAAAATCATCTAAATAATCTACCAGTAAAGTGTCAAGCCAATTATCCTGAACCAAATCCTGAACTAAAGTGCTAATCATATTCACTTCTTCTAAATCATCGTTCTCAGAAGGTTGTCTAGTAACATTAAAAACATTTAGTTCAGTGGTCATATTACCAAAGGATATGTTCATAAGCTCAGTCCTACAGTTGATGACAGCGTTAGCTGTGGCTAAAAATGGGCGACCTAAAATCACTGGGATTTGACGACTTGGGTCCTGAACAGGCTGGGTGTCTAGAACAACGAAATCCACAGGATAAATAAACTTATCAACCTCAATCAGAACATCCTCTATGACACCACGAGGGACTTTGACAGACCTATCAGCTAATTGTAGTGTCATTTTAGTCGGTTTCAACTTACCAAGACCTAGCTGGGTGTATACATGATACGGGAGTAAGTTAATACTAGCTCCTAAGTCAAGTAAAGATTTATGGACCATGTGATTACCAATCGCACAAGATATGGTGGGGAATCCAGGATCCTTATACTTAGGGGGTGTTTGGTTCAGAAGAATGGAACTTACCTGACCAGCTAAAAAAGGCTTTCTTATGGGCATTAAGCTTACGCTTTCGTGTACAAATATCTTTAAGGAACTTGGCATAAGCAGGCATCTGCCTAATTGCTTCTAATAGCGAAATGTTGATGTTCACCTGATTAAATGTTTCCATTATCTCGTTGAAAGTCGACTCCTTCTTTGTTGGGGCTAACAAATATGGATATGGGGCTCTAGGCACAAAGGTAAACCTATCAGGAATTTCTTGGGAATCCTTAGAGATTGTTTCAGTTTCCTCGTCTACGGGCTCCTCTTGGGAAGTAGAAGGTGGAACTACAGTATGTCCACTAGGCATGGCTACCTTATTGTCTACCGTTTTACCACTCCTAAGGGTTGCTATCGAGTTCACATGGTTTGATGATTTCTCACCAGCTAAAGATATTTGATGAACTCCCCTAGGGTTGTGTTGTGGTTGACTAGGAAACTTTCCTTTTTCTCTCAATGTCTCATTTATCTGACTAACCTGGGTTTTCAACTCGGAAATAGCCTGAGAGTTAGCTTGTACCATCTTTTTATTTTCATCTAATCCTTGTGCAACCGATTGCTGAAATTCTAAAGTGTTCCGAGTTAACAAGGCAAGAGACTCTTCTAAACTCATGATTTTCTTATCTGAAGGGATCTGAAACTGTGCCGGAGCTGAAGGATTCTTAGTATAGCCAAAACCTGGGGGAACCTGAGCATTACTAGACTGACCTTGATTCTGGCCCTTGGACCAAGAAAGGTTTGGATGGTTTCTCCAGCCAGGGTTATAGGTTTCTGAATATGGGTCAAACTTCTGTCGGTTATCAAACCTAGTGTTGTTATAAAGAGCATTGGCTTGCTCTTCAACACATGGCCTTCCCAAAAAGGCTCATTTCTCCACTACTACCACTAGAATGACCTAATTCTAAGGCTTCTAACCTTTTGGCTATAGCTGCTATTTTGGCATCTGACTCATAAGATCCTTCTACCCTATTAACATTTCCTCTACTTAGAAGAATTGTTTTCTGGGGTTCCCTACTATTTTCCCATTGTTGGGTCTTATCGGCGATTTCATTCAAAAATGTCATCGCTTCATCAACAGTTTTATTCTCAAACCCACCTGTGCATAAGGACTCAACCATGGTTGTTGTTGAATAATCTAAACCCTCGTAGAGGATCTGAACTAACCTAACCTTCTCCAAACCATGATGAGGACATTGAGATATCAAGTCATTGAACCTTTCTAAGTACCTATATAAAGATTCCCCTCTTGTTGGGAAAAGTACATATTTGTGTCCTAATAGACGATGTTTTATGCCTTGGGAAAAACTTATGTATAAAGGCAGAAGTAAGTTGGTCATAGGTTTCAATTGACTCAGAGTCCAAACTATACACCAAGATTTGGCTTATCTTTTAAGGAAAAGGGGAATAACCTAAGTTTCAACGCATCATCACTTAGGTTTTTAATTTTCAGAGTACTACAAACTTCCTCAAATTCCCTAACATGAAAATAGGGGTTCTCATTCTCCTTCCCTAAAAACATTGGGAGCATCTGTAAAGTCCCAGGTTTCAGTTCATAATTTCCTCGGTTTCAGCTAACTTGATACAAGACGGACGAGAGGTCCTAGTTGGGTTTAGCAAAGCTTTCAAAGTTGCCATTTCTGGCACTACCAAAGGACTAGGAGTACTAGGGGTACTTTCCTCACGAAGAGACAGATTCTCAAAACTGAAGTTTCCAAAAACGGGGCTCTCAAAAGAAGAGTCTTCGACCCGCCTTCACAAGAAGAACTACTAGGTTTTTCACTAATCAAACGACCTAGAGTGTTTCTTTTCCAAGCCCGTTTAAAAACTTCGGGCATACACTAAAAAACAAAATCAAAAAGAAAAGCCCTAAAAAGGAAGGGATGTTCTATGCAAACACAAACAAGGCTGACTCCACCACAGCAAACCTACTGATTTCTAGCAAACAAAAAGCATGATGGCTCCACTTAGATTGTTTCTAGACCAGCTTCTAATCCTTCGAACGGGAATTCGTTACAATTTAAGCAAACCCCTCTGGAATCAATCCGAGTTAAAGTAAGTTGAATAGAGGCGAGGAAAGATCGGTGGAGCTTTGATAACCAAGGCCTCACCGGTATTACAAGGCGGCGCAGTCACGCATTCAACTTACAAAAACCGTCAAGAACTTCGAAGTATGCTTAAAAGAGTAACCAATATTTTTCGAATGACTTTCCTGTTAAGCTCGTTACCCTATCGGTCTCGTTCTAGTCAAAATTTTAGGCTTAGGTTCGCGTTTGGTGTCGTTTTCCTAAGGCGGGAAAGAAGAGAACGGTGATGAAATCCGAACCCTTATCTTGTATGGCCAGTCCTTGCCCTTTACTAGGAAATTAGAGCAGCCTTTTTCAAGTCCTCAACATATATGCATACGAAGGAAGACAGTAACTCGCTGACAGGGGATTCGCGAGTGTTTCGACAAACTTACCTCCCGTACCAGACGGGGGATGAACCTTTGTAGTCGACTCGGGCCACGACCCCTATGTCATGTACGAACCCGAGGGGCCGAGGTGATATCGTAATCACCGTCCTTCTCTGCAAACTGTTTATATTTAAACTACCCTTCCGTAGGGTTTAAAAATAATGTCCCAAAATTTAAAGTCCAAAGTCCAAAAATATAAAGTGCAAAAGAAAAAGAAAGTCTAAAAAAAATAAAAATCTACAACAATAAAAATGTCTCTCTTTTTTTTTCTCTTTTTTATAAAAAAAATAATCTTCTTCTTTCGCTCCTTTCGCTTTGCCTTTTACTCCAGTCTTTAAGTATTCACCAAAAGCTTTGGAAAAAATTTCTTTCGCTCCAAATTCCAAAATCTGAAAGAAAAAGACAAAAACCCAAAAACTTAAAGAAGAACAAATAAAAATAAAAACCTAAAAAAAAATATCTAAAAACTCTAGCCTAGAGACAAGTCCGCGTCGGCGACGCCAAAAATTTGATAGGGTTTCAAAGTTGTTGTAGTAAAAAGGTTCGTTGAGACTTGTGAAGGAATATTTTTTTAGACTTAATTTTTATAAATAAAAAAAATATAACAAACTCGAATAAAAAGTGTTGTGAGAATTATGGAGAGACTGGGGCTAGGATTCCGCTATTTATCAATTCCAAAGTGATACTAATTATAATCATGCAATTTCACACGTTCAAATTTATTCTCAACTATTGCAAAAGTAGATTTTTTGAAACAACAAATGTTAATCTAAAGCATGAGACATCAAAACCCTAGGCTAAGCATGTTCCATCAAAAGAAAATACAATTGTTTAAGAAAAACCAGAAAATCTATTTTCAATCTAGGTAAATAATCATAAATAAAAAATTGCACAAATTAAATAATTAAGAATTACCACTTTTTCATTGGAAAGACAGCACCCTCCGTCTCCCCAAGGATTGGGTTTAGCTCATCATTGTGGAAACACGCTCAAAAGTTGATTTCATTGCTCAAAGTGTTTACAAATGATGAATTGGAGAAAAACTATTAAAAATCGGGTGTTTGCAACGTTTTTAATTGTTGCAAAACACTGTTACATAAAACGATAAAAGCCAACTGTCGTTGTTCAGCTTCTACGACCCCTTCCTCTGTGTCGTTATCACTGTTGATAAATGGCTCTTTTCGTGAGTCTGTTCTTCGTGTTCTTCAGTTCTGCAGCAGCAGAAATGGTGTTCTCTGCAACTCGATTTTTCGGATCTGTGATGCTTTGTAACTCTCCCAAACTCTCTATATCCCTTCTACGCTACCCCAGAGTCGTATTTATAATCAACAGGGCCAAGGATAACTCCTCATTACTCCACGAAATGTCCCATTACTCGACAGTGAAGAAAAATATTCTCGGAATATTTTCTTCCCTGATTTTCCTTCTCACGCGTCTGCAGCTTCCTAACTCCATTCAACACGCTGAATATTGAAAATAAAATGATCCATACACACTCCAGGTTCGTGCCAACCATAGAATAACTCGGGAAATAGAATATCAACTCTCCTGAAAGTAAGAATATCAAAGTTTTAACTCACTCGTGTTTTGCTTCCACACGATTCTTCGGCCAAATCTAATCGATTCCAAGGACCTTACCAGCCCTGTTTAGTCCCTAGCAACAAACCCATTTGATTTCAGCCATTGAATCTCCCTAAAACGCCTTCAAATCATGAACCCTAATTTTGTTGTTTTGATAATAGCTTTTCCCGCCAAATTCCAAATGGAGAAGATGACCTCCCCCTAATCCTGTACGGGTGTTCTTTTAGCACTTGCCTTATGGGGTGTGAATAGTAAGGAAGGTGCCCCTTATCCGTTGAGGTTCCCCTTAGTAATTGAGTGCCCCTTATCTAACAGTGCGAGTCCGAATAACATGTGTCCTCCGGGTGCTTTAGACAACTTTTCGAGACGATTTTTCCAATAATGTTTATTTCCCAAAAATTCCTACAAACACATAATATACCATAAGAAGTACAAAAATCGAGTACCAACAATACATGAAATTTAGGACAACGTAGACACAAAAATTTGTCTATCACTTGGCCACCTAAACAATCTATCAATCAATCATAAATATTCATTATAGTAAAAACAAACGATAATCATATGAAGAACTTCAAAGTACATTAATATAATAACTCAAATCTTTCTTACAACTTAGAATTCATCCTCAATCAATAGGTGTTTATCTACTCATGGATGTAGAAGCATTCATGGCATACATATGAGAAAAGTAAAGAGATGACGTTACCAAAGAGGAATCGCTCTAAAACCCTAGCTTTCGCTCCGTGTTATGTTTCTTCTCTCCAAGACTTACAATTTCGTGATCGCTTGATGTGATCTCATTTTACATAACCTAATACCTTTTTATAGGTTTACATTGCTTGGTCTTCACGTATTTAGTCTGGTTCAAGAACCCGACCCAAAATAACGAAATAACAATCCCAAACATGACCTTAGGCCTTCACAAGTATTTATACCCGTTTTCATACTTGTTAATTATGCGTACCTCAAATTCCAGCAGAAATTTTCGGAACTAAGGTATGCGTACCCGTTTGCATACTTTACTGTCTTCGGTATTCGATAAAAAGTTTGTTTTGGCCGCAACTTCTTCGTCCGAACTCGGAATGACCTCATTATTTTTATATTTAAATTCTCTTTAATATGGTGATGAGAAATCCTTAATTTGAATGAGTTAAGATTGGTATTTGTCCCTTCTCTTGATTTTGAGCGTCTTGCTCCTTTTCGTCGCACTTCTTCCACTTCTCTTGGACTTGGGCACTTGGATACTTGGAAAAATTCTCTTCTTAGCTCTTTCTAACACTTTGTAGCTCCTTTTTGGATGATTCACCTAATAAAGACAAATAAGAGAAAACAAGAGTAATAATACGAAAATATGCAAGAATAATAGCTAAAATAAGTATGGAATGAATACTAAAATCATATGAATTATGCACTTATCATTGTCACCAGCATCAGCGGAAACCCGTGGACAATATTTCTCTATACTAGCGGTCAATTCTTCTAGGAGTTGTCCAATCAATATGATACAGTACTAGTAGTGAAATGCTCCACTCATATATATATATATATTGAACGCCGATTTTTAAACCAGCTAAGCCTTAGCACAT
Organism: Papaver somniferum; assembly: GCF_003573695.1. Taxonomy (NCBI): domain Eukaryota; kingdom Viridiplantae; phylum Streptophyta; class Magnoliopsida; order Ranunculales; family Papaveraceae; genus Papaver; species Papaver somniferum. The sequence goes on from NC_039361.1 coordinate 52,769,771, forward strand.
GTATATACTTATAGGCATGTCTCTGATACAGGGTCAGAGGAGATTTTAGAAGTTTTTCCCTTGTCAAAGACTCACCATCAACACCTGTAAGAAAACTTGTCATCGATTTGCAAGCGTGTATGGTAGTATTATTGGTAATTTAATGTTTGTAGTCCTTTTAGTAAAATGGAAATATATCCATGTAAGTGTTAGATTAATCAACATATAACTTAGTGGTTTAATTACGAAAAAAAAGAAGGTATCAATAAGATGGCTTCTCTTGAATATATCCAATGCTTATATTGATCATACGTCATTTGACTTTTTTCAGTAGTGATGAACTATAATCTTAAGTTTGATATTTTTTTATTATTCTTCATAGCCCATAAACTAAGTTAGTGAATCACTAACTCACGGTAACTTGGAAAATCAACAATTCAGTGACTTGATAGAAATACATTTGTTATTATGGAAGAAGATTTAATAATCATCATGGTGGGAAATGATGAGATGGATTATAATGTGGTTCAACCGTTAATATATTAGGGTGGACCTATAGATAAAGTTGGAAAGGTTGTGCATGATTTGAGAAGATCAGATAAAGCTAGTTTTATTTGGTTACACAGTTATGGTACGATCATCTATGTTATGTGTCTATTGTCATGTTATACTTAGGAAGATCTGTTGTCAAGCAAATAAATGAGATTTCTCATCTTCTCCAATGAATAGTATCTTTGTAATTATAATCATTTCTATTGACACACTCTGAATTTTCAATATTTCGCTTCAAATGTTGGCGCATACAATATATTTGTTGTTATTATTGTGAAAAGTTGAAGATAAAGAATGGCATACATAGAATTATGTGAAGCTAACATTGCCAATCATAGTCATTATCATAATTGAAATATGTTAATGGAGAAAATCCTGAGATCATAGGAGCATTGAAGTCTGGTGGAAGAATGAGTTCTGGAACCATCAATGGAAGCAGAGTTACAGGCTTTGATGGTTGCACAAAAATCGAATCTTGAAGAACTATGATTCAATGATTTGAAATCAAAAAGTTACTTATTTATACCAATTGATTGGCCAATTTTAGAGACGATTCTTTAGAAAGATTCATCAAAACACAATAAAGAAGTACTAAAGAACAACGAAAGATTCAACAATTATCTTTACGAATGTTCAATAGTAATGGTAATATATTGATTGAATTTTAGTATTTTTTAGAAAGCATTTATGACTATCAACTCAAGATCTTATTATATCATTTTCATAAGGATTGATTTCAAATTAGTCATTTATTTTAATCAAATTCAATCTTGTTACTTAACATCTATTTATTGATGTTCTTCTTTTTAATTGTACTCATGTATCATTTTATATTTTTCAAATGAACTTGATGATGTATAGCAATTGTTAGACTCGATCATTATCATTTACGATCAATCAAATCCTTTCTTCATTCTAACCATTGCATGAAATCACTTTCTTAATCCCAATTTCTTAAAATCTTTATGATTTTGAATTTCTTATTATCTCGAGAGAAAAAAAAAAGTATTTCCAAATATTTCTTCTGTATCATCGAATATTCTTTTTGAAATGATGATATGAATTTGCGATATCGTAATTCAATTTAAGCACCATTTTTATTCATGCATAATCCCAAGAATATTACCGTAATTCTCCTTGGTGGTATTTGAAATGTATATCTTTATGCTCCGAACAACTTTCATGAGGAAAGTATAGTTGTTCATTGGTTCACCTATTCCCATGAACATGGACCAATTGTTTTCAGTTTATTGAGTCTATCTCTCTAAAAAAAAATAAGTTTCATAAGTCTTCCAATTGTTTACAGTTCATTAGTTCATTGGTGTCTTTATATTTGCCACATCATCGTTAATTATTGCTCTAGCTAGATTTACTATCATCTGAGGAGTGGATAAACCAGGTTTACTATAACTCTAATTTGTTCACTTCATTTTTATTAGTCTTCATTAAAGATGTATTTTTCAACTCAACCAATATTTCATCAAAAATATTTAAATACAAATATTGTTCCAAGACATATTCGACTATGTATAGTCCCGGATATCCAAATATGCATAATCCTTTATTCTCCAAAAAAGAAAACGCCACTTAAAAAATAAAAAATTATTTATCATCTAATCCTAGAGATCGAAATAATTTCACCCTATGGGGTTTCTCCGTGTATATAAGCCATTAGTGGTGAACCATGTATATATTGATTTGTCTTTTTTCTTCTTCCCTATTTTGTCTATTTAATTATGATTTCGGTATGTAGTTTATTTTATATTATTTGAATTTCATTTAATTGTTTCATTGATAAATAACATTATTGTTTTCTACTATCTACGATCTATTTTAGCTTTGGTTTATATGTCAAAATCTAAGAAGCAGGTCTAGCAACAGGTGGTACGACAATGAAGGCATGTCCTAGTCACCTTAACTTCACGATTTTTTCATGTGTATTGATTACCATATTAACATCCTTTTTTATAGTAAAATTGAGATTATGAAGATATAAAGCTAAATTCCCTTATAGTAAAATTGAGATTATGAAGATATAAAGCTAAATTCCCCACCTCGACTATTAACTAGTACCCTGCTGTTGATTTTGGTTTCGAATGCGACCATGGTTTTGACTAGTACATTCTTTTTGGATCGAATAACGAGAACCATGATGAAGGTGGAGTAGGTGTTGACGTTTTATTAAACTTCTTTTTGTTAGAATCAAATATAGGTATCGAAGGTTTTGAGCTTTATTTTTTCTGCATCTGTTTAACTTAATATCAAGAAAATTCTTGATATAAGATTTTGTTAAAGAATCCATTGCGTTGTTTACAAATTTCATTATATTTTTTGCAGTTACCAATTTATTCTTACCGGGTGAACAATTAACGTCATTCTTTTGTACCTTTACCTTATGGATTTTATATTAAAAAAATCATCACCATCATTGGTAATTCCTAGAATACTGCACCAATCTTCGGTATTCTTTCGAACGTCAGTTTCTAATAGCTATTTGTGATAATGAAAGTGTTATGAATTTGATGAAGGGAATAACTGTTACTTACCACTAACGCCTAGTAGCAGTGATTGAAAATATAAAAAACGAAGTGAGGAAAAAGTATAGTACTGGTTATGAAATCATAATTGAATATAAGTGGCACCCACGGGAAACCGATTGCGTAGTAAATCAATTGTCCCATTTGGGGCTTCAATTGAGACCAAACGAAGAACATATTGATAGAAAGTATCAGGACTAGACCGTTAGAGAATTCTTTCGGAGAGATCCCTTGGAAGGTTATTACAGGGATCATAAGAGAAACCACAACAAAAGAACACTCAAGGGTAACACCAATTTTAATCGCCCCGTCCACCAAGTTCACAGCTTCTCCTCCTTCAATGTCAGTACTTCTTCGATATATCTTCTTTTTAAGAATGTCTTTCGTCCCACATCTAAGCACAGACAATATTTTGATCAATTAAAATATGATATTTTAACAAAAGGCTTCAAGTTCGGGGTGGTCTAGAAATGCTATGTTTATAAATAAGTTTATCTTACTCTAACCAATATTTTAACATATTTTCTTTTAACCCCCTACAAATTTTATATCAAGAGAAGGAGCGGTGTTAATCTTGTAAGCGACAGTCTGTTGCCCTATTCATGTTAACTTCGGATGCATTTTCACAGCATTACAAGCATCAATGGATGCACCTTCAGCATTTCCTTTTACGAACTTCATTTTACTTTGATTCTCACGATTTTAGCAGCACCTTCTACTAGGTAGCTAAAGGTTTTTTCAGAATTTAATTGTTGGGAATATATTTTGAATTCCTTATTAAAAACAAATAATAGCAGTTAAGCTTATCTTAAAAGAAATTCGTTTATGTTATAATTAATTTGAGTGTTTCATATTTCTGATCTTAATGATGTTAACTACACCATAATAATTTTGATATTTACATATCTTGTGAAGTTAATGGTGTTAACTACACCATAATAACTTTGATAATTTCATATCTTGTGAAGTTAATTGTGTTAACTACACCATAACAATAGTTGATTAAACATGTGTTGAAACCTTTGAATAGAAAATCAAAATTTGGTTGGAAAACAAAATAAAAGTTGAGTTTTATTTCATGTTTTGTTTGAAAGAAAAAACAATTAGTGAAAGAAAATAATATGTGATCATCCTTTGTGTATTTTTGAGAAAAAAATGAAAGTCTAGTAGTACCACATTCCTCACTATATAAGGGTGTTATTGAAAGAGATTGAACTCGACTGTTTTATTCTAGGGAAGACGCGACATCGAAGAAATGCTTGCACAATCACAAAGCCGCGAAATGTCTTAAAAAGAGCGGCCCCGCAATTCAACCATAATATTTTTTTGTGTTTGGTTTCATTTGTTTTCCATGTACAATTTAACAATTGTTCTAACATCAGTTAACTATTTTCTTTATGTTCTTGGACTTTAATTGACGTTGCATCTTTTTCATTAAAGATTTGATCAAATTATTTATCTTCCCTTTTAGAACTAACTAAAATTAATGAATGTAAAATTTTAGAAGAGATATTAACGGTGTAAAAAGATACTTTGTCGTTGAAGGGCTAAAAATTTCACAGACGAACAACCATTATATAGGCACCTTAGGAGTTCTGAAGGTAAAAAAAACTCTCACGAATCAAATTTTGTCCTAACCACATCGATCCTAAGGAAGGTCTCATATCCATCACAAAATTTCCTTTACAAAAAAACTTGATTTGAACTCACGACCTTTGGTGTGCTAGAATTAAGATCATGTTCGATGAATCCTTGTCTACTAATGGGGTACCATATTGCTTGGGGTTGTATCAATCCAAATTGAATGAGTATTTTGTATTATACGTATTTTTATACAAACCCAAGCAAATTGGTACACCACCTTATTAGCAATGCTGAGTGAATCATTATAAAAAAATTGTTTTTTTTGTAGTATAAATCAATAGCTAGTTGTTAATCTATGTTGTGTGTATGTGTACGTTTTTATTTTTTTTATTTATAAATACACTAAACTTATTGATAGTTGATAGTCAGAAAGAGGTACACACATCATATTATGAATAAATACTCTTCACAATTACAATTTCCCCGATTATAAGGGATATCTATGGCAATTGACTTAAACAGATCAATTTTCGAGGCCCTAACGATGCTTTAACCTCTAACACTAATTCAATACATAATGGGCCTAGACTTGTTATTGAATATCTTCAAATTTATCGTTTTCCGTAGCCATGTATCACAACATAAGGTATACAATAACTTCCAATTTTTCGGACTTCTTTTAGTTAAATCTTATTGTCTTTAGGCTTCAAAATTTCGCTGTGAATTCTGATGAAAGCGCATGATTTGTGTGAGACAGTCATTTGATGTTAGCTCGGTTCGTAATGATCATTCGATCACTTGAATAAGTACTTGAAGATAATGGTACGTGTGAGACTACCATTGTCGTCTTCCAAGGATGTTTCAATGTTTAAAATGAGAGTTTAGAACAATTACCCATGTATGGATACAACATCGTATGCATACCTAGTATGCAAACTGTATTATGATGATTCAGGTCCGGAACTCTTGTTTGCGTACCTAGTATGAGAACGGATTTACCCGAGAAGGTCCGAAACTCTTGTTTGCGTACCTAGTACGCAAACGGGTTTACCTGAGTTGGGTCCGGAATAGTTGTTTGTGAACCGGGTTTGCGAACGGCATGACTAGGCCAAGGTCCGAAGCTGCTGTTCGCGTACCTGGTTTGCGAACTCAGTGGTTAAGTTCTAAAATCGGTTATGTATGATTTCCATACTCATGAACTAAAACATTTATGATTTAAGGAATGCAATCTTTGCAAACTATGGATTAATGTTCATAATTGATTCTTGTATAAGTACTTTGTATGATTACGAATCAAACCGATTTAGATTCAATTTGTTCATATATATTTCTATGAGATAGTGAACAATTGAACAACTCTATTTGACACATAATTAGATTCATTTGGTTATCTTTCGTGATTGATTGATATTCATATTTGATCTAGAAGTGTTAGATGAATACGGCTAAGATAAAAGTGTTCATGTGGATAACTTCGGCTAACTATTATTGAGCCAACTCAATATACACGTTTAGGTACGGTAACCCATATATAAATATAAGTATATTTCATTTGTATGTAACAATCTAAGACCATCTAACGGTGGAGATTAATTTCTTTATTTCTAAGCATACTTAGCTTGAATCTTAAATCAGGAATTCATCTAACGGTGAATACTGAACGCTTTGTTACTAAGCTATCTTAGTTATGATTGTAAGCAACCCTGATTTGAAAGACTATATAAGTGAGAACTCTAGCAACTGGAAAACCTAATCCTGGCACTTTCCCGTGTCCTAGTTGCAAACTAGAGTCGATTCTCCTTTAACCTAGGTTTTTCCAAAACCATTATTAGGTTAACGACTTGAAGACTTCATTTGGGATTCGTGAAGCCAAATCCAACTATTTTCTCGATAGTTTCATATTCTGATCTTACTTGTTCTATCATATTTAGTTTTATCTTCTCTAAGATTTATCTCCGATAGGTAAGATATAAAAAGTAATCACAACAATTCTTCGTCTCAGACTCTTTTGATTCCACAATAACTTTTCATGTTAATTAGTTGAGTTATTGTGAGGTGACTAATATTTCTAGACTGCTCTTCGGGATTATAAGACCGGATTATTAGTTGGTTCATGTTCACCTTGATCTTTGTATCAAATGATGGAACAAAAACCGAATAAATAATAGACATATCTGTGGGAGAAATATTTGTTTATATGTCTTCGACTTTGGGTCGTAGAAACTCTTAGTTGTGGGTGAGATCATCTAAGGGAATCAAGAATCCGGCGTGGTTCTAGAGGCGTAAGGAACGCGACTGTACCTTAATCGTTGTGAGACTTGGATAGGGCTCAAATACATTCCAAGCTCAAGTTAACTTGTAGTAGGCTAGAGTCTATAACGGCTTAATACAATGTGGTGTTCAAATCTGGACTAGGTCTCGGGGGTTTTCTGCATTTGCAGTTTCCTCATTAATAAATTTTCTGGTGTCTGTGTTATTTCTTTTCCGCATTATATTTGATTATATAATTGAAATATCACAGGTTATGCGTAGTTCAATCAGTTGATAAATCCGACCTTGATTGTTAGATAGAACTTGATTTACACTTGGGCATTGGTCTTTGGTACCGTCCAAGTTATTTCTCATATCAATCAGGCTCGTAGATTTCTATCTGTTTGATTTGCTGATTGTATTGAGAAAGAGATAAAAACTCTTTGATATGATTCTTGATTGAGTCTCGCTTTTAAGTTGGTGCTCTTGAAAATAAATTGGAGTTTAGTCCATACAGATTGCCGAACGAATTATTGGGTGTGGTTGTTATACCCCTGCTTTTTCACATAGATTGTTAGAGTTTTCTCGTGTTTTCCCGCGACACCGATTTAAATGGTGAGGGTACCAAGTACACCAGAATATTTTCGATATCAACCTGTATAAGACATACCTGGCGTGATATACTTTAGACATATACTGTCAAGAAGATAGCAACCACAAGATGTGCACTTGGCATATAGTCAAAGTTCAGACCGAACCAACTATGGGAACCAACCAAGTTTTTGATTAGCATACAAGTGTATTAATTTTAATTATAAAGACAGGATAAATAATGCGGAAGTAAAGTAAATAACACGACAGAAAAATTTGTTAACGAGGAAACCGCAAATGCAGAAAAACCCCGGGACCTAGTCCAGTTTTGAGTACTCTCAGAATTAAGTTGTTATACAAAGTCTACTACCAACTTCATATAGTTGAGACCAAGTAAACTAAATCCAAGTTACTCAGTTCCTTCATTATCCTTGCGCCTACTACCAATCTGGTCAACATCTTAAGTTGTCTTCAAATCTGAAGTTGATTCACCTGCTGTGAAGATTTCTAGAACTCAACTCTTTTCGATCGTATTTAAAACAGTGAAGGACTGATAACCGTTCTATCAATCTCAAAAACTAAATCAGATATATATGTTGGTTTATGCAAAGGATCTTCCGTTTAAATAATATAACATCATTTGTACCAGTTTAGATCAACTAAGGTCTAGATTATCGAGATAATCAAATCTTAGTTTATAACCTATCAGATTCGGTCTCCAATGTACCTACATAAATAACTTGATTACCTCATCATCAATCACGTAAATAATCGATTATGTTAATAACGAATGATCACAAGCCTATCTTCAAATTTAAAAACATATATGAACTTTGACGATCCTTGATCTAGTTCGAGTGACCTAATATAGGAAGATAAGGATCGCTGAATAAACAAACTAGCTGCAATCAAGGTTCAACTACCATTAGTCAATCAAATAAATAATCGGAAACTAAAATAAAAATACGGTTCCAGCTTCCCACCAATGGTACTCCTAGACGCCTCTTGATCCTACAAAATTCTTTAAATGAGGCGGGCGTAAGAAATTTCGTATAATTAGGTTACTCTCCTCTCCATGTAAATATCACGAATAATACTGCTAGTCGGTTTCCCACACTGGCTATAAAATTAAGTGCGCGTATTCTGGGATAAGTTTTTAAGAAGAGCACACTTTGATATTTATAGACCAAGATAGTTTTGACACTACGGAATTTCCAAATCCGAAATATAAAAATATATGAAATTAATACCACTTTTTGGTTTTGTCTAATTCCAACTATAATCCAACTAATATACCGAAATCTCTCATGGATGAAAACTCGATATTTGCTAGCATATAAGTATACTTTGCTAGTATATAATCCAGAGATATTCTTTATTTAATGGGAGAATAAAGACATATAAATTCGAAAATCAAATAAAAGATTCTCAAATATTTCAGTTGGGATCTCACCTTGAATATCAAAGAAAATACTTAAACATTAAGAAATAATATTTTAACACATGTTCAAATACTATGACGACATTGTAAACTTTCTTAAATAACAACACTTATTCTGAAATCTATGTTAAGCCTAAAGTGTATAGAAAAATCAGAAATACAATTGCTATTATGGATTGGTCCTGCAAGAAATCCCTAGGTAGGGACTGGTCCTGCTATAGATACCGAAGTAGGTATCGGTCATGCTATGAATCCCCAATAGGGATCGTTTCAGCAATAGATCTCAGGGACCGGTCCTAGTAAAGATCCTTATTTAAGGGATCAGTCCTATATAGATCCTTTGATTCCTTTCAACTATGAAACAAGTTTCGCAAGTCTACTTCCTTAAACTCATGTAGATAAACATAGTTTTCTCTTCATATAATCAACCCAAAGTTCAACAAACAATCTAGTAATGAATTGCGGAGATAGTGTTACGTCGCATATACGGAGTTCAACAGATAAACGTTATACTTCATATTCCAATATACCAAAGTCATAACATTATATGTACATTCTTCCTTAACACTCTTACCATACTATAATGATCAAGTCATCAATACTAGAGATGCATATATATATAGCTTCGTATATTATGTTTTCAACATAAACGACTTGAAAGTAACGTAGATTGAAATGGAAGCAAGTCAAGTATGTATTACTAATCTTGAACAGAAGGATGATGTCTTTGTTGTTTTCTCAGAGTAACACGAGTTCGTCTCAACATTTCTAGACTTGCTAGTCTAATCTAACGAAGTTGACTCTAATAATCTAATCAAGCTATCTCAAGTTTTGGAACTAAAATATGACAACCAAACTTGACATAGTGACGCTCAGTGGGTTCAACCGAGCAATTATCTAAAAATCTCCCCATTTTTAAATTTTAATGACAAAACTCTTTACATATGGAGAGTACAATAATTATTAAGTCAATCTCCATAAGCTTGATTCCAAGTTTCAACAGCACAATAACCTACAGATATTGAAAAAATAAATATCACTTTTGAAGCATTTGAATTACAAAAAGCTTTGCTCCCTCTAAAGGAAAGCTGTATATATATATATTCAATCCGGACACATTTGTTATTCACTTTCATAGTATGTCATAGTATACTCCATATACTTTCATAGTATGTCATAGTATACACAACATATATATCCTTTCTCACTGATTATGAGTCACAGTATACTCCATATACTTCTCCCCCCTTTTGTCACAAAAATAACAAAGAAACGAAGAAATACAAGAAGTATTTCAAAACGTTCCTAAAGTTCATAAGAACTCGATACATCCTGAAAGAGTTAAGCAACAAGGTCTAACATACCACTTTTTGATAAGCAATACTAAAACCGAACTACCTAAGTAATTTGATTTTAGCCTCTTACCAAGGAAACAATTACCTGAAGTAATTTTCTTTTATTTCTATGAGTCAAACTAAGATCAGAATTAACTTAGTTACTTATCAGGATCTATAAATTTACTTTGCTTAAATAAGCCTAACTAGGTAAGATAAATAGTTTTCTTATCAGTGACCTATTAGACTTGAATGATTGTACCTTATTTTGTAATCACATTCAATTGGTTCGTATATTGATTCATAATAATTCTAGCTCTTTTATGGACTCTATTTTTTGCCAAAGGTAGATTTTGTAAAAGATTAATTGTAAATCATAAGCATGACACATCAAAAGCTCTAAGTTTAAGCATACGTCATCAGACAAAATCACAATTAATTAATAAAAATCATAAATCAATGCAAAAAGTCATGAAGAATCATTATAGTTAGCGAAAAATTGTGAAACATGGCTTCCTCCGTCGTCCCAGTCTTGAGGTTTAGCTCATCATGCTCAAAACACACTCATAAGATAGAAACATGGCTCAAAAGGTGTTTTTATTGAAGATGAATAATAATACAGAGAGTCTGCAACTCTTAATGGTCGTTACAGAAGTCACTGTTACAAATTTATAAGACTGTAGAAGAATAGCAAATTTATAGTGTAGAAGAATATGCGGTTGTTTGTGTTGGTCCAATGTTCTTCGTGTTCTTGATAGCTGCAGCAGAAACAACAACAATTTCTGCAGCTCTGATAATCCTAAACTAAGATCAGAATTAACTTAGTTTTTCTTATCAGTAACCGATTAAGAATTAATTGTAACTTATTTCGATAAGCAGAACTAGGTTAGATAGATAGTCTCTTATTTGAAATATGACTAACCTAAAATAATCATTACCTCTGTTTGACAAGTCAAACAAAGATCAGAGTCGATCTAATTACTTGTCAGGAAAGAGATTATAAAAAATAATCCTACCATCGATTTCCACAACCACATACCCAAAATACAAATATATATCGTTTAAGTACCAGTTCAAAATAGATCTTCCCCCCATTGTTTTGTTATTCCCTGCAAAAAAAAAAAAAAAAAAAAAAAAGACAACCTTTATCAGAGAAAGGTTAGCAAATATTAGTTATTACCTGCCACAAAGAAAAAATATAAAACTGAAACTCATTTGTATACTAAATACAATTTATGAAACATAAATCGATAATAGTATAATCGTGACTTCACACATGAGTTAATCAATATTATATACTTATGATTATTTGATAAAGCAACCCTAAAGGTTAGTGCTAAATCAAAAAAGTTACAAAATCATATGAGATAAGTAATATGAGACCGAAACTTATAGTTAATAAAAACATTAATATCATAATTTGAAATCAAAGCAAAGAGATCTTAAATAGGAACAAGCAATGCAATCGTAACTATCAAAAGAATGACACAAAGATTAAAAATAAAAACTTATCATTGATAGTTTGAATAATAAACTTTAACCAATATTATGTGAATCAACAATTGATTAGTTTATTCATATGCCTAGAATTTCTTATTCAAATCTCTTCACAGTGTTGTGATCTTCTTCTTTTAGTAGGAACAATTCTTTAATTCCTTGAAGAGATCCTTGATCAGAGTATAGCTCCTCAACTTTGAGCATGTTTGGTTCTCGTTCATTTAATCCTTTCAGAAAATTTGTTGTTGTTTGACGAGGTGTTCTTGAACTTGGAGAGATTTCTCAAGAGAACATTTCAACACCACGACTCCTAATTTTGTTTCTGCACAACTACGAGCAATTTTTAAACTCCTTTTCATAATCGAACATAGAGTAGGGATAACCGAAATTATTGCAATAAACAACTCAATTTCCATTGAGGTTAAAAGAATCATAGTATAAGGAGTAGTTGAATGACATCTTTTCTGCATATCCTTCAGAAATTCTAGCAGAAATTCTCATATGATAATCTGGATCATGCATAACTTTGCTCAGAAGAAGACAAGATTCCTGGGAGACAAGAGACTCTTAAAAAAAAAATTCAAATAGGAATGTTATACTTGCCGATAGTTTGGTCACTGATTTGGAAGGAGAACATATTTCTTGGTCAAACTAACTAAGATCTGAAAACTTATAAGATCGAACCCAAATAAGTAGATATTTAAATCATTATAAGAATACCTTCATTTTATCTCGCAAATTATTACCTATTGTGCTACATAAACTAATCTCACCAAAAATATTTTTTAGCAACTAAGTTATATTTAGAAGAAACAAGCTTGTCTCACTAATAGTTGCAACACTTTTGTTCTTGTTCATACTCTCAAGAACACAATTTATTTTATATGAAGTACCAAACTTATCATAGGAACGACTGACATCAAAGTATGAGGGTAGTACCTTGTGTAGAGAGGAATTAGGGTTTCTTTTATAAGATAATTGTAGTAATGGTAAAGTTGTAATGAGGTGTTATCAGCTATGTGAAGTAGTTTTTAAGTTGTATTTAGTGGTGATTTTAAACTGTTGCACTGCATAAGTTGTATTTGTTGGAGAAAGTACTAATAATGTAACTGAGAAGAAGATACTTAGCTCAAAATAATGTTGCTGATGTTGCTGCACAGAAAATGTAGAGGCACGTAAACTACGCTGTCCTAAAGGAAATATCGCCTGCCACTCCTCTGAGATGCTACAACAGTTGGCGAGTTACCTCCAGGATACAACTACAGTTAGTACCCCTCAATGTAGCATACAATGAGGGTACCCTTAGAGCTTGGCAGAACTTAAAACAGTAGAAGAGATGTTTACAGAAAAACAGAGGGAGAGTAGAAGAGATGTTTCTCTGTGGTGTGTCAAATGAGCTCAAGACTCCTCCCTTATATAGTGTTTAAGACGTTACAAACGAGAGTAAAAATGCATGCAACCAAACCATGCGTATGACAGAAATACTGGTAATGTTGGGTTAAAAACAGTGTTGCTTTTGTCAGGCTTAGAGCAGTGTGTTGTCAAGAAGCCAAGCCAAACATGTACGTACAGACAAGAAAGCCAGGACAAACATGTGCAGACAAGGAAAGCAAGACAAACACGTACAGACAATAAATCCAAGACAAACATGTGCAGACAAAGAAGAAGATTCTTCTACATGTGTGTAAAACACGTACCAAAAGTTTCAGCAAAAAGATAGGATCTAATGAACCCACACCCCACCCACCCACCGAGCCCGAGCCCGACCCGACCCGACCGACCGGACGGCGGCGGCGTCGTGCTTCTGTGCGAAGCACCGCGCGTACGGGAAAGGCAACCTTGCCCTAGTCTAACCTTCCCTCCAAGCACAAAAGTCTAATGACCCAAGGGCCATGCCCTTATAGCCAATTCTATGGTATTTAGTCTAAAACTCTTTAGATTTTAGTCAATGTGGGACTATTGTTTTATCTATTCAAAAAAAAAACAATTAATGGGCAATAGGTCTAGGGATCAAAACATAGTCCATGGAAAAATTGGTAATTTTAAAGCGTTTTTTCTAACAATCCCCCACATGAATGATAAAACATATCGACGAAATACGAGAAAACATAATACATCAATATTAGGCTAAGGTGTCCCAGAGATTGAACCTTAACATAGTGAGAGGTTACCGGAACTGCTTGTTGTTTCGGTGAACACAATGTCTTGAACCGTCAACAGTGAGTGCAATTCAGAAATAACAACCACACTTTGATGTCTCAAAGAAAAGAAAGCTGCCAAGCTCTTGCCGTTGTGCCCGTTTTGGCCGTGGGCTAAATCCCGGACTTAATGAATGTCTCTAGAGAAAAAGCTCAAATTCTCATAGGAAGCGGCCCCACTTCCAACATCCACATAGGTGAGTCCATTAAGAGTGTCCTGCCACACTCCGCTTTAAGCAAAGCCATGGAACTCATTAAGATCTTGACAGATCATCCTAAAACATGCAGGCAGCACTATCATACGGTTACACCATAGGGAGGGACAAAGATAGTGCTTTCTCTCGACATCACCAAAAATTAGTTATCTCATTGAACCTTGATCTTGGAGCTCCATTCACAAGGTTGAGTGTCCTTCATGGCGATTTATTCTATGAGCTTGAGTCCCATCCCCTTCGATGTGGATCTAACTACCTCTCTAGATAACCCTTTCGTCAAAGGATCTGCAATATTCTCTTTAGACCTTACAAAGTCTATAGAGATGATGCCAGTAGAGAGTAGTTGTTTCACTGTCTTGTGTCTTCTTCGAAGATGTATAGACTTTCCGTTGTATACACTATTCTTTGCGCATCCAATAGCAGCTTGACTGTCACAGTGGATTGCGATCGAAGACACAGGCTTGGGCCAGAGTGGAATTCCACCCAGGAAACCTCGTATCCATTCAGCTTCCTCTCCAGCTTTCTCCAAGGCTATAAACTCAGACTCCATGGTGGATCGGGCTATACATGTCTGTTTGGTAGACTTCCATGACACAGACGCACCACCAAGTGTGAAGATGTACCCACTAGTGGATTTGCACTCATCTGAGTCTGATATCCAGTTAGCATCACAATACCCTTCTAGCACAGCAGGATACTTCCCAAAACTTAAGCAATAGTTTGAAGTTCCTCTCAGGTACCGTAGAACTCTGTAGAGAGCATTCCAGTGATCCTGCCCAGGGTTGCAAGTGTACCTGCTTAATCTACTCACAGTATAGGCAATATCAGGTCTTGTACAGTTCATTAAATACATAAGACTGCCAATAACACGAGAATACTCAAGTTGATAAATACCCTCACCCTTGTTCTTTTTCAATTTGCAATTGGGATCATAAGGAGTAGTTGCAGGTTTAGCATTTTCATGATTAAATCTCTTAAGCACAGTTTCAACATAATGAGATTGACTAAGACTATATCCATCAGACATCTTTCTGATTTTCATCCCTAAGATTACATCAGCAGGGCCTAAGTCTTTCATGTCAAAGTTTTCGTTAAGCATGCTTTTAGTGGTATTAATACTATCAAGGTTACTACCTAATATGAGCATATCATCAACATATAGGCACACAATAACATGAGAATCATCCACAGATTTAATGTAAACACATTTATCAGATTCATTAACCTTGAAGCCATTAGATATCATTACATGATTAAATTTTTCATGCCACTGTTTAGGTGCTTGTTTTAAACCATACAAAGATTTTTTCAGTTTGCATACTTTATCTTCAAACCTTTCACAACAAAACCTTCAGGTTGGTCCATATAAATTTCTTCATTCAATTCACCATATAAAAAAGCAGTTTTAACATCCATCTGATGTATATGCAAATCATAAATAGAAGCAATAGCAATCAGCATCCGGATAGAAGTGATTCTAGTGACCGGTGAATAGGTATCAAAGAAATCTAATCCTTCCTGTTGTCTGTACCCCTTAGCTACCAACCTAGCTTTGTGTTTTTCTATAGTTCCATCTGTTCTAAGTTTCCTTTTGAAGACCCACTTGCAACCTATGGTTTTACTACCAGGAGGTAAGTCTACAAGCTCCCAAGTTTCATTTTGTTGAATGGAATCCCACTCATTATTTGAAGCTTCTTCCCAGAAGGGAGCTTCCGGAGAAGTCATAGCTTCCTTATAGGTTTGGGGTTCAGACTCTACCGTAAGAGTCACAAAATCTGGACCGAAACCTTTCTCGGTTCTGACCCTCTTACTTCTTCTAGGTTCGGTTTCAGCATCTAGAGACGGGGGTTGACTAGTCGAAGGAACATCTGAGAGATCATCGCGGACCCTTTTATGAGGTCCAGACCCTAAAGGGAAAATGTGTTCGAAAAACACTGCATCTCTGGATTCCATTATGGTGTTCTCACCAATTACCATGAACCTATAAGCACTAGTGTGCTCAGGATATCCTAGGAAAACACAATCTACAGTTTTAGGTCCTAGTTTGGTTTTCTTGGAACGAGGAGTGGCCACCTTGGCCAAACACCCCCACACTTTAAAGTATGCATAGGACGGTTGTCTTCCTTTCCATAACTCATATGGAGTTTTGTCGGATTTCTAAATGGAACTCGGTTCAAGATATAGCAAGCAGAGAGAATTGCTTCCCCCCACAGGTTCGAAGGTAGCCCTGAACTAGCTAACATAGCGTTCACCATATCTATGAGTGTTCGGTTTTTCCTTTCAGCTACTCCATTCGACTCAGGTGAAGAAGGTGCAGTAGTTTCATGAATGATGCCATTAAGTTTGCAGAATTCTCCTATAGGTATCACATGCTCACCGCCTCGGTCCGACCTAAGAGTTTTAATAGTAACACCTCTTTGGTTTTCTACTTCAAGTTTATATAATTTGAAAGCGTCTAAGGCTTCATCTTTACTTCTAAGAAGATAAACCTGACAGTATCTTGAGTGATCATCTATAAAAGTGATGTACCATTTTTTACCTCCTCTAGTTGGTGTTGATTTCAAATCTCCCAAATCTGAGTGGATTAGTTCTAGGGGAGTTGTACTACGTTCAACCTTTTTGTTAAAGGGTTTTCTAGCATATTTAGATTCAACACAAATTTCACATTTATGACCTCTGTCAAAGTTTATTTTAGGAATGCAGCCTAATTTAGTAAGTCTTTCAATAGATTTGAAATTAACATGTCCTAGTCTATCATGCCAAACATGTGAGGAGTCACAAACATAAGCAGAAGAAGATGCATTATCATTCAAGTTCAAAGAAAGTACACTAAGCTTAATCATGTTATCAGTGACATATCCTTTTCCTACGAAATCACCACCTTTAGAGATTACAACCTTGTTAGACTCAGCTACAAATTTAAAACCTTTCCCAAGTAAGATGATTTCTGAGATAAGATTCTTGCATATGTCCGGGACGTGATACACGTCATTCAATGCGAGAGTTTTTCCTGAAGTGAGTTTCAATTCAACCTTGCCTTTTCCCACCACTTTAGAGGTAGAAGAGTTTCCCATAAACAATTTCTCATCGTCTCCTACTTTGTTATAGGAGGAGAAAGCATTTCTGAATTTACAGACATGCCTAGTGGCTCCAGAATCAAGCCACCAGTCTCTCACATTGTCACATTAGAGACAAGGTTGACTTCAGACACCATGCCAATAAAATATCCAGAATCATCTACTACGTTTGCCTTATTTTTCTGTTTAGGATCATTTTTGGTCTTTTTAGGTGCCCTGCAATCTTTGGCCATATGACCAGTTTTCCCACAGTTATAGCAGTCGCCTTTGATGGTCTTTTTGGAGACACCACCCTTTGGCTTAAGATGGTTACCTTTGGTGTTACGTTGTTTGTTACGTTTACCATTTTTGCTGGATTCTCCTTGCCTTTTCTTTGACGCAGCATTATCGTCCATGGTGATTTCGCGATTCTTGTGTCGCAGCCTCCTCTTGTACTCGTTCCATGAGGGTGGTAGCTTTTCAATCACTGCAGATACTTGTAGAGATTCATCAATATGCATGCCTTCAGCAAGAATTTCGTTGATGAGTAGCTGGAGTTCGACGAATTGTTCTACAACAGGCTTTTCATCAGTCATCTTATATTCCAGGAACCTAGCCACCAAGAACTTCTTGCTTCCAGCAGCTTCAACAAGATATTTTTCTTCTAGGGCTTCCCATAAATCAAAAGCAGTAAAATTCTCTTTTGCATTATAAAAGTCGTACAAGGAGTCATCCAGACAGTTAAGAATATGGTTTTTGCACATGTAATTTTTCCTAGTCCACCTATCCAGTCTATCTTCATAACCACGGTCATGAAGCCTTCTTGAGGGTCTTTCTAAGGCAACTTCATCTAGCCTTTGGTCTTTTAAGAAGAATAACATTTTGGACTGCCATCGTTTAAAGTCTTTTCCACTAAACTTTGGGGGTTTGTCTACAGTACTCTTTCCCATGTTGTTACAAAATATAGTAAAGAGGATATTGCCTTTAGATTGTTGGAGAAAGTACTAATAATGTAACTGAGAAGAAGATACTTAGCTCAAAATAATGTTGCTGCACAGAAAATGTAGAGGCACGTAAACTACGTTGTCCTAAAGGCAATATCGCCTGCCACTCCTCTGAGATGTTACAACAGTTGGCGAGTCACCTCCAGGATACAACTACAGTTAGTACCCCTCAATGTAGCATACAATGAGGGTACCCTTAGAGCTTGGCAGAACTTAAAACAGTAGAAGAGATGTTTACAGAAAAACAGAGGGAGAGTAGAAGAGATGTTTCTCTGTGGTGTGTCAAATGAGCTCAAGACTCCTCCCTTATATAGTGTTTAAGACGTTACAAACGAGAGGAAAAATGCATGCAACCAAACCATGCGTATGACAGAAATACTGGTAATGTTGGGTTAAAAACAGTGTTGCTTTTGTCAGGCTTAGAGCAGTGTGTTGTCAAGAAGCCAAGCCAAACATGTACGGACAAGAAACCCAAAACAAGTACGTACAGACAAGAAAGCCAGGACAAACATGTGCAGACAAGGAAAGCAAGACAAACACGTACAGACAAGAAAGCCAAGACAAACATGTGCATACAAAGAAGAAGATTCTTCTACATGTGTGTAAAACACGTACCAAAAGTTTCAGCAAAAAGATAGGATCTAATGAACCCGCACCCGCACCCGAGCCCGACCGGACGGCGGCGGCGTGCGTGCTTCTGTGCGAAGCACCGCGCGTACGGGAAAGGCAACCTTGCCCTAGTCTAAGCCTTCCCTCCAAGCACAAAAGTCTAATGACCCAAGGGCCATGCCCTTATAGCCAATTCTATGGTATTTATGTCTAAAACTCTTTAGATTTTAGTCAATGTGGGACTATTGTTTTATCTATTCAAAAGAAAAAACAATTAATGGGCAATAGGTCTAGGGATCAAAACATAGTCCATGGAAAAATTGGTAATTTTAAAGCGTTTTTTCTAACAGTATTTTCCAGCTTTCTAATTCCCAATTAGACAACAATAAGAATCTCATCCTTGACAAGTGACATCCCACACGTTAACCATGTTGTTCCCATTTTGGAATACATAAAAAAAAATCCTAAAAAAACTAAAGAATAACAAAATGTGTTTTACAAGTATAATACTCCTTCCAATGGCCCAAATTGAAAAGATAAAATGATCATATCTCTTTTCCAAAAATAAAGGGAGTAATTTTTTCAGGATTTTTTCTTTTCGTGCTTCGTGTGTTCTTGAATATCTCCTTCGTGTGTTTTTGGTAATCTCTTTGATTTTACCATGATATATAAACTAGATAGTAACCCGTGCTTCGCACCATGTGTACTTTTCGTCATAATGTACATCCATTTTCGTGGCTTTCGATTGGTCTAATAGTAGTCTTTTGCTTTTGTAGACCGTTCACATACTCAAGCCTAAAGGCATGTATAGAGCTCGGAAGGAAAATTGAGAATCAACAGTGCTATTTACTTAGAGTAATGATACACACAACGAAAATATCCCGTGATGTGCATCGAGAGGGATCTGACGGCCTAAATGTCACCTTCTCTGCATTGGGATAGGGATGGGGCATGAATGGGCCCCACCCCCTCTCACTCGGTACACTTTTCTCACTCGGTACACTTTTCGTTGTGTATCAATCATTTTCGATTTACTTATAGTGATTCCCTTGAATGGGAATTTAATTAACCTACATTTGGAGGATTGTAATCGGTATTGAAAATCAGTGCTCATGGCAAAGAAAAGTATCCACAATTTCTCTACCCATTTAATCTATGAATGTCATTCTTATATCATGTTTGCAAACGCAGTTGTTAATTAAATTTAAATTAGATGTGGAATATTGTGGCATTACAGAAGATTGATTTTGGAAGAGAATGTTTAATTGTCTCCCTTTTTCAAAAAATAAATCTTTAGAATGAAGCAACAGAAGCAAATAACCCGCTTATGAGGATACAAATTGGAAGAAAACTTCGTATATTATTATTAGTTGATCAAATCTAAGATCAAAGAATATAAGCAGTAGTTCTTCAAATTAAAAATCCCAAAGTTCAAAAACTTTGACCTTTAGGAACCTACTTTAGCAAATTCCAAGGATTTGTTATAAGCAATGTCAAAAATTTCCTATTTTATGCATCTATCTGGAGTCTGTCGTCTGCGATAATTGAACCCACAACCACGTGGTTATAATGCATGAGCTCTATCAGCTGAGCATAGACGGCAAGTGATAGTATGCCAAAACTAAATGAAAAAAAAAACGATTAGGTAAGTCAAAACAAATATTATGTGGTATATTTGAACGTATAGCTTTAGATGATTTACATAAAATTGAAATGAATCAACCCTGGAGTTAAACTTTGCTTACACAAACATTCAAATTAGCACTCAATGTGAGGAAGAAGGATAATCAGAAAGGCATGAAATCTACACCGTGTTCTTATAACGCATCTGTATGAATGTTACGAATCTTGATAAGTACAAAGAATATGCAACACCTAACGTATTATCCAGGTAGCAATTATGGCATTTTCAAATTTCTTAACTTCTCTGGAAACTCTCCACGAAGTCCACGCATAAAAATTCTATACCAAAAACAAAAAGATACAATAAATAAATATGAAACGACTCACGACCTGCAACTTCTAATAGGTGATTTAGAATACTGAAGGTGCTTCACTGAAAGCTGCTTACGAAAAGAGGTCACCAGTGAGCCTTACTGAAAGCTTCCACATCAGCTTCAGGAATGGCTGATGATGGATACAATTGATTGAAGCTCTGTATCAATACCCAACCTTCTAGCAACAATCAAATTGAGCATTAACTATTGCAATACCTGCTTTTTTAGAAAACAGAATTTGAATCCACGCGAATTCTATCTCTGCTTACCTTCACACAGTCGCAAAAAAAAAAAAAGATTCAGGCAAAGATTTGTATTCATCATCAACACAATCCAAAACAATACTAATGAACACTTTAAGCCAAATGAACTGATGAACCAACAATGGGTAATTCAAATGGAAAAAGTAATAAATAGAAGTATATTAGTACTATTAACCACGGTTATACATATCAAAGCACAAACAGTCAAGTTCCTTCGTCAATGGATCATAAATTGTACCGTTGTATGGCAATTGTCAGTGCTCAGGATGACGACTTGATATACTTAAACATGTCTTCGCCTATGTTTCAAATCTTCCTTCCGGCTGAAACAAAAATATAAAAAATAAATTAGCATAACAGGAAATGATATATATTCAACCAACGTATTACACGATGAGGAATGTGGAACTATCTTGCAGTATACCTATGCATCAGGTAACAAAAGAATAACAGAAATACATTAATGATTAATGATTAACCTGCTCCACATGAAATTCCAAGATAAATTGTCTTAGAAATGAAAGGCACCATTCGGCTTTATCAAATACTCTAGGCTTTAGAATAATACTATCCAATTGCACAGTTGTTCTTCTGGTTTGGCGGCTTTGGCTTTCTTTTCCTTTCTGCCATAGGTTCACCTCTGTGGCAGATATATCTGTAGTAACTCTATTTGCCCCTACAGATTCCTTTATTGCATCCTCATTTACACCCTTGACTCATGTTCCTTGAAACAGACCTGCAGTCACTCAAATAACGATCCAAATCAGATATTTAAAATTTTGACTATCTGTCACTTCTCTCGCTTAACACATGAGACATGAGCGTCAACTATTGCTATTCTGAATTTTTGGGGAAGATTTGTACTCATCATCAACATAATGAAAAACTAAATTAATTTTGAAGTTAAAATTCCAAATGTTAATTAGTGAAAGACAGAGAAAGAGAATGGATACCTCAAAGTTGGAGAATTTTTTTGAAACTTCTATCCATGTCTCCTATACAAATAGATCTTCACAAACTCCCCTTCATCTGAAAGACAAAAACCCTCAAAAAAAAAAATCTTCAATTTTGATACTGATGTACAAATTTTAACCTAGCAATTTCCAATCTCAATTAAAATTTTGTTGAAAGTCCGTAAATGAAGAAAACCCCTGGAAAATTACATACCTCCAGGTTTGGAGACTCCGTCAGTGCAGATATTGTGGTTTCTTTTGGCTCTAGCAATGAATTTGTTTAACTCAGTCTTGCATCTCTGATCAACAACGTGGTTTAAGCTATCTCCAGTCATCATTGTTATCATTATCAGGTCGGATGTTTCGAGAGGATTTGAGTGACTTTAAAACAAAAAAACTGTGAGAGATTAAAAAACCCAGTTTGCCTTAAGATTTTGATTCTCTTTCTGTAAGGAAGTAATTAGTTTTGATTACAGTGGCTGTGGCTGGGGATAGGAAAAAAAATGAAAGAACTGAACTAAGTTGGTTTTTGATTTCCAGATGTTGTGGTTTCTGTCAGTTACAACCTAAATAAAGATGGGAAGATGAGTTTGAAGACGGGAGGTGGTCGAGAAAGTGGGAGGTTAAGGTTTTGAGAGTGGGGTAAGTTGGAGATGTAAATAAGGTGTAACAATTAGTATTACTTGTGTGTGGACTGTGGACACATCAAATCAAATCAATCAAACAAGATGATAATCAAAGACCAACCCAAACATCATCTTGTTTGATTTGATTGATTTGATTTGACGAGCAAAGACCAACCCAAACATCACCAACTCGTTTCTTCGAACTATTAACGTGCCATAAGCCCAACTGATAAAAACCGGAAAGGGCTTCCCTAGACTGAGCCTGAAGCTTAACCGGTTCTGAAGTTGTCAGTATATAACTTTATGAGCAAACGCATTCCATATCTTGGTTTTCTTTGGAAAAAACAATGCACACAAACGTTCCTAATCGCTTCTGGCTGTTGCAAACTAGGTCCTTCCAAGCACAACGCAGCAGAAATCCAAACCCAAAGAGAAATAAGTTATTATCATTGACTAGAGAAGATGAGGTAGTTAAACAAAATAATATTGCAATTAGTAAACACATGAGGAATGGGCAACTCGAATCAGCTCATCGTATATTCAATAACATGCCACATCGAACATGTGTTACTTGGAATTCAATGATATCTGGTTACTTACAGAATGACAAATTTGATCTTGCTCGTCGTTTGTTTGATAATATGCCTACCAGAGATCTTGTTTCATGGAATGTAATGCTTAGTGGATATGTTCGAAATCGGAAACTAAGTTTAGCTCGATTATTGTTCGATGAAATGCCTAACAAAGATGTTGTTTCCTGGAATACGATGTTATCTGGGTACGCCCAGAATGGGTGTGTGAACGAAGCTAGAGAGATTTTTGATGAAATGCCGGAGAAGAATGATATATCGTGGAATGGTGTACTTGCTGCTTATATACAGAATGGAAGAATTGAGAGTGCTTATAAGCTTTTTGAATCGAAATCAGATTGGGAGATTGTTTCTTGGAATTCGATGATGGCGGGGTTCTTAAGAAGGAAAAGATTAGTTGATGCAAGGTGTCTTTTTGACAGAATGGCAGAGAGAGATTTAGTGTCTTGGAATACAATGATATCAGGTTATGCTCAAAATGGGGGACTATTGGAAGCTCAAAAGCTTTTTGAAGAGGCTCCAGTTAAGGACGTGTTTACTTGGACTGCAATGGTGTCTGGGTATGTACAGAATGGGATGCTAACGGAAGCCAGGACCGTTTTTGATGAAATGCCTGAAAAGAATTCTGTTTCATGGAATGCAATGATTGTTGGGTACTCGCAATGTGGAAAGATGGACATGGCAAGGGAATTGTTTGAGGCAATGCCTTGCAGGAATATTAGTTCTTGGAATACGATGATTACTGGTTATGCTCAGAATGGGGAGATTGATCGAGCTCGAAGTGTGTTTAATAACATGCCTAGTCGTGACTCGATCTCCTGGGCTGCCATTATTGCTGGATATGCTCATACTGGAAATAGTCAAGAGGCTCTGAATCTTTTTATAGAAATGATGAGAGATGGAGAAAGAATGAATAGATCTACATTTACTTGTGCATTGAGTACGTGTGCTGATGTTGCAGCTTTGGAGCTTGGGAATCAAATACATGGGCGGCTTGTTAAGGCGGGATATGAGTTGGGTTGTTATGTGGGAAATGCACTTCTTGCGATGTATTGCAAGTGTGGGAGCATAGAAGAAGCTCATGATGTATTTGAGGCTATGGCAGAGAAAGACGTGGTTTCTTGGAACACAATGATTGTAGGTTATGCTAGGCATGGATTTGGAAAGCAGGCACTGGAAGTCTTTGAGTCGATGAAGTTGAAGGGTATAAAACCAGACGACGTCACCATGGTAATTTTATGCTTATGTTTGTCACATTATACGCCAGCACTGGATATTTTCCTTTTAGCTATCTACTTAAGTGATCAAATTCTTATTTGAATTTAAGTCTGTTGAACAAAACCCACCATCCTATGGGTACCACTTGGATAGTCTCACCCATCAGCCTAGTGAACATTTTAGATCCCCATTACTGGAGTGGTGGGATTTTATTCGACCTTGTTGAACATGAGTCACTAAAACCAGTATCCTGACATCAGTCAATAATCTTGCCTATTGATCGGTGTCTTTAGGGTTTTAACCTCTTAGAGAACTTGAGTTAACTAAAAGATACTGGGATGATTTTTGTACTATTAGATCCCGTAGGCCTGTGTTTTGTAGTTGTCAACCTACAGCATCAATATCTCACCAGCTCATGCTATCACTTTCTTACTTATGCAGGTTGGTGTTTTATCTGCTTGTAGTCATGCTGGCTTAGTAAGTAAAGGTACAGATTACTTTCATTCAATGGATAAGGAATATGGCATTAAGGCAAAACCAAACCACTACACTTGCATGATTGATCTATTAGGACGAGCAGGACGACTAGAAGACGCTGAGTCTCTCATGAGAAATATGCCCTTTGAGCCAGATGCAGCAACATGGGGTGCCTTGCTAGGTGCAAGTAGGACTCATGGTAATACAAAATTAGGTGAAGAGGCTGCTTGGAAATGTTTAGAGATGGAACCAGAAAATTCTGGTATGTATGTTCTTCTCTCGAACTTGTATGCATCTTCAGGCAGATGGAGCGATGTTCAAAAAATGAGAGTCATTATGAGGGACAAGGGTGTAAACAAAGTTCCTGGGTATAGTTGGATGGAGGTGCAGAATAAGATCCATATATTCTCTGCTGGGGATTCAGTGCATCCCGAGAAGGATAGAATTTATGCTTTCTTGGAGGAGCTGGATTTGCTTGTAAAGAAGGAAGGATTTGTTTCTGTGACGAAGATGGTTTTACATGATGTCGAAGAGGAAGAGAAGGAGCACATGCTTAGATATCATAGTGAAAAGTTAGCTGTAGCATTTGGTATATTGAGTGTACCTCCAGGAAGACCAATTAGAGTGATAAAAAATCTAAGAGTTTGCGAAGATTGTCACAAGGCAATAAAACTTATATCGAAGGTAACAGGAAGGTTAATTATATTAAGAGATTCTAACCGTTTTCATCACTTCAGTAATGGTTCATGCTCTTGTGGGGATTATTGGTAAAGTAAAGAACTGCGGAAACAGGGATAATTGTTTTGACTTAATTCTATTACCATGCAAGTTTATTTCACTTGTTTTCATAACGGGTGGGTTTATTGGAGTTCGTTTTAGAAATACACAACCTCAATTGATTAGCCATATAGAAGGTGCAAGAAACTTTACTGCTGCTCTCTTGGTTGGGAACTGTTGAGGTATTGGATTGCCGACTAACTAAAGCAAGAAATATATTATGCCGTATCAGATCGACGGGGTTTAGTTGACACCAAATAAGCAAGGACAATAGATACAAAGAAGTTTAAAAAGAATCATGCCCTACAATCTGGAAATAGAAAGCGTAAGATACCATACCAGGTAAAATCTTTTTATTTACGAGCAATATATTTTTGTTCATCATGTCATGGAGTTATTGATATTTATTTTTTTCATAACTTGAAGTTACACATCTCCATGAGCACATTTGAGTTTCGATGCTAAAACTCCTATTTCACGGCCAAACAATCCATTCTCCAAAACCCAATCTTCTATCATTGCCTGGGAACTCAATGCTTGATCAGTAGGAACAAGATGACCAGCTCCTGAAACAACAACTTCAGTTAAACTTCCTCATTTCTGTATATAACCAGCAACCTCTCCGTTCACTTTCCAAACCTTTCTTTCTGCCATAAGAAACTTCTCCAACCCTTCCCATCTCAGTTCCTTTATCCAAGCCTCTGTTGATACCACTCCATCTCTAAAATCAAATTGCCCTTGGTATAATAAAACCTTGCTTTTCTTCACTAGTTCTTCAACCATATATTTCGCACTCTTCATCACGTCCTCATGCAAAGCTTTCCCTACAGTATCACTACATTCTTCAAATTTTGTGGATTTGTCAACACCCAAAGCTTTCTTTATCTCTTCATTCTCTAAGAATTTGGTAACCATCTCAGTTTCATAAGGCTTTTTCCTTCTCAAATCATATAGAGTACCCAGTCCCGTCATATTTTCCAACCTACGTAGAACCTGATTACGTGCATCGGTAGCCTGCGCCCATTTCTGTTCCTGGGTCAGTTTGACTGCCTCTGCTTGAAGTACCTCAAGTTGAGTCCTTTGCTTCTCATTGATCAAACCCGAGAAATATGCTGTATCAGCATGTGTAGCTACTTGAGTAACCGGATGCGTCAACCCATTCCCAATTGCAACTCCTCTTAAATTCACTTGTTGTGATACCAGTGAATGAAAATTATGTTGCAAAATATAGTACCCAATGGAAGGAACACACTTACCTGCATAGCTCTCTCCTGTTATGTAAATGGGTCGAGCGTTCCACGACTTCTCTAGCGAGATAAAAGATCTAAGAGCAATAAAAAGGTGTTTAGCAACAGTTCCTTGATCTATTGGGATCTCCACAGATGAAGAAGCTATACTAAAACCAGCTCCAATAGGATTATCAATGAAAACTACTCCGAATTTACCAGGCACCAGGATTTGACTTAAGAATTAAGCTTTCATTTGATTTAGAATCAGAACTTACACGCCAGGGACCGAGCTTGAAGAAGTTACCAATCATAGACGAGCAACCTGGACCACCTTGAAGCCATACCAAAATGGGTGTTTGAGAAAGAGAAGAACTGGGATGTTGAGCTTCATAGAAAGCAAAGAAAATTGCAGAACCAGAAGTTGAATTAATCGGAAAATAACCTGATTTGGTTGGAAGGGCTTGTTTTGGGAAGAGAGAGTAAGAGTTTAAAGGAAGAATTAGAAGGAGAAAACTGAGGAAGAAGATGGAAGCTGAGACCATTGCAGAGTTCACTATGCTGCAGTTGTTGAAAGTTTGTGTTTTGAGTATTTGTTTTGTTAGTTTCTTTGGTTTTAAATTTCTAATCCATCAAAGTGGGGCTTTGTAAAAAGTACTATAAAGATTAGGTTGTGAGTAATTGGAATAAGACAAGTGTGGGGACTGAAGAAACACTGGAAGTCTTATTCAGTGTTTCTATGTAGAGCTTTTGGCTCCATAGGAAGACTCTCTAGCCTCGACTTTACTCAGAGATTCCTTCAAGTGCATTTACACTTTACAGTAATACATTTATCTCTTTGCTTGTACCAAACATAAATTCATCTCTCAACTTCTGCATCAATACATTATGAAAGAATATGTTTTATAATTGAAAATTGGACAAAAGAATCTACACTTCAGATTATTCCTTTTTGTTTACCATCTCATTTTATGTGAATTGTAATAATACAACTGATAAATAACAAATACATTTCCTGCAGCAAAAATTATGCAGCCAGCATCCTCCTACTACAAGAAACCTAATTCAGTTTTCTTTTGAAATTCAATATTCAGAGAGGTGATTGACATCGATACACACATGTTAGCGGAGAAAATATAGGATGAGAAGAATTGTAGTTATCTGCTGACCTCCTGGTATAATCAGGAACCTAGTTGAGAAATCTTCTGGGATAAATCATCAACCTCATTCTGTTCATCAATTGGTTCTCCCTGTAAGAAAAACAGTCAAATGGTAAGATTGTCATTTCCACTCGCTGAGAACTTCTGAAGGAAGATAGATAATAAGTAAGACCACTTGTTTACCGTTAAATTCTTTTTCCCATTCACAACGACACATTGGGAAGCACTGATGCTCTCACTCTTCATAAGGCTGCGTGTAGCACTATTTGCTTTTGTTGGGCTCTGAAGGGTTTTATGAACAACAGAAGCTGCACTCCGATTTTCAATATCATCGTGTTGATCGGCAGACTCTTCCTTAGGTTGGCAGACCCTCTCCCTGGAAGGAGGAAACACACAAGTAAATATCATGTATAACAACAATAAACAATGAAGAGGGCAGATCTCTACGGTCACCACTTCCCGTGAAAATAATGCGCAAAGGAAAAGCTGAATTTCTTTTAGCACAATCTCATCCAATGATCCAAACAAAGGAAAATATTGTTCTCAACCTTTAACCCCGCCAAAGTATACGAACGCTTCACATTTAACACTCATGAACCATCATCTGATGGAGTTATTTGTGAGTCCACAACTTGACTAAACCTCCAAAAAAGCAGCCCATGGAAAATGCCAAAGGAGCCCTTTAGGTTGTTCTGTAGACCCGTTTCTTTCAATAAAATGAAGAGGCAATGTACTGTTTCGACTATCAACATTGTCAACACATGTTCAGTATAAACAATTACCTAGGTAAAGACGCGTGCTGTCTTTGAAGTGGGGGAGTGCTTCTCTCACCGCTTTTACCGTAATGCTCCTCCAGATGAGCAAACTGTCGCTTGAATCGATCGACTCCACTATGTTTGGCATAAAGTGAGCAAATGGTTAGTTATGAACTTATGATAATTACTCCTCTTCAGATAAAACCTTTATTATAAACTACGAAATTTGATAACAACCCGACTAATGGCTATAATGACTGAAGCATAAATAGTAGATTTGATCAGAAATTGGAAGTGAACATGCAAAAACCTCAGTATATGTACCTAAAGATGTAGCATTAAAATGCTCATGTTTTTCTGTTATACTTAGAACTGGTTTACCTAGAACCACAAAGAGCAGTGTGCAAATCAACAAGTTACATCTAGGAAACAAGCTAGGATGTTCTAATTATGCGACAATTGTCTGAGCAACTCAGCAACTGTACTACGAACCAGGATGATCACAATCATGAGATGACTAATATTCACCAATAGACAAAGAAAGAAATAATTGCACTACAAAACCCATCTTCAGAAAAAATGTCTGACAAAGGAGGATAATAAACTAAGTTGATCAGAGAATCTAATCATATGGCAAACCTTGGGTACAGGAAGCTAGTTTGATCTGCACCATTCAGGTATTCCTGAAGCATTTGGGGATGATACTCCAATATCTGTTCATTTTTAAGAAATAGTCATATTACAAAACCATTCTTATTAAATTAAAGATGAAAATATTTAATATCAAGCTGTTTGGGTACCTCTCTGTAAATTAATTCTCGTACATCTTCCTTTGACAATTTCCTCCTTTCAAACTCAAACTCAAATTTTGAGATGGGTTGCGTTGATGGTTCACGGTCCACATTTGCCAAACCATGAAAATATGGATCAGCTAATGCCTGTGATTACAAGCAAGAGTAAAAAAAAAACATATAAATAATTTGGATGATACTTTTTTTTCATTTAAGGAATCAACTTTGCTATACATATTGAAATAAATCGGTTATAAAATCTGACTTCTTCAGCAGATGGACGGTCTTTGGGATCAAAGGCAAGCAGTCGTTCAAGAAGATTGAGAGCCAAAGGATCCACTTTAGGGAACTTCTGCGTGAAAGGAACTGGAGGTTTCTTCCACATCCCACTTAAATATCTTCTAGCCTTTTCATTTCGAATCTGCAGACATGGCGATAAATTAGCATGAAATGAGAATAAAGTTCAAAATGAATCAGTAGATTGAAAGAACTTTTGTGCATTGACATTCTCTTTTCATGAAAGAAAGGAAAGCAAAAAAGGCAATAGATCGAAGATGACACTAACCCGTGCAACGGATTCAGTGGAAGGTGTACCAAGCAAATCAGTCATGAGATCCAATTGATGCACCACATTCTTCCCAGGAAACAATGGCTTGCCTGTAAGCAGTTCTGCAAATATGCACCCTATGCTCCAGATATCGATTGCGGGAGTGTACTACAAAATAAAAGAAGTTAGATACTGCACAGTGGACTCCTATGACATTCAATCTATATATTTAATAACAGACCCAAAACATGTTACTCTGCATACACCAAAGCCATTGGATTAAGCTAAGAAAACAGGAGAATGTAGAAACAAGGGAAAAGAAGCATTAGTTAAACTATAGAAGATTCGAGAAAAAGACAGGTAAGCTTACTTTGGAGAAAAAAGAGCCGCAAAGTTCAGGAGCCCGATACCATCTCGTTGCCACATAATCCTTAAAAAAAAGAAAAAAAAATCAAATATGAGGTTCATGCGCAAATTGAGTACTTACTGGAATATCTGTTTGAGATCTTTAAAACACAGACTAGGGCATTCACGAAATCTATTCAGATCAAAAGCTGTTAAGAAAATACAGACACAGGTATATAGCATGAGTAGAGCAACCTACAGTCCAGAAAATAGCTGATGGGGCATCATTAAATGATACACGAGCAAGGCCAAAGTCACAAATCTTCAGTTTGCAGTCCGCATTAGCAAGAATGTTTTTTGGCTTTAAATCCCGATGGAACACATTGGCTGTAAGAATTTGAAAACAATTGTTAAAGAGTATGTAGGCGCACAAAATCGAACTTCCTAAGGTGAAGTAGCAGACTGACCTGAATGTATATATTTTAAAGAACGAAGAAGTTGATACAAGAAAAACTGGTAATGTTCAGGAGTAAGATCATCATTTGCCTTAATTACTTGGTGAAGATCTGATTCCATCAACTCAAATACGACATATATATCTTTAAATTCTCTCCTAGATGGAGGAAGCATAATGTGTTTAATCTCTACAACATCCGGATGGCGTAGCAGCCTAAGGAGTTTAATTTCTCTCAGAATACGTGTAGCATCAGAGACATGCTCAAAAACATCATTAATCTTCTTAATTGCTACCTTCTCCCCAGTATGTGTGTCAACAGCAGATGCAACAACACCATAACTTCCTTTGCCAATAACCTCTAGAATTTGGTACCGACTTGCCTCACCATACTCGGTGAAAAATTCCGTCTCGCCCATATTCTGAGAAAAGCCAAACATTTGCAAAAACTTCCCCAATAAATAAACAGGTTTTATTTCTTAAAAGATTTACAAACAAAAATAATCATAATTGTAAAGACAAGTCAACATTCATAAATTGGTCGATATCAACCCCAATGAAGAAAGAAACACAGATAGATACCATTATTTTCCTGCCATTTTAGCAATCCCAATTTATAAGCTCAATGGGTTTCATGCCAAAGCTCACACGGCACACAATTGATTGTCTATCGTTAACTACGTGATATCTTTAACATTCTCATTATATCATTCTCTCATATTTCACTTATATCCCATAGTGCAATATGCCAACAATTTTGTGAAATTTTCATAAGGATTTAGAAATGAAGAAATCCTGAATTACCAGAGTATGTAAATTTGCATAAATGTGAAAGGATCTATAGAAATCAATCAATTTAATTTCTGTAGCAATTTCAACTACCATAATCACAAATTATTGGTCAATAACAACAAATTTAAACTTTATCTAAACGATAAAAATAAATAACAATCCAATCTTTCCAAATAAAACAAAACCTAATAGTACCTGCAACATAAAATATCATTCAAAGTACACAAACAATTCACAAAATTTGGATCTAAAAACAATCTTTCAATCATAATAAGTACTGAAAATAATAACCAACCTCTTTGAATCAGAAAAATACCAAGTTTCTTCTTCTTCTTCTGATTGTTTCCTTGATTCAGATAAAAATAAAAACAATCTCTTTAAAATCCACTACTACTAGTTGTTGTTTTTGTGACTAGAATGTTGAAGAAATGAGAAAAAGAGCGATAATGAAGATGATGAAGGTGATTAAGAATAATGAATGAAATGATATCCACAAATGTTTCTTCACCCATCTATCAGCTTAGTCTGACCCCTACTTTCCCTCACAACTCAACACACACCTCCTCATTTTTCTTTCAAAATCCACAAGGATGGATGAAGGGTCCGAACGATACCTGTGCTTGGTTTCGGGGACTGTGTCTTCTTCTTCTTCTCTTGGTTACCCAACCAAAAAAAACAATAATGCTACTAGTAGAAGTTCCCACGTCGCACGCTGCTTCAGAGACTCCCTTTTTAATCAGAATGTTTGGCGCGGCACGTTCAGGCCTGTCGCTTATCTGATGTAAATATGGAAATCTTTTACTTGCCTAAGTTAAACCGCATTTGTTTCAGAAAGAATGATATTTTTATTCCAAACCATTGCCTTTAGGGTGTCCAAAAAAAAAAAAAAAAGTTATGTACAAAAAGTGAAACAGGACAGTGTGACACCAAACATTGCCAAACTCGAGCAAACTGGTCGGCGGTCGGCACCACCCCCTGACGTAGACGCATTTGTTTCTCTTATACTAGCATCCCAGGCCACCAAAACTTGAAACAGACCGGATCTTAAAAGCCAAAACCAACATAGATAAGTAATACACTTGGCAGCAGGAATGACCGGAAATGTACAAGAAAAGATCAGCAGGTGACGGATGGTGATAAGTTTCTAACCGGTGGTGGGGGATCATATGATGGGGTATTTCTGAGAAATGGGAAGTGCTAAAAATTTGACATTTTTTCTTCTACTTTTTTCGTGGTTGACGAACAACACACCTGTTATGCACGTTAATGAGGTTTGCGTCACACATCTAATATTCAAAAGTCAATTATTCAGGGCTATTTAATGTATGTACAGATGTGTATCACCACCTGAGTTGATGTCATTTTATTTTTTCTTGTATGGACAAATCACCTGAAAAAAGTCATACATACACTACTAGACTTCTTCTTTTCTTCATTTTTTGTGGAACTAAATTTGGTATCACAGTTGGCGTGATTGGCAGTTGTGTTTGCGTGTTTCTTGCATTTATTAAGACTGAAACCTCAATAGAAAGTGTCACATGGTGGGGTTTTATATGCCTACACTGCAGCACAAAATTGAATTCAATTTTATGCACCCTTTAAAGATTGTTCTACTGATCCCTCTACCAAGCGTGTTCTTAAAAATCCTCCCGTGTGTTCACGGTGTGCACATAATCGGAAACCAGAGTAACTCATTTTGCTTGGGATCTCACCTGCCCAAAACCAAATGCTAACATTCAAAATACATCTTCTCATCATCAGGCTGGAAAGATCATTCAGTCCCACATTTTAATTGAGCAATGAAGGTGAACTCCATTTGGTCAATAAGATGATATGTACAAAACTTCAATATCTAAAGAACAAGCCGAGGCCTAGGTACGGAGCCATATGGGAAGTCTCTTGCCTTCCTCACCAAACAGAAGGTAGAAGAATTGGCAGACAAGCGGAATTCCCGAGATACAAACTCAGCAGTCCCTTAGGGCTGATTTTCTCCGACTGACTTACAGTTGGGTTTCTTAGGCCATTAAATAGCATCTAATACACTAGCATTCATCAATTTTAAGAATAATTTACCCCAACAAATGCTACGTTAGGCTACTAATCCATCTGCCTCTTGGCACATCTTTGCATAGACCTGATGAATTATCTTCTTAAAGATGATATGTGGTGTGCTTCAGTCTGCGAAGCCTTCCTTTATATGGTTCGTGTGGCCTTGGTCGAAGTTGACGTTTCGACTGTTGCTGCAGCAAGGTGACCACTTCTTTTCGTCTTTTGTCGGGAAAAGCCACTTCTTTTGGTCTTTTGTCAGGAGAAACCTCTCCTGCCAATCCACCTTCAGTAGAATCATCAGCACATAGTCTTATGCTCTCACTTTTCTCTTCTGGTTCAGTTTTACTTTGCTTATGTGTTCTAGTCATGCTTCCTCTATGATTAAGCTGCTGTTCTGTCTGTACATGCCCAACCTCGATTACAACATCTAGATTAAAATCGATATTTGGGTTTTGCTGCTCTAACATTCCTTGTTGATGTAATTGTTCAGTGTCACCTTCCTCGGTGACATCCATCCAAGGAGGCTGGTTTTCCATTCGAGGACCTTCCATTGCAGAAGTCGAACTATTATCATTACCCAAAACTATTAAACCATCTTCATCACCATAAAACATTTGTATGCTCTCACTCATATGTGCCAGTTCCGTTTCACATTTATCTTTCACCTCTGTCAGCATGTGCTCAATCTCAGTTCCAACAGCTAGATTAACATCAGTGTTTCGGTTCTGTTGCTCTATCATACCCTGTTGGTGTATTTGTTCAGTGTCATCTTCCTCAGAGAGAGCCATCCATGGAGGCTGGCACTCTAATGGTAAAACTTCAATCACAGAAGCGAAACTATTACCACTACCCACGAAAATCAAACCATCTTCATCACCAAATAATGTTTGCGTGCTTCCACTCATCTCAGCCTGTTTAGTTTCAAATTTCTCATTAATCTCTGCCTGCAGGTGCGCAACCTCAGTTCCAACAGCTAGATTAACATCGATATTTCGATGATGCTGCTCTATTATTCCCTGTTGGTGTATTTGTTCAGTGTTACCTGTGTCCGATATAATCATCCAGGGAGGCTGGTATTCCGTCGGCAGAGCTTCAATCACAGATGTCGGACTATTACCAGTACCCAATACTATCAAACCCAGCATGTGTGCAACCTCAGTTTCAATACCTAGATTAGCATCGATGTCCCGATGCTGCTGCCTTATTATTCCCACTTGGTGTATTTGTTCAATATCATCTTCCTTAGCAAGAGCCATCTCTGGAGGCTGGTTTTCCATCATCGGGGCTTCATTCTCAGAACCATCACCATAAAAAGTTTGTATCATCTCTGCAAGTTCAGTTTCACATTTCTCACTCTTCTCTGCCTGCACGTACCCAACCTCGGTTCCAACAGCTAGAATAGCATCAATATTCTGATGCTGCTGCTCTATTATTGCCAGTTGATGTGTTTGTTCAGCATCGCCTTCCTTAGCGACAGCCATCATAGGCTGGTTTTCCATTGCTGGAGCATCAATCGCATCAATCGCAGAAGTCAGAGTATCACCTTCACCCAAGACTATCAAACCATCTTCGTCACCATAAAAAATCGGGATGCTCTCGCTCATCTCTGACTGTTCAGCTTCACATTTCTTAGATGGTACTCCTTGAGGCTCAGACGATTGGTGCAATGGTCCCACTTCAATTCCAACCACTGTAATATTCTCAGCAATTGGAGTATGCTGCATCACAGTTGCTTGTTTTATAGGTTCCTTGCGAGGTCTTCCTCTTCCTCGACGTTTAGACTGTCGTTGCTCTGAGGACCCCCCTTCATTTTCAACCACTGTACAACTATCACTTGTATGATTACGCTGCTCTTCTGTTTCTTGTTCTACCTGCATCCCAAGTGGTCTTCCTCGCCATGGTTCCTGCAAGAATTCTGGTTCAATTTCAACCACTGGTTTAGAATCAGCATTCTGGTGATGTTGCTCTACAATTTCCTGCTGGTGTGCATGTACCAAACCATCTTCGTCATCATAAGAAATCGAGATGCTCTTGCTCATCTCTGACTGTTCAGCTTCACATTTGTTAGATGGTACTCCTTGAGGCTCGGACAATTGGTCCAATGGTCCCACCTCGATTCCAACCACGGCATTATTCTCAACAATCGGAGTATGGTTCTTCACAATTTCTTGTTTTCCAGGTTCCTTACGAGGTCTTCCTCTGCCTCGACGTTTAGAATGTTGTTGCTGTGAGGACCCCTCTTCATTTTCAACAACTGTATAATAAGCACTTGTACGATTACGCTGCTCTTCTGTTTCTTGTTCTACCTGCATCCCAAGTAGTCTTCCTAGACCCGGTTCCTGCAAGAATTCTGGTTCAATTTCAACCACTGGTTTAGAATCAGCAGTCTGGTGCTGTTGCTCTACATTTTCCTGTTGGTGTGCATGTATCTTACGTGGTCTTCCTCGGCCCTTGGATTGTCGCTGCTGCAAGAGTTCCTGTTGGTGCTGCAAGGGTTCCTCTACAACTTCCTTTTCGTGCTGTTGCTCTACTGTTTCCTGGTGGAGTGCATGTATCTTCCGTGGCCTCCCTCGACCTTTCCTTTTTCCTGTTTCCGGTACCGGCTTAGCACAAGCAGATTGGTGATATTGCTCTATAGTTTCCTGCTGGTTTGCATGTATCCGACTTGGCCTTCCTCCATCCATTAACTGTTGCTGCTGTGATGGATTTGCTTCAAGTCCAACCACTATATTAGCACAATCAATCAAGGCCCGCTGATGGTGCACTGGCTGACGCTGCAATGGATTTGCTCCGACTGCAAACAATATATTACTGTAATCGCCTCGCTGATGCTTCTCTCCTTCTCTACCCAATTCCATCAAGTCCTCATTGTTATCGCGACATAACTGTAACGAATCAGTTTGTACTACAGAATTTTCCTGGGACAAATTCCCAAGGTCACCAGAATCCACCAAACTATCACCTTCCTCATCAGCCACGTATTTTCTACGAAGCCTACCCCGACTCCTCTTCTCCTCCTGCTCCGGCTGCTGCTGTTGTTCATGTTCCTTTTCCCGTTCCGGACTAGGTTTACAGTTAAGGTGTGGGATTGCATAACAAGCATTATAATAAGAATATAAGATCACACCAGAATCAACAAGCTTTTTGAGATAATGTTTAAGAAAATGAGAGTGAGCAAATGGTAATCCCTGAAAATTCATTTCAATGTATTTGGAAATATCATCCACATTTGAACCTCCCTCTTCATTCATTTCCTTAATTGCTTCCATCACCATCTAAAATTAAACATGAAATTCAAGTAAAACACACACACATACATATTATTGAGTAGTCAATACAAAATTACAGATAGAGTTCAATTAGAAAAGGAGAAAAATTAATGGCTAACCGTTGCATAAGGAGGATGAGTTGGCCTGATTCTTAAAGCAGGGAAAAACGAAGAGATATTATCTTCAATGAGTTTGATCTTCTGTGCTCTCAGTAAAGGAGACTCGGATGAATGTCTAGCCATGAACAATTTCATCACGGCGTCTTTCAGTATTTGCTCTCTAGGTGACAAATTAGAGGAAGGAGGAAGAAGAGGAATTTCTGATTCATGCAGATCTTCAGGCTTCATCTTTTTTGATCTCTATCTTTCTGTGGGATATTTGGGTTCTACAGTCTACTCTCAGACTCCAAAAAAAAAAAATTCCCTGAATTTCCTGTTTTTATCTTTCAAGACACCTCCACCGTTACGCTGTCGGAAAATCGGAAGGATATCAGGCCTTTTCAGCATCGGCCCACAGCTAGTTAATGCCAAAAACACGGAGATATCACACGTGGAGACTAGTACCTACCAGATGTGAACAAACAAGAAACTATCTACACGTGTTTAGTACCTTGAACCCACATTAGTGCAGTCCGTAGTACGTATTTACTCGAACGGGATTAGACACAACACTTGTATATCTGTTAAGCGATCAGGAGGATCATACGACTCATGTACCAGCTCAATTGGTTGATCCACAGGAATTCAGAGCTGCTACGGGGGTTAATATGGAGTCTGATAGTCCACTAGAATTTGTTAACCCTTGCAGTGGCCTTCGTATGAATCAACTCATTCTTATATGAAACTATTTCTACGAGCTTGATCAACTGCTCGACTATGCTATGGACATTTATAATTGATCAAGTTGTGGTTATTTATCCTAAAAAAATTAAATAAAAAAATACATGTAATAAATTTGATATTTGCCTGAGTCATGTCTCGTTATGTATGTCAATGACTAGTTTGAAGCATCACATTAACCGAACATTTCTTGGCAAGAAAAGAAAAAGGAAGAAAAGAAAATCTTCACTTTGGTCGCTTCTCTTGAGAACACTAGTAATTTTCTTGTTTTTGTCCTAAAGTAAAAGCTTAAACTTTGCCACAATGGTATAGGAAGTAGAAAGCTGTATTTTATTATAAACTTAATAGTTGCCGGTAAAACCCATAAAAGCACTTCATGCTGCTTTCGCTGTACCTGGTTTACTGGTTCTGTAGTTAAGCTCAAGCATTAGAACTTTAATGGGGAGGAATAATGCAATGTAATGAAAGTATGAACTTGGATGACAAGTTCCATCAAATTTTAGCTCAGATAGCACAATCAATCATTAAGTCAGCAAACCTTGTTCTATGCCACAGTTTCTGTCATCCATCTTTGTTTGCATAGAATACGCGTATGTTTCTACCGTCTAATAACTGAAACATTGTAAAGTCCAACATTCAGTTGAAACCAAAGCTCTAACCTAGATGGGACTATTTTAGTTTTTTTTTTTTGAAATTCTTACCTGACCATTCAATTCTTCTAAAGCTGTGCTTGCTGACTTTTCAGACATGAACTGCACAAACCCATACCCTTTTGATTTCCCACTTCGATGATCACCTATAACCTTAACTGATTGAGCAAATAACGTATATTCTTAAAAATGTATTCTCACTCATTTAATAGCTTCAGAAAATGCAGATTTTGGATCAAAATGGAATACCTTCAATGATTTCACCATGTTGCTCAAAAGCTTCCTTGAGTACAGGTTCGTTGGTGTCATGAGAAAGACCTGTCACGTTTAAGTTATATGACTTCACCGTACAAAGCTTATACACGTATGACATACCAACAAGTAATGGGGCAGTAAATAGCTTTTCATTTCACTCCACTGAGGTCCAAGGGTGCTTCCAAAGATGGAGCATTTCATGTTACAGAGGACACTTTTCTTTTTTCTCTTTTTGTTTTCATCTACAACAACTAAAATTATTGCAAATCAACTACATTCATATGATCATGTTCTCAAACATTCGTTCCATCTATTGTATCTTACTCAGGCAATGTTTAAACACTTATAAGTTATAAGGTCAATAGTGATTAAATCATCTCTCAAACTAATATTTCCTAAGATTCTAAGGACATATAGGTCATGGCTGAGAAGGTTAGCATTGTAATGTTCATGGGAATTGATGTTATAAAAACTTAAGAATGATTTTTGTGTTCAAAATGGTACACACTATATTTGAGAGAGAGAGAGTACCTCCAATGAATAATTTGCTACAAGCTTGTCTTGTTATCAACAATCTTGCAAGAGGGAATGCTTTCAAAGCAGTCGGAACACTCGAACACTGCATTTCTTATTCTGATTAACTAGCAGACATGCACGCACAATGAGCCTGGAAAAAGCTAAGAATAAATTTATACATCCCGACATCAATCTGTTTAAGCGTCAGACTCTACACAGTTCCGTACAACTTAGACAGATTTTGAAGCACTAAAACTCTATTTAAAACATAGTTATGTACAAGCATACGTTGATGTGCCCGTAAGTGTTGGAATTCATAGCTGTAAAACACGAGAGACCACCGAAGAAACTTCCCAAATATTCATCATTAGTACTTCCTAATTCCTAAGGTACACCTATGACCCATAAAATCACCTTCAAGGCCAGAACTATGGTTTGGAACATCATAACCAAAACAGCATCCTCTATTAAATTCTGATCACCAGTAGCATAAAAATGACTACCAAAAATAAAAAATGTCAAATGATGAATTCTTCGAGTTCAAACCCGTTAAACATGAGCAGCTTAAGCCAGTATCAAGCTTGCCTAAGACCCTAGGCACACTTTCTAGTTTTAAAGTGTTGACCTGCAGACAGCGTTTCAGTTTTTCCATTGTGTTTCTCCAACAGAAGTTCTGCATATTAAAAATGACGAACTACACTCAGGCAAGTTTGAATATCGAGCCTAAGCTACACCAGTTAGTAAACATGATAAACAGGACAACTTTCACATGGAAGCAACCGCAAGCTACACTCAATTTTGTAAGTTCCCGTGACAAATTATACTAGCCAAACACAAAAGAATAACATCTCTGGAATGGATGACACATAAAACCTTTTAATCCATCACTATAAACAAAGAAGACCCTCAAGCAAGACTTAACCAGGGATCTAATTTATCACTACCAGTCATTTTACCAAACAGATGATGCGCAAATGTTTAATCAGACAAGTGAATGTTATTATCCTATCTTCAAAACCTCACAAAACAAACAAAACCCGCAACCAATCTGTCTTTAATTCACAACAACATTTGATCAAACGGTACAGATAACGAGACACTGGGTCTGATTCCTATCAGGTTTCATCCTCTTATACAACATGGAAATAAAGGAATACCATTTCTTTTTGGAGATTGAATGTTTGAATATAGATATTAAGCATGGAAAAGAAGATGGGAGAGATCATACCTTCATTTGTTTTGCCATAGCTCCTTTTCGTTTTCAAGAAAAAAAAATGGATTCTATTGATTTGATTAGTTAGTGTAGTTGAAATTTTGAAGTTTTCATTTTGGTTGGATTGAATACATGGACTTGGGTTCACTAGAACTGTGATCGAAAGAAGATTGGTTTGGTACTTTGGTGTAGTTTCTAGTGAATGGGAGGTTATATCCAATTAACACTACTTCCACTTGTCAATTTCCATTTGACTTGGGGTTCCTTTCAGTTATCCGCCATTTTTTAAAACAACTCACACCGATAGCAATCCCTCTCTTATCTTCTACAAGATTGCTAACAGGGGTGCCATATTGCTTGGGGGTGTACAAACCCAAAGGCAATGGATGTTTTTGTTTTATGTGTATTTTGGTGGACCCCAAATAATTTGGTACCCCTATTAGCAACCTTGCTCTTTTGGACTTGTGTTTTGGGTGTAAACTAGAATGCAAGTGCTCCATTAAACGAATCATTATCAACCGACCCTAGTAATAACAAAATAATAACATGAGTGATACTTTGACCACTCTATTGACCTTGTGATTGACTTTTTAACAAAATAACGAACTTATCCAGCTTTCAATTCTCAGAACTTCTTGTGAGAATTTCTTAAAAGAAATTTGCCGGCTAGTGCAACAACTAACGAATTATTGTGTTTGTGTGCTTTTACCGTTGTTTCTGTATTAAAGTTATTTAGTTGTAAAAGCATTTTCCCTACTCGTATGCTTGAAGGTCATTGGATTCAAAAGATTGGTGGTGTACTTGGTACTCTCGTCTTTTCAGTTGCAGTACGCATTTTTCTTCTAGCGAATATTCTTAGTGGGAAAATCTAGAGTGTTAGAGCATTGCTCGGTCGAACTCGCATGCGTTGTTATCTCAAGCATGTTTGTCAATGTTAGTGATCAAAACTATACGTCTTGATTTCTAGCATATTTATAAATATCTCGGACTAGGACATAGATTGTGTAGTTGAGCCTTAGACTTCACGGCATTCATCATTTGAAGACGAAGAACTACTAAGGGGAGCTTGTGGAACTTCATCAACAAAAGGTATGTGGAGACTGAAACTCATCTACCACTTGGAAAGTCTATTTCTACTCTATCTCTTATATTGAGACATAAGTCGTGTTACGATATAGTTTTCTATTATACACATTTGAGATTTCGAGCTGAGTTTAACTCGCTTACATATTTCTCGGAATATGTGTTGGCAATCTTTCGCTTCGACCAAGTCCATCTTACATTCTTGACGAAAGTCAGAATATGATCATGTGAAAATTGCAGAGTAACATCTTACATGGTTTGT
Organism: Papaver somniferum; assembly: GCF_003573695.1. Taxonomy (NCBI): domain Eukaryota; kingdom Viridiplantae; phylum Streptophyta; class Magnoliopsida; order Ranunculales; family Papaveraceae; genus Papaver; species Papaver somniferum. Next base: position 52,811,725 of record NC_039361.1, read on the forward strand.
GTGATACAATCATTTGGTGTATGACTTGGAATGTTTCATTATGATAATTTCAATAAATTGAAAATCGCTTTGATGCTAACAGTAAGTGAAAACGACTATTGTCATCATTCTCTAAGAAAGTTTCAATAATTGAAACAAAGAGTTTAGAATCAAGTAACCATGTTTGGATATAAACACAGTGTGTTATCACATTTGTGTGTAAGTCCAAAACTGGGATCCCGAAGTATGCGTACTCGTAAGCGTACTGGCGGTTGCTGATGTCTGGGCATACTGGTGGAAGTTTCACGTCCATGAATTTCTGCTGGAGTTTGGAAGTGTGATTTGGTATGTGCACCCGTACGCGTACTGACGTAACCAAACTCGGTCCAGCTACTTAAGTATGCCTACCCATTTGCATACTTGAGAGGGTTACTTTCTAAAATCGATTGTGTACATGAACTTAAACATTTATATAATAAGGAATGCAAACTTTGCAAACCGTGGCTATGATGTTCATGAATTGATTCGAGCGAATCAAATCGATTTTGTTTTGATTGTGTTCTTGTATACTTCAATGGGAATATAGAAATTGAACGACTCTATAAGTAGTTTCATTTGAGTCATTTGAACTAGTTATGATTAAGATGAATAAGGTTGATATGAGATTAATCATATGGCTAACTTTTGTTAACTATTGTTGAGCCAACATGTTGTACAAGTTTCGGTACGGTTACATAAACCTAAATGAGGGTACATTTCATTTGTGTGTAACAATCTAAGTTCGATCTAAAGGTTGAAAGATATTAGCTTGGTTGAATCAGGTTTTTCATCTAACGGTGAATATTGAATGCTTTGTTACCAAGGTAACTTAGATTGCAAACCCTGATTTGAAAACTATATAAAGGAGAACTCTAGCAACTGAGAAACCTAATCCCCACACCTCTTGTGTGTTACTAGTTGCATAAGCTAGAGTCGATTCTCCTTTAACCTTAGGTTTCTATCGAGACCCTGTAGGTTAACGACTTCAAAAACTTCATTGGGATTGTGAAGCCAGACCCAACTATTCTCTTTGTAGTTGTGTGTTCTGAACTTGCCCGATTTCATCGTTTGAGTACTATCTTCTCTAAGATTTGCTCGAGATTAATTTCTCTGATAGGCAAGATAAAAAGTAATCACAAACATCTTCATCTCATCGTTTGTGATTCCGCAATATCTAGTTTCTCCATCATACGATTTAGATTATTGTGAGATGATTTATAATACTAGGTTGTTCTTCGTGAATATAAGACCGGTTTGTCAATTCCTGTTCACCTTGATTTATCAAAAGACGGAACAAAAACTCATTGGTATTTTTGTGGAGACAGATTTACCCATTCCAATAGACTTTTCTGTGTGAGACATATTTGTTTATCAAGTCTTCGACTTTAGGTCGTAGCAACTCTTAGTTGTGGGTGAAATCAGCTAAGGGAATCAAGTGCGTAGTATCCTGTTGGGATCAGAGACGTAAGGAGCACAACTGTACCTTGAATCAGTGTGAGATTGATTAGGGTTCAACTACAGTCCAGTCTGAAGTTCATTGGTAGTAGGCTAGTGTCTGTAGCGGCTTAATACAGTGTGGTGTTCAATCTGGACTAGATCCCGGGGTTTTTCTGCATTTGCGGTTTTCCTCGTTAACGAAACTTCTGGTGTCTGTGTTATTTCTTTTCTGCATTATATTTTGTTATATAATTGAAATATCACAGGTTGTGCGTTTAATCGATCAATTGTAAAATCCAACCTTTGGTTGTTGATGGAAATTGATTGATCCTTGAACATTGGTCTTTGGTACCGTTCAAGTTACTCCTCTAATATTCAATCAGGCTCGCAGATTTCTATTTGCTGATTGCGGATTGAATTAATAGTTAGAGATATTAAAACTATTGTATATACTTTTCTCTAGATTGAGTCTGACTGTCTAGTTGATTCTCTAAAAAAGTATATTGGAGTAAGTCCTCTCAGATTGCTATACGAATTGTTGGGTGTGGTTGTTAGACCCCCGCATTTTCAATTGGTATCAGAGCAGGCAAACAAGTTAAAAACCTTACAAGTCTGTGTTTGTAGCGATCTGAGGATGGACGACATTGTCTCTGATAAACACATCACCAGAAATAAAAGTTTTGTTTCTATAAAGTCCATCAAAGATAAAGATTTGTCAATCTCGAATGTAGATGAACCTAGTGTTCCAACGAAACAGACTTACGTTGACAAGTGTTACCCTGACTACCTTACTGACTATTCTGACTCAGAAGATGAAAGGAATGCATCCAAAGAGAGTTCTACGATTCTAAAACTCTTTAGGATCCAGGCTGATGATATCAATCGGTTGAAACACAAAGTCAATATTCTTGTTGGTATGGTGAATGAGCATGAATCTCGCCTAAAGGTATTTAGAGAGGAAATCACCTCAGTTCTTGAAGAAAACCTCAAAAAGGATGCTTTGGAAATTGAACGACTTTTGAGTAAACTCTCTATTCAAGAACGTTCCAAAGAGTCCACTATACCAATTACTTCTGATCTATCTGAGCAAAAATTCAATTCCAGAAGCAAAATTGAATTCCCTTCATGATAAAAAGGATGTGCATGTGTCTTCCTCTAATCAAGAAGTATTCACATCGCATAGAAGGAAGATGTCTCCCAACGATGGTGTTGAGTTTGTTCCCTCTAGTCACTCAGGTGATCATAAAGTATGTATCTTTTGTAATTCAAAAGGTCATGTTGAACAAAAGAATAAATCCAGGTTGAATGAAATTCGATTATTCGTCTTCAACACACCTTAGATCTTATTCTCAAAGGTGTAACTGACATTTGTATGTATAAACCAATTGGTTTTAGTACTCACCATGTGTACCCCACCAGGAAAGTCAATTCGATGTTTTCCTCAAATGTTCAAATACAAAACAGTCTTCCTAAACCACTTCATCAAAGAAGAACTCATGGATATTATTCTATCAAAAAAAGAGATAACATTAGTCATGATGCGAAAAAGGTACCTAAATAAAGGAGCAAAACGGGAGATCCGGAAGACAACCTAAAAATGATAACGAAAGGCTATAAAGAATTCATCAACAGGCTGTCGATTCTCTTTGGTCAAAATCCTTCAGGTATGAAAGGAAACTATGCGTCATATACTGATAATAGTAGATTCTATGATAACCTTTCACATCATAACAGTTTTCATCCAAAGATCGGGAGAAAGAGGTTTAACCGAAAACAATGTTCATTTGATGAGCTCATAGCTCATACTTGTGATAATTAATCACAAGGATGAACTCTCACTCACAAAAATTCCTGGATGAGTGAGATAACTTCAGGTATACTTGTTGGTAAAATGGTTTCTGATTCTATATGTTATTTTCTTATCGTTCTTAGCTGGATGATCATTCACAAACACTTTTGCATAAGTATTTGTATTGGGCTCTATGTTTCTTTTTGAATTTCATATGTCAAAGTTGCTATGCTCTAAAAAAAATTCTTGTGAGAACAAATTTATTTATGAGCCGAATTTTGTGAAAGTTCACTCTTCTAGCAAATATTGGGTAAGCCTGTTTTTGCCTTTTTGCTGATTTTGGTATTTTCAACCTGCTTTTGATAAGGGTAAGGTTGTGTACGTGTGTTAACCTTCTTTGCATGACACGGACCTATCTTGGAAACCCTAAATTTTGTTTCCTTTGGAACCTTATAAATACCAAACCTTTCATGAGAGTACGCATACTCTTTGTTTTTCGGTTTTAAGAATGGGGTCTCCTTCAAACTCTCGGGATTTACCAGCTGATTCATTTGATGATTCTGTTTATTTGGAGTTTGTGTTAAAGAAGAAAAGAACCCTTGTTAAAGGTGACGAACTCGAATCATGTGCATCATGATGCTATGCTTTTTCTCACCAAGATTGAGAAAATGCTGAGATGGTTTCTGCTGAAGTGGTTCATGGTTTTCTCACTGATCTTGAGAAAACTCAACTGAAGCTTGAGAACTCTGTGAAGGATCTTGATTCGCTTTGTACTTAGTTGAAAAAGGTTAACTCTGACCTTGTTCTCATGAAGTCACGGGTTAAGGATCTTCCCAATGAGGATATCTTCTCTGAAGATACTGTTGATGTTGTCCGTCACAAGGTTGATGATCCCGTGACCCATGAAGGTTCCGGTCGTGAACTCTGATTATCGCTTGTGATCAATCTCTGGGTTTTAGAGTTGTTTTAGTTCTTTTCTTTGTCCAGGAAAGTTCTTATGAGAATTTTTATTCTTGTTTTTGTTTAGAAAGATTACTAGGGTTTTGAATAGTCATTATTGTGAGTACGCATAGCTATTTCCAACGTTTTCATCTTCAATGTTTTTAGATTTATTTATTTAAATTCTAAGCTTTTGGAAGATGATCTTTTTTGCAATTTTAATATTTATGGTTTTATATATTACAAATTTTTATGGGATATGGTGTTTACGTCCGTGAACCTTGATTGTCCCATACTTGTTCAAAAGTTATCTCTATTATATGTCGGTATGAAAGTATTGATAAAAGATAGAATGAACTTTTGATAAGAACAAAAGTTAAGCCTTTTATGTCATTATGCAAATATTGATGGAAGAAAGGATGAACTTTTGTTTACAAGGATTAAGTCTATTATATGTCATTGTGCAAATAGTGATGAAAAATAGAATGAATCTTTGTTTATTCCGCAGTATTGATCTTCCCTGATCCACATTTTTGTGTATGTATTGTGTTTCTCCGTAAGTGTTCTTATGTCGAGCATGGGAAATTGAATTGATCATTTTTGTGGTTGATTCAATTGATTTTTTGGATACAAATTCATGTTTTCATGTGATTTATTTATATCCAAAAAAATCCTTATTTTCTTGTAAAAGCAAGGTCGCCTTTGTTGTTCTTTCGGGAATGACATTTTATGGGGGAGAGTTCTTTTTGAACTTGTGCTTAATTGACATATCTTTGTGGGGAGTGCGGCTGTGGAATATTATAGGGGTTATCTTGTATCTTTGTAAACTCCTTGATGAATGCATTTAGCTTCGGCTTTATGATTGCATCTAAATTTGTTGGTATATTATTCTCCTTTGGTCATGAAGAATCTTTATGAAAATTTCATGAGGATCCCACTAGTTTTCGTACCTTTGCCAATTTATATTGACGAAAAAAGGGAGAATTATTGTGTAGTTTCATACTACAAATACATATGGTTTACGGATCATTATGTAAGGGGGGAGTGGCTTTCATGTCGAGATGAGGTATTGACTAAGGGAGTGATACATATCACCATAGTATTGTTGTCAAAGTTGTGATACAATTGAACTTTGATGATGTGTGATAATATTATGACAATGTATAACAATGATTGAGAGAACTTGTTTTCTCATTATTATCGCTACGGATCTTCAACAACTATGATGCTGAGATGACCACGTTTAGAATCATGGATTACTTGGAAGTGAGAAAGATTTCGAGTCGTGTTGAAGATTCCAAGGAGATCAAGCATTTTGATGAGAAGCTACAAAGTTTTTATTTATTTTGTAATCCATATGTATTGATAGCTTTGTCAGTAAAATTGACAAATGGGGAGATTTTAGAGCATTGCTCGGTCGAACTCGCATGCGTTGCTATCTCAATCATGTTTGTCAATGTTAGTGATCAAAAATATACGTCTTGATTTCTAGCCTATTTATAGATGTCTCGGACTAGGATATAGATTGTGTAGTTGATCCTTAGACTTCACGACGTTCATCATTTGAAGACGAAGAACTACTAAGGGGAGCTTGTGGAACTTCATCAACAAAAGGTATGTGGAGACTGAAACTCATCTACCACTTGGAAAGTCTATTTCTACTCTATCTCTTATATTGAGACATAAGTCGTGTTACGATATAGTTTTCTATTATACACATTTGAGATTTCGAGCTGAGTTTAACTCGCTTACATATTTCTCGGAATATGTGTTGGAAATCTTTCGCTTCGACCAAGTCCATCTTACATTCTTGACGAAAGTCAGAATATGATCATGTGAAAATTGCAGAGTAACATCTTACATGGTTTGTGTGATACAATCATTTGGTGTATGACTTGGAATGTTTCATTATGATAATTTCAATAAATTGAAAATCGCTTTGATGCTAACAGTAAGTGAAAACGACTATTGTCATCATTCTCTAAGAAAGTTTCAATAATTGAAACAAAGAGTTTAGAATCAAGTAACCATGTTTGGATATAAACACAGTGTGTTATCACATTTGTGTGTAAGTCCAAAACTGGGATCCCGAAGTATGCGTACTCGTAAGCGTACTGGCGGTTGCTGATGTCTGGGCATACTGGTGGAAGTTTCACGTCCATGAATTTCTGCTGGAGTTTGGAAGTGTGATTTGGTATGTGCACCCATACGCGTACTGACGTAACCAAACTCGGTCCAGCTACTTAAGTATGCATACCCATTTGCATACTTGAGAGGGTTACTTTCTAAAATCGATTGTGTACATGAACTTAAACATCTATATAATAAGGAATGCAAACTTTGCAAACCGTGGCTATGATGTTCATGAATTGATTCGAGCGAATCAAATAGATTTTGTTTTGATTGTGTTCTTGTATACTTCAATGGGAATATAGCAATTGAACGACTCTATAAGTAGTTTCATTTGAGTCATTTGAACTAGTTATGATTAAGATGAATAAGGTTGATATGAGAGTAATCATATGGCTAACTTCGGTTAACTATTGTTGATCCAACATGGTGTACACGTTTGGGTACGGTTACATAAACCTAAATGAGGGTACATTTCATTTGTGTGTAACAAGCTAAGTTCGATCTAACGGTTGAAAGATATTAGCTTGGTTGAATCAGGTTTTTCATATAATGGTGAATATTGAATGCTTTGTCACCACGGTAACTTAGATTGTAAATTCTAATTTGAAAACTATATAAAGGAGAACTCTAGCAACTGGGAAACCTAGTCCCCACACCTCATATGTGTTACTAGTTGCATAAGCTAGAGTCTATTCTCCTTTAATCTTAGGTTTCTATCAAGACCCTGTAGGTTAACGAATTCAAAGACTTCATTAGGATTGTGAAGCCAGACCCAACTATTCTCTTTGTAGTTGCGTGTTTTGATCTTGCCTGATTCTATCGTTTGAGTACTATCTTCTCTAAGATTTGCTCAAGATTAATTTCTCCGATAGGCAAGATAAAAAGTAATCACAAACATCTTCGCCTCATTGTTTGTCATTCCACAATATTTAGTTTTTCCATCATACGATTTAGATTATTGTGAGGTGATTGATAATACTAGGTTGTTCTTCGGGAATATAAGACCGATTTATCAATTGGTTCCTGTTCACCTTGATTTATCAAAAGACGAAAGAAAAACTCATACGTATTTCTGTGGGAGACAGATTAATCTATTCCAATAGACTTTTCTGTGTGAGACAGATTTGTGTAACAAGTCTTCAACTTTGGGTTGTAGCAACTCTTAGTTGTGGGTGAGATCAGCTAAGGGAATCAAGTGCGTAGTATCCTGCTGGGATCAGAGGCGTAAGGAGCACAACTGTACCTTGAATCAGTTTGAGATTGATTAGGGTTCAACTACAGTCCAGTCTGAAGTTCATTGGTAGTAGGCTAGTGTCTGTAGCGGCTTAATACAATGTGGTGTTCAATGTGGACTAGATCCTTGGGTTTTTCTGCATTTGCGGTTTTCCTCGTTAACAAAACTTCTGGTGTTTGTGTTATTTCTTTTCCGCATTATATTTTATTATATAATTGAAATATCACAGGTTGTGCATTGAATCGATCAATTGGGAAACCCAACCTTTGATTGTTGATGGAAATTGATTGATCCATGAACATTGGTCTTTGATACCGTTCAAGTTACTCCTCTTATATTCAACCGGGCTCGCATGTTTCTATTTGTTGATTGCGGATTCAATTAAGAGTTAGAGATATTAAAACTCTTGTATATACTTTTCTCTAAATTGAATCTGACTGTCTAGTTGTATATTAAAACTCTTGGGTGTGGCCCTGCATTTTCATAGAGAAATATGACCAAATCCTTGACATTTGTAGAATTGAGGAATATTATCTTCATCGTTCTAGGTATTCTCTTTATCGGTGATAGGTTGTTGTTTTCAGAGGATAATTCTTTCGTTGTCTCAAGAGTTTTTTAAACTGTTGAGTAAGGAGTGATATACCGTTATTTATTTGAGATTCTTCCTTATCATCTAGAATCATATAATCCCTAGAGTGTTCAGGACTTAGAGCCTTGGATCTTGAATTATCCTTAAAGGAAATGCCTATGTCTTTTCCTTTGTTAGACCGAAACTCATGATCAAAGATCTTTAGTTTTCCCACAAGAGTGTTTTTTGATAAGGATGATAGATCTCTGTCTTCCATGATATCATGTTTCTTAGACACGTATTCAGATGGTAACGATCGAAGAATCTTGCATAATATATCCTTTTCAGAAATAGTCTTTCATTAAGAGAAAGATGCATTTACAATCTCAGAGAGTTTAGCATGAAACTCTTCAAAGTATTGTTATCATCCATTCGAAGATTTTCCTTATCAGAAGTGAGAGTTTAAAGTCTGGCTTCCTTTTGATAAGTTATTTTCGAATAAGGTATCAAGATTGTCCTAAGCCACTCTAGAGGTTTTACATGTATAAACATGATGCTGAGATCTCGTCTCACTACATGTATTACGACATTCAAATAATCTGAATTCTGCTTAACAAGAATATTTTCCCCTTCAGTGTATTGATAGACACATTTTTGTGTCCGATTTGTCTCAATTCTATATATTGTTAGGGCTCATTTTTGTACTTATTATGGTGTTTTATTTATTTGTAGGTATTTTTGGCCAATAAACATTTTTGGAAAAAATTGGCTCGAAAAGTTGTCGAAAAGCACCCGGAGGACATTTGCTATTCGTACTCTCACTTTGGATAAGGGTAACCTAATTACTAAGGGGCATCCCATTTCCAGGCAGTTTCTAATCGCACCCCTACTCTGGATAAGGGGCAACCATCTTCAACATTCAAAAAAAGGATTTTGGCGGGGAAAAAAATGCAGTTAAAGAGAAGTTTTGGCAATCGTGATTTGAAGGAGTTTGAGGTCGATTAAACCTCTGATTTTCATAGGATAGACTCCTTATGGGTCTAGGAATCTGATATGGGTGTTTAAATCGATTAGAATGGGCTCAATCGACGGATTTTTCTCACAACAAGAAAATATGGAAAGTCACGTGTGTGACCTGTTTTAGGGAATTTTAGAGAGATTAAAGCTGTAAACCTTCCCAAAGATTTGTATCTATCTAAGGAAGAGTTTAGAATAAAAAGGAAAGCTCAGAAACGCGTAGAAATCCTAAAACAAGAAATTGCCGCAACTTGGCCGTGAAGAGAAGGAAAGAGATTTTGGAAGATTTGGGAGAGATTTAATCGGTATTTTTGATATAAATAGATGTCTTGGGTCATATAGAAGAGGTGTCGAGAGTTTGGGAACCTAAGGAGAGCCAGAGAAGAAAAATCAGAGCTTTACCAAACTCTGTTTCTGCTGCTGCTGCTGCTGAAGAAGAAGAACGCGAAGAACATTGACGCTCGGTAGACAGTCGCAGAAAGTGTCGTTGTTTAACAGCTGAAGAACATTAAGCTGTTCAGGGCAGTCTTATTCTAGGGTCTTAAAATCAGCGACAAAGCAACAGTTTTTCTGTAACAGTTCCATTGTAACAGCTGTTTTGCAACACCAATACACTGTTGCAAACAGTCTGTGTTATTACTTTTCACTCTTTTAATCATCTTTTGAGCAACAAACACATTTTGAGATCATGATTAATATGAGGAGCTAAACCCCATTGCTGAGGCGATAGAGGAAGCTATTTTTCCAACAAAAAGTGGTATATTCTATTTTATCTTTTTATTTGCAATAATTATATGATTATTTGCCTTGAACTATTATTGAATATGATTTTTATTTGAGTGATTGTGATCTATTTTGATGGAGTATGCTTAGTTTTAAGACTTTTGATGCTTCATACTTGGTATTTACAATTATTACTTTTGAAAATCTACTTGTTGCAATATTTTAGAATCAAATTAAACAAGAAAATTGCATAAATATAAGTATTGGTTTAATCACTTTGAACTTGGAAAATAGTGGAATCTTAGCCTCAGTGTTTCTTTTAGTATTGATATCATCTTTGATTGAGTTTGCTATAATTTTTTGAGTTTTCTATTTTAATATTAGAATTTAAGTCTAATTAATATCCTTCACAAGTCTGAGAATCGAACCACTTTTACCACTATCTACAAATCACATCAATTTTTGGCGCCGACGCGGACTTGTTTTTAGGGTTTTAGATTTATTTATTTTTATTATTTTTTTTTTTTTTTTTGTTTTTGGGTATTTATCTTGTGTCTACAGGTTCTGGATCATAAAGAAAATTGAGCCAAGGAGTTTGGTGATTTCATAAAGACTTGGAGCTAAAGATTAAAGCAAAAAAACAGAAAAGAAGACAATTTTATTTTAGACAATTTTAGTTTAGGGTTTGTTTATTTTATTTAAAAAAAAAACTGTATTAGGGTTTATTATTTTTGTAATTTTTCTTTATTTTTTTGGACTTTTGGACTTTGGGACACATTATTTTTTTTATTACCCTACGGAAGGGTACTTTAAATATAAACTGTTTGCAGAGAAGGAGGACAATTACGATATTGTCTCTGCACCTTGGGTTCGTACACTAGACATCGGAGTCAGTGGCCCGAGTCGACTACAACCGATTCATCCCCCGTCTGGAACGGGAGGTAAGATTCTAAACACTCGCGAATCCCCTGTCAGCGAGTTACTGGACTCCTTCGTATGCATATATGTTGAGGACTGAATACGGACATTTATTTTTCTAGTAAAGGGCAAGGCCTGGCCATACAAGATAAGGGTTCGGATTTCATCACCGTTCTCTTCTTGCCCGCTTTAGGAACACGTAACCTACGCGAACCTAAGCCTAAAATTTTGACTAGAACGAGACCGATAGGGTAACGAGCTTAACAGGAAAGTCATTCGAAAAATATTGGTTACTCTTTTAAGCATACTTCGAAGTTCTTGACGGTTTCTGTAAGTTGAATGCGTGACTGCGCCGCCTTGTAATACCGGTGAGGCCTTGGGTATCAAAGCTCCACCGAGCTTCCCTCGCCTCTATTCAACTTACGTTAACTCGGATTGATTCCAGAGGGGTTTGCTTAAATTGTAACGAATTCCCGTTCGAAGGATTAGAAGCTGGTCTAGAAACAATCTAAGTGGAGCCATCATGCTTTTTGTTTGCTAGAAATCAATAGGTTTGATTTGGTTGAGTCGGCCTTGATCTGTGTTTGCTTACCCTTCCAATTTAGAAAATTCTATTGTATGCCTGAACGTAAAAGAGACGCACTAGGTAGATTTGTTAAAGAGAAACCTAGTAGTTCGAAGCGTCTCGATTACCTTAATCTAGAAAGTCCGGCTTTGAAGAGTCTGTTTTTGAACGTTCTTTGACTGAGGAGAGAATCCATGTTGCTCCGATAGCGCCAGAAATGGCAACTTTGAAAGCTTTGTTGAATCCAACTAGGACTACCCGTCCTTCGTGTATTAAGTTAGCTGAAACGGAGGCACCCTATGAACTGAAACCTGGACCTGGGACCTTACAGATGCTCCCAATCTTTTTAGGGAAAGAAAATGAAAACCCTTATTACCATGTTAGGGATTTTGAGGAAATTTGTAGTACTCTAAGAATTAGAGGCTTATGATGATGCTTTGAAACTTAGGTTATTCCCATTTTCCCTGAAAGATAAGGCCAAGTCGTGGCTGTATAGTTTGGACTCCGAGTCAATTGAGACATATGAACAACTTACATCTGCCTTTTTCAATAAGTTTTTCCCTAGGCACAAAACATCGTCTATTAGGACGCAAATATGCACATTTTCACAACAAGAGGGAGAATCTTTATATAGGTATTTGGAAAGGTTCAATGATTTATTATCCCAGTGTCCTCATCATGGTTTAGAAAAGGTTAGGCTAGTTGGGGGGGGTTAGGGGGGTTTAGATTATTCCACAACGACCATGGTTGAGTCTCTATGCACTGGTGGATTTGAAAACCAAACTGTTGATGCGGCGATGGAATTTTTTAATGAAATCGCCGAAAAAACCCAGCAATGGGAAAATAGTAGGGCACCCCAGAAAACAATTCTTTTAAGTAGAGGAAACGTTAATAGGGTAGAAGGAGGCTATGAATCAGATGCCAAAATTGTGCTATAGCAAAAAGGTTAGAAGCCTTAGAAGTGGGCCAGACTAGTGGTAGAGTGGAGCCTTTTTGGGAAGGCCAGAATATTGAAGAGCAGGCCAATGCTCTTTATAATAACACTAGATTTGATAACCGTCAAAAGATTGACCCATATTCAGAAACCTATAATCCTGGTTGGAGAAACCATCCGAACCTTTCGTGGTCTAAGGGCCAAAGTCAAGGTCAGTTTAGTAATTCTAATGCTCCCCCAGGTTTTGGCTATACTAAGAATCCTTCAGGACTAGCTCAGTTTCAGAATCAGTCAGATAAGAAAATCCTAAGTTTAGAGGAATCTCTCGCCTTGTTAACTCAGCAAACTGCAAAATTCCAGTTATCCGTAGAACAGAGTCTACAAGCTAGTAACAGGATAGGACAAGAAAATAGTCAGGCTATTTCCGAGTTAAAAACCCAGGTTGGTCTGATAAGTGATTCTTTGAGAGAAAAAGGTAAGTTTCCTAGTCAAACACAACCCAACCCTAGAGGAGTTCATGAATTAGGTGCAAAACCATCGAATCAATTGAATGTTGTTAGAACCCTTAGAAGTGGTAGAGTTGTAGACAATAAGGTAACCATGCCCGATAGTGAACATACTGTAGTTCACCCCTCAGGATCTCACCTCTCAGGACCAGTAGCTGAAGAGACTGATAAAGTTTCTGATGATGTGAATTCGGTTCCTGAAAGGTCTGATTTTAGGCCTAGAGCCCCATTTCCTCAGCTATTAGTACCAACAAAGAAGGAATCGAACTTTAATGACATAGTGGAGGTTTTTAAGCAAGTTACCATAAACCTTCCCTTATTAGATGCAATTAGGCAAATTCCTGCTTATGCCAAGTTCCTTAAGGATATGTGTACGCGAAAGCGAAAACTTAGCGTCCATAAGAAAGCCTTTTTAGCTAGTCACGTAAGTTCAATCATTCAGAACACCACAACTCCAAAGTACAAAGACCCAGGTTCTCCTACCATTGCTTGCACAATAGGTAACTTCCGGGTAGAAAAAGCTTTACTTGACTTAGGAGCCAGTGTGAACTTACTGCCATTCCATGTATACTTACAGCTAGGACTTGGTGAAATGAAACCTACTCAGATGACACTGCAGTTAGCTGATAGGTCTGTTAAAATCCCTCGAGGTGTTATCGAGGATGTTCTTATTGAGGTCGACAAGTTTATTTATCCAGTGGATTTCGTGGTCCTAGATACCCAACCTGTCCCTGACCCAGAGAACCAGATACCTGTGATTTTAGGTCGCCCATTTTTAGCTACGTCTAATGCGATCATTAACTGTCGAAATGGTGTGATGAGTTTATCTTTTGGTAATATGACTATGGAGATGAACATTTTTAATGTCAGTAAGCAACCTCATGAGCTAGATGACACATGTGTTGAGGAGGTGAACATGATAGAAGCCTTAGTTCAGGAGTCATTACCAAACATCTTGTCTGAAGACCCATTAGAAAGTTGTCTATCCCATTTTGGTTTAGATTTTGACGACGATAGCACTATTGAACAGGTGAATGCTCTATTAGATTCTACCCCTGTGTTAGACACTGATAGATGGAAAGCTAGGTTCGAACCGTTACCAGTTTCTGAGACTACCCTAATTCCTTCTTTAGAAGAGCCCCCAAAGTTGGACCTAAACCACTACCCGATACTCTAAAGTATGTTTTTTAGGCCCATCTGAGGCTTTACCTGTGATTTATCTTCCCATTTGGATAGTGATCAGGAAAGTAGGCTAGTAAATGTACTTCAAGACAATAAGGAGCTTTAGGTGGACTATAGCAGACTAAGGGTATAAGTCCTACTGTGTGTATGCATCAGATTCATTTAGAGGAAGACTCCAACCTTCTAGGGAGATGCAACGTCGACTGAACCCTAACATGAAAGAGGTTAGTTAAAAGAGGTGCTTAAGTTATTAGATGCGGGTATTATTTACCCAATTTCAGACAGTAAGTGGGTCAGCCCTGTTCAGGTTGTCCCCAAGAAATCAGGTATCATTGTAGTCCAGAATGATAATAATGAATTAATCCCAACCCGAGTGACCCTTGGGATGGTGTGTGTGTATTGACTATAGGAAATTGAACAAGGTCACAAGGAAGGATCACTTTCCCCTTCCTTTTATCGACCAAATGCTAGAGCGATTAGCTGGACATAGTCACTATTGCTTCTTAGATGGCTACTCCGGTTATAATCAGATCGTTATTCCCCAGAAGACCAAGAGAAAACCACTTTTACCTGTCCCTTTGGTACCTTTGCGTATAGACGCATGCCTTTCAGGCTATGTATGTAATGCCCCTGCAACTTTTCAGCGTTGTATGATGAGCATTTTTCTGATATGGTAGAACGGTTCTTAGAGGCCTCTATGGATGATTTTTCAGTGTTTGGTTCATCTTTCGATGAGTGCTTGCATCATTTGACATTAGTGTTGACTAGGTGTAAGGAAAAAAATTTAGTGCTTAATTGGGAAAAATGCCATTTCATGGTTAAATCAGGAATTGTTTAGGGCACATCGTCTCTTCAAAGGGTATAGAGGTAGACAAAGCCAAAGTTGACCTTATTAAGACTTTACAGGTCCCAAAAACCGTAAAAGATATTAGGTCATTCCTAGGGCATGCAGGTTTTTACCGTCGATTCATTAAGGATTTTAGCTTGATTTCTAGACCTCTTTGCAATTTGCTTGCAAAAGATGTTAAGTTTGTCTTTGATGATGCTTGTTTAGAGGCTTTTGAGAAGCTTAAAACTTTACTCACTACTACTGCCCTATACTACAGGATAGTCCAGGCACCTAACTGGAACCTACCCTTTGAGATTATGTGTGATTCTTCAGATTATGCTATAGGCGTCGTTTTAGGACAACGAGAAAACAAATTACTTCATGTGATTTATTATGCTAGAAAACTCTGAATGATGCCCAAATGAACTACACAACTACCGAGAAGGAACTTTTAGCCATCGTGTTTGCCTTGGATAAGTTTAGGTCCTACCTATTAGGTTCTAAGATCATAATCTATACAGATCATGCTGCTTTGAAATACCTTTTATCTAAGAAGGATACCAAACCTAGATTGATTAGATGGATCCTATTGTTACAGGAATTTTCCCCAGACATTAGAGACAAAAAGGGTGCAGAAAATGTAGTAGCAGATCACTTGTCTAGGCTAGTTGTTAGTTCCCCTAGTGATTCCCTTCCTATAAGGGATAGCTTTCCTGATGAAAATTGTTCTTGTTTCCCAATCACCTTGGTATGCAAATATAGTGAATTATCTTGTTACTGGTCGAACCCCTCAACATTGGGGTAAGCAAGATCGTTCTAGGTTTTTAGCCGAGGTTAAGCATTTCTTTTGGGACGATCCTTATCTGTTTAAGTATTGTCCGGACCAGATTATTAGGAGATGTGTATCTGAGAGTGACCAGTCTAGTATTATCTCCTTTTGTCATGAACATGCATGTGGGGGTCATTTTAGTGCTAAGAAGACTGCTGCTAAGATTTTGCAGTGTGGATTTTACTGGCCTTCGTTGTTTAAAGATTCCCATAGTCATTGTGTTTCTTGTGAGGCCAGAAGTTAGGAACCATTTCCCGTAGAAATATGATGCCTTTGAACCCTATTTTAGTGATTGAGGTCTTTGATGTGTGGGGCATTGATTTTATGGGTCCATTTCCTATTTCGTTTGGTTATCTTTACATACTTGTCGTGTAGACTATGTGTCTAAGTGGGTTGAGGCGGTTCCGTGTAGAACGAATGACCACAGGGTCGTAGTCCAGTTTTTGAAAGAGAATATACTTACACGTTTTGGTACGCCGCGAGCTATAATTAGTGATGGAGGTTCACACTTTTGTAATAGACCGTTTTCTCTTTTAATGAAACAATACGGTATTACCCATAAAGTAGCAACCCCATATCACCCTCAGACTAGTGGTCAGGTAGAGGTTTCCAATAGGGAAATTAAACGTATTCTAGAGAAAACAGTTAATCCAAATAGGAAAGACTGGTCGTCGAGGCTTACTGATGCCTTATGGGCTTACCGTACTGCGTTTAAGACACCCATTGGAATGTCACCTTATCGTTTAGTGTTTGGTAAGTCATGTCACCTGCCTGTTGAGTTAGAGCATCGAGCTTATTGGGCTATTAAGAACTTAAACTTTTCACTTGACAAGGCAGGAGCTCAAAGAAAGCTCCAGCTCAATGAGTTGGACGAGATTCGTAGATATGCATATGATAGTGCTAAGGAGTATAAGAACAAAATGAAACTTGTGCATGATAGGAATATTTTACGAAAGTCATTTTCTCCAGGTCAAAAAGTTCTTCTGTATGACACTCGTTTGCATCTATTCCCCGGGAAGTTGCGCTCTCGGTGGACCGGTCCTTTTGTGGTCCGTACTGTTTTTCCTCATGGTGCTGTTGAGATTGAGACACCAGATGGTAGTAGTTCTTCGAAGGTTAACGGTCAGTGATTGAAGCCCTTTTTAGAGCCTTTTCCTACAGGTGATGTTGAGGAGGTCCCTCTGGAGGACCCTGTTTACCTTGATTGACCATCGAGGCGATTTTGTATGTTGTATAATATTTTTGTAGGTTTTTTGTTACACTTCACCCAGGTACTATCTTTCCGACTTCTCTCTTTACTATTTCCTCATGTTACTTATATTTTTGGTACTGTTCTTTGATTAGAAACATTGAGGACAATGTTAGATTTAAGTTTGGGGGTGGGGTAGAACTTTTTGTTACCTTTTCGTTGCAATAATTAAACTCCAGAGCCTAGAAATTTATCCTTATTAAGGATGGCACTAACCAATCTAAGTGGATGGAAGCATTTTGGTTGTAGGAGTTGAGGAACCAATCTGACTAGATGGCAACATATAAAGAGTCTATTCATAAAAGCACAGAGCTCAGGTGTTAGAAATAACATGATAGTTTCACCATATCTCGTTGAGTCCTTTTCACTTCTGTTTTTATTTTGTTTTGTTTTTAAACTATGTTTCTCTAAGTGATTAGGTAGGGCTCACGATTCAAGTTGTTACCAATGCTAGGGTGAATTAGAGTGATTGAGATACCGGGAAAAAAAAAGAGTTGGAAAAAAAAAGACCAGACCATCTGACCAACTGGAATAAATTCAATAAAGTCGACCACTGGAACCCTTGTATATGCCAGTTGTGTTGACCTAGAGTTAGGATTATCAATCACTGGTTCCCTTGTATATTCCAGTGTGTTGATATTAGTCAGACTAGTATCTCAGTCCATTAGGATAGGTTCACTTTTGCGGAGGCCTTCAGACAGATATGAGAAACACCGCTCACCTAGTAAACATAAAAACCATCTATGTTTTTCTATATCCATTTTCTTGATCTATCCATGTGATTAGTTTTGACTCCGGATATTGATGTCCATAGTGCGACTATCTAAGTAGAGCTCTGTCACTTCGTATGAATTTTAGTATGCTTGAGTGCAAACTCGTGTACAATAATTGGAATTTCACATCAGGGTACTTCCTCCTGTAGTCAAGAAGTATGCCAACCAAGGAGATTATTTAGTTCCTTCCAAGGTTCTGTGTAGATAGCTAGGGTCTGGAGTAAAAAGGTTTTGTGGGTATACCTCTGGTAAGCCCTCCGGAGCATATGCTAAATGCAATCGACGATGCCTGCGACAGTGAGTTAGGATTTTATTTTTGCTCGAGGACTAGCAAATAATAGGTTTTGGGGTATTTGATAGACACATTTTTGTGTCCTATTTGTCTCAATTCTATATGTTGTTAGGGCTCATATTTGTACTTATTATGGTGTTTTATTTATTTGTAGGTATTTTTTGGCCAATAAAACTTTTTGGAAAAAATTGGCTCGAAAAGTTGTCGGAAAGCACACGGAGGACATTTGTTATTCGGACTCTCATTTTGGATAAGGGGTAACCTAATTACTAAGGGGAATCCCTTTCCAGGCAGTTGCTAATCGCACCCCTACTCTGGATAAGGGGCAACCATCTTCAACATTCAAAAAAAAAGGATTTTGGCGGGAAAAAAATGCAGTTAAAGAGCAGTTTTGGCAATCGTGATTTGAAGGAGTTTGAGGTCGATTAAACCTCTGATTTTCATAGGATAGACTCCTTATGGGTCTAGGAATCTGATATGGGTGTTTAAATCAATTAGAATGGGCTCAATCGACGGATTTTCCTCACAACAAGAAAATATGGAAAGTCACGTGTGTGACCTGTTTTAGGGAATTTTAGAGAGATTAAAGCGCTGTAAACCTTCCCAAAGATTTGTATCTATCTAAGGAAGAGTTTAGAATAAAAAGGAAAGCTCAGAAACGCGTAGAAATCCTAAAACAAGAAATTGTCGCAACTTGGCCGTGAAGAGAAGGAAAGAGATTTTGGAAGATTTGGGAGAGATTTAATCGGTATTTTTTGATATAAATAGATGTCTTGGGTCATATAGAAGAGGTGTCGAGAGTTTGGGAACATAAGGAGAGCCATAGAAGAAGAAATCAGAGCTTTACCAAACTCTGTTTCTGCTGCTGCTGCTGCTGAAGAAGAAGAACGCGAAGAACATTGACGCTCGGTAGACAGTCGCAGAAAAGTGTCGTTGTTTAACAACTGAAGAACATTAAGCTGTTCATGGCAGTCTTATTCTAGGGTCTTAAAATCAGCGACAAAGCAACAGTTTTTCTGTAACAGTTCCATTGTAACATCTGTTTTGCAACACCAATACACTGTTGCAAACAGTCTGTGTTATTACTTTTCACTCTTTTAATCATCTTTTGAGCAACAAACACACCTTTTGAGTTCATGATTAATATGAGGAGCTAAACCCCATTGCTGAGGCGATAGAGGAAGCTATTTTTCCAACAAAAAGTGGTATATTCTATTTTATCTTTTTATTTGCAATAATTATATGATTATTTTCCTTGAACTATTATTGGATATGATTTTTATTTGACTGATCGTGATCTATTTTGATGGAGTATGCTTAGTTTTAAGACTTTTGAAGCTTCATACTTGGTATTTACAATTATTACTTTTGAAAATCTACTTGTTGCAATATTTTAGAATCAAATTAAACAAGAAAATTGCACAAATATAAGTATTGATTTAATCACTTTGAATTTGGAAAATAGTGGAATCTTAGCCTCAATGTTTCTTTTAGTATTGATATCATCTTTGATTGAGTTTGCTATAATTTTTAGTGAGTTTTCTATTTTAGTATTAGAATTTAAGTCTAATTAATATCCTTCACAAGTCTGAGAATCGAACCACTTTTACCAAGCTTTTAAACTCAGATTCTAATTTTTTCCACTTTCGGGCATATATATATCCATTGAAAACGAATACCCAAGTATTAAAGTCATGAGATTGAAGTAAATATCTTATAACAGATTTCCACTATAGATAGTACCATCAAATCTTGGTGGTACATTAACTAAACTTGATTCGTGTGAACCAAAATTCTTTGTCTTGATAGGTTGGATCACACAAAACACAGATTGTTAGATATTTTCGTATTTGCCTTCTCTAATACCAATTGCAATGACAAGGGTACCGAGTACACCACAATATTTTTGTAACAAACCTATATAGACACAATGTGTGTAATTTTACCAAAACAATAATGTCCAAAGAATTATTTCAATAAGATTTAGTAAATAATCAGAGTTTAAAAACGAACTAACATCGATTACCAAGTGGATTAACGTACGAGTATGATTACTTAATTATAATAATGTTTATAATGTTTAAAGTCATTTTTGATGATACTAGTGACTTGATTTCAAACCTCGTCAACATCAAAAAAATTAGCGATAAAAAAAAAACTATAATGCAGAAAGAAAATTAATCACACATGCACACAACATTTTGTTGATGAGGAAAACTGCTTGGCAGAAAAACCCCGGGACCTAGTGAAATTTTGAGTACTCTCATAATTAAGCCGCTATATAAATTCACTACCGATACTTTGTATAGTTGAGACCAAGTAAACTACTCTTAGTTGCTTAGTTACTCCAGTATCCATGGGCCTACAACCAATCTGGTCTATGCACGTGAATCCCAAGATCGAGTTCACTATCTTGAGTCGTTCACCTAATGTGAAGAATTCCGTTCTCAACTCCTTTGGATCGCAAGCAGAAACAACAAAGTACTAAATTTGTTTCAGTAACCAACTCACTTATCAATATCTCATATCCGAAATGGTCAAAGATAAAATAGACTATAATGGATATTCTGTTTATTAAATAGAAAATCCTTTGGTCAGAGACCTAACCAAGAAAAAGATTGCTAAAATAACCTATCTCAGTGAACAAGCTTTATCCAAGCAACTCTACGAGGAGAAGCAACTAGATAATTTTTCTAATCTTTACAAGTCTTAAAGTTTATCAAAATATACTACTTGTTTGGATACCAGAAATCAAGTGTGCAATAAGAATCATAAAGATAGAAAATAGAAAAAGAAAAGTCTTTAAGTCTTCAATCTTCAAAGTAAGCGGTGCACAAACCACTTGATTCCTACTAATGATCAATACACATATAATGGAGTCTATTAATGTTGATTTATCAAAAGTTCCATCTACATATATTGAATCACTATACCTATAAAACTCAATCCTCAAATACACTTGAGCGACCTTATATCATAAGACAATTACTATAAGAATAAACAAGTTTGATCTATCAAGAATAAATATACCATTAGTCAATCTAGTAAATTAATTGAAAACTGATCAACGTCGTAACGCGTCAAAATTATATCACTTTTTCACTTAACAAAACATTAATGAAGTATAAAGTAAGGAAGATTTCGTTCTACGGGGGGCTATTGTTGTTATTAGTTTCAATGTCTTAACTAAAAAAAATAGTTAACTATTAAATAAACCCAACTACTCTTTTACCATGCACGCCCAATTATTCAGATAAAATATCCCCACACAACATATAGGTGATGATAAGTGATATGACAATACTTCCCGCTTAAATATTCATTGACCTCAAGGATAGAATTTAGGAAAATGAGCTTGGATATTTGTTGTATCTTACCAGGTAGTGTCTCCAGAATCAGAATTGGCTCATTGGCTTAAAAGATGTTGAACAGAAAGGTTGTTTTGAATGGTAATCCTCTCTCCTAATAGTGCAGCCGGTTCTACCTTGATTTCCCCTTGCTGATCCACCAGAGGCAACTGTGGAGCTGGAATGATAGTAGTTCATATCTTCTTCTTGATCTGAGATACATGGAAATATGGGTGTATCTTTGAGTCGGCTGGTAACTAAAGCTTGTACACTACTGAACCAATTCTTTCAAGCACTGTGAGTGGCCCATAATACTTTGTTGAGAACTTGGGATTCCTTGGTCAGTCTGTAAGGTTGTAGCTTCAGATGAGCTTCATCACCCACCTCAAATGTTCTATCCTCCCATTTTTTTTTATCATAGAAGTATTTCATTCTTTCTTGGGATTTATGTATTGTGTCCTTGAGTAGTCTGAGCATTTGATCATTTATTTAATGTAGACTTTAACATCAACAACAGCTATAGTGACATAAAGTGGAAATGCAAGATGTGGTGGTTGGTATCCATATAGAGCCTTAAATGGAGTCATATCCGGGTTGGTATGGTAGTTTGAGTTATACCATCATTCTGCTAAAGGTAGCCATTTGCTCCAAGCTTTAGGTTTGTGACCTGACATGCATCTCAAGTAATTCTCTAGATAAGCAATAACTCTCTCAGTTTGTCCATCTATTTGTGGATGGTAAGTTGTATTGAGGTTCAAACTGGTACCAATGACCTGGAATAGGTCCTGCCAGAAATTATTGATGAAGATCTTGTCTCTGTCAGAGGTTATAGAAGTTGGAAGTCCATGAAGCTTGAAGACATTGCTAAGGAAGTGATGAGATACTGTTGAGGTAGTGAAAGTGTGATTTAAAAAAATAAAGTGGTCATATTTTGTTAATCAATCTACAAATACCAGAGTAATATCGTTCCCTCTAGATTTAGGTAATCCTTCCATAAAATCCATGGTTTTTTGTTGTCATTCATGTTATGGTATTGGTAATGGCTGCAATAATCCGGTTTGATATGTATGCTCTCCTTTGCTGCTCTGACATACATCACTTGTTAAAACAAATTCAATGATATCATCTCTCATACCTGGCCAATGAAAGTAAGCTTTAGCTAGACCTCATATAGCTTCCTTAGATACCAGAGTGTCCTCCAATAACAGAGGTATGTATAGAAGTGAGGGTGGCATATCTGACCTCATGACCATCTCTTACATACATCTTGTTGTTATATCTTAGAATCACATTGTTAAAAGTATAAGGATTGATGAAAGTGGAATAAATCATCAGTTTAGCTATGATGACATTTGTCATTTCGTCATCTCCATGACTCTTGATAATATTCATAGTCCAAGTAGGTTGGGAGATGTTGATGGTGTTGCATGAAGAAGTAGGTAGCCTGGATAAGGCATCAGCAACCTTATTCTCCATCCCTCTTTTATAATCAAATCCTAACAGATTCATGAGCCACCTTTGCTGCAACACAATAGTTATTCTATCTTCCACAAAATATTTGGTACTTTGTTGATCAGTATGAATGATAAAATTGTTACACATCAAGTAACTCCTCCATTTAGTGACTGCCATCATTATTGTTAGCAGTTCATTTTCATAAGTTGAGAGACCCAATGATCAATGGCCCAATGGCTTGCTAAAAAATATTATTGGTCTACTCTCTTGCATCAAAAGATTCAAAACAACAGCAACTTCTCTAGCACAAGCATCAATCTCCATAGTGAATGGCTTTTAGAAATCTAGTAATGTCAGTACTGATGTATTGCACATGATCTGTTGCAACTCCTTGAATGCATTTCAGCTTCTTCTGACCATATTTTTCTTCAAAATATATGTCAGGGGCTTGCAAATGGTTCCTATAGTACCATGTTAAACCCAGAAATACTCTAAACTCCTTTAAGCAGGTGGGAGTTGGCCAAGATATCATACTAGACACTTTAAAGGGGTCAGCTGCAACTCTTTTAGATGTGATAATGTATCCAAGATATTCCAACTTCTCTTGAGAAAAACAACACTGGTTAACCCAAATGGCATCACCTTGAACTCATAATGCCTTTCATGAGTCCTAAAAGTTGTTTTTTGTATGTCAGCCTCATGCATCCTGATTTGATGATAGCCTGACCTGAGATCAAATTTAGTGAACATTACTTAACCATGTGGGTGATGTCATTCAATTTTATGTAGTCAATACAAAACCTCCAATAGTTATCTTTATTCTTGACTAGAAGGAGCTGCAAATAGGTTGTGACTTGCTTAAATTATACCAGATTGCAACATATCCTTGACCAATGATTCAACGACATATTTTTGTACGTAAAAGTATCTATAGGGCGTTTGATTGGTATGTATTGGATTTTGTTTTAGTGGGATTTTGTGGTCTAATGTTCTAGGTAGTGGTAAGGAATGCGGCTCTTCAAATACATTAGCAAATTCTAGTAGTAAAAGCTGTATGGGCTCTGGTGTTTCCTGGTTGATGGTGGAAGTTGAAATTTAGAAAAAATATCCTATTATATCATGAGATTTCTTCTTAAAGAACCTTTTGATTGCATTGGTACTAATTATTTTTTGAGAAGGAGTCTCTCTAGCACCAGAAAGAGTGATATTCTTATTGTTATGAACAAAGTTGATGCAGAGTCTTTCGAAATTAAACACTGCATCTCCAAGAGTCCTGAGCCAATATGCTCCAAGCACCATGTCACATCCACCGAGAGGCAATAACCTCAAATTACCACTAAACTTACTCCCTTGCATTGACCATTAAAGTTTTTGGTACATACCAGAACTGATTGTCTTTTCTTTATTTTCCACTGTGACCAAGAGTTGAGTGGTTGGTTCAACTAAGCAATCCAGTTGTTGATCTAGATAATTATCAATGAAGTTGTGAGTGCTTCTAGTGTCAATAAGGATGGAGATGAAATTATTCTTGATATATCCCAGTATCCTGATGGTGTCACTGCTGGAGCAACCAATTATAGCATGGAGTGATGTTTCCATGTCTTATTCAATGTGAGAACCACCATCCTCCTCCGCCTCATTAATTAAGCACTCTTGATCAATTCCTTCTTCAGAGTTATATAAATCAAGCATGAATAGTTTTTGTTGCTTACATCTATGACCATGTGTGAACTTTTCATCACAGTTGAAGCATAAATCGTTATCCTTTCTTTAATTTAGCTGCGCATAGGTTAACCTTTTTCGCATGAGGTTGGTTAGGTTTTGAGTTATAATTTATAGGTTGGAAATGGGGTTCATGAAGGGTGGTTCTAGATAGAATGGGTGTTGAGGTGTTTCTTGAATTGTTAGTAGAAGTTGGTGGAAACTATGTAGTTGTGGGTTGAGATTCGTAAGTGGATTTGAATTTCTTTTATTTTCCATCAGCTGTAAGTTCTTGTAACTTAGCTAACTGAAATGCTTCAAATAAGGTGTTAGGTTTGAACATTTGGATGATACTTTTAATCTCTTCGTTCAATCCATTGATGAAACTCAGTAAAAAATAAGCTTCAGTCTTATGAGGATTTTTACTCAGCATGATGGCCTTAAGAGTTTTAAACCTTTCAAAATATTATTCCACTTTAGATATTTGTATAAGCTTATTAAACATATCCACATAATTATAATTTGTTATATCTTTAAAACGAGTATAAACAACAAGAGAAAAATGGGCCAAAAAATAGGACCCTTACCTATCTGATAGTCAAAGAACCATGAATATCTTTTACCCTCCATGTATAAAGAAGCCATACCAACTTTACCTGTTTCTTCAATATTTTTCATAGAAAAGAACATTTCACCTTTAAGAATCCATCCTCTTGGGTTGCCACCATCTATGAGAGATGTAGTTGGTGTTATTAAAAGCTTAAGTTAAGACCCACCTTCTGGGTGTGCTTTAGAGAACCCATGATCTCTTGACTCGTACTCTACCTATTTATGACTAACTTTGGATGGAAAAGCTGAAAAAGCGTGGGTCTAACAACACCACCCAATATTTCGCTTAGCAATCTGTATGGACTAACTCCGAAATACTTTATAGAGAATCAACTAGACAGTCAGACTCAATCTAGGTAAAAGTATCTCAAGGAGTTAATATCTCTCTCTTGTTTTGATTTACTCGAGCTAATAGAAATCAACGAGTATTTAATCAAACACAACGAATAACTTGGATGGTACCAAATACCAATATCCAAGGATCAATCAATGACAATCAACAATCAACAACCAAAGGTTGGATTATTCTAATTGATGATCTAAACGCATAACCTGTATTATTTCAATTATAAAGATAAAACAATATAATGCGGAAATTGAAATAACAAAGACACCAGAAATTTTGTTAACGAGGAAACCGCAAATGCAGAAAAACCCCGGGACCTAGTCCAGATTGAACACACGTTGTATTAAGCCGCTACAAACACTAGCCTACTCCAAGCTAACTTCAGACTGGACTGTAGTTGAACCCCAATCAGTCTCCCACTGATCCAAGGTACAATTGTACTCCCTACGCCTCTGATCCCAGCAGGATACTGCGCACTTGATTCCCTTAACTGATTTCACCTACAACTAAGAGTTGCTACGACCCAAAATCGCAGTCTTTGACAATAAACAAATATGTCTCACACAGACAAGTCTATCAAAGGATCAATCTGTCTCCCACAGATAAACCATAAAGGTTTTTTTTTCGTCTTTTGATAATAATCAAGGTGCACAAGAACCAATTGATGATCCGGTCTTATATTCCCGAAGAACAGCCTAGAGTTATCAATCACCTCACAACAATCTTAATTGTATGGTAGCGAAACAAGATGCTGCGGAATCACAAACAATGAGACGAAGATGTTTGTGATTACTTTTTCTATATTGCCTATAAGAGATATCAATATCAAGCCAATAAATCTGATTGTACTCGTACGATAGAAGATGCAAGATCAGATCACACAACTAGGATAAAAGTAGTATCGGTCTGGCTTCACAATCCCAATGAAGTCTTTAAGTTGTTAACCTGATTTTAGAAGAAGAAAACCAAAGGTTAAAGGAGAATCGACTCTAGCACTCAAACTAGTATCACACGTACGGTGTGGGGATTAGTTTTGCACAATACTAGATGTCTCCTTTATATAGTCTTTCAAATTAGGGTTTTCAATCAATGTTAGCTTATTAACAAAGCAATAAATATCCACCGTTAGATGAAAACCTGATTTAGATTCAAGTTAATATTTCTCAACCGTTAGATCAAAAACTTAGCTTGTTACACACACTTGACAATGCACGCTTCTAGGTTTGTTAACCGTACCCAAACGTATGCACTTGTTGGTTCAACAATAGTTAACCTAAAGGTTATTCATATGAGAATTTCATATCAACCATGTTCTTCTTCACCATAACTAGTTCAAATGAACTAGTTAGAGAGTTGCTCAATTGCAAGGAAATCTTATGTACTACACAAGACACAATTGAAGCAAAGATGATTTGATTCAATTGAGTCGGTTCATGAACTTTTATAGACACGGTTTGCAAACTGCATTCCTTACTCTTTTTAAGTTTAGGTTCAGAAATCATCTTCAGATATATAACCTTCTCAAGTTCACAGACTAGGTTCGCGGACTTAAGTTACCCGGCAGAGTTTACAAACTCCAGCAGATATTCTCGGGTATGATAACTTCACCGGTTCGTGGACTGAGTTCGCGGACTTAGATTCACGCAAGTAATTTTCAACTCCAGCAGGAATTCTCGGGTTTGAGAACTTCGGCAGTTCGCGGACTTGGCTCACGCCATTCTTCCGGTTCTCTTGATCAACAAAGTTCGCAAACTTTGGTTCAAGGAATAGGAATTATACATAAAGGTGTTTCCACAACAATGCTTATGTCCACCATTAGTTATGTAATCTAAACTCTCATTTCAATCATTGAAACATTCTTAGAGGACGTTATACAGTTGTTACACCATTTCTCGTCAAGGCAATTTTCAAGATGATTGAAACATATCATGAATCTCGTCACATGGTAAAGATAAACTTGATCGAAGTGAAAAGCTTACCAACACATATTTCGAGATATAGATAGGCGAGGTATACTCGGCTCGAAATACCAAATGTGTATAATCCAATTCTATATATATATATCATATGACTTCTTGTCTCAAAGATTAAGAGATATAGTAGATAGACTTTTGAGTGATAGATAAGTTCAAGTCTTCACATACCTTTTTGTCGATAAGTTCCACCGGTTCCTTGAGTAGTTCTTCTACTTGTATGATGAATCGCCATGAAGTCCTTGAGCTCAACTACACTTTCTATCCTAGTCCGAGACTTAGCTATAATAGACTAGAAATGAAGACTTATAGTTTTGATCACTAACATTGATAAACATGCTTGAGATAGCAACGCATGCGAGTTCGACCGAGTAATGCTCTAACAATCTCCCCCTTTGTCAATTTTAATGACAAAACTATCAATACATATGGAATACAAAATAGATAAAGAAACTTTAGTAGCTCCTATTCCACATGTCTAATCTTCAACATTCCTCGAAATCTTCGTCATTTCCAAGTACTCCAATGATCCCAAAGGTTGTAAGTTTAGCATCACCGTTGTTGAAGATCCGTAGCTATAACCATGAGAAAACATAGTTCTCGATCATTGTTAAACAGTGTCATAGTATTATTACACAGTGTCAAAGTTCAATTGTATCACAACTTCAACAATAATACTATGGTGATATGTATCACTCCCCCTTAGTCAATACTCCATCTCATATGGAAACCACTCCCCCTTACACAATGATCCGAAAACCATATGTATGTGTAGTATGAACTACATATTAATTATCCCCCTTTTTGTCAATAAAATTGGCAAAGGTACAAGAACGGGATCATAATGAAATTTTCGAAAGAGACATTACATGACAAAAGGAAAAAATACATATCAACTAACACTACACCATTTTTAGGGATTAGCAACGGCTTCTGGACGTTGCTGACTGGGGTTGCAACGGCAAATCGTTGTTGCAAAACACAGTGTTGCATTTTTTCACAACGACATAAGCTCCGTTGTGACTCTCGATCAACAACGGAGATTCGCAACGGCAACGGCCGTTGCGACGTTGTTTATTCGCAACCGAGGTCTGTCGTTGCTAAGCTGTTTCTAATTTCAGGAATACCCTTACCCGGAACTAAATGCTATTTAATTTGCTCAAACTCTCTTGCATGATGATAGGATTTTTCAGAATCAACCCCTCGAAATATCAGAAGTATTTGTATCATGCTTGCATTCATATAAAATGGATCATCGGTCCGGGGTAATACAATACATGAGGTATGACTTGTTCTTATGGGATACATATACTCGTAGAGAGTATGGGCCCGACTCCAATCATTCACCCATTCTCTATACTCATACAGGTGTGTCAACAACTGAAAATGGAATTTCTAGTATACAGTCTTGATGAATACTAACTAGACAATCAATACGGTCATAGAGAAATACAACCAGGGTCAAGTGAGACATCAACCCAGCATTCATCACAATTTCCTAAATCCACAGATGTACACACATACACAGAGTATTTAAGGATACTTACCCGAGATAACGACTGAGAGTATGAAAAGAAAATTTTATCTGCCTTCTTTCTTCTTTCTCTTTGGCTAATGCAGTGGTCTAATCCCGAGCACCCTACATCATTAAATACTCATAGTTTTAACACCAAATGAATGAGATAATGTACAACCAAAATATTTATAAACAATAAAAGATCCCACTGGTGCTAAATGCTATAGTAGTAGTCTTATATAGGATAAAGATAACGTAACATTTTCAAAACCTACAAACTCAACGCAAAAAGATGATAAGATGCAAATCTATGCGACTATTGAGGTGAAAATGACCAAAGAGGCTTTCAATGGCCAGTGAACCCAAAAGATCACCAAGGAATTTGCAGACGGCGCGGCTAGCAAAAAATCTACTTTGATCAAGGTCCTTATGGGATATTCCTTCGTCTAACAAAATTTCTACCAAGGTTCCCAGTCAAGATACCCATTAGATTCACAATAACAACAACTGAAGATAACTACATAAAAAAATAGACATTTTGTTTGATAAACCCTACAAGCTTGAGCAAATAAAGTTCATTTGCTCACCTCGACCATTGTTTCATGTATAGCAGGCTTGTCGAGATACTCTCTAGCTTTTACTGCTGCATAAGACTGAGAAGATAAACATCAGAAAAATAATGAATGACAAGAAATTTAAGAAAAAAAATAGAAGACAAATTCTCCCGCCTTGTCAATCAACTGAAGAATCGCACTATAGAAGTATTAGAGACCAAAATATTGAACACAAATCTTAAGGGTGAAATATAGGCGCAAAACGAAAAATATACATGCAATGTATAAGCAGCAATGTGGGATATGACATACTGCTGATGCAAACAATCTCTATCATTATCCACCCTAACCGACATGGATCAAGAGAAAATTTATCTGCAACAATAGCAGTCTTAAGTTCCTAAAGGCTCACGCATTGCGAAGTCAGCAAAGCCGAGGTACTCAAACACATCACAACTACCAACATAGGCAAGCTTCTGTATTCCTTAACATGGTGTCTAAAGAGCTCATATAGATGCCCTGGGTTCCTTCACAAACTCTTGTAACACATGAAGTACAAAAATAAACAATTTTCAAAAGCCAGAGATTAATTAGGATAGACCCAACTTAATGCTTAGTTACATATCTTATTGAAACGGGTTGAGATATTTCAACACATAACAAATTAACAAAAGACCTTGTATTATCCTTTTCTATATTATCCAACTTCAGATATAAAATATTAAAGGACAACCAAAACAATCAAAACAATTTCATGGAAACATATACCTTCTTAGTTTTTCCTAAACCAACTCTGACCAGTTCTTCTTCAAACTCAGATGAACTGAAATATAAACAACAAACCATAAAATCAGTTTATAATTTACAACCCAAAAATATAAATCCTAAATTGAAAATAGATTAAAATCCCTAAAATAACTTAACAGAAAACAATATACCTTACAACTCAAGCAAACCCATCATTTATAACTCTGTAACTTCAATTATTTCAAATCTCAGTCACAGCAAATCATCACCACCAGCACTTCATTTGCACTACCTTGAGCCAAGTTATGGTCCCTGATACCAATTACCAGTTCTCCATCTCATTCTGTAGCTCTTTCCCGCCTCATTCTTCTCAGCTCAGAGCCATTCTGCAGCTTCAAAACTCAACTAATGCTGCACGGTACCAACTCTTGCAATATCAACCACCTTTTGTTCCCTGTAATACAACAGTCCCAGTGCACTGTTCTTCTTCCATCAACAACCACCTCTCCTGGCAAGCAATTAACTTCTTCAGCTCATCCTCAGGCTAGGCCAACAACCAAAACCCATCACCGCTGCACCTGCAACATCATTTTACAATTCATTCCACCTGAACAGCAATAATATCCATTTCTCACAGTGCACAAACCCATTATAACCACCAGTGCTTCAGATCTGAACCAATATAGAACCAATTCCATTTACAACTCGAATTCAACACATAACCCATCTCATGTATCAAATACCAACTCATCATTAAACCTTTATAGTTATCTCTACTCAAATATATTCTCTTGACTGAATTTTAGCATAAAACCCATGACAATCACCGGCACAACAAATTATTCTTCCCTGTTGCTTCTAATCTTCAAACTCAGAAACCCAATGTTCTTCAGATCTCCAAAGTACTTCAGTTCTTCAACCTTGGCAAACCCTAAAATGGAAAAACTAAAATCGTATTAGCTTCACATATCAAACCCTAAACCTAAAGAGAAAAGAAATTGAAAAACTAAAATCTAAAAAAACAGATTCACAAATGAAATTGAAAAACTGAAACCAAAGATTAAATGTTAAATTCGATAAACTTAAATGAAACCCTAGGATTTGATAAACTTAAATCAAAATCTCTAAATCCTAGAAACAAAGTCTCTAAACCCTAAAAATCACAACTGAAACCTAGATATCAAAATCTCTAAACCCTAAAAATTACGTCAAAGATTATTCCTGGTTGTTAGTTTCAGAGCTGAAAGAGAGATGAAGTTCTTCACGATGATAGATTTCAGAGATTGAGAAGAGAAGAAAGAGTGCAGAGATGGAGAGGAAAGAGTGAGTATGTGCCTCTGTGGTTTCGCGGAGAAGAAAATGATGAATGAAATTGATAAGGCAGGGGATATAGTTTGGGATGAAGGGTGGAAAAAAAAGAAAGAAGGCTTGACCGAAGTTTGACTGGGCGTATTTATAAGTCCTAGTGTTCCCGACCACGCACGTGGTTCACACGCTTGAACCCAGCGCAGTTGCGATTCGCAACCTTGCCTGTGAGGTTGCAATATTCGCAACGACAATCCTCTGTTGCAAAAAAATGGCAGTTGCAATTAGCAACTAAAATTTCGCAACCGCCCTAGTGCCGTTGCAAAACTGGGTTACGAATCCCTTAAAATGGTGTAGTATAATTTAGATGCAATCATAAAGTCAAAGATAAATGCATTCATCAAGGAGTTTAAAGATACAAGATAACCCTTCTAAAATTCCACAGCCGCACACCCCTCAAGATATGACCATTAAGCACAAGTTCAAAAGAACTCTCCCTCATTAGATGTCATTCCCGAAAGAACAACAAGAACGACCTTAATTTCAAAAGAAAAGAAGGATTTTTATTGGACACCAAAAACCATAAGAATGATTTTCTATATCCAAAAACTCAATCAAATTAATCACAAGTAAGCCCATGATTAATTTAATCGGAATACGCAATCAAATTAAACATAAAAGGTGATCAATTCAATTGATTGTGCTCAACATAAGATAACTTATGGAGACACGAAAAATACTCAAATAGATTAATTACAAGAGAACCCATAATTAATCTAATTGAAATACACAACCAAACTAATCACAAAAATAATCAATTTAATTGTCATTTGTTTTGCTCGACATAAGAAAACTTACGGAGCAATAACTAAATAACCAAACAAGATGATTAATTTAGTTCAATATGCTCGACATAACATATCTCAAGGAACAACAACTAAGCTAAGAAAATCAACTTGGTTGTATAATGCTCAACATTAGATACATTACGGAGCCTCACAGTAATACATAAAAATATGGATCAGGGATGATCAATACTGTGGAATACACAAGGATTCATTTTATCTTCAATCACTATTTGCATAACGACAATTAATAGACATAATCCTTGAAAGCAAAAGATTTTAACCTATCTTCCATCAAAATATTTGACAATATAGGCTTCACTTTTGTATTTGTCAAAAGTCTATTCATTCTTTTACCAGTACGTGAATACCGAACACGAACGACTTTACTTTTGACAAAGTATAGGACAAACATAGTTCACGGACGTAAACACCAATATCCCATAACAAATTGCAATATATCAAATCATAAATATTAATACTGCAAAAACATCATCCTCCAAATATTTTTAGAATTTTAACCAATAAACCTAAAAAAAATAAGAAGATGAAAAATAATAGCTATGTGTAGTCACAATCATTGCTATTCAAAGTACTAGTTATTCTTCCAACTAAGCCAAAAAGAAGACATACTAGCCAACAATAAGAACATGAATTACTCATATTCTTCCTCATTGGAGATACTCCAAGATGCTTGAATTGCGTTCAAATCTTCCTTGACTCCAAACGACCTTCTTCCCACAAAGCCCAACTGAGATATCATCACATGACAGACGTTCATCACTTGGTCTAGGAAGTGGTACGTTCCCCAACGGGATTTTGGTAATCCTTGAAATTAATTCTCTATCAACAAGACACATGTCTCTACCAATCATGGATTTGACTCCATCTTGTTGTAATCAACATCATGAATGTTGGCATAGAAAATCCTTGTAAGAGAGTCAAATGACCAAGACCATCAAAGATATTTTCCAGCTTGAATTTTTTAAAGCATACCAAATCCTCTTCATGCCAACTAGAGAAAACCAATTTCTTTTCTAGAATGAAACCTTTTAAAGCAATCTTATCAAACATTCTATCACAAGAATCATCCACAAACCTAATTCTAAGAGAGTTCTGGTCACAAGGAGAATTCAAGCTAGAGTATTTTGAGCTTTTAGAACTCCTTTTTGTGCTTCTAGGATTCACCATAGGTCTAGAAATAAGAAAAGATCAAGAGAAATTTACTTACTTGGAGTGAATCTTGAACACCCTTTCTTTCAATTTCTTCAAGGAGGCTTTAATGGTGGAAACACACAAAACCCTAGAGGTTCACGTACCCGGACTGTTTAAGGTGATGAAGACGTCTGTGAACTTTTTTTATATACCCTACTTGGGCTTTAACCCGTGCACGAACCATGACCCATTTGAGGAGTAGGATTTTAAAAATACAAACAGCAAGTGAAAAAGTACCTACTGAAAAGCTCTTATCACAAAAACATAAGAAAATAGAGATTAAAATAAAAATCAACATGTTACTTGCCCCATTTCAAGTTATATACAAATGGGGTAGAGCTAATCCTGAAATCAGGTGTTGGAAACTGCATAGGATTTCCCATGCAATTTTTTTGGTTGATATTTGTACCCAGAGTCAGAAGTATAATTGTAATGATAATACTTAGAGTCATGTGGGTCATTTTTCTTATGACAAAGAGAAGACCTTTTTTGAAAAATGGTACCTCTGCTCAATTCATACGAATCCTTTTTATCGGCTTCACATGAATCAATGTTGGGAGTAGTTTGTGCATCATTAGAAAATGATTTGACAGGCACAACACTCTTGTCAGAACACTTCAAATTCTCTATGGAATTAAGCTTTTCTAAGAATTGAAAAACACTTTCAAATGCTCTGAACAAATCCTTGTCAATGGAACCTCTATGGTAGTATTCCTCAAAGAGATTAAGAGTAATTCTCATGAGAGTCCATACCCTTGATCGTTGGCCATGTTTTCTTCGACAATTTTTTTTATTCTTTTCTTTAGATTGTTTCTTCACCTCTAGATTTTATGACATGCTAGATGGTATAGGATTATCATGTGCATCCATAGGAATGAAGTGTGATAATCTCTGAACAACCTTTAAGGAACTCTGGTGTGCTTTACAGATGCCACGACCAATCCTCCCAAAAAGATTTCCCATGGGAATAGACTTTTGAGGATCGAACAAACACAAACTTATAAGGTTTGAGGTGTTTTCCTGCTATGATACCAATTGAAAAAGCGGGGGTCTAACAACACCACCCAATATTTCTCTTAGAAATCTGTATGGACTAACTCCGAAATATTTTCAAGAGAATCACTTAAACAGTAAGACTCAATCTAGGTAAAAGTATCTCAAGGAGTTAATATCTCTCTCTTGTTTTGATTTACTCGAGATAATAGAAATCAACGAGTCTTTAATCAAACACAAAGAATAACTTGGATGGTACCAAAGACCAATATCCAAGGATCAATCAATGACAATCAACAACCAAAGGTTGGATTATTCTAATTGATGATCTAAATGCACAACCTGTATTATTTCAATTATAAAGATAAAACAATATAATGCGTAAATTGAAATAACACAGACACCAGAAATTTTGTTAACGAGGAAACCGCAAATGCAGAAAAACCCCGGAACCTAGTCCAGATTGAACACACACTGTATTATCCTCTACAGACACTAGCCTACTCCAAGCTAACTTCGGACTGGACTGTAGTTGAACCCCAATCAGTCTCCCACTGATCCAAGGTACAGTTGTACTCCTACGCCTCTGATCCCAGCAGGATACTGCGCACTTGATTCCCTTAACTGATCTCACCCACAACTAAGAGTTTCTAAGACCCAAAATCGCGGGCTTTGACAATAAACAAATATGTCTCACACAGACAAGTCTATTAAAGGATCAATCTGTCTCCCACATATAAAACCTAAAGGTTTTGTTCCGTCTTTTGATAATAATCAAGGTGAACAGGAACCAATTGGGAATCCGGTGTTATATTCCATAAGAACGGCCTAGATTTATCAATCACCTCACAACAATCTTAATCGTATGGTAGCGAAACAAGATGTTGCGGAATCACAAACAATGAGACGAAGATGTTTGTGATTACTTTATATATCTTTCCTATCGGAGATATCAATCTCAAGCCAATCAATCTGATCGTACTCGTAAAATAAAAGAGGTCTGGCTTCACAATCCCAATGAAGTCTTTAAGTCTTTAACCTGGTTTTAGAAGAAGAAAACCAAAGGTTAAAGGAGAATCGACTCTAGCACGCAAACTAGTATCACACGTAAGGTGTGGGGATTAGTTTTGCAGAATACTAGATATCTCCTTTATATAGTCTTACAAATCATGGTTTGCAATCAATGTTAGCTTAGTAACAAAGCAAACAATATCCACCTTTACATGAAAACCTAATTTGGGTTCAAGCTAATAATTCTCAACCGTTAGATCGAAAACTTAGCTTTTTACACACACTTGACAATGCACGCTTCTAGGTTTTCTAACCGTACCCAAACGTATCCACTTGTTGGTTCAACAATAGTTAATCAAAAGGTTAGCCATATGAGCATTTCATATCAACCATGTTCTTCTTCACCATAACTAGTTCAAATGACTTCAAATGAACTAGTTAGAGAGTTGTTCAATTGCAAGGAAATCTTATATACTACACAAGACACAATTGAAGCAAAGATGATTTGATTCACTTGAATCGGTTCATGAACTTTTATAGCCACGGTTTCCAAACTGCATTCCTTACTCTTTTTAAGTTTAAGTTCAGAAATCATTTTCAGATATATAGCCTTCTCAAGTTCGCAGACTAGGTTCGCGGACTTAAGTTACCGGGCAAAGTTTACAAACTCCAACAGAAATTCTCGGGTATGAGAACTTCGCCGGTTCGCGGACTGGGTTCGCGGACTGAGTTCGCGGACTTAGCTTCACGCAAGTAGTTTGTCAACTCCAGCAGAAATTTTCGGGTTTGAGAACTTCGGCAGTTCGCGGACTTGGCTCACGCCATTCTTCTGGTTCTCTTGATCAACAAAGTTCGCAAACTTTGGTTCAAGCAATAGAACTTATACATAAATGTGTTTCGACAACAATGCGTATGTCCACCATTGGTTATGTAATCTAAACTCTCATTTCAATCATTGAAACATTCTTAGAGGACGTTATATAGTTGTTACACCATTTCTCGTCAAAGCAATTTTTAAGATGATTGAAACATATCATGACTTTCGTCACATGGTAAAGATAAACTTGATCGAAGCGAAAAGCTTACCAACACATATTTCGAGATATAGATAGGCGAGGTATAATCGGCTCGAAATACCAAATATGTGTAATCCAAGTCTATATATGTAGCATACGACTTCTTGTCTCAAAGAGTAAGAGATAGAGTAGATAGACTCTTGAATGATAGATAAGTTCAAGTCTTCACATACCTTTTTGTCGAGAAGTTCCACCGATTCCTTGAGTAGTTCTTCTACTTGTATGATGAATCGCCATGAAGTCCTTGAGATCAAATACACTTTTTATCCTAGTCCGAGGCTTAGCTATAATAGACTAGAAATCAGGACTTATAGTTTTGATCACTAACATTGACAAACATGCTTGAGATAGCAACGCATGCGAGTTCGACCGAGCAATGCTCTAACAAAAGCAACTAACATAGCTTCAATATTATTTTGTGATATGGAAGAACTGGATAGATGAGTCTCGATGGATGATAATATACCCTCTGCTTTTTTTGTAACGTCTTTTCGTTCATCAGATTCTCGTACATTGTTTATTGTTAAGTCTTCTCTCGGCTTTAAAAATAAAGATTTCATTTCTTTAGTATGATTCTCAAAATATTTATTTCTTGATCGAGGGTTCTGTCATGGTAGGCCTTACCTGCTCTGATACAAATTGTTCTATGAAGAACAAATTGGTATAAGAAACCCTAACACAATGACTCTTCTCTTAGTGAACAACCCATTCTTATCTTTTCTCATTCATGTCCATAAACGAATATAGCTTCAACTTAAATAACTTCTTTACAAAACCCTACCTCGAGATAACAAAACAACTATAATCCTAGTCGTTCAATACTAACAACTACTTAACTAACTAAAACGTCTAAGTAACTACTAATTAAACCCTAACTACTCTTTTACTACACACATCCAATTATTCAGATAATAACTCCCCTCATAACAGATAGGGGTTGACAAGTGATATAATAACATTTCGTATCTAAATGTGCCAAAATCACAGTGATGAATCTGACTTGGGTGTTGAAAATGGGAATAAAGATGTTAATAACAACGAGTAGTAAGATTATTTCCTGAAGTTCAAGGGGGTTAGGTTATTTTGACAAGCAATTAGAAACGAAGAATGTGATCCCGCGACATATATATCTACTAAAAAATCATGCATTGTCTGGTTTGTAAGAGTTATGGTTTGAAGGAGGTTACAATCCTAAGGCGAGGAGTTGAAAAATAATAAAGTGAAAATGTAGACAAAGGATAAGTTAGC
Source organism: Papaver somniferum (assembly GCF_003573695.1). NCBI lineage: Eukaryota > Viridiplantae > Streptophyta > Magnoliopsida > Ranunculales > Papaveraceae > Papaver > Papaver somniferum. The sequence goes on from NC_039361.1 coordinate 52,849,601, forward strand.
AACTTAAACGTAATAATTTGATGATAGAAATGATAATTATGTACTACTACATCGGATGCGATAAGGTTGCATGATTGATGGTTTATATATGTCAGGCATTAGCACTTGCAGCGGGTATAACTGCCTCTTTCCATCTCTAGGAAGAAAAGATACATACCGAGTGGCAGGGGTTTTCAAATTCATTGATATAATAGGGTCCTTTAAATGGGTTAAAAATTAATATATTAAAAAAAAAAAAACTTCAAATTTGGGCGGGATTTCACATTCTGCTAGAGTCTCTAACAACATATACCACTCTCTATCTTTTTATCGGTAAAAATTCTTCGAGTGAAATAATAAATTAAGAAGATACATACGGAAACGGAGCTAATCATCGACAAGAAAAGACTCATTAGATTCAGATATCTATTTTTCAAGAGCCCCATCAGCAGATTAAGATTTTCACTTCAAGAATACTATAGAAGATCACATAGATGCGCCATCTTCTTTAGGAACGAATGAAGAAACTAGAATTGCACAAGTAGGGTCTAGCATGAAAGAATAAAAATAAGATGATATGTTCAATTTGTTACCAGATGATTTACTCAATCACATCTTCTTCTATTTTAATGATATAAGGACTGCATTCCAACATTTCATCTTGATATCTAAAAGATGGACTAGACTCTGCAAGTCTTTTCCTTTTCTTCGCTTCCAGGGAGAGTTATTTCCAGATGATGGACAGATAAATGATCAACGATTCATTGACAACATAGACATGGTGCTCATTCATCGTGATGATTCGAGTATTTTGAATTTTGATTTAGACTGGTATTGGTATTCATAGGATAATACAAAAGAGTTGTCAATAAATACCAGTCAGTATAATCACTTCACGTACATATTTCCTCACCAGCTTCAGGGCCGGTCCTGAGACTTTTTTTCCCTAAAGCAGACCCAAAGATTGTTTCCCCCTTACCTTAAAACTATATGATCAACAAGCAACGTGATTGCGGCGTAAGGTTGTCCGTAAGCTGTTCCAATTTCATTTCCATACCAAAAACACAACACACTAATTAACATTTGATCACCCTGATCCATCTCCTATGAATATCATATAAAAAAAAAGGAAAGACATGGATGGTATCCAAATATTCTCATAGGAAGGTGCAGAAAGAACCTTAAAGGCCAAAACACATAAAAATAGTTCGTAATCCTATACCCATTTTCTAGTTTTGAAGCACCAGTAATATGTTGTGTATCTCTGAGCAAGAACTCCGGGTAAGTTCTGAACTACATATAGATTTTATCATAACAATTTCGACATGTAGGAAAACTAGAGATTAATTTTGAATCAAATAAATTGAACCAAAATCCCTAAAATATAGAATGGTAAATGAATCTATATCGCATTTCTTAACATTAAATAAATCACATATACATAACGACACTTATATCTTAAACCCTAAAACCCTAAACTTACCTTGAGAGATAAAGAGATCAGAAAACTTTTCTAAAGGATTCAAAAATCTCAACAACACCATCTGAAGCCTCGGTTTTCAATCGGTTGGAAAATTCCCTCTTGATTATCTTCGGTCTTCATATCAGTTCCAATCCTTTCCGTAGCGGGAGGGTTCATTCCCTCTTCATTGTCTTTGATATTCATATCGGTCCCAATTGTCTTTGATATTCAAATAAGTCCCAATTTTTTTCACAGTGGGCAGGTTAAATACGATATATCACTCATATTTTGTTTCCCAAAGTGGAGCTTTCCATGCTTCCACTTTAGGTCAGGCCCTACCAGCTTCTCAACTCTAATTCCTTGCAGAAACTTAGAATTAATATGCTTTGTATTACCAATTATACAGATATAATTTTACCCGATAATATGAATTTACTGAATCTCAAGTATCTTTGGTTGGATGGATTTTCAATCGATGATGAAGTTTTAAAAAATGATTCATGTCAAGTTTTCCATTAATCTGCTTTTCATTACCAATTATGAGAATATTACTTTACCCAATAATATGAATTAACCAAATCTCAAGTATCTTTGGCTGGCTGGATTTCTATTCGATGATGAAGTTTTAACAAAACGATCCATGTCAAGTTTCCAATTACTTGATAGACGTACAAAAATTTTAAGGGGATCTAGGTGAAAAATCAAAAATGGGGCTCTAAAAAACAAATTATATTGTTCCATAGGAAAATAACATAGATGGCGTATATTAGAATGTGAAATAAAAACAAGCGCGTCAAAGTAAAACTTCTTGCATCAATTTGTTTCTTTTTGACATAAGCCTAGTATTTCAGATTTGGTAACAAATATGATGTTTTGTTATAATAAATATCACCTGCAGCTAATACAATATCAAACAACAACAAAGATTTATTTTGCGTTATATGTGTATATAACATATATATATGTATTCTTAATTAAGAGATTTTTGGGTATATATTTTAATATAACAACAATTTGTAGAAGGATATTTGAGTGATATGCATTTGAAAACATGTAAAACTTTATATTATTCACAACTAAAATCTGAAAATATTTAGTGTTATTTACTTTTGTAATTCATAATTTAGAAACGTAATGAATGCAACTTTTCAACGCAGAAAAGAAGGTGTTCTTGTTGATGTAATATCAAGTATATATTCGGTATAAGATTCGACTATTTTTAATTTGATTAGTCAATTCTGTTGGAGAAAGAATATTTTATTTTTAAGATATACAGGACCAAAATTGTTAAAAGATTGGTTGGTTGACGAGAATTATTAGGGATACAAAATACAATAGTTAGTTTAAAAGATATATATATATTTTGGGGCTCTTTCATGCACCCCCTTAGGAGGTTGCCTAGGTAGCCTATGCCCCTGATATGGGCCTATGCCCCTGATATGGGCCTGCTTGATACCTTAGAGATACATGAATGTGATCTTAAGACCGTTAATCAGCGAAATTTGACAGTGAATTCCCCTAAACTTAGGAAATTTGAATTCGTACATTTGTTTCCATATGTCCTGTCGTGACACAATACAATGACAAAAGCTATTCAGCTATATGCGTCGAATATGGAAGAGTCTACTTAGAGATCGTTCTGCGGACGTATTTCATAGCAAGCCGTTATCCTCTATCGGATGCTACTTTTGAAATGGTACTAGAAGATGCGGAGGATGATTATAAAGCATTATGCAATATGCCAGTAGAGAAAAAGTAAGGGCATGCTAGACGTGCAATGCAATTTATAAGAGCCGTTTATAAAGTTAAATACATGAAACTATCATCAAGATTTCTTGAGGTAAGAATTTAGAGTTTACCTGCAATTTAGAATTTAAAATTTGAAGTAAGAATTTAGAGCCGTTTATATGTGTTAAGTCTGATAAAGTTATCAATAATAGTTCTAGTTTCGTGTTTATTAATAATAGTTGATAGAGTTTTTATTTTATTTTCAAGGTTCTCTCTCAATCTCCTGATATGCATGGTTGGGAGCCCCAAGCTTGTGTAATCTTCAACGTTTAAATATAGCAACGACATTTACAAGAAGTGGTTTTCGCGCATGTGTGCACATATTTCATCATCAAACACGTGTATATAGGAACATACGTGGAGAGCATACGGACAAAGTCGTCAAAGCATGATGACATGTGCCCACAGCCAAGATGCCCATCCCGCCAACGTTGGATCTTTGCCCGAAAAAATCTAAGGGAAGAAGTTAAAAAGACGTACCGGTAACACGATGTACTGCGGAGCACCAGATAACTCTCGAAGAGTTACTTTATCTCATCTCCAAAAGAATCCAAGATCAACGGTGGAGAGATAATGAACTGACATGGATGTGACAGGGGCGGAAGACACTTGCCTGACACGAGCAGGCACCTCAACTACCCGCATTAAACACTCTGAGCAGCATACGTGTCGATCAACCCGTGGAACGAACGAGGACGACTCTGCGTGATGAAGTAATAAACGAAGACCCCTGCGTGATGGACACAAAACACAAGAAGATAAGGTTCCAACGGTCCTCAGAGATGGGTCTCACACTCTAACCCTTTTAAATACCCCCTCTCCACCAAGAGTAAGGGGATCGGAAAATTGAGGAAGGGAAGGAGAGAGAGATTGTGAGTGTAAGTTAGTCCTTTACCATATACAGATCTATGTAAACCCCAAAGTCACTCGACTATCTTTGTAACCATCAAGTATATAGTGAAACAACAACCCCGTGGATGTAGTCCTTAGTGCTGAACCACGTAAATCCCAGTCTTATTTACATTTCTGCACTTTATATTTGCCTAACGCTCCATGAGTTTTACTTTTATGCTTCGTTTTCTTTATCTTCCCCTACGTAAACGCCCCTCTCGATGTTATTGGATGAGGCTATGATAAACCCGAAGGTTTGGAGCCAAGGAATCAATGCCATTGTATTATCAGTGCGAGTCCGTACCTAGAGTGCGAATATTGTTTGTGAACATATAGATGCCTTCGTGATTTACGTGTTCACAATTTGGCGCTAGAAACAGGGACTTCGTCCCGGTAAAAGATTTATCTTATCCTGTGATTTCATATTAAATTAGTATATGATTGCTCTATTTCATCAGCTCTAGCAGTATTTACCTTTTGTTAACTTTACTATATTCAAAAACGCACCCATTATCTTCGATGGTCCTGGCAGTATCTGTCAAAGCTATTTAAACTGGTTAAAATATTTATCGCTTAGATCCATGGATTTACATTTTTTAGATCTCGTACGGACCTGGCTTTCCAGTGGGTCGCTTTCAAAAAATTTCAAAAAGATCTACGTGCATTTTCAAGGGGATCCTTTCACGTTCCCGCGTACCTTCAATGAATCCGCATTTTTAAAAGTTCTTTGTGGCCCTCGGGCAGTTTTTCCCGGTCTTGGAGTAAGGAATTTTGTAAACTAACCCGATCCGCACGGACATTTCTGTTTCTCGCTGTTTGAAATTCCCTTGTGCAGAAAGAAAACGAAAGCGACAAAAGGACCCACGATGGAAAAGATGCAGGAAGCAGGAAAATCCAAAGTCACGTCAAAAGAAGCACCAAGGACAACCCCGATCATCACCCGGATCAAGCAGAAAGGAGACAAAGCCAAAATGACCAGTCAGAGGCAGGACACTGCGGAAATCACTTCGCCTATGAACGCTAACTCCGTCGCATCCGCGGCCCTCATAGCAGCGGCAACAAAGTATAGTACAACAGCGGCTGCCCCAAAGGCTGCGGAAGCCAGTAAAACTTTTGCTACGAATCAATTTCACCAACCAAAAGAAAGGGTGGATGAATCCAGAACACACCAACCCGCGCACCCGCCGACCTTCGGAATGCCTTCAACAAACGAGCAAAATCAAACTGTGTCGTCGGCTCTAACGCCGCAGATGGGCACTTCGCCCGATCTGGAAATGCCGACAATCGAAGCTGAACCTCCCCCACCTTTAGTGCAAACCATAGAAGAAGAAGGCACCATTTCCGTAGTAGCACGAGCTGGGACTCCCAATCAGGGGTCGAACCAATCACATCGATTAATGGCCGAGCTTGAGGAATTGAAGAAGAGCCAGAAGATTTACGCAGATGTTGTAGCTCTGTTGGACAGAGAAAACCAAGATTTAAAAGACCGGATTTCCCTAAGCACAAAGACGAGCCAACAACTCGATGAAGAAAGTTCAAAGGCACCAGAACCAAACCGAGACCGAAGAGTCATCATAGCAGCAAATGGAAAAGCGGCAAGGGGTAGTAGCGCATCCGACCCGGATTATAACGACGGAGAGTCAAGCTATCACGAGCAGAAGAGCGTAGGGCACCACCGCTCGATGGAAGAGCTGCGTGATGAAATGATGGCAGAGATCAGGCAGTTAAAAAGTAGACAAGGCGGGGGAAGGTTAGAAGAGGTCATGAGAGGGCTAACTCCACGCCCCTAACTCATCGCCTGGCCAGCACCCCTATTCCACTCAAGTGCCCTGTCCCGACATTTGAATGCTATGACGGATCCAGTGATCCCGCTGCACACATTCGGTATTATAACCGTGTCTTGGCTAGATGGAGTCAAAACGACGCAGTACTCTGTAGGTACTTCCCATCGAGCCTGAAGGGATCGGCATTGTCTTGGTTTGATAATCTGCCGCCAGACTCCATCCACTCCTACGACCAACTCGCAGAAAAGTTCTTAAGAACTTACATGTACAACAAGGCTGTTAATACTGGAATAGATAAGCTCTTTTCTCTAGCAATCGGCTATAAGGAAACCACGAGGGAATACACTAACAGATGGCACAAGGTCTGCCAAGCCATAGGGAGTGCGGACCCGGTGGTAAGTATCAACTGCTACAAGTGGGGATTAGACCGAATGAGTCCACTATTCGTTGAGATTCATGGAAGCGTACCTAAGACAGAGGGAGATCTTCGAATAATTACTGAAAAGCACGCTCGTCTCGAAGAAATCCAACGTGAAAACCCTAGGGAATACACGCAGAAGTCTCACCGTACCAATTCAGCAGAACAAACCAATGAGGCCAAAAGGAATTGTTCAGCGGAGAGGCCTCATGAATACAGGAAGGAACGAAGGGACGAACGACGAACAGGCGATCGAAAATTCGAAGATCAAGTTTACACGAAGCTCAATGCTATCTATGCTCGGATCCTGAGAGAGATCAAAGGAAGGGAAAACCTGGAGTGGCCATGGTCTAAGGGAAAACAACCCTCGAGAACCGAGAAGTCTAAAGATTATTGTGAATATCACTGCTTCAACGGACACCAGACCGAAAAATGTAAAAACCTCAAAATAATGATCCAAAAATTAACCGATGCTGGCGAGCTCAAACAGTACATACGAAAGGATGTCACCGAGGATAGATCCAAACGAACCAAGCCAGTCCAGCTTCCAGAAGGGAACCGCACAATCAACACCATTTCGTGTTCTGAAGCCGCAGGGCCCTCACTTACAGCACAGATAGGAAAGAGGTTACGGAAGTAGTTCGAAGACCACTGCGAATTGTATAAGATCGACGGGATAGAGGTGGACGAGCACGAAGAGTGGATGGACTCGCCTATTATTTTCGATGCTGAGGATATCGAAGAGGACATGGAAGACCATAACGACCCCTGGTCCTCACACTACCAGTGGCCGGATGTAACCTCAAAAAGATCCTCATAGACGGGGGAAGCTCAGTAAACGTTCTATTCTACGACGCATTCAAACGAATGAAACTCCATGAAGAACAACTGATGACCTCTTATTACACCATCTACGGATTCAATGGTTCACCCACGAAGCCATTGGGAGACATCGTGTTGCAAGTTAACGCCGGACCCATGAAAGTAGAAACACGATTCAGCGTGGTTGACGCCCCATCCCCCTACAACGCCATTATCGGACGAAGGGGGCTACATAAACTCAAGGAAGTGGCGGCAACGTACTACCAATATCTCAGATTTCCTACACCTGAGGAAGTAATGGAAATCAAGGGAGATCGGGTCTCTGCAAGGGAGTGTCAAGCCACTCAGGATCGCATCAACAACGAATAAGAAGAGCAGCGAAAAACCCGAAGAATTAAAAATAAAGAAGCCGCGAAAGAGAAGGCCGTAGACCTGTTCCTCAAGGAAACTACAGGATGGGGTTTGACCAAAGAGGATAATGTCCTAAACACAGAGACAAGTACTTCAGCAGCCAACGAAGGACATAAACATACTAAATAGCAATCAAAGAACGTCCCAGTCCTCGGGGATCCGAAGCCGGTGTTCACGCCAGTAGAGCCTGTAAAAGAAATCAACATAGGAACGAAATAAAACCCGAAGATGATCAAAGTAGGGACCATAATGGACGAAAAACTAGAAGATTCATTCTCTAACCAAATTACTTAAAGAATACGCGGATGTATTCGCCTGGAAATTAGGAGATATGCCTGGGATTGACCCCAAAGTAATCCAACACGAGCTGCGCATCAAACCAGGCACACCACCTTTCAGGAAAAAAATAAGAAAAGTTGCACCGGAGTATCATAAGGCCGTGGAAAAAGAACTTCGGAAACTACTAGACGCAGGTTTCATCAAGGAAGTCAAGTACCCTACGTGGATCTCCAATATGGTCGTCGTTCCTAAGAAAAATGGAGGGGTTAGGATATGCATCGATTTTACTAACCTCAACAAGGCATGTCCAAAGGACAACTATCCCTTGCCAAGCATAGATCAGCCGGTAGAGGCGGTATAAGGATATGAAGAGCTGTCATTCATGGATGGACATTCTGGCTACAACCAAGTAGCCCTGGCAGAAGAAGATCAGCCACACACAGCGTTTTACACCCCACATGGCCTTTATTGCTACACTAGAATGCCTTTCGGACTTCGAAACGCAGGGGCAACATACCAAAGAATGGTCGATGCTATCTTCAGGCCATGGATTGGTAGTACCTTAGAAGTTTACGTTGACGATATGCTCGTCAAAAGCAAGCTGCGCAAAGATCACCACCAGGATCTGAGAGATATCTTCGAAGCAATGAGAAAACATCAAATGAAAGTGAATCCAGAGAAATGTACTTTCGGCGTCACCTCGGGAAAATTCCTCGGGTATCTGGTAACAAAAAGGGGCATTGAGGTAGACCCAGTAAAAATTCAGGCCATAGTAGAAATGCCGTCCCCGAAGAATTTAAAAGAAGTGCAGAAACTCAATGGGTCCATCGCAGCCTTGGGCAGATTTATTTCCCGATCCTCGGACAAATGCAAACATTTCTTCAATATTCTCAAAAAAGGGAGTAAGTTTGAATGGACCGCAGAATGCGAAGAAGCCTTCCAAAAAATCAAAGAACACCTAGCTTCAATTCCGATCCTGCAGAAACCGGATCCTGATGAGGTTTTGGCATTGTACATAGCAGCAACAGAAGACGCCGTCAGCGCAGTGTTGGTCAAAACCAATACGAAGATAGAACAACCTATCTATTACGTCAGTAAGACCCTCAATTCTGCGGAAAGGAACTACACAAAGATCGAACAGCTTATCCTAGCATTGGTTTGGTTTACTCAAAAGATGAGAACCTACTTCCTAACTCACTTCGTCCGCGTCCCGTGCAAAGCACCACTGGAAGCAGTCCTCAAAAGCGCGGGAAAAGTGGGCAGAATAGCCAAGTGGAACACCCACCTGGACCAATTCAACATCATTCATGAAATTCAACATTCTCGAAAATCCCAAGTTTTGGCGGATTTCTTAGCAGACCTCCGCCTGGACAACGACGAAGAGATTAAGGGAATACCAGAAGCCGAAGAAGAAAGCAAAGATCCAATGGATATCCTCAAACCCGCGAGTCAAAGACAATGGGAAGTCTTCGTCGACGGTTCCAAAAATAAGGAAGAAGCAGGAATAGGCATTGTCATCACCACCCCAACCGGAGAAAGGATTGTACAGGCACTCAGGTTAGACAAAGAGCATACCAACAACATCGTTGAATACGAGGCAGTCGTACATGCCCTCCGTGTAATAATAGAAATGGGGGTAACCGGTGTAAGACTGACAAGTGATTCGCAGCTTGTCATACGGCAAATAGAGCTCGAGTACAATGTGTACGATGACACCCTCTCAGCTTACATGGCCTTGGTCCAAACATTGGCGTCACAAATTCCGAACATCAAATTCCGGCACTTATGCAGAAAGGATCTCAGGCATGCGGATGCCCTAGCATATATATCATCCATGCTGAAGGATAAAAGCGTCGAAGCTATTAAAATAACAAGGGTATACGAGCCTTCGATTGCATCTCAATTCTCCTTCGCTACCAATCAAGATACACTGGAAGAAAATATCGAATACCAAGTAGGAGAAGACATCCATAACGATTTTGACGAAGAAGATATCCTTTCAAGAGCAAATCAAGACGAAGACTTCAGCAACGAAGATGATTGGAGAACGGTGATCCATGCGTTTCTCGAAAAGGGAAGCTTACCCGCGGATCATAAACAAGCTAGGAAAATACTCTCCAAAGTAGGAAGATATGATCTCCGGGATGGGTCATGTACAAGAAATCCTTCCTCGGGCCATTACTACGTTGCTTATTTCGGAGAGAGGGGCACCGAATTCTAAACGACATCCATTATGGTGACGCAGGGAATCATAGCGGCATGAGGTCACTAGCCGACAAAGCAAAAACGCAAGGATATTACTGGCCCACAATGATACAGGATGCCGCAAGGATGTCCCGACGGTGTGAAGAATGTCAGCGCTTCGCCAAAAAAATACACACGCCGGCAACACTGTTAAATTCTGTAGATAGCCCGTGGCCATTTGCGAAATGGGGCATAGATATCGTTGGGCCTTTCGTCGAAGGGTCAGGGAAAAGACGATTTTTGATAGTAGCCACAGACTACTTCAGTAAATTGGTGGAATCCAAAGCCTTAGACAGGATCAGCGACGTGGACGTGTTTACTTTCATATTCCAAAATATTATTTGCAGATTCGGCATACCAGCGGAAATCGTGTCCGATAATGGTAAACAATTACAGGGGAAAAACATAGACATGCTCTTTGACACTTTCAAAATAAGGAAAAACAAGTCCACCCCCATATACCCTCAAAGCAACGGACAAGCGGAAGCTACCAACAAGACCCTCGCCCTTATCCTCAAAAACCAATTAGACGAACATAAGGGGCGATGGTGTGAACAGTTGCATAATGTGTTATGGGCATACAGAACAACAAGAAGATCTGCCACCAGGGAATCCCCATTTCTCCTCACTTATGGAGCTGAAGCAGTCATCCCGACAGAGATCCTCATGCCAACCACAAAGACCGAAGCATGGGAGAAAAATCTCACAACATACATGATGTTAGAGAGATTGGACGACCTAGAAGAAAGAAGGGAAGCAGCATTGCAGAAGATGGAAAATTATCAACGAAGACTAGCAAGGGAGTACAACAAAAAGGTCAAGCTTCGGAATTTTGTAGAGGGACAGTATGTGTTAAGAACTATCCCACAGTATCAACGAGAAAAGGGATGGGGAAAGTTAGCACCTACGTGGGGAGGACCCTTTATAATACACGACATTGCCGGAAGCGGTTACTATTACCTTCGAAATCTCAAAGGCGAGGTCCTCCGACATCCTTGGAATGCTAAGTGGATTAAACCATATTACCCATAGGAGCAACACAGCTTTGCATCTGCGTGAAGAGTACAGAAGAAGAAGGCAGCGTGACCGCTCTACATGTTTCTATCTCTGGACGAGGAATTGCAGGCCTCAACCTATCAATAAAACAAGCTTTCCTAAAAATTCAAGAAATCAACTTATCAACAATATTGGGGAAAGTAGTTAATCTACAATCTCTCAGGGCTCCCCTATCAGTGTCCATAAGTGTAAGACCAGGGGGAAGGCACCCAGAAGAAAGAGATACCCAACCAATATTAAGGCAATGGGTCGACGGAATGGGTGTATGTAAATTTTTTAACCCCATATCCTAGAACGTTGCCTCGGCCCCCGCCGTCTGGGAATCCTCTGGCCAAGGGTTCGCCAGCGGGGTGACAGGTCTCAAGACGATCACGAAGGTACCTCCCTTCGGTATCGCACCCAAACACTTAAAAACTCTTTTGTTTTTAGCGTCTTTCATCACAATGCCTAAAATAAACAGCAAACTGATATTGCAGGTATATCAAAAAAATGATCCATTTCATAAAGGTTGGTTACAAATAGCGGCAAGGCCATGGATTGTAAATTTACACATCAAAAATTTACAAGGAATACACATCAAAAATATTCTTTTACAAAAGACTAGCAAAATCTAACGGAAAGATAATGATGCCGCGGTCTCTACTTAGAAGATGCCGCCCCATCAGCAGGGTTGTTCCGAAGAGTTGAAGGGACGCTCCCACCAGATGAGGGTCCCGAGGAGCCAGACAAGGAAGCAGGCACTGGACGACGCGGATATCTCTTCACAAGGTCATGCTCGGTCTTAAGGCCAAGCTCAATCTTCTCCAGCATCTTGTTTGTCTCCTCAGCCAATTGACACCGAGCCTTATGCATAATAACCGTCATCTGCTGTTGGGCTTGGGATAACAACGAAGATAGACGATTCACTTCTTTAGAAGCTGCACCAACGGCCTCTTCGCGGGATGCCGCTAAACTCTTAAAATGATTAGTCTGTTCTTCCTGCTGCCCTAAGGAAGATTGAGCCTTTTCAAATTTTTCATTCGCAATGCGGAGTTGTCCCTCGAGCTCTGAAAAAGACAAGACAAGGGAGTTAGCACAGAAAAGACACAATCACACTCGATGAAATATAGTTATACCTTCGACACAAGCCGAAGCCTCTTCATACTCATTAACAACCGCATCTCGCGCTTCATCAAGATGGTCATATTCCGCGGATAATTTCTTATAATCTAGTTGAAGGTTGGTGAGAGTAAATTGACTGGCATCTAGTTCTACCTGCTTCATCGAATCCATGTGGCGAAGATGGTTGACTTCGTTGTTTATCTCTGATACCCCTTTGCCAAGTCTGTACATATATACTTCAAGATTTCTCTCAGACTCATCCAGACGTGCTATTTCAGCGCGAGACGCAGCAAGGGCCTTGCTTAGAGCCCAAACTTCGGCTCGGGCATCGTCTCGTTCTCTGGTAAGACACAACATGCTCTCATTAACTCCCGGAAAAGGAAGGGAACGAGCCTTTCGTAATTCCTCTTCCAAAAGATGTATCCTAGACTCCAACAATGAAGTTCGCTCACGGGATTCCCGCAGATTCTCACATGTCCACAGCAGCGTACCATTGAACAAAGTACGGTCATGGTTATACAGATTCTGCATATCAACCATTTGAACATGCCTTGCGCGCCATACCTCAGCCCGAGCGTCCCACTTTTTGGCTTCACTCTTAATTTTCTCGACCAGCTCTTTGATACGAGATTTTTGTCGTGCCCTTTCGTTTCGAAGCCATATCACCTCGGGGACGCCACCCACTGGAGATAGGGTGGGGAGACTCAGACAGAACAACTAAGGAATATAGAGGAATTACGACGCACTGCGAGGGTAAAAGAGGAAAAAGAATCAAACCTGTGAAAGCTGAAACTTGGCCGCGAGTTTTCTCTAACTCAGCACGAACGACAGCAAGCTCTGAGCGAAGCCCAACCTCCGCTTCACCCAGCCTTTCTTTCTCTTTAAGGCTTCTCTTCAGTTCTTCTATTTCTACCTCATCCGCAGATAATTCCTTTTCTCTGTGACGAAGCTTAGCCTCCAGCTTCAAAGATTTCGCCTTAAAGAATTGATACAACACATGGTTACAATGCTCACTCCTCATCATCTACACATCAAAACGGCAAACATTATTACACTGAAGGATTCAATCGTCACGAAGAGATATGTACGAAGACTTACCTCCAAGACACGCTGCTGAGGAAAACCATATTGGTAACCATCGGCTATGGCCATCATATCCTCGACAGAAGTAGGAGGCTCCGGTACAAGGGTAGCTTCGGGAACACTCAAACTTTTCCCCCACATCTCAGATACCCGCGCCTTGGAAGACAGTTCCATCATCCGACGGGTATAAGCATCGAAATCCTTTTCACCAGCAACCACCGGGGCAGGATGAGGGACAAACAGCAAACCCTTTTTCTTAAGCCAATCCACTATGGCGTCCTCACCCTCAAATGTCAGCGAATGAGGGAAATCCTCAGAAGGCGAATCAACCACGGACTTTCCCTTAGTTGATATTCCCTCATCAACACGAGTTTCGGCATCACCCGCGCCTCCATCCTGAACAGCAGCGTCTTCCTTACCAGACCCCCCGAGCACATCCCAATCATCATTGGGGGAAAGTAGAGAGAAGTCTTCAGGAAAATTAAGAGCATCGTCAAGGAGATCCCCTGCGGAATAAACCCGTTCAAAAGAGAACTCTTGAGACATGGTGGGGAGAGTTCCCGCAGCATCACCAGCAGGGACTGACATATCATGCCATCAGCTACCGCGGCATTATTTCCTCCATCACCTTCAAAACCCGCACCAATATCCTCCTCGACATTAGGGGGAAGTATCAGTACGTTCTTCCCCATCAGAAATCTCATCCTCGACAAACTCTTCGTTTACCGGACTGGTAACTTCTTCATGAACCTCAGCCTCACCCATCACAATGGTAGAAGACTGCTTCGGCCCAATCTTTTTCTTCTTCGAAACCTGCAAACCAACACATGTTCCACATAGTTACTTTCCGAACAAGTTACTTTCCACAGAATTACTTTCTGAACAGGCACGGCCAGAAACTGCAATAACCATACCTTAGCAGTAGTGGCACTCTTCGGTGGAAGTATAGCACCAGAACCTTCCTCCTCGTCTCCTTCAACGACGTCGAGGGCATAAGGAAAGTTCATACTTGCGAAGTTTAAACGCCAGGGACAGAAATCTCCATAACGAGCATGAGGAGATTCACGTGGCCTGCTACTCCCAGAAGGACCCCAACCGCGTGGATCGGGAATCCAACCGTACGCCCAAGGACCAACAACTTCTATTACAGTAGCGTGCCACTCGTAGTCATGGTCACGCTTGATCCTCTCACGTGCCGGAAAAAGTTTCCGCTGACTAGACCCCTCGGTGCCTGGAACATACTTCAGTTTGGCATCGCTGACCTCACTTAACAGGCAAATTTCACCCCGAGGAGCAGCGAGATTCCGAAGGCTAACACTCCACGGTTTACGATTCCTACTATTGACGTAATCACCAAAAGATTTGTTGAAGTTTTCAGGAGTATACCATTCCCTCTCTGCGGGATTTGGAACGTAACATGTCATCGTTGTCTGTCCATTACTCCGCAGATAATACTCCTTCAGTGCACGGAGATAATTCCTCGATAATTGCGACACAGAACGGCTGTGAGTATTGGTAGAAGATCCTTCACGACCAGCAAGCACATCGTAATAAAAGGAGTCGCCAGACTTGTACAACGGCAGCATAAGACCCGCCTCGAAAGCTCCAACCGTAGTCAACAAATGGAACTCGTCAAACTGATACTTCGAGAGGAGCTCATAAGTAATATCATCCTCAGGGGCATAGAAACGAACCTCGAAGGCTTGAAGCTCATGCTTTTCCTTGAAAACTTCAAGGTCAATATGCTTGAACGTCACTTTCTTTTTGCTGACCGAAACACTGCGTATCACCGGGGCAGCCTCATCCTTCTCCGCGGGGTCGGACGAACCAACAAAAGCCTCGGAAGCTCGTCTTTTCAAAGAGGGATTCTTAGATGATTCAGTCCTCGGGACACAACCTTTGGTGTTCTTCCCTTTGAGGGGAAGTACTGGAGGCGGCGATAGAGGGTGCTGCCCAGGCACTACTGAACGCAGAGGAGGAACATCAAAGGCCACAGCACGAGGAGGTGTCTGCGCACACCTAACGTCATCACGAGAACGAGAAACCGCACGGTCGGCAGCTTTTCGAGACCCGGAAGGATTTTTTGAGGGACCATCTTTCCTAGGAGGAGAGGCCTTCGCCCCTGAAGAAGAAACTCTGATACCACGGGGATCCATTTGAGACTCTCTGCGCGGAGGGGATCTCGGTAGACTAGAACCCGGAGTTTGATAAGGAGGCTGCGGACGGTCAGACATGGCTGCGAAGACATACAACATAAACAAGTTAGAAACAAACACAAGGTCATCACCAAAGATCAAAAAACCACAAAATTAGCAGTCCATCTCAACATAGCACAGAAACCCTAAAACCCCAAACTCAAAAGTCCAATCAATACACGTAAAACAATGGCCTCCTCGATTTGAGACGAAGAACAGGGGCAAACTAGCATACAAGCATCAGAAAAGGGTTCTTCATCACAAACAAGGGACGACAGCAGCAGAAAGGGGAGGCTACAATACGATCAACAGCAGAAAATTTACAACCAACACAGCTTAAAACAAAAGGAACAAAGAAAATAAACCTTACCACCACAAACAGCAGCAGGAGAGGACAACAAACCAGAAACAATGAAGAAGGGAGCGTGATTAATGCTAAGACAGAGGATTTAATGGTCGACGAACAAAGAATGAAGACTGACATATAATGAAACAAACCAGAAACAATGAAGAAGGGAGCGTGATTAATGCTAAGACAAAGAATTTAATGGTTGAAGAACAAAGAATGACAGAGAATGAAATTAATTTTCGAAGGAGAATGAAATTAATTTTTCTCCCCTCCTTAATATACTCGAAATAAAGAGAAGGAAGTTAAGGGAGGAATGGGAAACGTGCCCATTAAATGAGCAGTTAATGCACGAATAAGAAACATGCCCAAGTCTCTAGGAGAAGTTATTAGGAGAGAGGAAGAATATGTAACGACTGTTTTCTTCAATGCTCCCACTAAACACTCAAGCCCGAAGAAAAGGGGCAAATTATGTGCACATATTTCATCATCAAACACGTGTATATAGGAACATACGTGGAGAGCATGCGGACAAAGTCATCAAAGCATGATGACATGTGCCCACAGCCAAGATGCCCATCCCGCCAACGTTGGATCTTTGCCCGAACAAATCTAAGGGAAGAAGTTAAAAATATGTACCGGTAACACGATGTACTGCGGAGCACCAGATAACTCCCGAAGAGTTACTTTATCTCATCCCCAAAAGAAGCCAAGATCAACGGTGGAGAGAAAATGAACTGAGATGGATGTGACAGGGGCGGAAGACACTTGCCTGACACGAGCAGGCACCTCAACTACCCGCATTAAACACTCTGAGCAGCATACGTGTCGATCAACCCGTGGAACGAACGTGGACGATTCTGCGTGATAAAGTAATAAACGAAGACCCATGCGTGATGGACACAAAACACAAGAAGATAAGGTTCCAACGGTCCTCAGAGATGGGTCTCACACTCTAACCCTATAAATACCCCCTCTCCACCAAGAGTAAGGGGATCGGAAAATTGAGGAAGGGTAGGAGAGAGAGATTGTGAGTGTAAGTTAGTCCTTTACCATATACAGATCTATGTAAACCCCAAAGTCACTCGACTATCTTTGTAACCATCAAGTATATAGTGAAACAACAACCCCGTGGATGTAGGCCTTAGTGCTGAACCACGTGAATCCCAGTCTTATTTACATTTCTGCACTTTATATTTTCCTAACGCTCCATGAGTTTTACTTTTATGCTTCGTTTTCTTTATCTTCCCCTACGTAAACGCCCCTCTCGATGTTATTTGATGAGGCTATGATAAACCCGAAGGTTTGGAGCCAAGGAATCAATGCCATTGTATTATCAGTGCGAGTCCGTACCTAGAGTGTGAATATTGTTTGTGAACATATAGATGCCTTCGTGATTTAAGTGTTCACAGCGCACTAGCTTATTTACTCAAAGTCTCTCTTATTATCAATTCGATTTTCCTTATATCAGATGAGGTAAAATTTCACCAAACTCTTTGTATGTGGTTGGTTTAGAAATATCTCCTACATATTGTATTTTTTTGTATAATTCGAACCTAGAAGACTATAGAGATGATTGGGGAGCAAAATGTTATCGCCGGATATTCTGTCCCACCTCAAGGTTGTTCAAATTGAAGGAATAGAAGGATGTAAAAACGAGCTCAAAGTTTTTGAATATTTGTTAAGAAGTACGAAGGTTTTGATGAATGTGCATCTTGTTTTCTGCTCTTCAGTTGATTTACTTGAAATAGAGCAATTTGAGGAAAAAGCAAGACGACTTCCAACAACATCTTCAAGTGTGAAAGTCACTATGAAGCAAGAAGTCAAGATGAATCAAAAAAATCTAGGAGGCCAATGGCGTTTAAATTTTTTGGGACAGTTACAAGCAATGGATCCTTGCAAAATCATATTAAGTTGCTTTTTTCTTTTGTATAAAGCCATTGTTAGGATGATTTAAACTAATCATTGGTTTTGTTAAGCTTCTACTGACAGATTAGATCTTTTTGAATTACAAAACTTATAAAATTGATGCATTCTACGCTTACCTGTCAAAAATTATAGTTGGCATGTGCTAATCTTGTAGACGGTTTCTTTCTATGTTTACCTTTCTTCAGAATGTGTGTGATTTTAGATTCACCAATTTATTGATCTTTCTTTCTCAATAGGTTTTTTAAGTCTGTTAACATGATTAAATGCACCCGAAGTCTGAGTCTAAAATAGTAAGGTAGGATATAGCATTTTTTAAGTTCATGGTGCCCGCACCAAGTTGAATGACTTGATTCAGACTCAAGGTGGACAACCTATACACATTTAGTCGTATCAAGTATTTGAAGCATGGGCAGAGCTTTTTGGCACTCTTGTCTAGGTTAAGAATAAAAGACTTAATCTGACAAACATTTCGACGAAAAAAATTAAGGTAAAGACTCTAATGGGTATAACCTCTTGCCACATCTCTGACACACCCAGCTTTTTCCTTATTCTCTCTGTTATCCCGACCACTTTCTACTGCCATCAAATTAACTTCCCAAGTTCAGTTTCTATCTCCTCCTCCTTTTCTTTTATCATGTTTGTTCCTACCTCGAGTCACATGACTTGATTTCCCCATCTAACTCCCCAATTATTTGGTTTCTCAGAGCTGATCACTATTTTGTGACACTCAAGATGAAGTAAATAGTCATCAACTTAGGTGTGGAGTTAGTACTACTTTTTGGCCGAAGAGAACAAACTTCCAAAGCAATTCTGAGCCAGTATAAGAAATATTTTGGCATTATAGTCTCATCAAAGGTTATAGAAATTAATAAAGGGAAACAACCAAATTGTGTTTCAAGTAATTATTTAGAATGTGTGCCATAAATCTTCCACTAGACCAGCAGTACTCCAGTACATGACCCACCTAGATCATATATGGATGATGCACTACTTTATACAGCAAGCTCTCAACAAACTAGCAATAGCATAAGGGTTGAACCAAAAGAGATGCACTTGAATTCATGATTTATTCTTCTAAAACGAACTTTATTTGTCAGGAGTTAAAGAAAGAAGATTTCATATTCTCATAAATCTCAAAGTCATGTGACTAAACTACGGACCCAAATATCTTTCCAAGATGCATATATCTTCACCATTAGCTAATTCCCAACGATAGTATTTCTTAACAATATCAGATACCTTGGTAGCCTCCACTCCAGATTCAAGATCCTTTGTTTGTTTGTTTTTAAATAATAAAGGATAAAATACTATTGAGAAAGAAAAAAGAGAAACATTTGGCTCTTTTTGGACGGTACATCTGAAATTGGATTAGAGTTAGGAAATTATTTATGTTTTCATAATTTTAGACGGTAAAACATCTAGCTTCTTGACTAATCTCCAAGAAAGTTTTGCTAAAAGGGATTTATTGAATTCAAATAAGTTTTTCTAATGTTTAATCCTGCCGATGTTTGGGTCTAGCTACCAAGCT
Organism: Papaver somniferum; assembly: GCF_003573695.1. Lineage (NCBI taxonomy): Eukaryota > Viridiplantae > Streptophyta > Magnoliopsida > Ranunculales > Papaveraceae > Papaver > Papaver somniferum. The sequence goes on from NC_039361.1 coordinate 52,868,917, forward strand.
TTATGATACTACTTTCTACCACTTTTACCCTTATGCCAAAAAAATATTTTTTATATGATATCTATTCTATCAGTTAATTTTTGGCATAAGAAGGCCAACCATTTGGTGGGTTGATCAGATTTTTAATTGTCGTTGTAAATAAGGATTCAAACTCTAAGACTCGTGAAGATTAAATTTAAAAATTTAATGAAAATGATGAATAAAAGCGAGAGTTACTGGGACTAGGATTTCACCGAATTCATATCATCAAGTTCAATTATTTATTCTTCAACAATTCTAGCTCAATAAATAAAAACACAGACTCTTATTTTTGCCAAGATAGATTCTCAAAATATTAGTTGTAAATCCTAAGTATGGGACATCAAAACATCTAAGAAAGCATGACCCATCAAATGAAATGACAACTAATTAATCAAAATCATAATTCTATTTTAATTAGTGCAAAAGTCATATAGAGAATAAAATAGTTTTACCCATGTATGAAATTCGGCTTCCTCCGTCGTCCCAATGTTGGGGTTTAGCTACTCATGATGTAGACACTCTCAAAATATTTCTTATATAGATCAAATGGTGTTTACAATGAAGAAAAGGAGAAAAATAACATAAACCGCTAAACAGGCGTTACAAACTCTCCCAACTCTCGATACCCATCTATGACTCCAGTAAACTCATTATATAGTCTCAGCAGCACCCAATATCTCTTGTTCAATGCGCAAATATTCTCTCTTTACTCTATTATTCTCCACGGAAATATTTTCCATTATTATCACGTGATTCTAAGTTGTTTGATTCATCCCAAAACCCCCCATTAGACATCCGCAAATATTAAAAGAATATCCTACGTAACTTCCTACTATAACTCAGAGAATCAAATCACTTAAACCCGAAAATATCTTCTTTTGACTTCTCTGCCAAATCATGGAGATTTTATTCTCCTTCCCTTTTCTGTTACGTGTATATGAGCTATTGAACTATCTTCAGGATAATAACAAATCAAAACAAAATATCTTCTTTCCATTTCCTTCCATATAACTCCTCCAATCAATGCAGAATATACTCCCATGGCAAATCTTCTCCAAATCAGCATGTAATAACACAAACAATATCTTCACCTCTATTTTCTTCAAACCGAGAATATATCCTTTCTTTTACAAATCAGAGGAAATCACCGCTCCTCCCCTTATCCAATCCGGAAGTGCGAATGTCAATTAGGATTCCCCTTAGTAATTGGGTACCCCTTATCCAAAACTGAGAGTCCGAATAACATGTGTCCTCCGGGGTACAAAAATCACTTTTCGAGCAACTTTCTCCATAAGAACTTATTTCATAAAAACACCTACAAACAAGTTTATTAGTGATAAAATGAGTCACAGCTAATGTATTTATGGGTGAAAATGCTTCGCACTTTCGTGCTCATCATGTGTCGCAATAGATCTTAGGACAGTTGTAGTAAGGAATGTTTTACCTGTCTGGTTAAGATGTTTAAATCTCCAAGAGGAAAACTTGCAATCAAATTTATCAATCATACCAGAGAAAGATTCACATTTATTTTGCTAAAGAATGCGGGGAAAACTTAGATACTTATCTTGTAATCCAGTCTTCTTATGTTAAAATACCTCGTACCAGTAATGGATTGTTTGACCATGTTATATGTTTTTGGGCTAAAAGTCATAGGATATTTATCAAAGTTAATGGCTTGACGAGAAATTCTATTAAAGTCCTCTACAATAGTACTCAAATGTTTTACCTCTTTAGGATTGGCCTTAGCAAAGATCAAACAGTCTGTTAGAGCATTGCTTGGTCAAACTCACAAGTATTGTTATCTAAAGCTTGTTGTCAAATTTAGTTGTCAAAACTATATCTTGATTTCTAGTCTATCATTAGTTAAGTCTCGGTCTAGCATAGTATAGTTGAGAAACCAACCAGTCATGATTTGCGTTCTACCGTTTGAAAGCGAAGATCAACGGAAGCTTTTGGAGAACTTCATCAACAAAAGGTAAGTGAAGATTGAACCACCTACTTCTCAAGTTATATTCATTTTTATATCCTTAAGACCGCATAACTAATTAGACTAGCTTGCATAGACAAGAATTTCGAGTCTCGAACTAATTATTTAGTTTACGAATTTATCAAAATATAATGACTAAGCTTAATGAATATTTGTTCATACTTGATCAATTTCGGTGGAGAACAATTCATGATTCAACTTTGTCATTCAAAAACAGCCTAGAACATTGATATGCGTCATTGATGTTATTCAGGAATGTTTCGAAATGATTTAGAGAAATATAGAACTACTTTGGAATACAAGAAAATATTATCAGTCGTACAAACTGAGAAAACTGTATATGTCTGAAAGTCGTATTACATGTACTTGTACACGTAGCGGAGTATCTATATATCGATTTTCATATTTGTGTGATACGCATATTCGTATGCACATCATGGGAAAATATGTTTGTTTCGTGATCCGGATTGGTGTGCATATTCTTATGCAAACCATTTTGGAACTGTGCTAAGGGAAATGGGTTAAAGTATCCAAATCGGTATGCGAACCAATACAATTCTATGTTCTAGAACCAGTTTAGTACCCAAACCGGTACGCAAATTGAAAAGGCCCTGTGAACTCTGGAACCAGTAAAGTCTTAAGGTTTACAAACCAATTTGCAATCTGAAAAAGTTCTGTCAACTCCGGAACTCAGTTTTGCACAAAAGTTTGCGAACCGATACGTGAACTGAAAAAGTTCTGTCAACTTCAGAACTCGGGTTTGCTTATAGGTTTGCAAACCGGTCCGCGTACCATGACTCAGCCGATTCACGAACGACTCATGTATTTGTACTTTGTGCATTTACCAACTATGTCGATTATGATTCAATTGCAATTAAATTATTTCTATGAGATAATTTGCATTTGATCAATTCTCTATAAATACACTAGACTTATTTGATTACCTGATTGTGACTCAAGATCAATGTCTTTGTGTTCATGAAAATGAAAGCTTTTAAGTTCAAATCGGCTAGTTTCGACTAACCATGTTGGACATAGTCTTTGTACACGGTTCAGTTACAGTTTACCTAACCAGAGTGCATATCTTGTTTATATGAATGAGATTTAAAGTTTTCATCTAACGGGAATATTGTTTGCTTGGTTCCAAAGCTATCTTAGCTTAAACCTAAAGTAACCTATGCTTTGAATGTCTATATAAGGAGAGATCTTGGCAATTGGGATCTTTGAATCCTGACACTACTTTTCAGTGTGTCCTAGTTGTATCTAGAATCGTCCTCTCCAGAAACCCTTTTAGGTTTTAGCGACTATCAAAGGCTTCATTGGGATTCGTGAAGCCAGGTCCAGTTATCTTTTATCTTGATAACTTGAGTATCCCGATCTTGTTCGATAGTTGATTTATTACTCGAACAAGATAGATAGAAATCACAAAGTTCTCTTCGTCTCAAATTTTGTGATTCCACAATTTTATACTTGTGAGGTGAATAATAATCTAGGCTGCACTTCGGGTTGCATAAGTCCGGATTTTGAGGATAGCTAGAGTTCTGTCAAATTGCTATTGATTTCCATCACCTTGATCCTGCGTTTGATCTGATCATCCGTTTTGAACGTAAATCAGGAAATCAATTATAGGCTTAATCTGTGGGAGGAAGATTTGGTTTAAAGTCTTCGATTAAGTTGAAGCAACTTTTAGTTGGTGTGACGTCATCTAAGGGAATCAATTGCGCAGAGTCTTGCTGGGATTCAAGAGGCGTAAGGAGCGCGACTGTACCTTAATCGGTAGGATACTTTTTAGGGATCAACTACATTCCATACCGAAGTTAATTTGTAGTAGGCTAGTATCTGTAGCGTCTTAATACAGTTTGGTGTTCAATATGGACAAGGTCCCGGGGTTTTTCTACATTTTTGATTTCCACGTTAACAAAATTTCTGGTGTCTATGTTATTTCTTTTTCCACATTATATTGTTTATCTTTATAATTGAAATATCACAGGTTGTGCGTTGATCCATCACGGTAGATACAACCTAGTTTGTTGGATAAGACTTGATTGATCCTTGAATATTGGTCTTTGGTACCGTTCAAGAACTCTCCTTGTGAATAAGTTCACGGATTCAATTCTGTAAACGTTCTATTCGTAAGAGAGATAGAGACATAACTCTAGACACTTTCCTTGATTGAGTTTTTACTCTCGATGTTGTGTTGAGTTTGTCCATACAGATTTCCGAAGAAAAAGTTGGTAGTGTATTTTCACAGTCATTTACAAAAAAAAAATACGTGAAACAACAAGATTAGATTTAAAGACCTTGATATCTTTTATCAAATTCCTAGACTCAACATCCATGTGATTTCTTGAGAAAACATCCATACACAAAATAAAGAGATACAGAGATAAGGGATTTCTCTATCTCAAGCCTCTAGAAGGACAAAATTTATCACTAGGTGCTCCACTCAACGTCACGAATGAAGAAATAGTTGAAACACAATCATTAATCAGATGACAACAATCTTCACAGAGTCTAAATATTTCATAAATCATCTAAAAAGTACCACTATGTCCTATCAAATGCTTTGGACATATTTAGATTTAAAACAAGGAGGCATTTTTTGGACTTGTTTTTCGCAATATCAAATAGTTCATGAGATATTTATATTATCTGTCATGAGTCTAGTCGCTTGATGCGAAGAAATATTCTTAGATGGAAGAGGCTTAAGTCTATTAGCTAGCATCTAAGAAACTATTTTATAAGAGGTATTGCACTAACTAATAAGCCTGAAATCCCCGGCAGTACTGGGAAAATCTACTTTAGGTATTAAGGAGATGAAACTATGATTATTTTCCTTAAGAAGAAAATAAAAGAAATATTGTTCTATCTTCACTATGTTCTCCCCAACAATGTCCCACATCTGTTAGTAGAATACGGGAGGGAAGACATTTGGCCCCGAGGAGGTCCGTGGTTTCATATTGGAAGCCATTGATTTAATTTGAGGAGGAGGTCCATGGTTTCATATTGGAAGCCATTGATTTAATTTGAGGAGGTATTTTTATCAAACAAGCATTATCATTATCAGAAATACAATGTTGAATACATGCAAACAGATTATTGTTATGGACATGATTACCAGTTCTACTAATAGAAGAAAATAATTTAGTAAATTAGTAGCAACATCCTTCCTATCAGTTAACCAGATTTTAGTGGAATCTTTCATAGATCCAATATGAGTTATCTTCCTTTTATAATTAGCCCTAGTATGGATATAACCAGTATTCTTATTATCAAATATAATAATATCATCTTTTTCCCTTTGTTTCCAATACTCTTCTTCAACTTTATGTCGATAATTAAGTTGTCTTGGAAAACTAGCTAATCTAGTGTCACTTGTATCCACAATGCCTTGATAATGAAGGTTCTCAACTTGGCTATTAATACCACTAATAGTAGTTTTTATATGACGAATTTTTTTGATGTTCAATTCTTTTGAAGCACATCTGACCTGTTTCAAGGATTACTTACGCTTAATGGCCACAGAACCTAAGGATTAGACCTCCGATTATAAGTAACAACAAATTTACAAGTATCATCCAAAAGACAACATCTATGAAACCTATTAGGTTAGAATTTACACTTCTAGAAATAATGAGGACAACTGGACTATGATCTATAGCAATGGGACACAAGTGATAAACAAGAGAGTCAGGGTACAGTCTAAACCATTTACCATCCCCTAGAAATTTATTTGATTTCTCTTGAATTAGTTCAAGGCCACGTTTCTTATTGGTCCATGTAAACTGGTTACCCGAGAAGCAAACATCTTGTACCCCAAGAGCATTAACAAAGTCCTTAGTTGTGTCTAAAGTGGTTTGAGAATGGGAGATACCACCAGGTTCTCGGAGTACTTAGGATGAAATTCAAGTATCCTAAAAAGATCCAAGGATAGGTAATGGGAATTATAAAATCTCATTGAGCATCTCTATTACCATTTGGTAAGGCTCCATACATGAAAGTAAAAGCAATCTTAGGTCTACCATCAAGTTGAACCAGCAGTTTATAATATTAAAAACTTCATTTTATGATTTTTCGAATTGGTTGGAGTGAGAATTTGTGATCCTTATTGTTTGTATTTATTATTATTTTGAGTCAATAAGATTAAACAAAAAAATAATAATCAAAAGCTTCACATATGCACTTTTTTAATACATAAGAATAGATAGACCTTACTTCCCATGATGATGGCGTCCCAAAAAATATACTAACTAGAGTCAACATGATGAATGGTTAACATCCTTAACAGGCAATATCGTCTCGAAGAAAAGTGTGATGAAATAGCTTTTACCGGAGGAAACATTACGATCCAATAAAATCTCAAACCAATTTCTACAATATTTCATCTCTTTACGATTGTAATAATGGAGAAGTTCACGTTGTTGCTCAGGAAGAAAGGAAGCAGTGGATTCCTGTAAGATCTTTAAAACTATCATGTCTAAGCCTGTAATGGCTTTCAAAGCTACATATTTTATTTCAATCCAGCAACAAGGCATCTGGATTGTTTCTTTATCCCAAGTACCACTTGCAACACCATTATCATTATAAATCCACATGGTGAGGCAGTCGTCTCCTTCTCTGACTAATACAATTATATGTCCATCGACTTCTACTAACTCATGAACCAATTGTACTTGTATATTGGAGCGCCAGAGATCAAGGAAGAAATTAGGGATTACAATCTCTCTGAATGTCTCACTTCCAACATCAAATACCATTATGACATTATTCTTGTCTTGCCCCATATTGCCGCACATCCAATATATAGAACCACGCACATGAACAGATTCGATACTAACTGCAATGTTCGATAGGATTCGGTTACCGTTGATCTTTCTCCATCTAGTATCGCCTAATGTGAAGACCTAACAAACAAAATCATGAATAACAATCATGAAAGGAAAGTACTTTACAAAAATATCGTATACGGAACGCACTTTATGTTTCTTGGTGTCTAGGTCAATCCCAAATCCAAACATATACTTGTAAAGTCCAAAAAATTTCTTTTTCTGATGAAATTGTATTTTAGGATCAATACAAAGTTCTCGAATAACTCCTGGTTTAATACACAGTGTTTTTTGTTTTGTGCAAGGATTATAGATGAGAACAGAACCATGTTCATCTAAGTTGACAAAACAAATCAAACCGCACACAGGTTCTAACATTATTATGCAGGACCGAACATAAAGAGTTATGTCTTTACTGGAATAATAACTTGGAGTAATTTTGGTGGTGTCTGGTAATTCACTGGGACGATCATCAAACACCAGGTCCTGTTCGGAGAATAAAACACTACTGATTTGTATGGATATAGCAGTATGATTGGTTGGATATACAGCAGGACGGTGGGTAGGATATATAAAGAAGGTGTTGGTGTTAGTACTATTCGATGATGCAAATTTCAAATCAATGAAGTAACGATCTTGTGTAACTATCGATCTCCAACGTTTAGAAACATATTTGAATCTCAACAAGGATTTCGGAGGAAGTCTACATGATATGTTAAATAAATCTAAATTGTTACCCTCAACCCAACAACCATGATCCTGAAATATTGAAGAAAAAAAAACACCTTAAGAGATTGTTAGCTGAGAAACTTTCTCTAAATCTATATGATTGGTACCTTGTTAAGATGAGAAATTGCGGTTCTACAGCGAGAGCGAAGAACGTATTTATATATCTAGAGATCCATAATTCTAATTCAAAACAAATTCTAATTAAAAGCAAGGATAAATTTTTGATGGGGACATTTTTCGACGGGTGCATGAAGGACAAATCATATGTTGACATGTGTCATTTTTAATAATTGTTTCAACAAATTATGTTTCCAAAAGTACACTTGTTTTCTGTTTTTTGGAAATAAAATATGTTAGAATCAATTAATTAAAAAAACACATGTCAACATATGATTTGTCCTTCATGCCCCCGTCAAAAAACGCCCCTATCAAAAATTATCCCTAAAATCAAACACAACTAGTGTCTGGAAATTTTATTACAGACTTTGGATAGGATTCAGTAATACTTGAATATTTATAAGTTAGAACAACTCAAGCACCCTGTAAGACATAGTAAAATAAAGAGAAGCTGAAATTTATAACTAGGTCAGTAGTATTAGGTTGATTCTAAAAGTTATAGGAAGGTGGCTTTTATATCCTTACAACTCACCATCTAGAGTCCTCTAGCTTAGCTTGAAAAAAGAGAGAAACTATTGGATAACTTAGCTATGTAGTTGTGTGGCCAACACAAAAAAAGAAACTATTGGATAACTTAGCTATGTAGTTGTGTGGCCAACACTCCAAGGAATTACTCGACGACCAAACTACTAGAATTCATCCTATCTAGCTACTTCTAATTATTCACTAACTTTTACATCAAAAATTCTGAATGAACCGTGAAAACAGACCACCTCAAAGCCGTGAAGACACATTCTTTACTTGGTGGGGACCAAAAGTGGCCCCTGCTAATCCCAAAGAGCGCGGGGCCCACCCTCATGTGTCTTCGCGGTTTTTCCGTGGTTGTTTCCCACGCTTCATATAGAACCACTGCTTTTACATTACAGTGAGCAGTAAAGTAGAAAAATACATTATATTTAACACATATTATGTCTAGTTAAGTTGCTTAACATCTCTGGCCCATCAATGACATTATGACAGACCTAACTGCTAGCTAGGGCGAAATAGAAGCTAATGACAATTTTAATTTCCTGAATTTCCTAACTTTATACGCATTGCCTATGGATATCTGGTACTTACAAAAGGGAACATTAATTAAATACCCTTAGAATATAAGGCCTTCACAAATATCCTCCATTTTATTTAAATACTCCCAAAAGGTATTTTTTAAGTGGATAATGAAAATGAACTAGTACTTTTTTGAATAATGAAAATGAACTATTATGTTCTTGATGCGTGAAAACGTCAACCCAACTTCCTCAGGAGATTGAATTGACTTAATATAATTTTAGATGTGTCAAAAACTATACCCTAAAGACTTAAAATATACCCTTTAGGGGTATTTGTAAAGTCCTTGGGGGTATTTGTGAAGGGATAAGTTTCTTAAATACCCTTAGTTTTGACACCCAATAAATATATCCTTATACAACAATATAAATACCCATATCATTTAAATACCTTATCCATTAAAAAATAGATTACCTTAATACCCTCACTTACAATATTATTTTCCATTTAAAAATCTTATCCATTAAAAAATAGATTTTTCTATTATTTCACATCCACCAGCAGTACCATTTCACCACCACCAACAGCACCGCCGCCACCACCACTCCACCACCACCACCACTCCGCCACCACTACCACTTACTAAATACAACCACCAATAATATTCCACCACCGCCAAACACCACCACCATTGTTGTTGTTGCCGTCACCATCAATATTAAGTGTCAACAACTGAAGTTGATCCAAAAAATCAAAAGTTCAAAAATATTTCTCAAATTTGGTTGTTGATTCCATTTTTCTATTGTTGATACACAAACATTGGTTGTTGACTCCCTAAACTAATGTCAATTTCTATTGTTGATACACAAATATTTGTTGTTGACTCCTTACACTAAGATCAATTTCTATTGTTGATACACAAATATTGGTTGTTGATTCCATTTTTCTATTGTTGATACACAAACATTGGTTGTTGACTCCCTAAACTAAGGTCAATTTCTATTGTTGATACACAAATATTTGTTGTTGAATCTTTACACTAAGATCAATTTCTATTATTGATTATTGGTTGTTGATTCCATTTTTCCATTGTTGATACACAAACATTGGTTGTTGACTCCGAAAACTAAGGTCAATTTCTATTGTTGATACACAAATATTTGTTGTTGACTCCTTATACTAAGATCAATTTTTATTGTTGATACACAAATATTGGTTGTTGATTCCATTTTTCTATTGTTGATACACAAACATTGGTTGTTGACTCCCTAAACTAAGGTCAATTTCTATTGTTGATACACAAATATTTGTTGTTGACTCCTTACACTAAGATCAATTTCTATTGTTGATACACAAATATTGGTTGTTGACTACCATTTCTACCATTCTTTATCATTCGAGCCTCACCACCACCATAATCACCACCACAACCATTATAACAACTTCCATTACCACCAGTACAACACCAAATAAACACAATTCACCTAAACCATTACCAGTAAACAATTGAAACACAATAAAAATCACAAGATCATTGACACCAATATTAGTGCAATCAAATGTTTAAATCAAATGTACATTGAAAACAGATTCAGTCATTATCGTCAATAGTTGATGGAGTAGTATTCAGCAACTTGTCGTCCAACCTCACCACCACCGCCGCCAGCAGCGTACAACATTTCCAACACCACAAACAACCATAATCACCATTATATTCATGACCAACTTTAATTCACCATTCCAACCAGAACCAACACAATCTCCATCATCAAAATTCATCGTTCTAACCTCACCAGCATCACCAACACCACCAGCACACAGAATATCCACCAACACCACAACAACCATAACCACCACTATCTTCAAGACTGATTTTATTTCATAATTCGAACCTGAACCAATACAATCTTCATGACTGATTTTATCTACATACTACCACCACCAGTAGAAACTCAAACTAGAGAAAGAAGATAATCAATTGATAGATTGAAATACATACCTCCTTCATCGTTGTCGCCATCACCATCATTGTAGATATGGTATCTTCCTTCACCACCACCACCATCACCACCATCATATTCTTCTAGTTAAACAGAGATTTGATATCCTCCTTCACCACCGCCACGACCTTCACCTCTATTATTCGAAACTAGGGTTGCTGGTGGATCTTAAATTCGAGCTTGTTACTCTATCGATTGAGAAGAAGGACTTTTAATTGAAAAGCTAAACCCATTGAATCTATAACAAACATCAAAAGAAGAGGAATACTAATAGTTGATAATGATTATCAAGCTTGATTTCTGGATCTGAATCAGGTGAAAATCGATCTAATTCAGGTGGTGATGCTGCTGCTTGTGATGGATTTGCTGGAAGCATAAGAGGTGCTGTCGGAACTGATGACGAGATCGGTGGAGGTGGTGGCGGAGGCGACTGTGAAGATGTAGTGGCGGAGATGACGATAAAGAAGTTGATTTTCGGTTTTTCGTAATGAAGAGGAAAAAGTATCGAATAGATTAGGCGTATTAAAGGAAGTATCTTCTAATTGAATTTCCTTGTTTTTAGATTAGCAGTATTAATATAGTGGACAAGGGTATTTTTGAAGTCCATGAGAAGGAGAGGCATTTATATAATTCCCACTTTGTGAAGACCCCTGAAAAGGAGGGGTATTTATACAATTTCCACCTTACAAAATAGATATTTTCCTTCTGAACCTGCCAGGGATACTCTGAAAGTCCTGATGTGATGGGAGTCTAAGGACACTTTTACATAAAGAAATCCAGGCTCGAACCAGTTTTTTTTTTCTTTGAACCAACTAATCCATACGCATAATAACTAAAATATCCATTGTAAGGAGGAAGCGCGCTTTGATCCATACACGTAATAATATTACAGATGAAGAAATGTTACCCTCAAATCTGTGATGCCGTAGGGCTAGGGATAAAGGACAAGAACTTTAGAGAGTGGAGGTTGTTTCCCATCAAGGACTTCCATCGGTAGTCTAGTTATTTGCTTGGTATTAATTACCACAGGTAAAAACCCTCGTTTAACTGGGGATGTGGGGATTGGTTCGGGACTATGGACTTCGATCCTCACCCATGGGATGTGGATAAGGGGTGTCAAGATATAGTGAAAATACTACGTTACTCTAGCCTTTAAATTTATATTTAGTTTTATCGTTTTATTTTAATTTTAATTTTATTTTTTTTTAAATTAAGTTTTCTAATCTTTTTTATTTTTTATATATATATTTTCAATAAAGAATTACAATCATCATGGTCAATAAATCACGAACATGGCAATTCCTTAAAATTACGATTAAAAAAATAAAGTCATTCCTTTGTTTGTCGTATTGTCTCGATCTCGTATCCATAGACGATCGTACAAAGTGTGAATACCGACGTTGTTGTATTGTCTCGACTTTGTCCATAGACGATCACACTTGGTAAGAGGACTTATAGGTTGAAACAAAAAGATTGTGGTGTAATTGGGTACCCTCGTATTTTCAATTGGTTTTAGAGCAGGCAAACACAAAAAAGATCTAACAATCTGTGTCTGGTGCGATCCAACCTATAAGAAATGAACTAGAGTTCACATGAACCGATTTCGGTTAATGTACCACCAAGATTTGACGGAACAAACATCTATGGTGGAAATATGTTATGAGATATTTTCTTCAATTTTAGGACTTTAATACTTGTCTATTAGTCGTTGATGGTTATAAACGCCCGAAAATGGAAGGTTCGGAAACTGAGTTTAAACGCTTAGTGGATTATACAGGCGAAGAAAAGACTTTTGCAAAGCATAATTCAAATGGTTTGAATGCTATTATACATGCTGTAAGCCGTGATCTACAACACCATGTATCCACATGCCAAACTTCACAGGAAGCTTGGAATAATCTTCAGATCGTATTCGAAGGAAACACATCAGAAAAGGAAGTTAGATTTCAAACTCTCACATCTGATTGGGAAAACCTTCGAATGGATGACAATGATACTTTTGAAGATTTTCATATTAAACTATCTAAGATAGTAAATGCTTCTTTCTCTCTTGGAAAGACTATTTCTGAAAAGGATATAATGTGCAAAATTCTCAGGTCATTGCCATCTAGATACGAATCTAAGAAGCATGCAATCATAGAGGCAAATAATCTGTCAAATCCATCACGAAGCACACTTGTTGGGAAGTTAAAAATCTTCGATCATGAATAAAAATCTATTTAAGCTAAAGGAATCGCTTTCAAAGATGAAAATTTTCCACAAGCTCCTGTGGAGAAAAATATATTGTTAGATGATTCCTCTGAATTGATTGCAGAAGATTCTGATGATGATGTAGAACAAACATTATCACTGATCACAAGGAAGTTTTGATATCTCTTAAAGAAAATAAATAAGATATTTTTAAAAGATGTTCATCGATCTTCTCGGCCCCATGATCGAGTTCCAATAAAGAACAAAAAATATCAAGAAGAAGATGATGAATATCAGCCACAGTGCTTTAAGTGTAAAGATTTTGGTCATCTGGCTAAAGATTGTCCTAATCTTAGGAAATACATTGGAAGCAAGGCATTAGACGAGACCTCTGATTCATATAATTCTGAAGAAGAGGTGAAAAAGCGTGGGTCTAACAACCACACCCAATATTTCGCTTAGCAATATGTATGGACTAACTCCAATATACTTTCAAGAGAATCAACTAGACAGTCAGACTCAAACTTAAGAAAAGTATACCAAAGTGTTATATCTCAATTCAATCTGCAATCAAACAAATAGGAATTTGCGAGCCCAATTGAATATAAGAAATAACTTGGACGGTATCAAAAACCAATATCCAAGTGTCAATCAATTTAATCAATAACCAAAGGTTGTATTCACAATTGATTGAAATTACGCACAACCTGTGATATTTCAATTATATAAACAAATATAATGCGGAAAAGAAATAACACAGACACCAGAAGGTTTGTTAACGAGGAAACTGCAAATGCAGAAAAACCCCGGGACCTAGTCCATATTTGAACACCACACTGTATTAAGCCGCTACAGACACTAGCCTACTCCAAGTTAACTTCGGACTGGAATGTAGTTGAGCCCTAACCAATCTCACACTGATCAAGGTACAATTTCGCTCCTTACGTCTCTGAATCCCAGCAGGACTCGACGCACTTGATTCCCTTAGCTGATCTCACCCCACAACTAAGATTTGCTACGACCCAAAGTCGAAGACTTGATAAACCAATTTGTCTCACACAGAAAAGTCTATTGAATAGATGAATATGTATCCCACAGATAAACCTATGAGTTTTGTTCCGTCTTTTGATAAATCAAGGTGAACATGAACCAATTGATACAACAGATTTATATTCCCGAAGAACAGCCTAGAAATATCAATCGCCTCACAATAATCTTAATCGTATGGTAGTGAAATAAGATATTTGGAATCACAAACGATGAGACGAAGATGTTTGTGACTACTTTTTATCTTGCCTATCAGAGATTAAATCTCGAGCAAATCTTAGAGAAGATAGTACTCAATCACGATAAAAAACAACAACATCAGAACATGCAACTACAGAGAAAATTGTTGGGACTGGCTTCACAATACCAATGAAGTCTTCAAGTCATTAACCTACAGGGTTTTGGAAAAACGTAAAGTTAAAGAAGAATCTACTCTAGTCGCAACTAGTATCAGACAGGAAGTGTGGGGATTAGGTTTCCCAGTTGCTAGAGTTCTCCTTTATATAGTCTTCAAATCAGGGTTTGCAATCAATGTTACCTTGGTAACAAAGCATTCAATATTCACTGGTAGATGAAAACCTTATTAGACTCAAGATAATAATTTTCAACTGTTAGATCGAACTTAGCTTGTTACATACAAATGAAAAGTGATTTTATTTAGATATGATTAACCGTAACTAAACGTGTACACCTTTGTTGGCTCAACAATAGTTAACCGAAGTTAGCCATACGAACACTTTCATATCAACCTCATTCATATTAACCATAACTAGTTCAAATGAAACTAGTTCTAGAGTTGTTCAATTTTTTATATTCTCATAGAAGTATACAAGACACAATTGAAGCAAAATCGATTTTGATTCACTCGAATCAAGTCATGAAAATTGTAGACACGGTTTGCAAAATATTGCATTCCTTATAATATAAATGTATTAGTTCATGAACAAACCCATTTTAGAACATCATCCACTCAAGTATGCAAACGGGTTCGCATACCTTAGAGGCCGGACTAAGTTTGGTTCTCCAGTATGCAAACGGGTACGCGTACCACCAAGCTCAGCAGAAATCCCCGGAACTAAACCTCATGCCAGTACGCGTACCGGTATGCGTACAAGGTTCCCGGACTTTCTCAAACTAACCAGTATGCATATGGGTATGCATACCATGGTTCCCGGACATGGACTACATATATGCAAGTACGCATACTATGCTTATATACAATTGTTCCAAACTCTTATTTCAACCAATGAAATATTCTTGGAAGACGATAACAACTGTCTCACACAAACTATTAGCTTCAAAGCAATTTTCAAGTGATCGAATGATCAATACGAAACATTCGGAGTCTACATCAAATGACCGTCTCACACAAATCATGTACGATGTTACAAGGCGATTTTCACATGATCATCTTTTGACATTCGTCAAGAATATAAGATGAACTTGGTTAAAGCGAAAGCTTACCAACACATATTTCGAGAAATATGTAAGTGATTTAAACTCAGCTCGAAATATCAAATGTGCATAATTGAAGTATATATATATCTATACGAATTTTGTCTCAAATAGGAGATAGAGTAGATAGACTTTTGAGTGACAGATAAGTTCAAGTCTCCATATACCTTTTGTTGATGAAGTTCCACAAGCTCCCCTTAGTAGTCTTTCGTCTTCAATCGATGAACGCCGTGAAGTCTAATGCTCAACTACAATTTTTATCCTAATCCGAGACTTAGCTATAAGTAGACTAAAAATAAAGACTTATAGTTTTGGCAACCAAACTTGACAAATAAGCTTGAGATAGCAACGCTTGCGAGTTCGACTGAGCAGTGCTCTAACAATCTCCCCCTTTGTCAATTTTAGTGACAAAACTATCAATACATATGGAATACAAAATAAATAAACTTTGTAGCTCTCAATCCAAATGCTTGACTTCCTTGGTTCTTCAACATTACTCGAAATCTCTGTCACTTCCAAGTACTCCAGTGATTCTGAATGTGTTTAACCCATCATCATAGTTGTTGAAGATCTGTAGCTATAACAATGAGAAAATAGTAGCTCTCAATCATTGTTATACAGTGTCATAGTATTATTACACAGCAGCAAAGTCCAATTGTATCACAACTTTGACAACAATACTATGGTGATATGTATCACTCCCCCTCAGTCAATACTTCATCTCACATGAAAGCCACTCCCCCTTACATAATGATCCGTAAACCATATATATTTGTAGTGTGAACTACACATTAATTCTCCCATTTTTTGTCAATATAAATTGGCAAAGGTACGAAAATTAGTGAGATCCTAATGAAATTTCCATAGAGATACTTCATGACTAAAAGAGAACATATCAACTTTGTTTCGATGATTTCACATAGTCGAAACTAGTGTATTCATCAATAAAGATACAAGAAAACTTCTACAATATTCCACAGCCGCACTCCCCATAATGATTTGGAAATTAAGCACAAGTTCAATTAAGAACTATCCCACATAAAATGTCATTCCCGAAAGAACAACAAGAGCGACTTACTTTCATAAGAAAAGAAGGGTTTAAAAGAATACTTTGATACCTAACATAACTGTTATCTACGTAGAAACAAATGTGAAATTGAAACAACACTACACTGACGCTCTAAGCCTTGATTGCACAAAAGATATGAATGAGTCCAGGGGGAAAAAGCTAGAAAACTAATGAACCAAAACAACACCAATAGACTGCCGTAAGTATTGAAACGTATAAGTATCTAAAGGTTTGGTGAGAATATCATACAATAGTTGTTCTTAAGGCACAAAATCCATATTGATGATATCATTTCCATAGAGATATCTAATAAAATGATACCTTATGTAAATGTGCTTAACTTTTGAGTGCTCAACAGGATTCTCAATGATTCGAATTGCACTTGAGTTATCACAAAAGATCTTCATTACATCAGTGTCAATTCCATAATCAGCAAGCATTTGTTTCATCCATAGAAGTTGAGTACAACATGAACCTGCATTAATGTATTCCACTTCGCATGTAGACATGGATTGTGAGTTTTGTTTCTTGTTATGCCATGCCACAAGATTCAACCCAACATAGTAAAATCCCCCCAAAGTACTCTTTCTGTCTTCTACACATCCTTCCCAATCTGCAGCTGAATAGGTAGTAAGATCAGTGTTAGTATCAAAAGTATAAGATAGACCATACTCGCTTGTATGTTGGATATATCACATAATCCTCTTCGAAGCTGCAAGATGAGATTCCTTTGGATTAGCCTGAAATCTAGCACAACAACCAACACTAAAAGGAATATCAGGTCTAGTAGCTGTAAGATATAAGAGGCTTCCAATGATAAATCGATAAAGCTTTTGATCCACATTTACTCCTTTCTCATCTCGATGTAGTTTACCAGTAGTGGGCATAAGTGTCAGTTTTGGAGTTGACTTATCAAGACTGGACCTTGTCACAAGATCCTTAGCATTTTTTCCTTGAGATAACTAAATTCCATCATTATATTGTTGAATCTGTAGTCCTAAAAAAAAATTTAATTCACCAACATTGCTCAATTCAAACTCCTTTCCAAGAGAGACTTGAAAATCTTTTGCAAGTTTCTCAAAAGTCGATCCGTAGATGATATCATCTACATAAAACTGCGCAATGACAACATCTTTCGCGCTCCACTTGGTAAACAAGGTTTTATCAGCTCCACCTCTCGAAAAAACTTTCATGAGAAGGGAAGTAGTTAGTTTTTCGAACCAGGCACGAGGTGCTTGTTTCAACCCATATAATTCCTTTTTGAGTTTAAGGACATGATCTGGGAAGTCAGGATTCAAATCCCTTTGGTTGAGCAACATAGACCTCTTCCTTCCCAAGCGGATTTTATGTACATTTGAAATAACTTAACCTTAAGAAAACAAGCATGAGATAATAGTAACCGAATGGACTCAAGGCGTGCCACATGATCAAAGGTTTCGTCAAAGTCGATACCTTCAATCTGTCAATATCCTTGAGCGACAAGTCTGGCTTTATTTCTGACAATGGTGCCAAATTCATCAGACTTGTTCTTGAATATCCATTTGGTACCAACAATATTGATATTGAGGGGACAAGTACGAGCTCCCACACATCCTATCTTTGAAATTGATTTAACTCTTCATGCATTACATTCACCCAAAATGGATCGCTAAGAGCTTCATCAATATTTCTAGGTTCTACCTGTGAAAGATAACAACCAAAATTGCTAATATTTTGAAGTTGCCCTCTTGTCTTAGCCGTAAAATCTTTTCCTCTAATAATACTGTTAGTATCCCAGAGGTATCTTGGAGGAACACGTTCTTGTTCAACATGAATAGCCTGATTAGTGCTCTTCTCCTCGTCACTGGAAATATCAGGATCAGCGACTGTTGGAACAACTTCAACTGATTCTGGGATTTCCTTGACATTCTCAATTTTCTCGGTTGGAGGCAATTCAGCAGGAGGACTATCATGACGAAAATTTCTCAGATCATCAATGATGACATTTGCAGATTCCATCATAACTTGGGTTCTGAGATTAAATACTCGAAAACCACGACTATCAGATGCATGACCCATAAAGATGCCTTCATCGCTTTTATAATCAAATTTCCCTTTTTGTTCTCGATCTTTCAGAATGTGGCACTTACTTCCAAACACTCTGAGATAATGTAGGTTGGGCTTCCTACTGTACAGTAACTCATAAGGAGTGTTTAGGGTTTTATAACGTAAGTAAACACGGTTGATCAAATAACATGTTGTGAACATAGCTTCTCCTCAAAACCTTAACGGTAGGTTTTTTTTGTGGAGCATTACCCTGGCCATTTCCTGAATGTTCCTATTCTTCCTTTCTGCAACTCCATTAGCTTGAGGAGTAATGGATGATGAGTATTGTTGAATAATCCCCAGTTTGTCACAAAATTCAAACATCTTAGTGTCATTGAATTCATTTCCGCGGTCGCTTTTAATTTTCTTTAGCTTGCGACCTTGTTCATTCTGGATTTTATTAACAATAATCTTGAATTCACCAAGGATTTCATTCGTATGAGCTCAAAAGGCGACCCAAGTGAATCTGGTGTAATCATCTACCATAACTACAGCATACTTCTTCCCAGCAACCGTAGGTTGTTGAATAGGACCGAAGAGATCCATATGAATTAAATCAAGTGGATATTTAGTGAGAATGTCTCGAGATAATTTATGCGTAACTTTTGTTTGTTTACCCTTTTGACAGGCACCACGGACACCATCAGTCTTTGCACTGATTTTGGGAACGCCTATAACAAGTTCTTTGTTAATGATTTTAGTTAGAAGACGATAATTGATGTGACCAAAACTCTCATGCCAAAGATATGTAGATTCCACCTTAGTCAAATTTCAACAATTACTAAACTGAGTATCAAGAAGATAACATTTATTTTTACCACGAGTTCCCTGAAAAATTACTTTTCTAGATTTGTCTACAATGACACATCCGTTCGCATTGAAGACAACTTTATGGCCTTTGTCAAAAATTTGACTAAAAGAAAGAATATTTGCAGTCATACCTTTAACGTATACTACATCATGGATTTCAAGAACACCTGGAAGTTTGATCATCTCCTTCTTGCTTATGTAGCAACAAATCCCATCTCTGAATGTTATAGGACCTCCTTCAAAGTCGCTTGAATTTACAAACCACGAAAGATCTCCAGTCATATGTCGGCTACATCCACTGTCAAGAAACCATTGAAAGGGTAATGTTTATTTTAGGGAAAAAGCTCCCGTACTAACATTACTATCCCGTTCAAAATGATTGTGAGAATCACAAAACATACATGGAACAACATCTTTAATCTCATATGAGTGGTTATGAGTCCTATCAAGTTTTACAAAGCCTAAACCTCGCTTATCCTTTGACTTGTGACAATCCTTCAAAGAAGAATTAGAGGAAGCATTCAAATCCGTTGAAGGTACTTTGACAGACTTCAAATCCTTATACTTTGCAATTTCTGCAATAAGATCAGAATTAATCAGGATTTGTTCATCCAACTTCTTCTGGAGAATAACCAGTACTTCAGAAATTTCTCTGAGATCAGAGTTAAATCTTGGTGAAGCGTTTAATGAGAATTCACTATCCATAGAGTCAGATCACTACAAACATAGACTTATAAGGTCTTAAACGTGTTTGCCTGCTCTGATACCAATTGAAAAAGTGAGGGTCTAACAACCACACCCAGTTTTTCGCTTAGCAATCTAGATGGACTAACTCCAATATACTTTCGGGAGAATCAACTAGACAGTCAGACTCAATTTTAAGAAAATTATATCAGAGAGTTATATCTCAATTTCTCAATTCAATCTGCAATAAAACAAGTAGGAATTTGCGAGCCCGATTGAATATAAGAAATAACTTGGACGGTATCAAAAACCAATATCTAAGTGTCAATCAATTTAATCAACAACCAAAGGTTGGATTCACAATTGATTGAACTTACGCACAACCTGTGATATTTTAATTATATAAACAAATATAATGCGGAAAAGAAATAACACAGACACCAGAAGTTTTGTTAACGAGGAAACCGCAAATGCAGAAAAACCCCGGGAACTAGTCCAGGTTTGAACATCACATTGTATTAAGCCGCTACAGACACTAGCCTACTCCAAGTTAACTTCGGACTGGAATGTAGTTGAGACCTAACCAATCTCACACTGATCAAGGTACAATTGCGCTCCTTATGTCTCTGAATCCCAGCAGGACTCTACGCACTTGATTACCTTAGCTGATCCCACCCACAACTAAGAGTTGTTACGACCTAAAGTCGAAGACTTGGTAAATCAATTTGTCTCACACAGAAAAGTCTATTGAATAGATAAATCTGTATCCCACAGATAAACCTATGAGTTTTGTTCCGTCTTTTCATAAATCAAGTTGAACATGAACCAATTGATATATCATACTTATATTCACGAAGAACAACCTAAAAATATCAATCACCTCAGAATAATCTTAATCGTATGGTAGCGAAACAAGATATTGTGGAATCACAAACGATGAGACGAAGATGTTTGTGACTAATTTTTATCTTGCCTATCGGAAATTAAATCTCGAGAAAATCTTAGAGAAGATAGTACCCAATCACGATAGAAAATAGCAAGATCAGAACAACAACTACAGAGAAAATAGTTGGGTCTGGCTTCACAATCCCAATGAATTCTTCAAGTCGTTAACCTATAGGGCTTTGGAAAAACCTAAGGTTAAAGGATAATCGACTCTAGTCGCATCTACTATCACACAGGAAGTGTAGGGATTAGGTTTCCCAATTGCTAGAGTTCTCCTTTATATAGTCTTTAAATCAGGGTTTGCAATCAATGTTACCTTAGTAACAAAGCATTCAATATTCACCGTTAGATGAAAACCTGATTAAATTCAAGCTAATATCTTTCAACCGTTAGATCGAACTTAGCCTGTTACACACAAATAAAAAGTGATTTTATTGAGATATGAGTAATTGTACCTAAACGTGTACACCTTTGTTAGATCAACAATAGTTAACAGAAGTTATCCATATGAACACTTTCATATCAACCTCATTCATCTTAACCATAACTAGTTCAAATGAAACTAGTTCTAGAGTTGTTCAATTGTTTATATTCTCATAGAAGTATACAAGACACAATTGAAGAAAAATCGATTTTGATTCACTCGAATCATGTCATGAACATTATAGTAATGGTTTGCAAAAGATTGCATTCCTTATTATATAAATGTATTAGTTCCTGAACAAACTCATTTTAGAACATCATCCACGCAAGCATGCAAACGGGTACGCATACCTTAGTGGTCGGACTAAGTTTGGGTTCGCCGGTATGCGAACAGGTATGCATACCACCAAACTCAGCAGAAGTTCCCGGAACTGAACCTCACGCCAGTACGCGCACCGGTATGCGTACAAGGTTCCCGGACTTTCTCAAACCAACCAGTACGCATATGGGTATGCATACCATGGTTCCCGTACATGGACTACATATATGCAAGTACGCATACTATGCTTATATCCAATTGTTCTAAACTCTTATTTCAACCATTGAAACATTATTGAAAGACGAAAATAGTTGTCTCACACAAACTATTAGCTTCAAAGCAATTTTAAAGTGATCGAATGATCAATACGAAACATTCTGAGTCTACATCAAATGACTGTCTCACACAAATCATGTACGATGTTACAAGGCGATTTTCACATGATCATCTTTTGACTTTCGTCAAGAATATAAGATGAACTTGGTTAAAGGGAAAGCTTACCAACACATATTTCGAGAAATATGTAAGAGAGTTAAACTCAGCTCGAAATATCAAATGTGCATAATTGAAGTCTATATATCTATACGACTTTTGTCTCAAATTGGAGTTAGAGTAGATAGACTTTTGAGTGATAGAGGAGTTCAAGTCTCCGCATACCTTTTGTTGATGAAGTTCCACAATCTCCCCTTAGTAGTTATTCGTCTTCAATCGATGAACGTCGTGAAGTCTAATGCTCAACTACACTTTCTATCCTAATCCGAGACTTAGCTATAAGTAGAATAGAAATCAAGACTTATAGTTTTGGCAACTAAACTTGAAAAACAAGATTGAGATAGCAACGCTTGCGAGTTCGACCGAGCAGTGCTCTAACAAGAGGAAACAACCAATATTGCACTAGTTATTGATTTGATTCCCTCATGTTCCATTAGTGATTTAACCATTTCGGAAATGGGCATGTCTTCCGATTTTGAAAAATCATCTAATGGTGAAGGGAAAAATAAGACAAAGTATAAAACTGTCTTAAGAACAAGAATTGATAAGAAGTGCACATGCAATACCAACCAATATCAGGAAACTTCGTTAATTCGAGGTAACGAGAGAAGATATTTGAATCATACTTTACTAGATCAAGAACACCCTGTTTGTTTTAAATCCTATGATGAGAGAAAATCTCATACTAATACCACCTAATCGGTATTAGATTGCATCCTCACCTTGTGTGCCAATTATGTGTGTGAGGAAGCAAAAATTAAGGCACTTATGTGTAGATTATGGGAATAAAATCTAGTAATTGAAAATATATTTTAAGATATTAGTATTTATAGGAATATTATATTTCAGGTAGTATGAAAAATATAAAAAGATCTCTCTCATTCTCTGGTCATTCCTTGTCCGAACTATGAGTCAGGATCCGATGTCTTCTCTTGCAAAGGTGCTTGATCTAAAAGATCTCTTTAAGAATAAGTCTGCACCATCTCTTGATGCTAAGAAACCTAAGAGAAAAGATTAAAAAGAAAGATTGATTAGCAAGAAGGAAAGAGAGAATATACTGAAGAAAGATCAGTGTATTGAGATATTGACACAATTCTGTGTTCAATCAAAAACATAATTACATGTTCTTGCAGAGTCCTTCATGAAAAGATCTCAACTGCAAGAAATCAAGCAACAAGGTTATCTTCTTGAAGAAATTCACAAGATCAATACTGAAAGTAATAACCTTCATTCCTCTAGTAATGATATGAAGGATTAAGTTGCTCACGGAATAAAAATAAGATTAGATTCTTATTTAGAGAAAATAGACATCAATGTTTTGATTTTCAATCATTGTATAAGGTCTATTTTGAATAAAATAATTATTTATGAATAAAATTATTATTTTATAATTTTTCTTGTGATAGTTATCGATTACATAGCATATGAATGGATGTTCATATTTTTGCTATGTGTATTTTCTTTATGGGATGTCTGATTTCGGTTTTCATTAACCTTAATATTCGATCTCATATGAAGTAACCCTTATGGTTTGTGTGGATTTTTGATTTAGCGGGATTAAGTTCTATCCCATGTTGGTAAACTCTATCAAAGGATTATAAGGTGTTCCAATTGAAACTCATATGTGAAAAGTCACAATATGTTGAATCAATTTATGTTTACATGAGTTGCGTTTAGCATAACATATGTGTTTCGGGTTTTCAACTTTTGTTATTGGCAAACATTAGTTAAAACCATTTCAAACTTTATCTGGTAAAGGTTTCTTTTGTTGTTATTCTTTTGTTCTTGCGAGAGAATGACAACACATTGGGGGAAAGTTCTTATTTGAACTTGCGCTTAATGATATGTCTTTCTGGGGAGAAGAGGCTGCGGAAATTGAGGTAATGAATTTGTTAGTTAATCATTTTCCTGTTTAAGAAAAGCCTGTTTATATTGCATATATTTTGCTTTTGCTTAACAAAATTTCGGTACAATTGTTCAATCGTTTCTGGTTAAGACAAATTGTGTCAATTTATTTGGTTTATTTTTTGGTATCTTCTTTATTGTTAGGTATCAAGTGTTTTTGCTTAACGAAATTCGGTGAAATTGTGGTGCTATAATGTTTATGTTTGTTTCAATTGCTTCCGGTTAAGAAAATAATTGTGCAAGTCAATTTATTTTGGTTTGTATGTATTGTTTATGGCTTAACAAAAATACGGGATCATTTGTTTTGTCCAAATTGATTCTGGATAAGAGAAACTATGTTTATTCTGATCTTAATTAGACTTATCAAATTGGAGGATTCGTATAGTTGAGACCAAGTGAACTATCCTAGTTACCTAGTTTCCTCAGTATCCCTATGCCTACAACCAATATTTCCAACACACGTGAATCCTAAGATAGAGGCTTCTATCTTGAGTTGCTTCAGCCGTTGTGAAGACTTCAATCACTCAACTACTTTGGATCGCCTTCCGGAACAGAAAAGGACTAATCTGTTCGTAAACCACTCTTTCGATCTCAAGAAGTAAATCAGAGATTATAGTCGAGTTCAACAAAGGCTCTTCCGTTTAAATTTTATAAACTCCTTTGTTAGGTAAGATCTACCAAGATCTAGGTTATCAAGATAACCATACACATGTATAAAAACTATCAGATTCGGATACTGAAGAATACCAACAAATGATAGCTTGTCGATATAATACGACTTATCAATTAGTTATATATCAAAGATAAACAAGATCTAGTCAGATCCCAGCCGAAGTTAAATCACAAAGATACGAAACCAATAAGAAATCTTCTTGTATATAAATCTTCAATGTTTCTTCTGTACCTGCACAACCAAACTTGAATCCAAATTATGATCGATCACATACAAAATAGAGTCTGTTAACAATGAATGATCACAAATCAACATTCATATCTGTAAAACATATCTGAACAACCATTAATCCCTTGATCTAGTTTGTGTGACCTTATGTCATAAGAGAAGGCTCTCAAGAATAATCAAACTAGGTGCAATCAAGGTTGTTAGTCAATCAAATAAATAAGTGAAAACTAAAACAACAATGCAGATTCTAGTTTCCCACCAACGGTACTATCTAGACACTTGTTGGTCCCACAAAAGACTTTAAACTAGTGGACGTAAGAGATTTCGCCTAATTAGGTTACTTTCCTCTCCAGGATAGTATTACTTGTAATACTATTATTCGTAGACAACAATGACTAAAAAATAAAGTGTCTGCCTCAGGATAAGTTTGTAAGGAGAACAAACTTCACTATTTATCGACCAAGGTAGATTGGAAACCAAGGAATTCCCATAACCGAAAAATATTCTCAAGATATGCAATAAACTCGTAAATTCGGTTTTGTTTAATTTCAAACGATGTCGAAATATAATACCTAAATCCCTTATAGATACAACTCAATATTAGCTAGCATACAAGATACTTAACTAGTATATCTTCCAGCGTGAAAAAGCGGGGGTCTAACAACACCACCCAATATTTCGCTTAGCAATCAGTATGGACAAACTCGAATATACTTTTAAGAGAATCAACAAGACTCAATCAATTAAAAGTATATCAACGAGTTTATATCTCTCTCTTGTTTTGATTTACTCGAGCTATTAGAAATCCGCGAGTCTTTAATCAAACACAAGGAATAACTCGGATGGTACCAAAGACCAATATCCAAGGATCAATCAATGACAATCAACAACCAAAGGTTGGATTACTCTAAGTGATGATATAACGCACAACCTGTATTATATCTATTATATAAACAAATATAATGCGGAAAAAAATAACACAGACACCAGAAGTTTTGTTAACGAGGAAACTGCAAATGCAGAAAAACACCGGGACCTAGTCCAGATTGAATACACACTGTATTAAGCCGCTACAGATACTAGCATACTCCAAGCTAACTTCGGACTGGACTGTAGTTAAAACCCAATCAGTTTCCCACTGATCCAAGGTACAGTTGCACCCCTACGCCTCTGATCCCAGTAGGATACTACGCACTTGATTACCTTAGCTGATCTCACCCACAACTAAGAGTTGCTACGAACCAAAATCGCAGGCTTTGACAATAAACAAATCTGTCTCACACAGACAAGTCTATCAAAGGATCAATTTGTCTCCCACAGAAAAACCCTAAAGTTTTTGTTTCGTCTTTTGATATAAAATCAAGGTGAACAGAAACCAATTGATAATCCGGTCTTATATTCCCGAAGAACAGCCTAGATTAATCAATCACCTCACAACAATCTTAATCGTATGGTAGCGAAACAAGATGTTGCGGAATCACAAACAATGAGACGAAGATGTTTGTGATTACTTTTTATATCTTGCATATCAGAGAGGTTAATCTCAAGCCAATAAATCTGATTGTACTCGTACGATAGAAGATGCAAGATCAGATCACACAACTACAATAAGAGTAGTATCGGTCTGGCTTCACAATCCCAATGAAGTCTTTAAGTCGTTAACCTGGTTTTAGAAGAAGAAAACCAAAGGTTAAAGGAGAACCGACTCTAGCACGCAAACTAGTATCACACATAAATTGTGGGGGTTAGTTTTGCACAAGGCTAGATGTCTCCTTTATATAGTCTTTCAAATCAGGGTTTCTCCTTGCTCACAAAGCAAACACTATCCACCGTTAGATGAAAACCTAATTTAGATTCAAGCTAATATATCTCAACCATTAGATCGAAATCTTAGCTTGTTATACACAAATGAAGTGCACGCTTTTAGGTTTGTTAACCGTAACCAAACGTTGCATTGTTGGTTCAACAATAGTCAACCAAAAGGTTAGCCATTTGAGCATTTCATACCAACCATTTTCTTCTTCACCATAACTAGTTCAAATGACTCATATGAACTAGTTAGAGAGTTGTTCAATTGCAAGGAAATATCATATACTACACAAGACACAATTGAAGCAAAGATGATTTGATTCACATGAATCGGTTCATGAACTTTATAGCCACGGTTTGCAAAAGCATTCCTTAGTCTTTATAAGTTTAAGTTCAGAAATCATCTTCAAATATATAACCTTTCTCAAGTTCGCATACTAGGTTCGCGGACTTAAGGTACTGGATAGAGTTTACAAACTCCAGCAGAAATTATCGGGTTTGAGAACATTGCCGGTTCGCGGACTGGGTTCGCGGACTTGGCTCACGCAAGCAGTTTGTTAACTCCAGCAGAAATTCTCGGGTTTGAGAACTTCGGAAGTTCGCGGACTGAGTTCTCGGACTTGGCTACTAGCCATTCTTCCAGTATAGGACTTATGCACATTTGTGTTTCCACAACATACTTATGTCCATCATTGGTTTTGTAATCTAAACTCCCATTCCAATCATTGAAATATTCTTAGATAACGTTATATAGTTGTTACACTATTTCTCGTCAAAGCAATTTTCAAGATGACTGGAACATATCATGACTTGCGTCACTAGGTAAAGAAAAACATGTTCAAATCGAAACGCTTACCAACACATATTTCGAGATATAGATAGGCGAGGTATACTCGGCTCGAAATACCAAATGTGTATAATCTAAGTCTATATATATAGCACACGACTTTTGTCTCAAGAAGTAGGAGATAGGATAGATAGACTTTTGAGTGACAGATAAGTTCAAGTCTTCACATACCTTTTTGTCGAGAAGTTCCACCGGTTCCTTGAGTAGTTCTTCCACTTGTATGATGAATCTCCATGAAGTCCTTGAGCTCAACTACACTTACTATCCTAGTCTGAGACTTAGCTATAATATACTAGAAATCAAGACTTATAGTTTTGATCACTAACATTGACAAACATGCTTGAGATAGCAACGCATGCGAGTTCGACCGAGCAGTGCTCTAACAATCTCCCCCTTTGTAAATTTTAGTGACAAAACTATCAATACATATGAAATACAAAAAGATAATGAAACCTTAGTAGCTTCTATTCCATATGTCTAATCTTCAACATTCCTCGAAATCTTTGTCACTTCCAAGTACTCCAATGATCCCAAAGGTTGTAAGTTTAGCATCACCGTTGTTGAAGATCCATAGCTATAACAATGAGAAAGCATTGGTCTCGATCATTGTTATATAGTGTCGTAGTATTATTACACAGTGTCAAAGTCCAATTGTATCACAACTTTAACAATAATACTATGGTGATATGTATCACTCCCCCTTAGTCAATACTCCATCTCACATGGAAACCACTCCCCCTTACATAATGATCCGAAAACCATATGTATTTGTAGTGTGAACTACATATTAATTCTCCCTCTTTTTGTCAATAAAATTGGCAAAGGTACAAGAACGGGATCATAATGAAATTTTCGTAAGAGACATTTCATGACTAAAAGAAAATAATACACATCATCTTATTTAGATGCAATCATATAGCCGAATCTAATAGCATTCATCAAGGAGTTTAAAGATACAAGATAACCCCTCTAAAATTCCACAATCGCACACCTCTCAAGATATGACCATTAAGTACAAGTTCAAAACAACTCTCCCCCATTAGATGTCATTCCCAAGGGAACAACAAGAGCGACCTTAATTTTGAAAGAAAAGAAGGATTTTTAGTGGACACCAAAAACCATGAGAATGATTTTCTATATCCAAAAGCTCAATCAAATTAATCACAAGTAGACCCATGATTAATTTAATCGGAATACGCAATCAAATTAAACACACAAGGTAATCAACTTAATCGATTATGCTCAACATAAGTAAACTTACAGAACATATGACTAACATAACCATTAGAAAATGATTAGGATAGTCGTTCATATACTCAACACAAGGAAACTTATGAAATATACAAATACTCAACTAGACTAATTACAAGAGAACCCATAATTAATCTAATTGGAATACACAATTAAACTAATCCCAAAAGTAATCAATTTAACTGACATTTGTTTTGCTCGACATAAGAAAACTTACGGAGAAATAACTAAATAACCAAACATGATGATTAATTTAGTTTACAAATGCTCAACATAAAAAACCTTACGGAACAACCAACCAAGCTAATCAAAATTAATCAACTTAGTTGTATCTTGCTCAACATAAGACACATTACGGAGCCTCACATTAATACATAAAATATGAATCAGTGAAGATCAATATTGTGGAATACATAAGGATTCATTCTATTTTCCATCACTATTTGCATAACGACAATAATAGACATAATCCTTGAAAACTAAAGATTTTAACCTATCTTTCATCAAAGAATTGACAATATAGGCTTAAATTTTGTATATGTCAAAAGTATATTCATCCTTTTACCAGTACGTGAATACCGATCACAAACGACTTTACTTTTGACAAAATATGGGACAACATAGTTCATGGACGTAAACACCAATATCCCATAACAAATTGCAATATATCAGATCAAAAAGATTAAATACTGCAAAACATCATCCTCCAAATATTTTTAGAATTTAAACCAAATAAACCTAAAAAAGACACAAGAAGATGAAAATAATAGCTATGTGTAGTCACAATCATTGCTATTCAAAGCACTAGTTATTCTTCCAACTAAACCAAAAAGAAGACATACTAGGCAACAATATCTTTGAGAAATTCCTTATCATTCCCGAACTCCTTTTCGTAAACAACCATTCGAATATAAGGTTCGTGGAGGAATGAGTCAATACCAACAAACCATCTTGGCTGATGATGTCGAACCAGGGCCTTCTGAATTTCCAAAGATCTTAAAACGCAAGTCTTTATTTCACTAATCTCCTTTCTTACTTCCTTCAACTCATCAAGAACATCGGAAAACTTCTGAGAGTTAGAAGGGACATCCCTTGGCTTTCTTGTATTCCTCCTCTTTCTTTTCAAGGAAGGAGTTACTGGAGATTTCTCTTTTTCCTTGATTGATAGCTTAACAATCATATTGACATCTTTTTCATCCAAAGACATGATGCTTAGAGAAAAGTTATAAACAACTTGTTTTTGTGAGTGGAATTCACAATCTCATCAAGCAGTCTTCATACATAAAAGATATCATAGAGGAAAAAGAAATGTAGGGTTCGCAACCTTTAAGCAGGTTCGTAGACGCCCAATTCTAAACCCTATAAAGAGTAGAATTGTCGATAATAACTCTTTACTTTATTCTGATAGACAAACATCTTAAGAAAAGAAAGAAAAAAAACTTTCCTAAAGCCTGATTGGTACACAACCTTGTTTCTTTTGATCAGGCACATGAGACAAGATTTACCTAACAACACAATCAATTTGTGTTGTGGTGAACAACCATTTGTCCATCATTTTCCTCTAGAAAGGAATCCTCAGACTTCTGTATATCAAAGCGATTTGACCATACTTTCTTCTCTAATGATCTTATTTTGTCTTTGGAAACCAACTTCTTAGACGAAGATAAAATCCTACATACCTCAGCAGTCTTCTAAGCAAGTTTAAGCTTCCTTGCCAATCGATTTGATCTTCGTTGGAGTTTGTTGGCGTGCCTCACTTGATGTTTGTACTTGTAACATCTTGATAGTTCGTGACCCTTGTGAGAACAAAACGAGCACGTCAAACTTGGATAGTATTTAGGCATCTATAGTGTGAAAGCAGTCAGACACATAGTAGATCCTGAAACATGACAACCAGAGTTTCCAAAGGATGGGTCAATTGATTCTTCCAGCTTGATTGGATTCTCTTCTTCACCGAAACCATCAAGGTTGATATATGTATTGCTACAATTATCAAAATCAATGTTTTCACATAGAAGACCAACACTTGATTTCCTATCTTCATCAGAATCATAGATCTCAGACATCTCATCAAGTGTTACAGCAAGACCTTTGTTCCCAATGTATTTTCTACGATTTGAGCACTCGTTTGCAAAATGACCAAAACCTTTACACTTAAAGCACTGTGGCATGTCCCCATCATCAGCCTCGTCAGCATCCTTGTTTTTAGGAAGGACGTGATTACGAGGTTTATCTGATGACCTAGGTTTGTCTCTTGAAAACTGTTTACTTCTCTTCAATAGAAGATCCCTAAACTGTCTTGTGATCAAGGAGACTGATTTTTCCAGATCTTCATCTGAAAAATCACCCTCAGACTGATCATCCTCAGAGACATAAACACTTTTACTTTTATCAAGTAACTTAGTGTTCTTCTTTGCTTTAAAGGCAACATCCTTTCCGATTTTGGATGTATGCTCATGATCAAAGATCTTTAGCTTTCCAACCAATGTATTTCTGGAAATATTATCAAGGTTATTTCCCTCAATGATGGCATGCTTCTTAGACTCGTATCTAGATGGTAGCGATCTGACAATTTTCATCACAATGTCCTTTTCAGAAATAGTCTTACCCAATGCAAAAGACGCATTAACAATTTCAGACACTCTGTGATTAAACTCATCAAATGTATCTTCATCTGCCATACGAAGGTTCTCCCAATCGGAATTAAGGTTTTGAAGCCTAGCTTCCTTTTCACTGGAGTTTCCTTCAAATACGGTTTCTAAGATATCCCAAGCATCTTTAGACCTAGTGCAATTTGACACATGGTGCTGAAGATTTGGGGTAATGGCATGTATGATGGCATTCAAACCGTCGTAATTTTGCTTTGCAGCAAGTATCTCGGCAGGATTATATCCACCAATATTCTTGGGAACGTTTACATCTCCAACTGCCACAACGGGAGCATCATAGCCATTAACAACATATACCCATGATTCAAAATCACGTGTTTGAAGAAAAGCTCGCATAAAACTTTTCCACCATAAGTAATTAGAGCCATCGAAGACTGGTGGTACGTTAATAGAGATAGCACCTCTGTCCATAGAGTCAGATCGCTATAAACACAGACTTGTAAGGTCTTTAACGTGTTTTCCTGCTCTGATACCAACTTAAAAAGCGGGGGTCTAATAACACCACCCAATATTTCGCTGAGAAATCTGTATGGACAAACTCGAATATACTTTTAAGAGAATCAACAAGACTCAATCAATTAAAAGTATATCAACGAGTTTATATCTCTCTCTTGTTTTGATTTACTCGACCTAATAGAAATCATCGAGTTTTTAATCAAACACAAGGAATAATTTGGATGGTACCAAAGACCAATATCCAAGGATCAATCAATGACAATCAACAACCAAAGGTTGGATTACTTTAATTGATGATCTAACGCACAACCTGTATTATTTCTATTATATAAACAAATATAATGCGGAAAAGAAATAACACAGACACCAGAAGTTTTGTTAACGAGGAAACCGCAAATGCAGAAAAACCTCGGAACCTAGTCCAGATTGAATACACACTGTATTAAGCCGCTAAATACACTAGCCTACTCCAAGCTAACTTCGGACTGAACTGTAGATGAACCGCAATCAGTCTACCACCGATCCAAGGTACAGGTGTACCTCTACGCCTCTGGTCCCAGCAGGATACTACGCACTTGATTACCTTAGCTGATCTTACCCACAACTAAGAGTTTCTACGATCCAAAATCGCAGGCTTTGACAATAAAAAAATCTGTCTCACACAGACAAGTCTATCAAAGGATCAATCTGTCTCCCACAGAAAAACCCTAAAGTTTTTGTTTCGTCTTTTGATATAAAATCAAGGTGAACAGAAACCAATTGATAATACGGTCTTATATTCCTGAAGAACAGCCTAGATTAATCAATCACCTCACAACAATCTTAATCGTATGGTAGCGAAACAAGATGTTGCGGAATCACAAACAATGAGACGAAAATGTTTGTGATTACTTTTTATATCTTGCCTATCGGAGAGGTTAATCTCAAACGAATCAATCTGATTGTACTCGTACGATAGAAGATGCAAGATCAGATCACACAACTACGATAAAAGTAGTATGGGTCTGGCTTCACAATCCCAATAAAGTCTTTAAGTCGTTAACCTGGTTTTAGAAGAAGAAAACCAAAGGTTAAAGGAGAACCGACTCTAGCACGCAAATTAGTATCACAAGTAAGGTGTGGGGATTAGTTTTACACAAGGCTAGATGTCTCCTTTATATAGTCTTTCAAATCAGGGTTTCGCCTTGCTCACAAATCAAACGCTATCCACCATTAGATGAAAACCTGATTTAGATTCAAGCTAATATAGCTCAACCGTTAGATCGAAATCTTAGCTTGTTATACACAAATGAAGTGCACGCTTCTAGGTTTGTTAACCGTACCCAAACGTATGCATTGTTGGTTCAACAATAGTCAACCAAAAGGTTAGCCATTTGAGCATTTCATACCAACCATTTTCTTATTCACCATAACTAGTTCAAATGACTCATATGAACTAGTTAGAGAGTTGTTCAATTGCAAGGAAATCTCATGTACTACACAAGATACAATTGAAGCAAATATGATTTGATTCACATGAATCGGTTCATGAAATTTATAGCCACGGTTTGCAAAAGCATTCCTTAGTCTTTATAAGTTTAAGTTCAGAAATTATCTTCAGATATATAACCTTTCTCAAGTTCGCGGACTTAAGGTACTGGATAGAGTTTACAAACTCCAGCAGAAATTCTTGGGTTTGAGAACATTGCCGGTTCGCGGACTGGGTTCGCGGACTTGTCTCACACAAGCAGTTTGTTAACTCGAGCAGAAATTCTTGGGTTTGAGAACTTCGGAAATTCGCGGACTGAGTTCTCGGACTTGGCTACTAGCCATTCTTCCAGTATAGGACTTATGCACATATGTGTTTCCACAACATACTTATCTCCATCATTGGTTATGTAATCTAAACTCTCATTCCAATCATTGAAACATTCTTAGATAACGTTATATAGGTTTTATACTATTTCTCTTCAAAGCAATTTTCAAGATGACTGAAACATATCATGACTTGCGTCACTAGGTAAAGAAAAACATGGTCAAAGCGAAACGCTTACCAACACATATTTCGAGATATAGATAGGCGAGGTATACTCAGCTTGAAATACCAAATGTGTATAATCTAAGTCTATATATATAGCATACAACTTTTGTCTCAAGAAGTAGGAGATAGAATATACAGAATTCTGAGTGACAGATAAGTTCAAGTCTTCACATACCTTTTTGTCGTGAAGTTCCACCGGTTCCTTGAGTATTTCTTCCACTTGTATGATGAATCGCCATGAAGTCCTTGAGCTCAACTACACTTACTATCCTAATCCGAGATTTAGTTATAATAGACTAGAAATCAAAACTTATAGTTTTGATCACTAACATTGACAAACATGCTTGAGATAGTAACGCATGCGAGTTCGACCGAGCAGTGCTGTAACACAGCAATATGTTTTTCTTGCTGAAAAAACAAAACATATACATTCAAAAATCTTAAAAAAATGTTTCTCAAACATTTCTGTTTAGGATCTGACCTCGAGTATCAAGGAATATCTTTGAATAATAAGAGATAAGATTTGTGCACATGTGTTTGAGGGTGAAAACGATTTTTGCTGATACTGGTAATTTCGGGTGTGTGGGTGAGAAACGAGTTTAAACCCTAAACAATGTACTGCAAGGGAGTACTTTAGGTTCCAGATATCAATCTGTACAAATCTGTCCTAAACCAAGAAATGGTCGTTCCAGACTTGCTTCGGTCACAAAGTGAAGGAGAAGGGTTGGTTTTGGGGAGGGAAGTGAAGAGAGTGTTGATACCAGAATAGTTGATTCTGGAAGAGTAGTTATTTCACGACTTGTATCAGAAAGTGGGAAGATAACAGATGGAAAGCTAGCACATATTTTTTGAGTGTTGTATCCTCCTGACCTGAACTTGTTGTTCGGTGGAAATAGGTAAGACCTATTTATACAAGTCGAAGTGAAACGTACTCTGGTCTCGTAAGAAATGGAAAACGGATGAGTAAATGGGAGGATGTGGTAACCGGTAACGTCTGGAATTGATGTTCCATAAAATAAAGTGTTTCACCATTACTCCATGTATTTACTAACCGCCTCATCCTTATGACACTGTCTTATAACGGGCATAGTGTACGCCGCACGCTGTAAACCGCCAAACCAATACCCAATGAGAATCCCCCAGTTTATGACATGTGTTGATGTCTCGAGTGTTTTCGTGGAAAACATGTAGCATGTTGTTGTTCGACAAGTTGATCTTGGAAGACTTGCCGGCTCGGTGGTGACCTTCGACGGTTGAGATTTGCATCTAAGATGGAAGGGTGGACGTTGATTGTCGCACGCCTTCGTTTTGGTAGCCGTGAAGGGAAGGACGGCATGGCATGGCTTAGGAACGGCAAGGTGGATGGCGCGGCATGCCATTGGCACATGTTGCATCGTCGGCATGCCTTGGCATGGTTTAGGCGCGGCCAAACTAGGGTTTTGGCGTTGAGCAAAAGGTTACCATGCGTTGGTTTGTGACCTTGGACGGCTGAGATTTGCATCTAAGATGAAAGGGTGGCCGTTGATTGTCGCACGCCTTCGTTTTGGCAGCCGTGAATGAAAGGCCGTCATGGCATGGTTTAGGCGCAGCAAGGTGGATGGTGTGGCATGCCATTGGTACATGTGGCATGGTCGGCATGCCTTGGCGTGGTTTAGGTGCGGCCAAACTAGGGTTTTGGCGTTGGGCCAAAGGTTACCATGCGTTGTTTGGCGACCTTGGATGGCTAATATTTGCATCTAAGATGGAAGGGTGGTCGTTGATCATCGCACACCTTCGTTTTGGTAGCCGCATAGAGAAGGCCGGCATGGTATGGCGCGGCAAGGTGGTTAGCATGCCATTGGCACATGTGGCATGGCATGCCTTGGCGTGGCCAAAACTAGGGTTTGGGCCAAAGGTTACCATGCGTTGTTTGGCGACCTTGGACGGCTAAGATTTGCATCTAAGATGGAAGGGTGGCCGTTGATCATCGCACGTCTTCGTTTTGGTAGCCGCATAGGGAAGGCCGACATGGTATGGTGCAGCAAGGTGGTTGGCATGCCTTGGAACGGAGGTGCGGCTGGCATGGGATGCCATTGGCGCAGTGGTGCGGCTGGCATGGTTGGCATGCCTTGGCGCGGAGATGTGGCTGGCATGGTAAGCCATTGGCACAGTGGTGTGGCTGGCATGGTTGGCATGCCTTGGCGCGGTGACGTGGCTGGCATGGTCTGCCATTGGCACCGTGGTGCGGCTGGCATGGTTGGCATGCCTTGGCGCGGTAGCATGAGAATTAGGGTTTGGCATAGATGATATCAGTCAGTGTTAAGGGTTCTGCCGTGGAACATGACCCATGTAAAAAAAAATAGTACCCCGATAATTCTTACGTAAGCATGCTGATTGATTCAATAAATGTGCTAATGGTCATAGTGACATCATGTCAGATGTACAGTTTTATGATTTTGACCCTAATCTAAAAACCACCATCAACATTAAGTCCCCTGCTTATCTCGGAACAGGAGCATTGTTGCGAGGTAAGCATAAGATGGTGACAGGCGAGGACAAAATCGAAATGACAAGTCGTGAAAAGATGGTCAAGAAGACCCGACTAACCTTTTTCGAGAGATAAGAAGAGTTCGAGCCGCAGGCGTTGGTCTGCTTGGAATGGGAGACGCATGCGTTGGTCGGCTTAGAATGGAGGAAACTGGCTTCGGTCAGCGGAATGGTGGAAACTGTCTTCAGTCCGCAGAATGGTGTAAACTGGTTTCAGAACTTCGGCTACCAAATGATGGTGATGAAGCTGGAACTTCGGTTATCAAATGGTAGTGATGGCGCCTGGCAACTTTGTCGAAATCAGGGTTTGGGATACCGAAACCCTAATTAGCGCTCCTTACTAAAATTCTTGTACAATTCTTGTACGAACTCGGATTTTGACGGTCCGCCCATCCATCTGACTAGAAACGAATTTCCTATCTCCGTACGCGGGAATATTTAGGTTTTGAGATCGTTTAGGAGGTTAAACGGCCCGACAGTGAAACTCAGGAAGAATTCAGGAGGGATGTTGCGGGCCCGGGGTAGCATAGTCGCGTCGAGTCATCTTTTCCCGTTCATGGAGCAAGAAGGGAACTTTATTCTTTGCAAAACTCTAGAAACTCCGTCCTTATGAAAAGAGGTATTGACATTCTTCTGTTTTCTGTTGATCGTTTGTATCCGCGCTTTCGTGTGCAGTGTCTCTCCAGTGGATTCCAAAATTTACCAAACTCCATTGCATTCTTGGGACGGATGGAATATATGCTCGGCAACGATCATGTCAGGGTTAATCTTGGAGATTGTGGTTGCGGTGTCGGTCCATCCTCGACTTTAGGTTGTTCAGTGCATGGACCTTCTGATCCTGATGATGATGTGTTGTGAATGCTTGTATGGTCGAAAACTTCTGGCGCCACCGGATGAAATAGGGAGACGTTCCGTTGCCGATGTGCTGCTATCAAATCTTCTAGGACTTTGTTCCAAGAGACATCCTTCGAACCATCTTCTGAATCTTGGACTATCGTATGGAATGAGATGTAGTAAGAAGTCCCCAGTTATACTTCGGTTTGTTCCGATGGCTGGTGCGATTGGAAAAGACACACAAAATACTTGCAAGTATACAAGGCCAAGTTTTAGTATAGAAAGTAAGAATGGGATCAGTCCACAGGGAGTGGGAGCATACAAGAAATTATCCTAAGCTATCAATGGGTGCAAAGCACTATGGCAGTGAGCAAGGCAAGGTAATATGGCAGATGCAAAGAACCAAAACAGTTAACAAACCAAAGCAGTTAACACAAGATGGCAAAACAGCAAAGATTAAATGGCAGAGGATATAAAATAAAAATAGCAGGGAACCAAGGCTGTAAGACAAGGGCAGGGGGAGTTTGTGCACTGATTTCAGTGCACAACAGCTACAAATTGCAAGAAATTAAACAAGCAAAACAGGTAAGGAGATAAACTGAACAGGAAGCAAAACAGAACTGAATTTAAGTGACTGTAAAAGGGATTGTGGCTAAGATAAGGGCTTAGAATCCACCTTTGTGTCCTAGCCAAGCAATGTGATCCTAGGTTGAGTTGAAAATCCTATGCATACATCTAGAATGGGAGGAAAACTAATTTGCTCACTAGTTTGCCCCTAGCATTGACTGTCTTTTGACAGAACAATCAATCACAGGCACTATGAGCATCAATCTCTTCCCATTGCTCAATCAAAACAGACAACAGGATAACTATCCTAGCAATTCACCATTTGACAATGCACTAGGCTTCATCTGAGCCTCAGCCTAATGCAGTTTAGCTCATGCTAAACATGTAACTAGCAATAACATTCATTGAGTATGATAATTCAAGCAACATTCAACTTTCGAGATAATTGAAAACAACATGCACACATTCACTGTTAACTGCATAAGAAGAACTGAAATTGGAATTGCATCAAAATAAATTTGTTTCAATTCTCTACTGGCTAGTCCAGAGATGCCCAATTTTACAACCCCTAACACCCTTTTATAGTTACAGCCAAAAAAAAAAACCTAAAATCCCCAAATCAGTGAAATTAGGGTTTTACAAAAAATCCTTACCTAATCTCTGAAAACGATTGATAGCTCTCACCCATGCTTCCTTGTCGTCTGCTGATACTACCCATGCCTTCGATTTATTCTCTAACCTCACCTATTTCATCAACTCCTAACCTAGGGTTCCTGTAAGATGAAACGATTAGGAGGTGATGTAATAAGTGGCTAGAAAAGTAGGTCTAAGTGATGATGGCTCGAGTGGTGATGGTTGAATGATTTGGGGGGAGAAGATGGTGGAGTGATTTGGGGGAGAAGATGGTGGTGATGGAGACAGCGTCGCTGTTTCAGAAGAGGGGAAGAAGGAGATGGCTCGATGGGTTTTGGCAGAAGGGTGCGTTTGGTGCGGGTAATAGGGTTAGGTTGCTTAGGTGTTAAACGGGATCATCAAATTTGATGTTTTGTGAAGGGAATCCGTGGGATGATAACTTCTGAAACGGATCTAACGGCGATGGAGACAGATTATGAGCGACCGTTGGATGCAAAAATACAACGAAACTAACGGCTCAAGATGGAGTTAGGTGCTGTAGTGTTGGTAAGGTGCATCGAAATCTGATGCATGATGACGCAGCGACCGTTGGATGATGGAATGGATCCAATCTTACGGTTAAGAAGGAAAACGGGTTTGGGTATTGAATTTTGGGTTTAGGATATGGATTTGGGCTTAGGAATTGGATTTGGGCTTAGGTAATCTTGAGCCCACTTCTTCTTTAAGAACAATTTCTTCCTTTTTAAGCCCATTTTTATCCTTGAGTCTTCCATAACACATTCTTCACTTCTTTTCCGCTAGAGATTCCACCGGCTTTCTCCCGTGTCTTTGCTCTTTTGGCTCCGCAACTCATCTAGTCTTTATTTGGTACCTAAAAATACAAAATTAATTAATAAAAATATTTATTCTTGAAAACAATGAAAATACAGAATATGGGATAAAATGTAGAATTAATGCACAAAAGATGAGTTAAATGCCAAGAAAATATATAGAAATATGCACTTTTTAGCACTCATCAAATACCCCCAAACCTGAATTTTACTTGTCCTCAAGTAAAACAAAACTAAGGAAATCCTACCTATACCACTGTCGCTGGTCTCTCGAATGCATTTAGCATATGCACTAAGCCTTTTAAACCACTAAGTGTCCCTAGTGGACGA
This sequence comes from Papaver somniferum, assembly GCF_003573695.1. NCBI lineage: Eukaryota > Viridiplantae > Streptophyta > Magnoliopsida > Ranunculales > Papaveraceae > Papaver > Papaver somniferum. Next base: position 52,908,741 of record NC_039361.1, read on the forward strand.
GTGAAGTCTCGTGAAGGTTTGCTTAGAACGTACCTACAAAGTTCTAGGTCAAAATATAAGCTCAGATTCCATCAAATGTGACATGTGCAAGACAGTTTAAGCTCACAGCAAAATGGAGATGTCAATCTAGCTATCAAAGGCACAATCCTAGCACTGATAACAAATAAAGACATGTGATAAGAGTGTAAAGTGTATCTACACATGTGTAAAGAAAGATCGGAGTTATGACTACTAATCACCAAGAGATAGTTTCTCAGGCTAAGAACCAAGGTCGAAATCTAGCTAGCTGTCCGGACTTTACGAGAATTGTGAATGAGTTGGAGGTATTTCACAATTACTCGCGTTGTACATCAATGGCATACACCCTTCCTTGCTTATTACAATAAAACAAAAGATGACTCTTTACATGACTCTTATTTACATTGACTACTCTCTTTTATTTTTGGAACAAGAGAGATGGAATTGATAAATACTTGATTGATTTTTTTTTTTTTTTTTTTGATACATGACAAAAAGAAACAAAAATTACATGACACTTTGCAAGAGGTAGCCCTTTTTGATGCACCCAGTTAAATTCGATGGTTGTTTTCTTAATGTAACCTCCACCTTCTATCCCAACCAACCAAAGAACAAGCTAGTCAAGTTTCGTTCAGTATTCTAAAGTGATTGGCAATCGTAACTTCCTATAAACACCTTGAAGATCGAGGCATACATGTATTGGTAGATCGTGCGCGTGCAATTTCTTATCACTATGTGAATTGTGCTAGAATCAGGGTGCCTAAATATCTAGACTAAGACTCCTAATAATTACATATTTGCACAAGAGTCAACATTTCAAGGTAAATGAGCTCCATTTTTATGTTTGTTTTTTCAATTTTTAATTTTTTATTTGATTTTTCAATTTTTTTTGGAATTTTTCAATTTTTTCAAAAGATGGAGTTTTGTTTTCAATTATGGCATATTATCGTGGTATCTACTCTATACCCCCAAACCTAAACTAAACATTGTCCTCAATGTTTAAAAATATGGAAAGAATTAAAATCAACATATGGAAAGGGACATGCTGAGTAGAGTAAAAGGAGAGAGAATACCCGATTTCGGCGAAAGCGATTAAAACTCCGTTTCAAGGCAAAATCCACATATTAGAGTCACAATGGATGAGCACAAAATATATACAAAAGGAAATTTAACTAACACATTATCTACAAGAAAATTTGGTTTTTAATGGGATTGGACTTTTTGGGAAAAATTTGGTTTTGTCGGGATGAAAACTTTTTGGTTATTTAGGGAAAGAGTGGACCAGTTTAGTCCACATAGACCGGGTCCTCCAGGTTGGTTGTTTCAATGTCGGGTGGAAATGGCTCAAGGAATGGCTTTAATCTCTGCCCGTTGACTTTGAAAACGTTCTTGTTGGAAACATCCTCCAGCTCTACAGCTCCATGAGGAAAAACTGTGCGTACTAGGTACGGACCCTTCCATCTGGAACGCAGTTTTCCTGGAAAAAGATGTAATCGGGAGTCATACAGCAAGACTTTCTGACCAGGAGTGAAGGATTTTAGGATACGCTTGTCATGAAACATCTTCATCTTCTGCTTGTACAGCTTGGCACTGTCATAAGCCTCATTCTAATTCTTCAACTCGTTGAGTTGAAGTTTCCGTTGTGCACCCGCCTTGTCGAGAGAAAAGTTAATTCTTGATGCCCAGTAAGCTCGATGTTCTAATTCCACAGGAAGTGCACGGCTTTCCATACACAGACGATAGGGGGACATGCCAATTGGTGTCTTATAAGCTGTTCTATAGGCCCACAAAGCATCATTCAATCTCAATGACCAATCTTTCCTGGACGGGTTGACCGTCTTCTCCAGAATGTGCTTAATTCCCTATTAGAAACTTCCACTTGTCCACTAGTCTGAGGGTGGTACGGAGTAGCAACCTTGTGAGTTATGCCATACTTGCGTACTAAAGACTCAAAGTACTTGTTGCAGAAATGTGAACCACCGTCACTGATATAGCTCTAGGGGTACCAAAACGTGAAAATATGTTTCCTTTAGAAATGAAAGTACCACCTTGTGGTCATTTGTTCTGGTTGCTATGGCTTCTACCCACTTAGAAACGTAATCAACTGCGACTAGGATGTACAACTTGCTGTCAGACATGGGAAATGGACCCATGAAGTCGATCCCCCAAACATCAAAAATCTCACAATCAAATGGGGTTCAATGGCATCATGTTTCTCCTCGAAATGCTTCCTAGTTTTGACAGCGTTCACAAGCAAACAATAATCATCAGCTCCTGAACAATGATGGCCAATAGAATCCACACTGCAAGATCTTTGCAGCGGTTTTCTTGGCACTGAAATGGCCTCCACATGCTTGGTCATGACAGAAAGATATCACATCTTTCTGTTCAGTGTTGGGGACACATTCCTAATGATTTGGTCTGGGCAGTACTTAAACAAATATGGGTCATCCCAAAGGAAATGTTTAACTTCAGCCAGGAATTTAGAGCGGTCTTGTCTCGACCAACGTGAGGGCATCCTACCTGTAGCGAGGTAGTTAACAATATCAGCAAACCAAGGAAGGTCTGAGATAGACATCAGCTGTTCATCTGGGAATGATTCTCTAATCAGCTCAAATTCATCAATAGACTCTAAAGTTAATCTAGACAAATGATCAGCAACCACATTCTCACAACCTTTCTTATCACGGATTTCGAGATCGAATTCCTGTAATAATAGTATCCATCGAATAAGGCGAGCTTTAGCATCCTTCTTGGAAAGAAGATACTTCAAAGCCGCATGGTCTGTGTATATGATGATCTTAGACCCTATCAGATAAGATCTAAACTTGTCTAATGCGAAAACGACGGCAAGCAATTCCTTCTCGGTAGTTGAATAATTGAGTTGGGCATCATTAAGGGTTTTGCTAGCATAGTATATCACATATGGTAGTCTATCAACTCGCTGTCCTAAAACAGCACCAACAGCATAATCAGAGGCATCACACATAAGTTCGAACGGAAGCTTCCAATCGGGTGGTCGGACTATAGGAGCGGTGGTGAGAAGGGTTTTTAATTCCTCCCATGCCTTCACACAAGCAGCATCGAAATTGAAGGCAACATCTTTGGAGAGAAGACTGCACAGAGGTCTGGAGATTTTGCTGAAATCTTTGATGAATCGCCGGTAAAAACCAGCATGACCTAGAAATGATCTGATCTCCTTCACAGAGCGAGGTTGTGGTAGATGTTGAATGAGGTCAACTTTAGCTTTATCCACTTCAATTCCTTTTTCTGAGATGATGTGTCCTAGAACTATTCCTGAATTCACCATAAAATGGCATTTTTCCCAATTTAGAACAAGGTTCTTTTCTTTACATCTGGATATCACGAGGGCAAGATGCTTCAAACATTCGTCAAACGAGGAACCAAAAACAGAGAAATCATCCATAAAGATCTCGAGAAAACTATCTATCATGTCAGAAAAAATGCTCATCATGCAACGCTGAAAAGTAGCAGGTGCATTACACAACCCGAAGGGCATACGTCTATAAGCAAACGTCCCAAATGGACACGTGAATGTAGTTTTTTCCTGATCTTCCGGAGCAATGTGAATTTGGTTATAACCGGAAAAGCCATCTAGAAAACAGTAGTGACTGTGTCCAGACACACGTTCTAGCATTTGGTCAATGAAAGGGAGCGGGAAGTGATCCTTCCTTGTTACTGTGTTCAACTTCCTGTAGTCGATGCATACTCGCCATCCTGTGGTTGTACGAGTAGGGACTAATTCATTCTTGTCGTTCTGAACTACAGTAATGCCTGACTTCTTAGGCACAACTTGAATGGGACTAACCCATTTGCTATCAGGTATTGGGTATATGATACCCGCATCAAGTAGTTTCAGGATCTCTCCTTTGACTACATCTCTCATGTTAGGATTAAGTCTCCTTTGCATTTCCCTCGATGGTTTGGCATTCTCTTCAAGGTTAATGTGGTGCATGCAAATGGTGGGACTAATTCCTTTGAGATCTGAGATGGTCCATCCTAAGGCCTCTTTGTGTTCCTTAAGTACTTCTAAAAGCTTACTTTCCTGTTCCGTGTCTAAACATGATGAAATAATGACAGGTAAAGTATCAGAAGAACCTAGGAATGCGTACTTCAACGTACTAGGCAATGTTTTCAATTCAAGCTTGGGTGGCTCAACAATGGATGGAACGAGCTTGGAATCAGAGAGTAAGGGTGGTTCCACTTCATATTTCTTTCAGTGACGTCCATTTGAGGTACAGATTCGAGCAGAGATAGGACGTCACTACAGTATGCATCATCATAGGAATCTGAGTTAAAGTTCTCCATACATGCTTGAAAGGGGTCGACGGATAGAATGTTAGTCAACGAATCTTGTATTAATCCTTCAATCATATTAACTTCATGCACATCATCATCATCAAGATTCACAGGTTGTTGACTAATATCGAACACATTCAATTCTACCGTCATGTTGCCAAAAGACAGTTTCAACACTCCATTACGACAATTAATGATGCGTTGGACGTAGCCAAGAAAGGACGTCCTAAGATGACAGGAATGTGACAGTCTGGGTTTTGTACAGGTTGAGTGTCTAAGACAATGAAGTCTACGGGAAAATAGAATTTGTCAACCTTGATCAAAACGTCTTCGACCACTCCACGAGGAATCTTGACAGATCGGTCTGCCAGTTGTAGAGTGATAGATGTTGGCTTCAACTCCCCAAGACCTAACTGCTCATAAACAGAATATGGCAGTAGGTTAACACTTGCACCTAGGTCTAATAACGCTTTATTGACCGTGTGTTCTCCTATAGTGCAAGAAATTGTTGGACATCCTGGATCCCTAAACTTGGGTGGAGTTTTGTTCAGAATGATGGAACTCACCTGCTCAGCTAAGAAAGCACGTTTGTGCACATTGAGCTTGCGCTTTTGAGTACACAAGTCTTTGAGGAATTTGGCATAAGCAGGGATTTGCTTGATTGCTTCAAGAAAAGGAATGTTGATGTTGACTCTCTTGAACAGATCTAACATCTCATGTAATGGGTACTTTTCTGTTGATAGATCAATCTTTGAGGAAATGGGGCAACAGGAGAATGAGTTGGCAAAGGGACATTCACAGCAGTAGAATTGTCAGGCTTTCCAACTTGCTCAGATTCTTTGGTTTTCTGGGGTTGTGGAGACAGCGTGGATTTGTATCAGATTCATTAGGTTCGCCCACTTTGTTCTCGATGACTTTACCACTTCGGAGGGTGGTAATGGCATGGACTTGATCTGGAGAGGTTTCCTTGCAGGATGAAGAGCCTGTTTGAAATACACTCCTTGGATTTTGTTGGGGTTGGCTCGGAAGTTTACCCTTTTCTCTCTCACCTATGGAATCACAGATTTGACCCATTTTGATCAAGACTTTTCTGACTTTGCACCAGACTCTGGAACATTTCCTCTAGGGCGGATAATCTCTTGTCGGTATTGTGTTGAGGATATGATTGTTGTTGAGAGTTTGATTGTTGTTGAGGGTTTCTCGGGTGTTGATAACCTTGATTGTTCTGATATCCCTGATTGTTTTGATAGCTCTGATTGGGTTGAGATGGTCCTCCCTGAGTGGGTCCTTTTGACCATGAAAAGTTAGGGTGGTTTCTCCATCCTGGATTGTAGGTCTGTGAATAGGGGTTATGTTCTTGTTTTTGAAACATGGCATGTGCCTGTTCAAGCCTAGATTCCTGGACTGCAAGCAAATCGGGACAATTTTGGAATTGATGGTTGGGATCGTTACAAGCGGCACATACAGACGAAGCGACATGTTCTCGGAGAGTAGTGGTGGAAGGTTTTGAATTTTTATGTAGTTCTAACTCTTCTAATCTCCTAACTATTGATGCCATGTTTGCTCTTCCCTCGAAATCTGCTTCAATCCTAAAAGCCTTCGCTTCGGATGTAGTCTTTCTGGGTTCACGGATGGATTCCCATGTTGTTGCGTCTTTTCAGCTACTTCAATCAAGAAGTCCCAAGACGCATCAGCAGTTTTGTCTACGAATAGACCATTACACATCGACTCAACCGTTGTTCGGGTGGACACATCTAGACCTTCATACAAAATTTGCACAAGTCTCCATTTTTCAAAACCATGATGGGGACATTGGAGCAATAATTCATTGAATCTCTCCAAGTATCTAGCTAAGGTCTCACCCTCTAATTGCACAAAGCTATTCAGACTTTGACGAATTGTCGCAGTCTTGTGATTCGGGAAAAACTTTTTGAAAACTCCTTTATGAGGTCATCCCATGTCATGATGGATTGAGGCTGTAAAGCATAAAGCCAGGCCTTTGCCTTATCTTTCAGGGAGAAAGGAAAGAGCCTTAACTTTAGGGTTTCGTCGGACATTTGAGTGAAACGCAGAGTTCCACAAATTTCCTCGAATTCTCTCACGTGGTGGTACGGGTTTTCATTCTCAACACCTCTAAAAATAGGAAGCATCTGTATTGTGCTCGATTTCAGCTCATAATGGC